>NC_139637.1:22214177-22252987 GCF_964638095.1 Poromitra crassiceps
CAGCCAGCCAACCTGCCCCGCCCTCCTTCCTGCAACACATTGAACACATCAGACAGCTCAGATCTTTACCATAGTCTAGAGGACATGAAGCAAGCCTTATGGAGACAAGTCTACTATTCCATGAGTGTCCTCTCTGCCTGGCCTGTAGGCCTACAGTACCATCCTCTCTGCCTGGCCTGTAGGCCTACAGTAGGCTACCATCCTCTATCAGGCTTTGGATCTACAGTACCATCCTCTATCAGGCTTTGGATCTACAGTACCATCCTCTATCAGGCTTTGGATCTCCTGACTCCTCTCTGCCTGGCCTGTAGGCCTACAGTACCATCCTCTATCAGGCTTTGGATCTCCTGACTCCTCTCTGCCTGGCCTGTAGGCCTACAGTACCATCCTCTATCAGGCTTTGGATCTCCTGACTCACAAATGACATTTGGAAGTCGTGAATTTCAATTTGGCTGTTGCATGTTTAAAGGGACAGCTCACCCTAAAATCCAAAATACATATATTCCCTCTCACCTGTAGTGCTATTTATCCATCTATATCGTTTTGTGTTAGTTGCCTGAGTTTTGGAGATATCGGCTGCAGAGTTTTTGCCTTCTCTCCAATACAATGGAACTGGATGGCACTCGGCTTGTAGTCCTCAACATGCAAAAGAAATACATTTGATCAACTCAACAGCAATGGCTGGGTTTCCCAACAAAGAAGCTTCTTAAGGAGTTAAGAAGCTTCTTAAGGAGTTAAGAAGGCTCCAAAGAAGTGTTTCCCAAACGCCTTCTTAACAGCCTTCTTAACACATCGCTAAAGAAGGCTCTTAAGAAGCATCTTAACTGGAGCTGTCCACCATCTCGATGTGAGAGGTCCTCTGTGGCCCACTAGATGGCACTCTGAGCCCACCCGTGGGCCACGGCCCAGTGGTTGAGAAACACTGTTGTAGAATAACCTAATCGTGGTCATGTTAAACAAGAACTTCTTCTATTAAACATTATTTATTTCAGACATGGACTGCAGTTCAAATTGCTTTATATACACAGCATCCAACAAAATAGCGAGAAACTCTACAGAATTTAAGCGACCTTGGGTTCTGTGAAAGGTGCTATATAAATCCACAACATTCTTATTATAAAAGGAATCCATTCTGATTAGAGGAATATAGCCTACGGTAAAACATTTAAAACACAAGTAACCATACATACAGGGGAGATTTTCAAGTGTTCCCCAATTTTAAACACTAAAGGGTGCATGAAAGAAAGGAAAAAGGGAAAAACACACCCAGCCATTGGTTGGGTTTCCCAAAAGCTTCTTAGCGCTAAGAAGCTTCTTTAACCCTTTCTTTACTTTGTTTACAGTGTTGGTTTCTTTAATGTAAACTAATAACGGTTAAGCACTGTGATTTTTAATGGTACTAAATGGCATTACAGTACAGTAAATAGTGTAGTTATGAGGAGAGAAGGACAGTATGCAGCAGACGCACACAGATCTGCCAGGCAGCTGTTGCTAAGCAGACTCTGACTAATGAGTGTGACATCAGGCCAAGTGCTCCAAGCATTGACAGTACATAATATGGACCACCTTAGCTATATGTTTTTGACACAGCAAAATGAAGCTCACTTCCCGATATTGTTTGATTTCGTTTGATTGGATGAATGGATTTTCCTGTTGCATTGTGGGAAATCTGTTCAAACCTGGAGCCGGGAAAACAGGAAAGGGCGTGAGCGTGGACGGGACTCGGGGGAGGGTTTCCTCCGCCACGGCATCCATCTTGTTCATGTTATTTTCCCTGCTAGCCGTTAGCTTGGCTAACAAATGTTGCTAACGTTAGTTGCTATTGCTAGCCTTGCTCCATTGCTCTCACATTGAATACAATAGCCCGAAGAAAAACCAGAGTATTATTTCCTCCAGACCTCGCGCGGCGTCACCAGCCTGCCGCTTGCATCTTCCACAAAATCGAGGTAATCTTATTTTCTAACGTAACGCTAATTACATAGCATGACATTAACGCTAGCTACGTTAGACTAGAGTAGCATAAGTTAACGTTATACAACGTTAAACAGTATTGCATGCTGCACAGATTCGGACGTAGACAGAAAACAAACGCAGTTCTGTTTACCTAGGTTACCTCTTTGAGATGAGGCAGACTCAAAGCATACTCATGATCTACCAGCTATAGCGTTATATATCTAGCTAACGTTAGATCAACTATCAATCAATGAGAGGGAACAAGGGGGTTAAACTCCTCTGGATAGTTTATCCACCTCTGCATTTACAGTATTTACCAATTGCACGTAGTGTTGGGTAAGCAAACGTTAACGTTATACAGTGATTAACAGTGTCTAGTATTGCATGCTGCACAGATTCGGACGTAGACAGAAAACAAACGCAGTTCTGTTTACCTAGGTTACCTCTTTGAGATGAGGCAGACTCAAAGCATACTCATATGATCTACCAGCTATAGCGTTATATATCTAGCTAACGTTAGATCAACTATCAATCAATGAGGGGGAACAAGGGGGTTAAACTCCTCTGGATACTTTATCCACCTCTGCATTTACAGTATTTACCAATCGCACGTAGTGTTGGGTAAGCAGACATTAACGTTATACAGTGATTAACAGTGTCTAATTCGTTTCTTCCAGGGGTAGGCGCCGTCCAGTACCGATGGGACACACAACAGAGGATTATGATTTGTGACGATCAAAGCTATAATATTCTGTTCTCCTGAGATTAACGCTAAACTACATGTTACTGCTGATCAGTTGTTTCAACATAGGAAATTGCCATAACACACAAGCCAAATGCTGACATGAGAGATTTGCTTTGAACAAGTTGTAGCCTAGCTAGTATCTGCCAGTGACCGGAGAATATTGTTATATTTGCTTGTTTTAATGCTTTTGTCAATAAACATTGTCAACAAAGATAGCCTTGTTGTATATTATCATGTATCTGAATGTCGCAAATATGATCGCGCAGAACGATCCATTAGTTGTCTGGTCAGAGGCAGGTTGGATAAAATGATCAGATGTGATATAAAGATTGTTGATGTCGAGTGAACACGAACTACGAACCGAAGATTGGACCATGAGGACATGACGACGGAGAAACAAGCGATCAGCAGTCTGCTTCAATCAACGAATGCTTTATATTTATTGAAATGAAATATGGTGATATCTGGTGGTCTGAAATTACTCTCTCTAGCTAGGCTAACTGGCTCATATTATGTCATATTATTGTAACGTCTGAATCAGCGTTTCATAACTTTATAATAGCCTAACGTTACTGTATAGCCTGGATGACAAATGCTACCCATCCTTCCATTGGTGTATGCTGCCTTTAGCTTGTGGTATTATGGTACAGTAATATTGTCTAGCTATAGACAGACAAGTTTATCTGAAATCAGGGTGACAAGATCCCTGCTGCTAGCTCGTCTGCCTTTCTGTGTCACAGAGTATCTATGTTTACAGTATCTTAACAGACTGCATTACATGCTACACCATGCAAATATATTTCGATATAATTCAAACAATGGTTCCAATCCTTAACCATACCATGGTGGGCTGGACTGTGTATTGCTGTGAAAAAGTTAAATTTGATTGTTTCAAGTGTTACACGTGGTTACACGTTATATTTTTAATTGAGCTTTGCGGAATACCTCAACACAATTGTGTATCAGCTTTAAATGTCCAATATATACAGCATTAAACAAACGACCAGCAGCATTCAAATGTGCAAAAACGTTATATTTATTGAAATGTGGTGATCATGTCACAAGTCACATTACATAACGATATAGCGTTAGGTGTTCTTTTGATCAACAGACCTCGGGGGCTCTATACTGTTGCTACGTTGCTAGCTAGCTAGCCGCAGATCAGCTCTGAAGCCCCAACTTCAGAGCTGCCCGTCCACTAAAACCCGATTTCGATATAGCGTTTTAGGTGTTCTTTTGATCAACATACCTCATAACGGGGATCTATACTATTACGTGTGTCTACTAACATCATTAAAATATCATAAGGGTAACGCTGTTTCTGTTATTTTACTTTTAATCTCTGGCTACGTTGCTAGCTAGCTAGCTAGCCTGCCTTGGCAACTGGTTGGAATCATCTGGTTTCCTGTGGCTGGTGTAAATCAAAGAAAATCCCGCCCCCAAAGTTATAATTTTTATCGGCTCTTTTACTCGAAATGGGACCATAATTTAGAAAACGGAGCCCAGGAGAGCATGAAAAAGACTTGAAATTGTTTATTCAGACCATAAGCTCATTCGGAAAATGTTTATTTAAGACACAGAACGAGAGAGAAGTCGGCTCATTTTTACATTGGAGCCAATGTACGTGTCGTCACTTCCGGACCTGACGTGCGCCCCCCGGCGGGATTTTCGAATTAATGGAATTCCAGAACTGGCTTCATACATTCCCTAGTTGACTTGCCCACTGGCTCCAAGTCACCCTTATACAACACACACCACACCTCATACAACACACACCACACCTCATACAACACACACCACACCTCATACAACACACTACACCTCATACAACACACACCACACCTCATACAACACACTACACCTTATACAACACACACCACACCTCATAGCGCACACACCACACCTCATACAACACACCACACCTCATACAACACACACCACACCTCATACAACACACTACACCTCATACAACACACACCACACCTCATACAACACACACTACACCTCATACAACACACACCACACCTCATACAACACACACCACACCTCATAGAGCACACACTACACCTCATACAACACACACTACACCTCATACAACACACACCACACCTCATACAACACACCACACCTCATACAACACACACCACACCTCATACAACACACACTACACCTCATACAACACACACCACACCTCATACAACACTACACCTTATACAACACACACTACACCTCATACAACACACACCACACCTCATACAACACACACTACACCTCATACAACACACTACACCTCATACAACACACACCACACCTCATACAACACACCACACCTCATACAACACACACCACACCTCATACAACACACACTACACCTCATACAACACACTACACCTCATACAACACACACCACATCTTCTCAGCTTCAGTATCCTCATGAGACACGGTGCCCTCATACAACACACATCACACCTCATACAGCAGACACCACACCTCATAAAACACACACCACATCCGCTCAGCTTCAGTAAGTTAAGTTAAGTTAAGTTAAAATGTTAAGCTAATTGTCTCAAGCCAGAAGTACCACTGCCGGGAAATTAACCCGGGTCTCCGCAGTGGTAGGTAAATGTTTTTTACCTGGAGGTATCGTTTTCTTATATGGTCAGATGAAACACTGGAGAATGAAGATCTCGCTCATCAGGTGTTGAGTGAGGAGCAGTGGAGGTCTAGTTTTCTTATATGGTCAGATGAAACACTGGAGGATGAAGATGTCTCTCTCATCAGGTGTTGAGTGAGGAGCAGTGGAGGTCTAGTTTTCTTATATGGTCAGATGAAACACTGGAGGATGAAGATCTCTCTCTCATCAGGTGTTGAGTCAGGAGCAGTGGGAGAGAGAGGTGAGGTCTGCCTCCAGCCTAGACGAGCTGCTGAGGCTGACGGACTTTCCTGACTGGAAGTTATGGAAGTGTCGGATGAGACTGCAGCAACCAGAGACCCAGACAGAGATCCACTCCTCCTCCTCCTCCTCCTCCTCCTCCTCCTCCTCCTCCTCCTCCTCCTCCTCCTCCTCCTCCTCCTCCTCCTCCTCCTCCTCCTCCTCCTCCTCCTCCTCCTCCTCCTCCTCCTCCTCCTCCTCCTCTTCCTCCTCTTCCTCCTCCTCAGCGGGATCACACCGGTCGACACGCTACGCTGCCGACTCATACAGCCTGGAGATACTTCAAGGTAAAACATACAGGAAGTGAGTGCTGTGTGTGTGTGTGTGTGTGTGTGTGTGTGTGTGTGTGTGTGTGTGTGTGTGTGTGTGTGTGTGCATGTGTGTGCTTGCAAACGTCTTACAGTGTGTGTGCCTCTCCTGTCCAGCCATAGATGAAGAGTGGCAGCGGACTCAATGCATGCCGAGGGAAACGTGTGTTGACGTGGCCAAGGAACTGGGCACCGACCCCTCAATGTTCTTCAAGCCACCTTGTGTGTCCGTCTACAGGTTTGTTCAGCATCGAGCCACAGCCAGGACATTAACACCATTCACTACATGCTGAGCACATCCAGGACATTAACACTATTCACTACATGCTGAACACATCCAGGACATTAACACTATTCACTACATGCTGAACACATCCAGGACATTAACACTATTCACTACATGCTGAACACATCCAGGACATTAACACTATTCACTACATGCTGAACACATCCAGGACATTAACACTATTCACTACATGCTGAACACATCCAGGACATTAACACTATTCACTACATGCTGAACACATCCAGGACATTAACACTATTCACTACATGCTGAACACATCCAGGACATTAACACTATTCACTACATGCTGAACACATCCAGGACATTAACACTATTCACCACATGCTGAACACATCCAGGACATTAACACTATTCACTACATGCTGAACACATCCAGGACATTAACACTATTCACTACATGCTGAACACATCCAGGACATTCACACTATTCACTACATGCTGAACACATCCAGGACATTAACACTATTCACTACATGCTGAACACATCCAGGACATTAACACTATTCACCACATGCTCAACACATCCAGGACATTAACACTATTCACTACATGCTGAACACATCCAGGACATTAACACTATTCACTACATGCTGAATACATCCAGGACATTAACACTATTCACTACATGCTGAACACATCCAGGACATTAACACTATTCACTACATGCTGAACACATCCAGGACATTAACACTATTCACCACCACATGCTGAGCTTTGCCAAAGTCCCTGCATCTAATATCACTGAGGTCACCAAAACTTCCACGCAAACATTTGGACCTATACCCTGTAATTACATGTAACTAGGAAGGAATTAACGTTGCTTTAGAATACAGCCCTGTAGTTACCCTGTATAATAGGTACCCGATAGTTACGGAATAACTACAGTATAAGTTCTCATAAATTTAAATGAAATTTAAATTATTATTTCTCTTTAGGTCATAATGTATGATGTAACAACAGAATAGGTACCCGGTAGTTACAAAAATTCTTACCCTGTAAGTTCAGATTTTGTTACCCTGTAAGTTGCAGGCTGTATTCTAAAGCGTTACCTTTATTTTGTATTCTATTTATATGATCATATGGAATGAATTTGTCCTCCAACCAAGATATGACTTGTATGCCTACCTACAGGTGTGTATGTATTGTATGTATTGTACATATGTATGTGTGTAGGTATGACTGTATGCCTACCTACAGGTGTGTATGTATTGTATGTATTGTATGTGTGTAGGTATGACTGTATGCCTACAGGTGTGTATGTATTGTATGTGTGTAGATATGACTTGTATGCCTACCTACAGGTGTGTATGTATTGTATGTATTGTACATATGTATGTGTGTAGGTATGACTGTATGCCTACCTACAGGTGTGTATGTATTGTATGTATTGTATGTGTGTAGGTATGACTGTATGCCTACAGGTGTGTATGTATTGTATGTATTGTATGTGTGTAGATATGACTTGTATGCCTACCCACAGGTGTGTATGTATTGTATGTATTGTACATATGTATGTGTGTAGATATGACTTGTATGCCTACCTACAGGTGTGTATGTATTGTATGTATTGTATGTGTGTAGATATGACTTGTATGCCTACCTACAGGTGTGTATGTATTGTATGTATTGTATGTGTGTAGATATGACTTGTATACCTACCTACAGGTGCAACGGCTGCTGCAACCAGGAGGGGGTCACCTGCAGAAACACAAGCACCACATATGTCAATAAAACTGTGAGTGTTCAAATCTCGAGATTCTTTACTGAAACCCTGTTCGAAGTATTTTAATGTTGGGTAATAAACTGTACAAAGCACACAATGATTTCCAGTGGCTGCTCAAGGAAGAGACATGGACAAAACTGTGTGTGTGTGTGTGTGTGTGTGTGTGCGTGTGCGTGTGCGTGTGTGTGCCTGTGCGTGTGCGTGTGCCTGTGCGTGCGTGCGTGCGTGCGTGTATGTGTGTGTGTGTGCGTGCGTGTGTGTGTGTATGTGTATGTGTATGTGTGTGTGTGTGTGTCAGTCAAGTCAAGTCAAGTTTATTTATATAGCCCTAATTCACAAGCATGTCTCAGAGGGCTTCACAGAAAGTATGTCTAGCTGATTCTAGCTAACACACAGTAACAAGAATATACAGAATAAAGATAACATTTGAACATTTGAAGAAAGCAGGAGAGTGGAGGAGGGAGGGAGAGGGAGGAGGGAGGGGAGGGGGGAGGTGGGGAGAAAATAGGAAATGTGGAGGAGGAGAGAACAGAGGAGGAGAGATGAGGGTGCAGGGGAGGGAGAGCCAGGGTAGGGGTAGGGTCTAGGGTTGGGGGAGGGGAGAGAGTAGGATACGGGCCCGGATTAGGGCGAGGGTGGGGAGAAATGGGAAATGTGGAGGAGGAGAGAACAGAGAAGGAGAGGGTGCAGGGGAGGGAGAGCAGGGGGAATGTGAGAGGGAGGAGAGGGCAGAGAGGAGGAGAGAACAGAGAAGGAGAGGTGGGAGGGCGCAGGGGAAGGAGAGCAGTGGGAATGTGAGAGAGGGGAGAGGACAGAGAGGAGGAGAGAACAGAGAAGGAGAGGTGGAAGGGTACAGGGGAGGTAGAGTAGAGGTAGGGTCTAGGGTGGAGGGAGGGAGTAGGATACGGGCCCAGATTAGGGCGAGGGTGGGGAGAAAATGGGAAATGTGGAGGAGGAGAGAACAGAGAAGGCGAGGTGGGAGGGTGCAGGGGAAGGAGAGCAGGGGGAATGTGAGAGAGGGGGGAGGACAGAGAGTAGAGGTAGGGTCTAGGGTGGAGGGAGGGAGTAGGATACGGGCCCGGATTAGGGCGAGGGTGGGGGGAAAATGGGAAATGTGGAGGAGGAGAGAACAGAGAAGGAGAGGTGGGAGGGTGCAGGGGAAGGAGAGCAGGGGGAATGTGAGAGAGGGGGGAGGACAGAGAGGCAGAGAAGGAGAGGTGGGAGGGTGCAGGGGAAGGAGAGCAGGGGGAATGTGAGAGAAGGGAGAGCAGGAAGTGGCAGGGATTCAGGAAAATAGGGGAGAAGAGGAGAAGGAGCAGAGGGGGGGAGAATGAGGAGAGAGCAGGAGAAGGGAGGGGGGGCGGTGGGATGTGGGGGAGGAAAGAGCATGGAAAGAGAGTGGGGGAGGAAAGAGCATGGAAAGAGAGGAGAACAAGAAGGGGGAAGAAGGGAAGAAGCGGGGGAAGGGGGAAAGAGAGGGGGGGGGGAGAAGATCAGACAACTGACTACTCTAAGCATTAACCAGAGCTAACTGGGACATAGTATCTAGCTAATCTACAGCCTAATCTGGCCTATCCTACCCTGCTCTAGTCTGATTTTAGCCTGAACACTAACAGGTCAGCCTTAGGCTGTAGCTAATCTATCGCCTACCTAAGCTGTTCTAAACCAACCGGCAGCCCTCGACCAGTGATGAAGAGCACCGATGCCCCCCGACCCGGCCCCCGCCCACATAGGGCGTGGGAGGGAAGGCCAGGCCGGGACACAGCGGCACCCCCTCACCCCCAGTGAACGCAAGAAAACCTTTCCACCATATGGATCGCCGCATGGATTGCCCCAGTGACTTGGCTGAGGAGGAACCTTGTGAGGTCGTTGTGCTAGGGGCCAATTGCTGCGGCCCGGACGGACCCAGCCCCCACGCGACCCGCCCCCCCAGCCCCCAGCCACCAGCATAGTGACTGAGAGCGTGAGAGCAGGCCACGCGGGGGACGGGCCCACCCAGGCCACAGCAGCGGACCCCCATCTGGGGACTCCCCTCCGAGACAGGCCGAGAGATGCCGGGCTAAACCATGCACAGAGTTTCCGATAATGAAACTCTGTGAATGGTTTATTATCGAAATAAAATGTACAAGAGAACAGAAAATTGAAAATGTAAAAAAGAGTCCAACAGAAGGGATATAAAAATGTAATTTTTAAATTATCCTAAGATCAGGGAAGGGAGTTGAAATCTAAAAAGTAGAGTCCAAAAAGAAATAGAAAATGCAGTCTTTAAGTGTTCGTAGGTTTAGAGAATACTAGTTAATTAGCTAGGTGACAAAAAGGGGTAACAAGATTGGGAGTTCCATGAGGATGATCTGAGGAATCCATGAGTCCGCGTTGGTGACATGGATTAAGAGGAGGGGAGGGGAGGATAGGAGTCGGAGGTGATGATTAAGAGGAGTGTGTGTGTGTGTGTGTGTGTGTGTGCGTATTTCAGCTTCTGAGTGTGATCCCATTCAAGTTTGGACCTGAGCCCGTGCTAATCAAAGTAGCTAATCATACAGAGTGCAGGTGCATGGAACCCGCCATAATCCGACGCAACGCCCGACCTCATAGGAGGAGTAGGTGAGTCGAGTCCCACAGCTCAGCTAATTGAACTTCCTGTTAGCTAATTGAACTTCCTGTGCTGTTTTCCTATTCTGTCTTTTTCATTCTACTCTTCCATTCAAATCCATGTCCTTCATTGCCAGTTGCTGTCCCACGCTGCCAGAGGCAGACGACTCCAGGAGACTTTGTGCCAGTGGGCTGATCTGGGACTGCATGACAGACGGTTGCATACCTTACCCCTCTACTAAACCAGGTGTGTGTGTGTGTGTGTGTGTGTGTGTGTGTGTGTGTGTGTGTGTGTGTGTGTGTGTGCGTGTGTGTGTGTGTGTGTGTGTGTGTGTGTGTGTGTGTGTGTGCGTGCGTGCGTGTGTGTGTGTGTGTGTGTGTGTGTGTGTGTGTGTGTGTGTGTGTGTGTGTGCGTGTGTGTCAGAGATGCTCACAAGTCATTTTTTACAAGTCCATGTCAAGGCGGAAGCTTCATGATGTTCTTGTCATGTCCCCCTGGTTAGAATGTGTATGCTATGTTAGGTGGAAGCTTCATGATGTTCTTGTCATGTCCCTCTGGTTAAAATGTGTATGCTATGCTAGGCGGAAGCTTCATGATGTTCTTGTCATGTCCCCCTGGTTAGAATGTGTATGCTATGTTAGGTGGAAGCTTCATAATGTTCTTGTCATGTCCCTCTGGTTAAAATGTGTATGCTATGTTAGGTGGAAGCTTCATGATGTTCTTGTCATGTCCTCCTGGTTAAAATGTTTATGCTATGCTAGGTGGAAGCTTCATGATGTTCTTGTCATGTCCCCCTGGTTAGAATGTGTATGCTATGCTAGGTGGAAGCTTCATGATGTTCTTGTCATGTCCCCCTGGTTAGAATGTGTATGCTATGCTAGGTGGAAGCTTCATGATGTTCTTGTCATGTCCCTCTGGTTAGAATGTGTATGCTATGCTAGGTGGAAGCTTCATGATGTTCTTGTCATGTCCCCCTGGTTAAAATGTGTATGCTATGCTAGGTGGAAGCTTCATGATGTTCTTGTCATGTCCCTCTGGTTAAAATGTGTATGCTATGCTAGGTGGAAGCTTCATGATGTTCTTGTCATGTCCCCCTGGTTAGAATGTGTATGCTATGCTAGGTGGAAGCTTCATGATGTTCTTGTCATGTCCCCCTGGTTAGAATGTGTATGCTATGCTAGGTGGAAGCTTCATGATGTTCTTGTCATGTCCCCCTGGTTAGAATGTGTATGCTATGCTAGGTGGAAGCTTCATGATGTTCTTGTCATGTCCCTCTGGTTAGAATGTGTATGCTATGCTAGGTGGAAGCTTCATGATGTTCTTGTCATGTCCTTCTGGTTAAAATGTGTATGCTATGCTAGGTGGAAGCTTCATGATGTTCTTGTCATGTCCCCCTGGTTAGAAATGTGTATGCTATGCTAGGTGGAAGCTTCATGATGTTCTTGTCATGTCCCCCTGGTTAGAAATGTGTATGCTATGTTAGGTGGAAGCTTCATGATGTTCTTGTCATGTCCTTCTGGTTAAAATGTGTATGCTATGCTAGGTGGAAGCTTCATGATGTTCTTGTCATGTCCCTCTGGTTAAAATGTTTATGCTATGCTAGGTGGAAGCTTCATGATGTTCTTGTCATGTCCCCCTGGTTAGAATGTGTATGCTATGCTAGGTGGAAGCTTCATGATGTTCTTGTCATGTCCCCCTGGTTAGAAATGTGTATGCTATGTTAGGTGGAAGCTTCATGATGTTCTTGTCATGTCCCCCTGGTTAGAATGTGTATGTTATGCTAGGTGGAAGCTTCATGATGTTCTTGTCATGTCCCTCTGGTTAAAATGTGTATGCTATGCTAGGTGGAAGCTTCATGATGTTCTTGTCATGTCCCTCTGGTTAAAATGTGTATGCTATGTTAGGTGGAAGCTTCATGATGTTCTTGTCATGTCCTCCTGGTTAAAATGTGTATGCTATGCTAGGTGGAAGCTTCATGATGTTCTTGTCATGTCCCTCTGGTTAAAATGTGTATGCTATGCTAGGTGGAAGCTTCATGATGTTCTTGTCATGTCCCTCTGGTTAAAATGTGTATGCTATGCTAGGTGGAAGCTTCATGATGTTCTTGTCATGTCCCTCTGGTTAAAATGTGTATGCTATGCTAGGTGGAAGCTTCATGATGTTCTTGTCATGTCCCTCTGGTTAAAATGTGTATGCTATGTTAGGTGGAAGCTTCATGATGTTCTTGTCATGTCCCCCTGGTTAGAATGTGTATGCTATGCTAGGTGGAAGCTTCATGATGTTCTTGTCATGTCCCCCTGGTTAAAATGTGTATGCTATGCTAGGTGGAAGCTTCATGATGTTCTTGTCATGTCCCCCTGGTTAGAAATGTGTATGCTATGCTAGGTGGAAGCTTCATGATGTTCTTGTCATGTCCCTCTGGTTAGAAATGTGTATGCTATGCTAGGTGGAAGCTTCATGATGTTCTTGTCATGTCCCCCTGGTTAGAAATGTGTATGCTATGCTAGGTGGAAGCTTCATGATGTTCTTGTCATGTCCCTCTGGTTAAAATGTGTATGCTATGCTAGGTGGAAGCTTCATGATGTTCTTGTCATGTCCCCCTGGTTAGAAATGTGTATGCTATGCTAGGTGGAAGCTTCAGGATGTTCTTGTCATGTCCCTCTGGTTAAAATGTGTATGTTATGCTAGGTGGAAGCTTCATGATGTTCTTGTCATGTCCCTCTGGTTAAAATGTGTATGCTATGCTAGGTGGAAGCTTCATGATGTTCTTGTCATGTCCCTCTGGTTAAAATGTGTATGCTATGCTAGGTGGAAGCTTCATGATGTTCTTGTCATGTCCCTCTGGTTAAAATGTGTATGCTATGCTAGGTGGAAGCTTCATGATGTTCTTGTCATGTCCCTCTGGTTAAAATGTGTATGCTATGCTAGGTGGAAGCTTCATGATGTTCTTGTCATGTCCCTCTGGTTAAAATGTGTATGCTATGCTAGGTGGAAGCTTCATGATGTTCTTGTCATGTCCCCCTGGTTAAAATGTGTATGCTATGCTAGGTGGAAGCTTCAGGATGTTCTTGTCATGTCCCCCTGGTTAAAATGTGTATGCTATGCTAGGTGGAAGCTTCATGATGTTCTTGTCATGTCCCTCTGGTTAAAATGTGTATGCTATGCTAGGTGGAAGCTTCATGATGTTCTTGTCATGTCCCTCTGGTTAGAATGTGTATGCTATGCTAGGTGGAAGCTTCATGATGTTCTTGTCATGTCCCTCTGGTTAAAATGTGTATGCTATGCTAGGTGGAAGCTTCATGATGTTCTTGTCATGTCCCCCTGGTTAAAATGTGTATGCTATGTTAGGTGGAAGCTTCATGATGTTCTTGTCATGTCCCTCTGGTTAAAATGTGTATGCTATGCTAGGTGGAAGCTTCATGATGTTCTTGTCATGTCCCTCTGGTTAAAATGTGTATGCTATGCTAGGTGGAAGCTTCATGATGTTCTTGTCATGTCCCTCTGGTTAAAATGTGTATGCTATGCTAGGTGGAAGCTTCATGATGTTCTTGTCATGTCCCCCTGGTTAGAAATGTGTATGCTATGCTAGGTGGAAGCTTCATGATGTTCTTGTCATGTCCCCCTGGTTAAAATGTGTATGCTATGCTAGGTGGAAGCTTCATGATGTTCTTGTCATGTCCCCCTGGTTAAAATGTGTATGCTATGCTAGGTGGAAGCTTCATGATGTTCTTGTCATGTCCCTCTGGTTAAAATGTGTATGCTATGCTAGGTGGAAGCTTCATGATGTTCTTGTCATGTCCCTCTGGTTAAAATGTGTATGCTATGCTAGGTGGAAGCTTCATGATGTTCTTGTCATGTCCCTCTGGTTAAAATGTTTATGCTATGCTAGGTGGAAGCTTCATGATGTTCTTGTCATGTCCCTCTGGTTAAAATGTGTATGCTATGCTAGGTGGAAGCTTCATGATGTTCTTGTCATGTCCCCCTGGTTAAAATGTGTATGCTATGCTAGGTGGAAGCTTCAGGATGTTCTTGTCATGTCCCCCTGGTTAAAATGTGTATGCTATGCTAGGTGGAAGCTTCATGATGTTCTTGTCATGTCCCTCTGGTTAAAATGTGTATGCTATGTTAGGTGGAAGCTTCATAATGTTCTTGTCATGTCCCCCTGGTTAAAATGTGTATGCTATGTTAGGTGGAAGCTTCATGATGTTCTTGTCATGTCCCCCTGGTTAAAATGTGTATGCTATGTTAGGTGGAAGCTTCATGATGTTCTTGTCATGTCCCCCTGGTTAAAATGTGTATGCTATGTTAGGTGGAAGCTTCATGATGTTCTTGTCATGTCCCTCTGGTTAAAATGTGTATGCTATGTTAGGTGGAAGCTTCATGATGTTCTTGTCATGTCCCTCTGGTTAAAATGTGTATGCTATGTTAGGTGGAAGCTTCATGATGTTCTTGTCATGTCCCCCTGGTTAAAATGTGTATGCTATGCTAGGTGGAAGCTTCATGATGTTCTTGTCATGTCCCCCTGGTTAAAATGTGTATGCTATGTTAGGTGGAAGCTTCATGATGTTCTTGTCATGTCCCTCTGGTTAAAATGTGTATGCTATGCTAGGTGGAAGCTTCATGATGTTCTTGTCATGTCCCTCTGGTTAAAATGTGTATGCTATGCTAGGTGGAAGCTTCATGATGTTCTTGTCATGTCCCCCTGGTTAGAAATGTGTATGCTATGCTAGGTGGAAGCTTCATGATGTTCTTGTCATGTCCCTCTGGTTAAAATGTGTATGCTATGCTAGGTGGAAGCTTCATGATGTTCTTGTCATGTCCCTCTGGTTAGAATGTGTATGTTATGTTAGGTGGAAGCTTCATGATGTTCTTGTCATGTCCCCCTGGTTAGAAATGTGTATGCTATGCTAGGTGGAAGCTTCATGATGTTCTTGTCATGTCCCTCTGGTTAGAATGTGTATGTTATGCTAGGTGGAAGCTTCATGATGTTCTTGTCATGTCCCCCTGGTTAGAATGTGTATGTTATGTTAGGTGGAAGCTTCATGATGTTCTTGTCATGTCCCTCTGGTTAAAATGTGTATGTTATGTTAGGTGGAAGCTTCATGATGTTCTTGTCATGTCCCTCTGGTTAAAATGTGTATGTTATGTTAGGTGGAAGCTTCATGATGTTCTTGTCATGTCCCTCTGGTTAAAATGTTTATGCTATGCTAGGTGGAAGCTTCATGATGTTCTTGTCATGTCCCCCTGGTTAGAAATGTGTATGCTATGCTAGGTGGAAGCTTCATGATGTTCTTGTCATGTCCCCCTGGTTAGAGCTCCCTCTCAGTTCATGGATGCCTGACTGTGAGATAGATGTGGAGAGCTGTGACTGCCTCCCTCGCCCCCAGCCGTCCCTCAGGCCCAGACCGCTCCACCGCTGCCACCGCAACTCCACCATCTGCCCCAAGAGACGCCACTGACCAGTGTGACCACTGACCACGCTCCTGCAGGTCGGATGGATTCAAGCAACTTTCATTTTTTCTTAAAAAAAACAAAAACACAACACTAAAACATTAAAATAATGCAAGGGCCTTCAGAGATAGCACTCAGTTTTTTTCACACAGTATCTAAATGCACAGCAAGTTTTCACAAACTCCCAGGTGACTTTGATTTGTTGTATCATATCTCCTTCATTTGTACAATGCAACCATTTTGCTGAAACACATTTGAAAACAATTCCTGTCCCTGAATATCTTTTTTTATTGCTACCTGTGACCAATCCCAACATTGATCTTTGCAGACATCATCTGCCTGGAGATGTGTGTAACTGAAGTCTGTGATGGTACCTGTAGGTACCTGTAGGTACCTGTGTGTACCTGTAGGAATAAGATGGTTTGATGCTCTGCTAGCTTTTATTTGAGTGCATATACCTGTGTTTAATGGAGGTAGTGAAACTTCCCTGAAAGAGGATACCATTTGCCGCTGGAGATTTGACTCAGTGTTTTTAAAAGTCTCCCCAGGTACCAAATGACAAAGATCAGAGTGTCACTCCTCAATATTTATTTTCCATACTCGGTCACTATCCCATCTAGTTTATGTCTGTTGGCGACCTTGCTATTACCAAACCATCAAATCATATAAGAGATTGCTCTCCGAAGATTTACAAAACAAGATTAAGATCTTACATGCAGTCATTTTGCCCTATGTCTGCAATACTCACAACACTCATTCTGTGTAGTAGCAGCAGTGGTTTTGGAATAATGGAAGTATAGCTACAGTCAAATTAAAGTGTGAATTGAATGGATCAATTGATGCAGCCTCCATAGTGCAAACTGGGTGAATCTGGCAGAGAGGTATCATTAGGAGCTTTATTGTGTTGTATTTACACTGCAAATGCTTCCTCTTTCATCCACAGATGCAACTGACACAGGTACCAGTCCACTGGTACCTACGACAACCTGCTGCCCGAGGAGTCTGGCAGCAGAGATACAAGGCTCATAATTTATTTACAGTCCTATTTATGCCAATCACTTTAACTCATTAAAAACTGTCTATTTGTTTCCTTAACTCTCATGACCATGTTCATAGATTTATATTAACTCTCATGACCATGTTAATAGATTTTTTTAACATGCTTGTTTTATGTTAAAATCAATGTTTATGATTTGTACATTTGTCCTTTGTGCACTGAACATTTAGTTTATATTAAAATATTGATATTTTTATCATTTGAATTCATTATGCATATGTGGATCATTGCCTATATGATATATTATATATATAATGATATATTATATATATATATATATATATATATATATATATATATATATATATATATATATATATATATATATATATATATATATTATATACAATTTCATCTTATTTCAACACTAATATTCTCCATGATGTGATGATATGGGCGTGGCTCTTGGGTTTATAAAGTTACATGGAGTATTATCTCCCCCTTGTTGCTTGTTTGTGTACTGCAGTTCTTTGGTCTTCACCAGGCGTTCCTGAAGTTCCTCACTGTTATAGCATCATCAGCTAACAGAGTTTTAAGCATGGTTATAAGCTAACAGAGTTTTAAGCATGGTTATAAGCTAACAGAGTTTTAAGCATGGTTATAAGCTAACAGAGTTTTAAGCATGGTTATAAGCTAACAGAGTTTTAAGCACGTTGCTAAACATTGTTAGACCGCTTTGCGGTGCTGACAGATTACAAGTTGAAATTTGGGAATGTCTTTTACCCCCCTTTTTCCCTCTCTCTTTTTCTCTTCCCTGTCTCTTTTGTATCAAACGTCTTTAGAGGTGTCAGGCAGAGGCAGGCCTATAAAGAGCTACGTCTATACGTTTAAAACACACCTGTATTACGAATGAAATACATTGTCATGGAAAATAAAACTTCAGAGAAACTATATGAATGAGCAGACAAACTTCACAAAGTGTGTCTTGAGGCTAGGATGTGGACCTGGCCACCAACACAGTTCCCAATGACATCTTGGCAAAAAAGAAAAGATCAAATCAAACAGAGCTCAATTGGTGTAAACTGGGTCAGACGCACAAGCTAGTTTATTTACTTATTGTTTTCATCCATCACTGGGTCATGACTGACAACCTCTCCTGTCCACATATGCAATTCTCTCTCCATTCAGCAACACGCATTACCCATCACACGTTGCACAACACAAAAACTGGATTTCCCAGGGGCTAGTGCCATCTACTGGACATGTGAAACTTGTCTGCATTCTTACTGGTACCTTACATCTTATCAATGTATGTGTGATGGCAGCAAATTGTTGAATAGCCTCTTAATATATATAATATAATATAATTAAGCAATATCACATGAGAGGGAGTGCGGTTGTTGGCTAATATTGGCACTGCTGTGATTCGGTCGCAGGACGCAGGACGAAGATAATCACAGCAGTGCCAATATTAGACAACAACAGCACGACCTCGAGTGTGATATTGCTTTTATACAACAGTTCTATTAAACAAAGCTGATTAAAAAAATGACAAAAAGCTGAGAAAACATATGATTTCTGTATTTATTCCTCCGCCAACAAAAATAGTCCCCTCAGCTTTCTGCTTTGCTGAAAATGTAGCCTAATCAGCCTAATTAACTGCAGGCTGTCTACTTTACTACTGTCTACTCTACAGCTGTGAAGCGTTTTGTTGATTAGGGCAGCTGTGAAGCGGAGTGATCTACACACAGTGAAGCGCCAGTGCGTTATCATGAAATAACGGCACTCATAGGATCCCTCTTGTCCAATCAAATTGCTCGGCCGGAACTACCTGTTGTATACAACAGGTAGTTCCGGCCGAGCAATTTGATTGGACAATCAAAATTGCTCGGCACTCTGCCTGCGGCCTCGTGCCTGCGGCCTCGTGCCTGCGACCGAATCACAGCAGTGCCAATATTAGCCAACAGCCGCACTCCCTCTCATGTGATATTGCTTAAATATAATATAATATAATATATATAATATAATATAATATAATATAATATAATATAATATAATATAATATTAATACAACCATTTCAACAACTTCATATGAAAACGTGACATCTTGAAGACAAAGCAACAGTTTCTGTTACATTGCAGGTCACATTGCTATTGCTATATTACTATTTTACACATCATTTTACAGATAATTCTATATATTGTATATATTATCTAATTAATAACTGGAATGTTGTTTTCCAGCACTTTGTAATGAAGTTGAGAGCAGACCCAAAGGTCTATCCAATTAATTTGTGTCCTACCTGTTCCACCATTATTGACATGAGAGGAAAAGAGATACATTATATGATGCTATGATATAGATTTTTCTCTCCCTTGTAGATCACAGGCTGTTGCTTGGTAAATCAAACTGTTAGCATAGCCAGTGGGTAAACACACATCTCTGTTGTTCAGTTGATTTTCCAAGCTGGGAACAAATGCTTCATCCACTGTAATGAGCATACCTCTGTTAAAACAATAAGTCTTGATTAAAAGTTGTTTTTATATATATATTTTTTTTTATCCATTTTGGTTTAATTCAGCAGGCTTGGTAGCTGGTGTTGTTCTGCCCTGTCAAACAAATCAGTACATTATCTTCCATCGCTACAGAGAACAGAGGCCTGTGGAAGAAGTGTTCAAGAGCTAATCAAACTTTGAACTTTCACTCCTCAAAATCCTGTAATGTCTTTCTCTCAGACATGATTCTCCATCAAGCCACTGTTGACATGCATCATCCACCAAGATACCACAACATCATCCACCAAGATACCACAAGCTGTTTGAAAGCTCTTTTTTTATGTTAGCTAGTCTCTAGAATCTGATAGTAGCCAAACCTGAGGTTTGGACATTGCTTTAGTGAGGCAGGATTTGAACCTATGTTGCTGTGATTTGGAGGGCATCCCACAGCCACCCATCCCCTATATAGAAAATAATGGTGTGATTCAAATGTTTCTGTTAAATTATAATTCATTCTGTGTGAGATAAAACAAATCAAATAAATTTATGTTCCAGAATAATAGCAAATTGAAACTTAAATAAGGTTAGATTAGTTCAATCACACAGATGAAATGATGACGAGGGCAGCACACACATGGACATTGAACAGCAAATGGCAAAAGCAGTTGTGATGACGGATAAAAGCGCTGTCCTGTGTTTATCAGATCAATACAAATCACTGTTTGTATTAATTCAAGCGTACGTTTATGCTTTTATGAAGCTAGTTCTATTTTTAACCACCTCCATTCTTTCCATTTAAGTTTTCATTGCTCCAATTAGGTGCGTGGTTAAGAAAGACAGCATGTTAAGTGGATGGTTGACACCGTGCAGGACGCAGATTTGGCAAGGCCCTCACATCATCATGAAACAAACACTGTCCAGACTGCATCATATCCACTCCTCACACCCTGGGCATCATCCTGTCGCTCTATTTAACCACCAAGTTAGGAAGTGCTGGTGTGATATGGTGACTGTAAATCAGCACGTGACGTCACTGACGTGGCAGATGAGCTGTGTCCAGTGAGCGCAGTGGAGCAGAAAGTATGTGCTGTATACACAGTCAACAGGACCAGGACTCCAAACAGTCAAACGAGTGGAAAGACACACAGGACCTACAGGAGATCCATGCGTTGCTTTAAGTCAGGGGTCAGGGGTGGGCAACTCGCGGGCCGCATGCGGCCCATGACCTCACTCAGTGTGACCCCTAGGTCAATTCCCTTTTTCCTATTTTTTCCTTCTTTTTTTTTTTACTTACAAGGCGGACGTTTTTGGTTAGGTTAGGTTAGACCACCCAAATCTGTGTTTTGATTTTACTGTACATCCTAGAACATGGCGCTAATGGCGTTAGCATTGTCCATCCACATACTGTTTAACGTTAGCATTTGAGCTAACACTGTTGTAACAAACTATATCCAGGATGCATATTGCACATGCAACATTACTAATCTGATTAATCTGACACATTTGGGTGATGCACCCCATCAAATTGCTTAACTTCACTTCACTTCACTTGCCTATAGACATAAACAAAGTAAAGTTGTTTTATTTGTGTTTAAAGTTGGAAAGGCAGTGATGCTTTCAAATTACCCGCCAGTTTGTTTCAAATTTACTTTGAGATTGTCGGTTTGCAGGGACGTTAAAAAAATGCATATTTTGCAGATGTTTTACGTTGATATTCTTCATATCCCACTGGTTTGCAGACATGTAAAATGCCACAGTCATATTCTGCCGTTAGGTTGTTAATTTTCCATGCAGTGTATTTAAAAAGAATAAACACTACAGATCGATGAAGTGACTGTAACCACAGGACATCTCTGCAGGTACATGTGTCACAGTTCTCATGTTGTTTGACATTTAGAAATATAAGAATACAGTGACAAGGTGCAGGAAGAACATCCATCAATAGCCAGCAGTGTCCATCACTATCATATATACTGTTGTGTATTTACAGTAAAGCACACATGAGGTTTCATCCTGTTATCATATACAACAAAAATAACACAACAAATAATTTAACCCAGTACCGAGTCCTAAAATGCTATTTCACATAACCCATTGATACTTGATGCAGCATTTGCGTGTATATCCCTCACTTGTGTGTGTATCCCTTTAAGACCACGAACCGCGTGACGCGGTCGGAGGTTCCGATTGTATTTACACTTCCTGTGACACGTAAACCTAGTCTGACTCATAATGTGAGTCAAACTAGGTTTGACCAAGTCTGTCAGACTAGTTTGAGCAGGTAAAACAGCCGGCGTTTTGAACAGGAAGTCGCGATACAATGGGTCAAGTGGGCGGAGCTGCATAAGAGTACAGATTTCCTGGTCGGAAATCTATACATTGACCATTTTTCAACATTTAACGTAACACACCAACACACACACACACACGCACGCACACGCACGCACACGCACACGCACACACACGCACACGCACGCACACACACACACACACACACACACACACACACACGCACGCACGCACGCACACGCACACACACACACACACACACACACACACACACACACACACACACACACACACACACACAGACAGCATGAGGAATCACACTCACATTCCCCTACACACAGTCCTCCTGATGCGGCTGCCTGCCATTGAGCATGCTCAGAGTGGCCATGGAGAGATGGGTGCTGCGGACGGAGGTGGTGTGTGTGTTGTGGCGTGTGGGCGGGGCCACGCCACAGCAGCAACACAGCTGCTGGGTGAACTGCTTCTGGAAGGTCTTGCTCAGCAGGTAGAGGGCCAACGGGTTCAGGGAGGAGTTGGTGAAGGCCAGGATGCGAGCGGCAACGCTGCACACTTTGTGAACGAGCGAGGTGTCGACCTGTTGCGAGTGAGAGAGAGAGAGAGGGGTGGGGGGGTGGAGGGGTGAGAGGAGTTTGGCCTCTGTATGTGGAAGAAGCATGGAAGAGAGAGAGAGAGAGAGAGACACACACAGAGAGACAGAGGGAGACAGAGAGAGAGAGAGAGACAGAGAGACAGAGAGAGAGACAGAGAGAGAGGCAGAGAGAGAGAGACAGAGACAGAGAGAGAGAGAGAGAGGGGGACAGAGACAGAGAGAGAGAGAGAGAGAGCGAGAGCGAGAGACAGAGAGACAGAGAGAGAGACAGAGAGAGAGAGACAGAGACAGAGAGAGAGAGAGAGGGACAGAGACAGAGACAGAGAGAGAGCGAGCGAGACAGAGACAGAGACAGAGAGAGCGAGCGAGACAGAGACAGAGACAGAGAGAGAGAGAGAGAGAGAGAGAGAGAGAGAGAGAGACAGGAGCAGGAATGAATACAGCAACCCAATCGCCAAGATAAAATGTCTGCATTGTATGATTCTGGAATCCACAGAAAATATAAATATGAACATTTCAGTCACCGTCTCTTCCTGGTTACGTGCACAAAGCTCGGCCACGTAACCGTAACCCTTGCCCCGCCTCGGAGGAGCCACCGCTACTTCCTGTTTACCTGTTTCCTGTCGGCCCGGGAACAAGTTTCCGGAGGCTCAGTTACTGTAACTTGCGGCTATACCTGGGAGTAGTGATAGTGTGTGTTGTTGTTGGTTCTACCTGGGAGTAGTGATAGTGTGTGTTGTTGTTTCTTCTACCTGGGAGTAGTGATAGTGTGTGTTGTTGTTGGTTCTACCTCGGAGTAGTGATAGTGTGTGTTGTTGTTTCTTCTACCTGGGAGTAGTGATAGTGTGTGTTGTTGTTGGTTCTACCTGGGAGTAGTGATAGTGTGTGTTGTTGTTGGTTCTACCTGGGAGTAGTGATAGTGTGTGTTGTTGTTGGTTCTACCTGGGAGTAGTGATAGTGTGTGTTGTTGTTGGTTCTACCTGGGAGTAGTGATAGTGTGTGTTGTTGTTGGTTCTACCTGGGAGTAGTGATAGTGTGTGTTGTTGTTGGTTCTACCTGGGAGTAGTGATAGTGTGTGTTGTTGTTTCTTCTACCTGGGAGTAGTGATAGTGTGTGTTGTTGTTGGTTCTACCTGGGAGTAGTGATAGTGTGTGTTGTTGTTTCTTCTACCTGGGAGTAGTGATAGTGTGTGTTGTTGTTGGTTCTACCTGGGAGTAGTGATAGTGTGTGTTGTTGTTGGTTCTACCTGGGAGTAGTGATAGTGTGTGTTGTTGTTGGTTCTACCTGGGAGTAGTGATAGTGTGTGTTGTTGTTTCTTCTACCTGGGAGTAGTGATAGTGTGTGTTGTTGTTAGTTCTACCTGGGAGTAGTGATAGTGTGTGTTGTTGTTTCTTCTACCTGGGAGTAGTGATAGTGTGTGTTGTTGTTGGTTCTACCTGGGAGTAGTGATAGTGTGTGTTGTTGTTTCTTCTACCTGGGAGTAGTGATAGTGTGTGTTGTTGTTGGTTCTACCTGGGAGTAGTGATAGTGTGTGTTGTTGTTTCTTCTACCTGGGAGTAGTGATAGTGTGTGTTGTTGTTTCTTCTACCTGGGAGTAGTGATAGTGTGTGTTGTTGTTGGTTCTACCTGGGAGTAGTGATAGTGTGTGTTGTTGTTTCTTCTACCTGGGAGTATATGATAGTGTGTGTTGTTGTTAGTTCTACCTGGGAGTAGTGATAGTGTGTGTTGTTGTTTCTTCTACCTGGGAGTAGTGATAGTGTGTGTTGTTGTTTCTTCTACCTGGGAGTAGTGATAGTGTGTGTTGTTGTTGGTTCTACCTGGGAGTAGTGATAGTGTGTGTTGTTGTTGGTTCTACCTGGGAGTAGTGATAGTGTGTGTTGTTGTTTCTTCTACCTGGGAGTAGTGATAGTGTGTGTTGTTGTTGGTTCTACCTGGGAGTAGTGATAGTGTGTGTTGTTGTTTCTTCTACCTGGGAGTATATGATAGTGTGTGTTGTTGTTTCTTCTACCTGGGAGTAGTGATAGTGTGTGTTGTTGTTTCTTCTACCTGGGAGTAGTGATAGTGTGTGTTGTTGTTGGTTCTACCTGGGAGTAGTGATAGTGTGTGTTGTTGTTTCTTCTACCTGGGAGTAGTGATAGTGTGTGTTGTTGTTGGTTCTACCTGGGAGTAGTGATAGTGTGTGTTGTTGTTTCTTCTACCTGGGAGTATATGATAGTGTGTGTTGTTGTTTCTTCTACCTGGGAGTAGTGATAGTGTGTGTTGTTGTTAGTTCTACCTGGGAGTAGTGATAGTGTGTGTTGTTGTTTCTTCTACCTGGGAGTAGTGATAGTGTGTGTTGTTGTTTCTTCTACCTGGGAGTAGTGATAGTGTGTGTTGTTGTTAGTTCTACCTGGGAGTAGTGATAGTGTGTGTTGTTGTTTCTTCTACCTGGGAGTAGTGATAGTGTGTGTTGTTGTTGGTTCTACCTGGGAGTAGTGATAGTGTGTGTTGTTGTTGGTTCTACCTGGGAGTAGTGATAGTGTGTGTTGTTGTTTCTTCTACCTGGGAGTAGTGATAGTGTGTGTTGTTGTTTCTTCTACCTGGGAGTAGTGATAGTGTGTGTTGTTGTTTCTTCTACCTGGGAGTAGTGATAGGAGCGGTATAAGTAGATGATGTGGATGGGCAGCCAGCACACTGCAAACAGGCCCACGAACACCAGGACCGTCTTGGCCAAGCGCTTCCTTGACTCAACCTGTCAGATGATGCAAAGGCAGGATGGTTAAACGTAAGATGGCAGATAATAAGGGTCACATAGATAAAGATGGTAAAATGATGGCCTATGTTTAAAGACCCCATGAAATGGTATATTACTGCTGAGTCAGTGAGGGAAATTAAGACAAACATCTGATGATTTGAATGGTTATAAATGTACACCTATCCAGCCATGACGACACCATGAAAGATACTCTGCTTGCTAGGAAGTAAAAGTAGCCTAATGAGAGTTCATGATAAGAGTATAGACACTTTCATAGTAGGCTATACAGTATGTGTTACTTTCATTCATTTAATGTATACAAAAGGAACATACTCTAAAGCAGTGGTTCCCAACCTTTTCCCACTTATGGCCCACTTGGAAATCTCAGAAATGTTTGCGGGCCACATCTGACCATAAACAGTACAGAGGCCAAATAATGTCTTCTCAGAGTACTTTTTATTTGAATCATAACAGGAGCTGTCCATCAGCGCCACACAGAAACCAGAAACTCAAAGTGAGAGGCTGTCTGCAAGACACTAATAAATGAACAACTGATTACAAATTAAATAACGGTATCATTCAACAACGGAGAAATAAGAATTCTTTAAAATATAAGAATTAATTTTTCTCTCTCACAAAGATCGTAATGTTTTGCAAATGATTTGGCGGGCCACAATACCACCAGTGGGCGCTGTCGCACAGGTTGGGCACGGCTGCTCTAAAGACAATTTTTGTCACTGGCCTGTCGTCTGGCGTGCACGTTCCCTTCCACAGCTAAATTCGAGGCGCTCCGTATCAGGCTGCGGACGATTAAGGCGTAGTACACTGATATGACCAGCAGGGGGATGGCATAGAAAATGAGGAAGGAAGCCATGGAGTGTATCTTGGGGTGCAGTTCCCCAGCATGGGGATAGGGGGCGCACGTGATGAAGGTCTCATTAGTGGAGGGGACGCTGAAGGTGTGGAGGTCAGAGAAGACAGCCTCAGGGATGGCCAGCACCAGGGAGAATAGCCAGATGAGCGCTGCCCGCAGGACGATGCTGGTAGTGGTGCTGGACCTCTGGATGTCCAGGGGCTTCACGATGGCCCTGTACCTGAGTGTTGGGAAAGTTACTAGTTACTTCTCTCAAAAATTTGGCAAATTGAAGGACTTTACAAATTACTGCATAATAAAATTAATTAGAGGGAAAGTAACTTTTGCATTATTTCCTTCAGTTCTCTTATTAATGCACATGTCACACATGATGACATAGAGGATATTACTGTGATGTGTGTAGTTCTTCATAGATCTAGCCTCTTCATTTTGCTCTCAAAGTGCACCAGATTGATCAATTTTATTTTAAAATGTACCGTTTTCATTCAGGGGGCATGGCCCCGGACCCCGGTCTGGGGGCTGAGCACCCTGAAGGTCAAATCGCCCCTGTATAATTAAGTAGCCTATCAGCAGACAGGGCTGTGACCTACCTATCAGCAGACAGGGCTGTGTGTGACCTACCTATCAGCAGACAGGGCTGTGAGAGTGAACACAGACACTCCAACCGAGGTGAGCTGAATGAAGGGGATGACTTTGCAGCCCACTCTGCCGAACAGCCACTCCTCCGTCAGGTAGCGGCTGGCATCCACCGGAGCGCAGGTCACCAGGAGTAAAACATCCCCGAGTGCGAGGCTCGTCATGAAGAGGTTCGGGACGTTGCGGATGGATCTCGCAGAACAAAACGTCTTGATGAGAGTGATGTTGCCGACGAGCCCAAAGGCACTGATGACAAAGTAAAGTGAAGCGATGACCACTCCGTGGAACACCATCGTCTCGTCTGTGTCGAGTTGTGGGGCTGCGCGACGCATTTGGGCAGCTTACAAATGCTCCATCTCTGCGAGCCTCAAGCCAACTGGCTCCTGAAGAAGAGATGCGTTGAACTTCATATTTTATTTTGTATGTGGATTCTAAAGTCTCTGTATAGGCCCTCGTGAGGGTTCAGTTTTATGAGAAAGAACTCTATGATGATATTTTAATTGTTGTGCCATAGACTGGATTATGTTGTGCGTGCGTCGACTCGGATCTCGTTTTGGGCTCAGCGACCCGCCCATCACCATACATGAACCGACGAGGGTGGCTCAGCAGGTGTTAGTGCTGCTTCATGCCAGCATTGCATTTGACCAGGAGAGGGCAGTCATGAGCCATGGATTTTCACTCCTCCCTAACTTCACCTGGTGTCGTTTTGAGTTGGAATGAAACCCTTCATCCCTCGGCCCTCCATGGCAGCTCCCATGGTTTTCAATCCCTCTGATTTTCTAACCCACCAGTTAGTTCAGATGCATAACCTGCCTGTCTCCAATCATGACACTTTTATTTGTAGGAACAACTGCCAAATGAACACAGCAGAATGTAATTGGTCTTGCCTACAGCCTATATCAGGGGTGGGCAATTATTTTTCATGGGGGGCCACATGAGAAACCCAGATTGTTGCCGGGGGCCGAACAAATATTGTCATGCCGTAACCCATTTATGGGTAACTTTGATGATAGAGAGGGCCACAAAAAATGTCCTCGCTACCAGGTATTGCTGAGGGCTGAACGCGCCAGCGCGAAAAATTTGGTGCATTTGAAGCCAGGTTTAGAGGAATAACTCATTTTAAATTAACAGTTGTGATGTCATTATTCAGTCTGTGCCTGTGTTGAGGGTCACACAAGAACAAAAATGCAGTCTTGAAGCTAAATAAATCCAAAACCAATGAGTTATTTGAGTTATTTAAATGTCTACTTCAATGTAGCCTTTTAGTCATAAAGATTATTGAAAGATATTCCATATTCCAGACTGAGATGCTATAACAGAAGTGGAGTATTGGCCAGAATATGACATGAACATTTGGACACTTATTCAGCGGGTATCTTGCATGTTGCGTTCAGGTGCACTGTGTGTGTAAAAAAAAAAAAATCCAATTCCATCGCGGGCCACACAGGCTACTAATTGTGTTCATGGTTCTATTGTAAATGGAGAAATATCAAACCTTTTTCTCTTTTTTGATATTTGTTCTTAAAGGAAACAGCAGCTATCACACACTAGCCTATAGGCACCAGGTTCTAGTGATATGGGAGCATTTGTAAACAGGATTATTTCAACATAATTTCCCAGCCACATCCACTGAAGGGCGCTACAACACAAGCCAAGGCCGAGTCACAGCCAGCTCAGTGAGAGACAGACCCACACAATGCAGACAATGTTTTAGAGACACTCAAGTCAAATAAGTAAATACAAAGTCTACAATTGTAAATATAGACATAGGCTTATTCTTGAAATCTTGAAATCTTCTCTCTTTCAATTCAATTCAATTCAAAGGGGCTTTATTGGCATGAGAAACATACGTAGCCTATACATTGTTGCCAAAGCAAGTGTCAAATGAAAACAAAAACAAAAGCAAAAATGTGCGTACAGTTAAAGATATAGGAGAATAAAGAAGTGTAACTTTGCACTCAAATATAATACACATAAGTTAGCTTATGAGTATGCTTACAATTAAATATATACTAAGGAGCTGTGTAAACAGCTATGTAACATTGCAATCAGATAATATGCACAACCGTAGTTAACTTAACTACTTAACTCTTTCTCTCACATACACTTTGGTCAAGTAGGCTGCCACCTGTGTGTGTGTGTGTGTGTGTGTGTGTGTGTGTGTGTGTGTGGTGGGGGGGAGGGGGGGGGGTGGATGACAAGCACTCGTCAAACCAGTCTAACTGGACAAAAGGGCTCCTCGTGTTCCAACAACACACATCTTCCGCTGTGTTCCACCTCCCAGAGAGGCGTTTGCTTTTGTCAAACTCATAAAACAATCCCTCCGATTTTTTGCAACATCAAGTTAAACTTCAAAGAGAGTGAAGATAAACCATTAAAAAAAAACACACACACACACACACACACACACACACACACACACACACACACACACACACACACACACACACACACACACACACACACACACACACACACACACACACACACACACACACATCATCAGCAGCGTTCACTTCAAAACCTTAGCCTATTGATTTTGATTTCTTTGGTGAGAGGCCCCCTGTCAGGAAATAGCCAAATAAACAAACAAGCAAAACAACAACAGCAACGTCAAAGAGTAGCCTGCACGTAGGCTATATAGGGTAGTGCTCCTGTTGCCAAAACCATCCTGAAGCCTAGTTGCCTTGAACAAGAGGAGGGGTGTGTGACTGTGTGTGACTGTGTGTCTTTACGGTGGGATGAGGCAAGCTGCAACAAGACAAGGGGGCGGAATAAGAATGTGACCTGGAGAATCAACGGTCGCTGGCATTGGCGGAGAGACCTGTCACTCATCCTGAAGTGGCGCACACCCAGGGCGCATCACAGTCGGGTTTCGATGCAAATATCCACCGTCCAGGCGCGCCGGGTTCTCACTTGCCTGTTGCTGATACATAACGACGTCGTCATTATTGCGGGTTAAGTCGAGTAGAAGTCAACCATGGCTATGGAGGAGAGGATGTTCTCGCTGACATTGTTGTGTCTTGGTGAGTTTTTCCTGTAACTTGCTACACTTTGTGTGGATTAGCCTACGGCTCTAGACTGCCTGGCTGGGCCACACCTGTTTGCGCACCTTCAGCTTCTGAAACTCGCATGTCCTGTGATGTCTCTGTCTTTGATTACCTTGGTTTTCATCAACGAAAAGATCGGCTTTGGAAAGCTTTTAAAATATAGGCGACCACGTGACGGAGTAACATTTATATTAATGTTAGGTAATTTTGTTTCAATGGCATTGATCTGACAGGCTGCCATGATGAGCTACAGGCAATTAGGCCTATCCAATATTGAGCAAATATTGTTTTAAACACTATTTATGAGGCAAGTTTTAAAAATTAATGTTAATAATCACTATAGCCTATGTTGAAGATTACAACAAGATCAAAAATTTGGATAGAAGAAATTCAGTGTTTCAAATCAGACTCGGGTCTATGGACCCATTTCACAGCAACCCTTTGAGGTGGTGAAAGCAGGAAGTAAAGCAGCTGTAGCTAATACCATTAATTATGCTTCCATTGTGTTGAGGTGTTCCAGTGCCAGGTGCCCTCATTAATGCTAATGATTACACCTGCGTGATTTCCTGCTTTACCACCTCAAAAGGTTGCTGTGAAATGAGTCTATAGGCTGTCATCGTTTTTTCTTTTCCAAGAAATTATGAAACATCCAATAGGCTATTTTTAAATGCAATAAGAGCTACAAACCTGTGTGTGTGTGTGTGTGTGTGTGTGTGTGTGTGTGTGTGTGTGTGTGTGTGTGTGTGGGGGGGGGGGGGGGGGGGGGGGGGGGGGGGGGGGGTTGGATGCGGAAGCAGCCACCGCCTGAAACACGTTTTTTTTAAACTATAACCATCATTAATCAGTGGTAGCCTAAATTGGTTAATTAAACTTTAATTAATAGTTGGATGTAATGAGCAATGGGTTGATATAATGTTGACCCAGTAACAATTTACAAAGCATTAAAAACACCAGTTGCACTTTATAATAGCCAGATCTATAATCATTAATGAATCCATAATAATTACATTATTTTGATGGCTATTATAAAGTTGCAACTGATGTTTCTTTGTAAATTGTTAATAGACACTGTGTAAACATTAATAATAATAATAATATAATTTGTTTTATCATTTCATTGTTTGTTAACAGTATAAACTCAAGTTAAATTAACTATTAATTTGCCATTTATTAATGTTGGTATTTATTAATGTTGGTTGTTATAAAGTGCCATCTTTGTATTACTATATGTATACCAGCAACCATGCATCGTTTACCATAATGTGTTGTTTGAAATGGAAATGTGTTTGCCTGTCTTTAGTATTGTCATTAGCTGCGGGCATCCAGGTCAGCATCCCGAAGAAGGAGTATGAGTTTGCCCGAGGCGACAACATCACTCTGCCATGCAGCTTCACACCCAAGAAGCCCGTCAACCCTCTGGTCATCGTCACCTGGTCGTCTGAGGCACAAAAAGTTGGGGCTAAGGAGGTCAGACACACGCACAAAATTCTCTCACCTCAGAGTAGCTACATCCCTGCATACCTGTACCAAGTTTGGTTAGCATCAGACATGATGGTTTTTGTGAAATAGGCTCCACCCACAAAACAATTTAAGTCAATTATATCAAAATGCTGTGGAGTTTCAGAAGTGGCAAAAGAGGTTTTGTGCAGGATAGTTCACACATGCTGTGTGTTGTGGTTTGTGAAGATTGGACAACATTTGTAGGAGTAGCGAAAAAACTTTTTTGGACAACATTGAAATGGCGGAAAATCTAGTTAGACGGGAATGGGCGGGGCCTGTCCCGCGTCCTAGCCTCGTGGTCATCAGGCGTGGGGGTAGCTAGCCACCAGAGAAGCCTTTCACTCTACAGGAGCAAGTTGGTAGAGCTCTTCAACCTAGAGTGGACCCAGTGAGAAGTTTAATTTACCCTTAAATAAGTCCAATATACTAGCGTTAAAGTTGTAACAATGATTTATTTACAGAACACACAAGTGTAAACGGATCCGGATTGTTACAGCTACGACCCCTGTTCCTTGAGCTTGCAAATTACCCTGAACAAGAGACTGAGGCAAGCTTTTATAACCTCTGACCTCATCCCAGGAGGACACTGTATCCCAGGACACTGTGCCTGGCTGCAGTGCACAGCGCCCCTAACTCTGGGAGGAGTAATAACGGGCTTTATCTTATTTCGCGACACTGAGATAACTTTATTTTCTTCCGTCTCTTCTCTTCTATCATCCATCTTGTTGAACAGTCGATTGTCCTCACACACTATTCGGCCACCGGTCAAACTGACATCCCGCCCAAGTATGAAGGCCGAGTGTCGCTGGACAAGGACATCGCCAAAGGAAAAGTCAACCTGAGGCTGTCCTCCATCACACTGTTAGACAACAAGGAGTTTGAGTGTCGTCTCCTGATCCCAGGAGACGACGAGGGAAATCCTGCTGCCACCACACGTCTGGTGGTGCTGGGTAAGAGCCTGCTTTATACACACTGCCCCCCAGTGGGGCGGGGGATCTGAGTCTCTATTTATTTTCAGTAGTAATATATATTGTATATTGTTATTGTGTGTAAAGTGACTTTGAGTATTTAGAAAAGGGCTATATAAATCGAATGTATTATTATTATTATTATTATTGATGGTTAAACTCAATCTGTTTTCTGATTAAACTGTGTTCTGTGTTGTGCGAGTTATGGCAGTTGATATCACAAGATAATGAGGTGACAACTAAATGTAAAAAATGGCAAATAATTGTAAAAATAAAAAATGCTAAAACTAGAAAATAAAAAAATCATTTTCTCACTCGGCGTCTCTTTAATGGATTTTTTCATGGAAAAATATGATCTAGAGAAACTGATGACATTCATTTTTGTCCTAGTGGCTCCATCTACACCCATCTGTGCGATCCAGGGTAAGGCCGAGTACGGCCAGAACATCAACCTGACCTGTGTGTCTGAGGAGGGCTCCCCGCCTCCCACGTACAAGTGGCAGAGTCGGGATGTCAGGAAAGCTCTTCGTGGTCCAGACCCCAGGACCACCGACAGTAAGTTTCAACAGAACCCCTTTCACCATCTGTCAGGTGTCAATGTTCAACACAGAATGTAAATACAGCATGGCTGCTTTCCATGCCATCATAGGGCAGCAGTCCACACAGAAGGGGAGTGTGCGGGTCGGGTGTGAATACTGCTGAAGCGATTAGTCAAATGACAGAAAATGTATTCTAATTCTGATCATCAATTAATCATTTTAGTAATTTATCAAGTATACATGCCAAGCATTTGCTGGTTAGAGCATCACAAATGCTAAGAGTTACATTAGCAATGTAAATGTAATGCTAAGAGTTGCTGCTTTTCTCCTTTTCATATCAATATCAAATGAATACTTTGGGTTTTTGGGGCTGCTGGTCAGACTAAGTAAACAATCTGAAGACTCACTTTGATCTCTGGTATTTTGTGATGGGTATTTGTCATTACTTTTGACATTTTATAGAGTACATGATTAATTGATTACTTGGGGGGGGGGGGGGGGGGGATCAATAGATTAATTGATGATGAAAATGTTAGTTTCAGGCCTAAATGGTCACACAGGATGCAATGCACATCAAGAAAGAAAGAGATTAGCACCATGTTATTCAGGGTTTGTGTGTGAAAAGAGTCTCTGTGCATTTTCAACGGGCTTCATAAGAACAAGAGATATCGTATTTGATCAAGGCCTCTAGCCCTTTAAAACGTGATGCAGCATTTGCGTGTATATCCCCCATTTGTGTGCATATCCCTTTAAGACCGCGGTCTTAAAGGGATATGCACACAAATGCTGCATCAGGTATCAATGGGCTAGAGGAGAATGTAATCCTTCAATATACGATAAAGCATGACATCACAGCAAGAGCGATATATATAAGTGACGTGTGTGTGTGTGTGTGTGTGTGTGTGTGTGTGTGTTTCAGAGGGAGGTATCCTGTCTCTTTACAATATCACCAAAGACACATCAGGATACTACACCTGCACCTCCGAAAACAAGATCCGCTCTGCGTCCTGCAACCTCACCCTGACCGTCATGCCACGTGAGACCAACTGGGGATATAGTATTTATAATGAGAATATTTTTACCACTTAACTTCACTTTGTTTATTTGTCAGGGACAATGCAAGACAACATTGTAACAAGTTACAGTAACATGAAACATATGCGATGCATATAGGATATCTAGCCAAAGCTAATTTGCAATCCCTGTCCCTGGGTAGGCTTTTCTAATAAAAGACATAATCAACAAAGTGCAAACATAAAAATTGTGACACGATCATACAAAATTTACAGTAGAATTAACTACATCAGTGATCAATGGTCGCAGGTTTGATTTTGCTTCAGCCAGTGTTTCACCTTTTCATTAAAGCTTTTCAGATTAGTTTGCATTTTTATTTCTGTTGGTAGGGAATTCCACATGTGTGTGTTTCCCTTCTACTGAAAAGGATGACTGACCGAAGGTAGTTTTGCGTTGGGCCGCTCTACAATTGCCATTCGCTGATCCCCTTGTGGCAATTCTGTTGCTGTTTATTTTTGTGACATATGGTGAAAGTACGGCTGGGACGAGATTATTCACACATTTAAAAATCAATTTGACAAACGAAAACTTAATGAAGCTGTCAAAACTGAGCAGCTTGTACTTGTGTAGAATTATACAGTGGTGCCATTTCACTTGTTTTCGATCCAGTACTTCTTTCTTCATCATACACATGACATGCTGATCCATCTTGGGTTCTGTCCCGTTCCGTCCTGCAGCTTCCTACAACATCGGCTCCACTGCGGGGATCATTGGCGGTGTCGTGGCAGCTTTGATCATCATCATCATCATCGTCTATTGTTGCTGCTGTCGCAAGAAGAAGAACACAGAGGAGGAATACCCCATGGGGTACAGTCTTTCTCTCTCTCTCACACACACACACACACACACGCACGCACGCACGCACGTACGTGCGTGCGTGCGTGCGTGTGTGTGTGTGTGTGTGTGTGTGCGTGTACGTACGTACGTACGTACACGCACACACACACACACACACACACACACACACACACACACACACACACAGTCACTTTTGGGGTATTTACATAGACTTACATGCATTCCTCTGGAGACTTACCCAAACCACTACTTACCTAACCCTGACCTTAAATGGTAAATAAACCTTAAACACATTTTTCCAGCTGTAAACCGATGTCTATGGCTTTTGAGTAGTGTTGCTGAAGGATTCTGGGCAGAATCTCCACATTTGAGAGTAAACTATTAGAATTCTAAACACTATAATTATAATTGAGAGTGCCCTCTAGGGGGTTGAAACTAGGGGTGGGAGAAAAAATCGATTCACCTAAGTATCGCGATTTTTAATGTCACGATTTTTTGAATCGATCTTTTATTCCAGAATCGATAATCGCATTTTTTCTGTTTATGTATGAAATGCTCCCACTTTCATCAATCACATATAGAGCGCTTCCCTCTGCTCCGTGGCTCATACAGCCAATCATGTACCTTGTTAGTACAAGTGACACGGAAATAGCCAATCATTTAACAGACAAACTCCGAGTGCACCCGCCCCATGACCCGCCCCCACTCACACACAGCCAATCATATCCCTTGATCCAGAGCAGAGAGCCCCGACATCTCCTGGATGCAGCACTGTCGAGTTGCAGGAAAATAGACAGTTTGTGTTGTGCTCTGAAAGGGTCCCCCCCCCCTTGAATCAAATTGTACATTATCAGCTTTATTTTAGCAAGAAAAAGTAGCGCGAGACCCATTCCTGGCTAATGATTGAGTCTCGCATTTTGGTCCTCCGCTGACGCCACTCGTTTGATCTCACCCGGCGTTACAAATAATTCGATGTGGTTGAGTTTCAATTCGTGTTAACGTAACGTGTCAACATGTATCCTATCTATTAATAAGCGCCCGGGAAATTAACGTTAATGTTAAGACACCAATTTCACAAATACGGACGTCTGCAACGTTACTTTACGGAATGGCATCCGCAGCTCAATTCGCTTCTGTCAGCAGAGACAAAGTTGAACTGTTGGAAAGGATTTACTTGTACTTTGGGACAGGAAGAATAACTAATTGTGTCATCTATTGAGCACACAGCTTATGACTTTATGTCTTCTGCTTGGGCGGAGAGTCTTGATGCGTATATAAAACTGATATGGAGAAATGTACCGCATTTTCAGCGAGGCAAGGCTTTTTCTCGTCCAACCACCGGCGCGCGGTCCCCAGCGCAGTCGCCCTCCAGCCCTACAGCCTATGGCATATCTGTAGCAGCAAAACCCAGGCTTTTCTCAGGAGGTAGAGCGGGTCGGCCAATGACGCAAGGGTTGGCGGTTCGATCCCCGCTCCCTCCCAGCTGCTGTCGTTGTGTCCTTGGGCAAGACACTTAACCCTCCTTGCTCCCGATGGTGTGTAGGCACCCTGCGTGGCAGCCTGCCGCCATCGGTGTATGAATGGGTGAATGTAGACTACCTACTGATTGTAAAGCGCTTTGGATAAAAGCGATATATAAATGCAGGCCATTTACCATTTTCCACACCTCTGATTCACCTAACGTTAACACTACAACCCTGAAATACACGTTACCAAACGTTCTTTTAGAAGGCTGGCAACGTTAGGCTGTCATCAAAGTAAAACGTCACCATGTCTGTAAATTACTGCTTGCAGTTGCACTCATGTCTGTGTGTGTGTGTGACAAATTAGACCTACCTGTGTGCCTTGAAAATAAGGTGGTTCAAAATAAAGTGGCTAAATGCAACCTTTTTCTTCTCATGTTTTTTGTTTATTAATTAAAATTATCAATAATTATCGATATAGACTGATATGAAAGATGTTATATCAATATGCTTTTTAACTATATCGCCCAGCCCTACTATGTTATAATATACAGTCTCTAGAAGTGTATGATTCAACTTTTCCCATGTTCTAATCTAGTGTAAAAAAACAAACTGAAAAAAGAAAAGAAAAAAGAAACAAAAATCGCAATAAATCGTAATATCGAATCGCAATAATCGTAGAATCGCAATACTTAAGAATCGCAATATATATCGAATCGGCACCCAAGTATCGTGATAGTATCGAATCGGGAGATAAGTGAATCGGCACAGCCCTAGTTGAAACCCACTTTCGCAGTTGGGTCTGCCAAAATCTTCGGTTCCGCTCACATCACCAAGAACACCCGCTCTGACCTTCATCCATGGCTTTTCCACACAGAGTCAGAGGCATGGATGAAGCTCAGAGTGGGTGAAGGTCAGTGTCCTCCAGTCTGCATGTGTGGAAGTGTCCCGATGGCTGTGCCAGCACCCTGTGTGGTAGCTTGCCGCCATCGGTGTGTGAATGTGTGAATGCACCTCCTCATTGTAAAGCAACCACTGACCCCAAAATCATATGTTTACCAACTGGGGACACTGCTTTTGTCCCCAGTTGCACAAGCCGTCCCCAATCTCTTGGTGTTATGAAGCCACATACTGTAACCCTCCATCTGACCGATGTGCGCTCTCTTCAGGGTCCGTGAGGATGGAGAGCTCACTGAAAAAGAGCCAATGCGAAACGGCGAGAGGCAAGAGGAAACGCAGGACGATGTCCGAAGCGACGACGACTCCAGTGTGAGGAGCCCCCCGGATCGCCGCGACCGCTATGAGGAGCGGAGTGAGCGGGAGTACGACCGGCGCAGCGACTACGACGACCGGCGCAGCGACTACGACGACCGGCGCAGCGACTACGACGATCGACGCAGCGACTACGACGACCGGCGCGACAAGCCCAAGGACCGCAACGAGCGATACGACGATGACCGCCGCTACGACGACGAGCGCCGCTACGCTGACCGCGGGGACGACCGCTACGACGAGCCGTACGAAGATCGCGACAGACCGCCGCCCGTGCCGGCCAGCAAGCCACCTAGGATGGATTACGACGATTAAGACCCCAGCCTGTACCAACAACCTTCTTCCCTCTGTTGCCTTGTTTCCACGAACTTTACTCCCATGGCAGCCATTTTGAAATGTTGTCATCACTCAGGGTAGGAAGTTCTGCCCAGAGCAATGTTCTGGAACTTCATATTATGAATTGGACAAATTTACAATTTCATGGATCCCCCTGAAATGCTTTATTAGAAATGAATGTTTGAAAAATCTGGGGGGATATGTTCGCATTTTAAAGTAATAAGGTGTGGCCCACTGTACAGTAACCTAACTAGTGGCTACAGTAACTTCCCTGCTGAAGCAGTCATTGTAGTTTATGTTCCTGAGATTGATAGCTAATTTGAGTATAGGTGTAACTGAATAGGTGTAACAGTCATCTGGGTAGACTTCCCCACCCCGACTGTGACATGAGTTCAAAATGGGAACCAGGTGAATCAGCTTCATGGTAGGCCTACACTGCTACTGCCTTGTCTGGGTCTCTTCAATGAGTTGTCAGTTAGCCAACGAGCCAGATTAAAAAACAGAAAGGCCTACCTGCTGTCAAACTATCAAAACTGACCGTGTATCTTTCTCTGATATACAGGAGACATTTTTTTAGGGTTGATATTTACATCAGAGGTAGTTGTGAAAGACATCTGGCTGAACCACAGACATTCAGGTTTGGCTTTTTTTTTTTTTTTGTGTTGCTTAAACAATACGTTGACATTATGTCAGTATGGCATAATGTCAGTTTGTTGCTTTCAGTGTTTGTTTCAAGATGGCTTCTGTTCTAGGGGTGGAATGGGTGGTAGTTTTTTGTTTGTTTGTTTTTTGTTTGTTAGTTTTTGCAATGCACTGAAGCCAATACCTCTGTATAAAGAAGTGGGCTTCAGTATGTTTTTATCATGATATGTTTTAATTCTTACATAATACTATATTTTTTTTTTTTGATGGAACATGGTCCATGGGTGCTCTTTGGAAATATGTGGCATCCATAGCTAAGGGCGTGTGTGTGTGTGTGTGTGTGTGTGTGTGTGGGGGGGGGGGGGGGCGTGTTTTAGTGGGGGGAATATTATTTTTCTTGTCTATTTTTAAAAAGAATGAATTCAGTGCTGCACCCTAAAGGCCTGGTGGTGCCCCATGGGCCTTTTTCACAGCAGCCATTTTGTGTCTAAATGGCAGGGTGAACTAACCTGCCCAGATGGGG
>NC_139637.1:22253187-22433187 GCF_964638095.1 Poromitra crassiceps
AGTCCCGCCCACTGTCTGTCAAGGCAAGTAGTCCCGCCCACTGTCTGTCAAGGCAAGTAGTCCCGCCCACTGTCTGTCAAGACAAGTAGTCCCGCCCACTGTCTGTCAAGGCAAGTAGTGCCGCCCACTGTCTGTCAAGACAAGTAGTCCCGCCCACTGTCTTGCAAGGCAAGTAGTCCCGCCCACTGTCTGGCAAGGCAAGTAGTCCCGCCCACTGTCTGTTAAGGCAAGTAGTCCCACCCACTGTCTGTCAAGACAAGTAGTCCCGCCCACTGTCTGTCAAGGCAAGCAGTCCCGCCCACTGTCTGTCAAGGCAAGTAGCCCCGCCCACTGTCTGTCAAGACAAGTAGTCCCGCCCACTGTCTGTCAAGGCAAGTAGTCCCGCCCACTGTCTGTCAAGACAAGTAGTCCCGCCCACTGTCTGTCAAGGCAAGTAGTCCCGCCCACTGTCTGTCAAGACAAGTAGTCCCACCCACTGTCTGTCAAGGCAAGTAGTCCTGCCCACTGTCTGTCAAGACAAGTAGTCCCGCCCACTGTCTGTCAAGACAAGTAGTCCCGCCCACTGTCTGTCAAGACAAGTAGTCCCGCCCACTGTTTGTCAAGACAAGTAGTCCTGCCCACTGACATCACTGTGGACAGCTGGAGGCCAGACTGAGCCACAGAATCAAACAGAATGTGTAAACCTGCGACCCTCGTGTTGGTAGGCAGGGACACTACCCAGACGCCCATAATGTCAATTTTAAAGGATTTCACGTCTTCCAAAATTATAAATAGCTGTAATTAACTGTAATTGTAATTACAGTTATTATTATTAATTATTAGTTTTATTATTATTATTATTATTATTATTATTATTATTATTATTATTATTATTATTATTATATTTATTTCTTGTTATTTAACAGATTATAAAATGTGTTACTTTTACAAGTGGAACTGTAATTTTACAGTACAACAACATGTCAATACAAGTCCAGCCAAAGTTAGTGCCCAGCAGGTATTTTTGCTAAATGTGTTTGTTATTAAAAAGTAAGAATAGATCAAAACAAACAAAAAAAGGTTTAAAATAATAATAGAAAAAATAAAATCATAATAATAAAGAGCTTGACTGCATGGGTTGTCAAACTAACAATGACAGTAAAAGATACAGAAAAAAATGTCACCTGCAAGTTTATGACTACCGAGTTTCCCCTGGTGCTGGAACCTGTGGACATACAGCACAAAGGTTGTTTGTTTGTTTGTTTGAGTGTGTGTGTGTGTGTGTGTGTGTGTGTGTGTGTGTCTGTGACTGTGGTAACTCACCATCACTTTCCCTCTTTGTCTTCCATTTGTAGAGCAGCAGCAGACCGACAGCCAGCAGCACAATGGCCACAGCCACACTCACACACACGACCAACACCAGAGATCTGATGGGCTCACCTGGGCGAGAGAGATAGAGGGAGAGTGGGGAAGAGGAGAGCGAGAGGGAGGGAGAATGAGAGAGAGAGAGAGATAGAGGGAGAGTGGGGAAGAGGAGAATGAGAGAGATAGAGAGAGAGAGAGAGAGCAGGAGATGAAAATAAGTTAATATTATAAAAGACAAGCAGCCATGAAAGGGTTTCAAACCTAATAAGAATGAGAAGTGTGTGTGTGTGTGTGTGTGTGTGTGTGTGTGTGTGTGTGTGTGTGTGTGTGTGTGTGTGTGTGCGTGCGTGCGTGCGTGCGTGTCAGTAGAATTGTATCCAGCCACAGCAATGGCGGGCCAGCCTAGGAAGATTGCTAGTACATGTAATTTCCCATACATCATTCATCCAGATGATTTTTGGAGCCTTCATAGGAAATAATTTGGCCACCTCTGATCCAGGTCATGATTCTCAATCTGTTTCATATCAAGGACCCCTACAGGGGTTTTTCTCAGCATTCTGAATTTAATCTCAGAAGTCAGAATTTTTCCTCAAAATTCTGACAGTAAACTCAGAATTCTCTGATCTCAGGTCTTAAGTCATTGATAGTGTGGCATGAAGACATGTGGGACAGAGCGTATATGTGTGTGTGTGTGTGTGTGTGTGTGTGTGTGTGTGTGTGTGTGTGTGTGTGTGCATGCGCGCGTGCGTGCGTGTGTGCATGTGTGCGTGTGTGTGTGTGAGCGCGTGCGTGTGTGTACGACCTTACTGTACCTGCCATGACAGTCAGCTGTACGATGGAGTTATGGCGCCCTCTGCTGTTTTGTGCCTCACAGGAGTAAGTGCCACTGTGTTCAGGTGTGATGTCAGTGATAGTGAAGGTCTGTCCTGATGCTTTTGGAGAGGCGTCATTCTTCTTGTACCACGTGTAATTAGCTGCTGGGTTGGCATCACTGCTGCAGCTCAGAGTCACTGAACTGCCCTCCACTATCTCACCAGAGGGACTCACCAACACTGAGGTGTTCCTGGGACCACCTGGAGAACATGGATTAACATGGATTAATGAAATAAGGATGTGTTTTAACAATGACACAGACTGTAATTCAACAATTAGTTGTAAATATGTCGGAGGAAACATCGACTTGTGACTGGAAGTCTGATTGTTTGAATCCCCAGAACAGCTGGGAAGATCTTGTTTTGAAAACAGTGAAGATGTAACGCTCTCCTGTCCCTCAACCTCTGCTGTCACTGTGCCCTTGAACAAGGCACTTCATCTCCAAGTGCTGCAGTGGAGCTGCTCAGTGAACTACAGTCACACTGTGGTTTGTTCTGGGCAGCTCCCAGTTGTGAAAGTGAAGCAGGAAAAAACATACATGCTCAGCTAAACCTTTCGCTGGTTAATAAAAGGTTAAAATAAATTGACAGATTGATGCATGCTGGAGCTTGGAGAAACTCACGCCCGGTGCAGCGCACGGGCCCCCATGAGCCCTCCGCCGTTTTTGTGCGCCCTCCCAGCGCGACACCGAAAAGCCAAAGGTTTGGCTTTTCGCCAGGGTTTGGCTTTTCGGTGTCGGGTGCTGCTTTTCTGGCGGCTGATCGTGTGGAGGGACTGTCGCAGCGGAGACGGAGGGGCTCAGTTGTGGGAGCGGATTGGCTGCTGTTCGCAGCTAACGTTGGCTCCAGCCAGAGCAATCTGTGCCGCTCTGGCTCCAGCATGCATCGGTTTCCCTTTCATCACGGTTTCTTTGCTGTTTTTCCTCACCTTTCTCTAATCTGGAGAGCACTGTCGCCACCTAATGGGTCCGTAAAATAGCTTATACACCTTCAACATCCCCCATATTTTTACAGGAGATGCATCAGGCTTTGATCCACGTCCCACCGTCAAAAAACGCAATTGACGACTTTAGTCATCATTGGCACTCTACGTTACTATTTGAATTGATGACTTTAGTCGTCATTGGCACTCAATGAGTTAAAGGAGAACTTACCTCCAAAACACTTTTTTTCAGCTTTTAACCAATATATATGACTTTGGGGGTGATGTGTGAAGAATGCTGGTCAAAATTTCCACATTTGTGACCAAACTGTTGCCATTCTGCCATTTGTATAATTTTTCAGCAGCATAACTGGCATAAGCGCCCTCTAAGGGTGGAACACTGCTTTTTTTTTGCCCGCAAATGAATGGGAGATTTGGTACAACCTGACGTCAGGTTGTCCCCAAAGACTGGGATTTCAAGATAGTTACTCCACTACTCCCCCTGTACCCTTTCGGCTCCTCACAACTCCAAGCCTATTCCCATGATGTCACAAGCATTTTCCTACCAATATGGTGCTAGTAGCTACAATACACACAGCTCATTGGACGTTTGTGTCACTTGACCTGTTAACACTAGAACCGCCACTGTGGTCAGTGGGACCGTTTTGATATTTTCAATGCATGTAACTCTATTTCAATAAAAGATATGACCCTGCCTGTCCATGACTTTTCCTAAATATGTGTTTTTTACTATCTATCTACGTTTTAAAGTTGTGTCATGAAAGGCAAGAGAGTAATAATAATTTAATCCTTGGAGCAGCCGGCGCAGCCGGTGCACTTAGCAGCAGCATCATATCTCTCTCCCACTTTCCCCATGCAGATCCCTCTCTCTCTCTCTCTCTCACTCACTCTGCTGCTTGTAGGGAGCCGATCTCTCTCTCTCTCTCTCTCTCTCTCTCTCTCTCTCTCTCACTCACTCTGCTGCTTGTAGGGAGCCGATCTCTCTCTCTCTCTCTCTCTCTCTCTCTCTCTCTCTCTCACTCACTCTGCTGCTTGTAGGAAGCCGATCTCTCTCTCTCCCCCTCTGCCTGCAGCGCAAGGAACCTTTCCCCTCTCCTCCTTTCTTGAGTCATTGCAACACAAGTAGTCAAGCGTCTGACGTTATTTGGTCTCTCATATGCAAATCTGATGTAGCCTAGATATGATTTTGTCCAGAATTCCATATATATTAGGTTGAGAGACAACAGAGAATGCCTAACAGCCTAAAATGTATTTTCCTGCTTCACTTTCGACGGGGAGGACTCGGAGAAGGCATGAAGTGACACAGCCTTTATGAAGTGCTGCCTTTATGTGTGGGTGCCGGGGTGCATCTGGTGTCCAGTGTTGGCCAGCAGACCTCCGATCTCCCCAAGACTCTGACCGCCTGTCTCATCACCTCGCTATATTCTATGGCAGCTCCGCTCCTGCAGCCTCACGCGCTGTGCCCCTGTCTGTGAAAAGCGTCCTGTCCAGTCGCACCTTTTCAAACAGATGCGGGATTCCCGCAATCCTGTACCCAATCTCAGACTGTATTGAGCAGAAAAATCGCACACCAGCTATTTCTGTCTGTGTTTGTTTGTTGTTGCTCGTGAGGTTACAGAGCACCCCATGCATGCAGGATGCTGTTTCGCCAACCGGGGAGAACGCAGCCTGTAGCACTGCGCTGAGAGGAACACTTTTGCAAACAATCATGGAAAAGGGAGAAACGAAAATTAAAAAAGGATTTGATGGCGCGATTTATGGCAAATTGGACAAGGGAATGACGTGGATAAATCTCGCTTTGTGATTACATAAGCTGAGAGCGGGGCGTTTGTCCTCACTGTGCTGTGTGCTGCGGTAACGAGCCTCGCGTCACTAATCTCTCCTAGCGTAACATAAGACAAGCCACGCACACACATATGGGAGAAAAATAATTAAATTTCTAGTTCGCCACTGAATGGCCAAATTGATATAACTTTCAACCATTTTAAGCAACGCTGTTTCCATACAGGCCACCAGCGTTGGCTAGTTGTTGATATTTATAAAGATATTGCCCCTATTATTTTTGAGGCGGTGCAGGCAAACTGTAATGGCGTCGATTTCCAAAAAAAGAATCCTGACTTGAACACAGCCAAAGAGTATAGTATAGACAAGAGTATGTCATTTCTTGTTTTTTTCCATAGGTATTTTCAAATCACTGTTCTGATACATATCTAGGGGGTAAGTCCTCCTTTAAGATAGGATTTTTTCTGATTTCGTATTACAGAAGCAAATCCTAACTAACTTTAGGAATCCTATCTAATCTAATAATCCTATTTTATCTAATATTATACTGTACTGTGAGCTAATATCTTTGTTGGTTTTGTGGGTGGGGCATCCTGCAGGGAGGGGGGTTCTGAGTGAATCTGGTTGTGTTTGTGGTTGTATAGGTTTTATGCAAATGTTTGTTTTGTTTTGTTATTTGTATTTTTTTTTCTTGTAAAAAAAATCGACTGTATAAAAAATTGATAAAAAAGGGAATCCTATCTTATCTTACTAAATCCTATCTTATGTCTGGTTAGGAAATCCTAAGTACCCAATCCAACATCAGTTTGTATGCCTGTTACCTAGCAACAGACACCACTTCCTTATTTCTCAACTGGTGGATGGATGTAGCTAGTAGTGCTAATGTTAGTATGCTAATGCTAATATTGTGTTAGGCTAACTGTTTCATTTTGATACCTAACATTAACTTTCAAGCTGAGCCAAATTGCTGATGGCTGTTGCTACCTCGGTTAAATTGCGGGAGAGCCCTGTGTCACATCGCCTGATTGGTCTCTCCAACACTGGTCGCAGCTCCTCGGCTAACTGCAGTATCATGTCCCGGGGGACCAGGGCTGTATTACTGAACGGGCATACCGGGCCCAGGCCCAGGGGCCCGAGAGCTCAGGGGGCCCGAGAGCTCAGGGGGCCCATGAGCTGTGGCGGCCTGCGAAGAGACTCTAACTGATGGGGCCCCTGAGCTCACTTCGCAGCTGAGACTCAAGCTTATGGGCCCCCTGAGCTCACTTCGCAGCTGAGACTCTAGCTTATGGGCCCCCTGAGCTCACTTCGCAGCTGAGACTCTAGCTTATGGGCCCCTGAGCTCACTTCGCAGCTGAGACTCTAGCTTATGGGCCCCCTGAGCCCACTTCGCAGCTGAGACTCTAGCTTATGGGCCCCCTGAGCTCACTTCGCAGCTGAGACTCTAGCTTATGGGCCCCTGAGCTCACTTCGCAGGCGGCCTGCGAAGAGACTCTAGCTCAGGGGTGCCCAAATTCTTTCCCATGAAGGGCCAAAACTCAATCTGGGTGGAGGGCCAAGGGCCAAAAATAAACGTTGTGGAATTACATTAAAATGCATTGTGTTTTATAGAAAATTAACATTCTAAATCTAAAATAACATTTCAATATAATAATCTACTTTTTATCTGTTTGGTAATTGTAATAATTTGCAATTGGTTATATATATTTAAAAAAACATCTGCATTTGTGGGGAGCTTAAACATTTAATCAGTAAATACCCAGGTAAAAACGGTTGTATTTTCCACCTTTGTAATCAAGAGAGAAATTTGACTTAATTCACAACTAGAAAAATCCTCAAGGTACTTTGAAAATCAGCTTTAATGTCCATCTTTTGTAAACAATTTGCCATGACAATTTGCAGGGATGCAATCTCAGGAGTGAACACAGTATATCCGCAGCCACATTCAGACACTGTTTCACAAAGTCACCACATGAAAAAGCTTGTCCACCCTTTGCAATCAGTGCAGATATCTGATAACTTGCCCGAGTTGCATTCTGGATAAAAAAAATCGGGGCAAAAAAAATAAAAATAAAAATATTTTTTTATTTTTTATTTTTTTTGCGCTGTGAGGGGGGGCCCGTGAGGGGGCCCGGCCCAGGGGCCCGTGAAGTCATAATCCGTCTATGCGGGGGACTCCCCCGGGACATGGGAGCCTGTATCTTTTACCCCGCTAGCCGGGCGCTTCTCGCTCATACTGAGCATTATCGCCCGGCGACCATCAACGCATTTCCAATCAAACAATCGTGCTGCTCTCACGTCTAGGTATAAAAATGAACCCTTGAGCAAAAAACTTGAAGTTATTTAAATACATATAGTTGCCGCTTCCAAATTGTTGCATAAAATACACTTTTCTGGAGCAACCCGGAAATACGACTCACTGTTTACTCACTAATGCCCCCTACACTTCCGATTTGGGCTTTTTTTTCGAGACAAAAAAAGACAGATCGAGAGGAATATCTCATTTTAATTTAGCATTAGGATTACACTGTTGTGATGTCATTATTCAGTTTTACCATCAATAAAAGGTATGTATAAATGTATAAAGGTTTTTCATGATTTCTGTAAAGTAGCAGGGCTCAGTCAACTACTGTAGTAAAGGAGCCCACCAGAATCCCCAACACTACCGCCACTATTATCGACCTTATCCTGGTGACTAACTGTGAAAATGTCTCTCACAGTGGTGTTGTAAATCACAGCCTGAGTGACCATGAATATATTCACCTCACTAGGAAAATTAAGAGACATATCTGTAAGAGAGAGAGAGAGAGAGGCAATTGCCTACTGCATGTGCCTCTTTACATTGATTTGATAGCATCCAGCCGCCCCGCGGACCCCGGGTTGCAAAACGAGTTGATCAAAAGTTATAGCTTCGTTAGCTTTAATGTGATTGGCTGACGCAGTGCACAGACTACCTGTCGAAAGGTCAAGATGTCAGACCACTTGCGCGGTTAATCTCACAAAGAGAGAGAGAGAGAAAGAGTAGTGTATGCCGGTTAAACCCAATTTGTCTGTGGGTTGCTGGCAAGCATGCACATCCAGCGGCAGAAACATAAATCGGCGCCCATGCACGCACGCACGCACGCACGCACACACACACACACACACACACACACACACACACACAGACACACACACACACACACACACACACACACACACACAGACACACGCACACACACACAGACACACGCATACAAACACACACACACACACACACACACACACACACGCATACACACACACACACACACACACATACACACACACACACACACACACACACAGACACACACACACACACACCGAGACGATCAAGTCCTCCCCCACCTCCTAATTGATGATTTAAAAACCAGGCCCTACAGTACCCAGCCATCGGGTCAGGTAGCAGCTACCTCTATTTCACACATCATCATTACAGAGTCCTATACAACTCGCTTTCCTCTGCATCCTTTATCTCCTCATCTCATCAGCTTTGCATGCTTTCTCTCTGATGTCATCAGTCCCTGCTCATTGGCTGGCTGAACTGACAGGATGCTGCTAGCAGAAACCACAGAGATGTCCTGTAGCTTCATGATGTTAGATTAAAGAATCTAATTTAAAGAATCTAATCTAATCAAATGATGTCTCCAACATCTAAAGTCCACTGGCCATCATTCAGTTTGATTTAGAGCCACAGTTTCAGTCAGGATTGCCATTGCCATTTCTATCACCTTTGGTAACTTTAATTAATTAAATTAAATTAAATTTAGTTAGTATTTAAGTTTAGGCAACTAAAGGGTTATGGTTGCCTAAACCCAACCAAGTTGTTTTACTCCATCGCGATTAACGCGTTAACGCTGACAGCCCTATATATTACTATAAAATAAATGGAGACTCAGATCCCACCCTCTCTTACCCAGCACCACCAGGCGTGTGGTGGCAGCAGTCTTGCCCTCGTCGTCTCCTGGGATCAGGAGACGACACTCAAACTGCTTGTTGTCTGATAATGTGATGGAGGACAGCCTCAGGTTGACTTTTCCTTTGGCGATGTCTTTGTCTAGCGACACTCGGCCTTCATACTTGGGCGGGATGTCAGTTTGGTCGGTGGCCGAATAGTGCATGAGGACCAACGACTGTTCAACAAGATGGATGACAGAAGAGAAGAGAAGAGACAGAAGAAAATAAAGTTATCTTAGTGTCGTGAAATAAGATAACGTCTGTTATTACTCCTCCCAGAGTTAGGGGCGCTGTGCACTGCAGCCAGACACAGTGTCCTGGGATGACCTGCAGGACAGAGGTTATAAAAGATGATGACCACGAGGCTAGGAAGCGGGACAGGCCCTGCCCATTCCCGTCTAACTAGATTTTCCGCCATTTGAATGTTGTCCAAAAAAGTTTTTTCGCTACTCCTACAAATTCTGTCCAATCTTCACAAACCACAACACATAGCATGTGTGAACTATCCTGCACAAAACCTCTTTCACCACTTTTGAAACTCCACACCATTCTGATATAATTGACTTAAAAAATTGTGGGTGGAGCCTATTTCACAAAAACCATCATGTCCGATGCTAACCAAACTTGGTACAGGTATGCAGGAATGTAGCTACTCTGAGGTGAGATAATTTTTTGTGTGTGTCTGACCTCCTTAGCCCCAACTTTTTCTGCATCAGACGACCAGATGACGATGACCAGAGGGTTGACGGGCTTCTTGGGTGTGAAGCTGCATGGTAGAGTGATGTTGTCGCCTCGGGCAAACACATACTCACTCTTCGGGATGTTTACCTGGATGCCCGCAGCTAATGACAATACTGTGGGTAACATTGAAAAAGACAGGCAAACAGATTTCCATTTAAAACAACACATTATAAATGATGCATGGTTGCTGGTATACGTATAGTAATACAAAGGTGGCACCTAAAACAACCAACATTAATAAATACCAACATTAATAAATGGCAAATTAATAGTTAATTAAACTTTAGTTTATACTGTTAACAAACAATGAAATGATTAAACAAAATTAAATTATGATTAATAATGTATGCACAGTGTCTATTAACAATTTACAAAGAAACATCAGTTGCAACTTTATAATATCCATCCAAATAATAAACAGAAGAGGACACTTGTTGGAAAGATGAACATTATTTGGATGGCTATTATAAAATTGCAACTGATATTTTTAATGCTTTGTTACTGTGTCAACATTATATCAACCCATTGTTATCAGTAAAATAACTATTAATAAAAGTTTAATTAACCAATTTAGGCTACCACTTATTAATGATGGTTATAGTTACAAAAAAAAACGTGTTTCAGGCAGTGGCTGCTTCAGCAACCTTTTGAGGTGGTAAAGCAGGAAATAACGCAGGTGTAATCATTAGCATTAATGAGGGCACCTGGCACTGGAACACCTAAACACAATGGAAGCATAATGAATGGTATTAGCTACAGCTGCTTTACTTCCTGCTTTCACCACCTCAAAGGGTTGCTGTGAAATGGGTCCGTAGACCTGAGTCTGTTTTGAAACACTGAATTTCTTCTATCCACATTTTTTATCTTGTTGTAATCTTCAACATAGGCTATAGTGATTATTAATATTATTAATTTTAAAACTGGCCTGATAAATTGTGTTTAAAACAATATTTGCTCAATATTAGGCCTAATTGCCTGTAGCCTACCTCATCATGGCAGCCTGTCGAATGCCATTGAAATAAAATGACCTCGGTTAAGTCCCACAAACATTTATAAAAATGTTACTCCCTCACGTGGTAGCCCTAACACTTTACAATAAAGTGTTTAAGCATTTTTTAACCATTACTTAACAGGGTTAGTAAAGCTAGGTAGTAAGTAAGGTAGTAAGCCTTAATTAACTCTTAATTAACATTAACTAATGTGCCTTAAGTAAGGGTTGGTTAATGCTTAATAAGCATTAGTCAACGCCCTGTAATTAACATGACTAGTAGTGCTTAAGAGGTTTGCTGGTTCTGTTTCTTCATTGTGCCCTAACTTATATGCATGTTCTATAAACATTACTTAACTGTAATTAACCATTTATTAATGCTGTTTGTGACCCTTATTAAAGTTGCAAACATATATCCCTTAAGTAACACTCCATAAAAGCACAAGTGTGCCTAATAAGCATTACTTACCCGTAATAAACCATTTATTAATGCTCTTTGTGACCCTTATTGTAAAGTTGAAAACATATATGCCTTAAGTAACAGTTCATAAACGCATTAAAGTCCTGAAAAAACATTACTTAACTGTAATTAACCATTTATTAATGCTCTTTGTGACCTTTATTGTAAAGTTGAAAACATGTATGCCCTAACTAACACTTAATTAATGCATTAAAGTGCTGAAGAAACATTAGTTATCTGTAATTAACCATTTATTAATGCTCTTTGTGACCCTTATTGTAAAGTTGAAAACATATATGCCTTAACTACCACTTCATTAATGCATTAAAGTGCTGAAGAAACATTACTTATCTGTAATTAACCATTTATTAATGCTTTTTGTGACCCTTATTGTAAAGTTGAAAACATATATGCCTTAAGTAACAGTTCATAAATGCATTAACTCATTCACCGCCAAAGACGTCTTTGACGTGTTATCAGGAATAGCCCTCCCCGCCAATGACGTGTTTGACGTGTTTTTGTTTTTATTAGTGCAGCGCGTAGTTCAAAGACTTCCCCAGCCTGTGACATGGTATCAGGTCCCTGCCCTCAAAGACAAGCCGACAACACGTGAACAAACACATACCGCAGCTGTTGTTTTGAAATGAGCAGGAGGAAAAACAGAAAACAGAGAAACGCGCTTCCTTGTGCAGAGAGGAGAAACGCCATTGAAACGAACCCTCGGCGCGCTGCGCTGGTCGCCTTGCTGCAGGGCGAACCTGGATTGAGTTGTTCGCGGTAGTCAAACCCGTGACGAACATGATCGATCCAGTTCCAGCGCCTGGTCCCAAAGCCAAGCCGGACCCGTTCCTGTGTCGCAGCATTCGTCCCAGCCCGAACGAGAGGAGGAAAACGATGCAGAGGCAGAGGAGGCTAGACGCTGATCTCAGACCAGTTTGGTGTTCCCCTCCTATGCTAATTTGCGGGGCGATCAATAGTGTTCCCTGGGAAGGAGGTGCGATCCAGCAGCAGCTGTGGACAGAACTCTCTCTCTCTCTCTCTGTGTGTGTGTGTGTGTGTGTGTGTGTGTGTGTGTCTGTGTGTCTGTGTGTCTGTCTGTCTGTCTGTCTGTCTGTCTGCACACTCACTCACACTGAGTAAACTGTATTGTTGAATGTAAAAAAAGCACTTCATGTATATATATATATATATATATATATATATATTTTGTCATTTGTGTCATAACGAATAATATTTACATGTCTGATGTCAATACAGTTCAAAATAAAAGAATTGAGAGCGAGTTCTGCCTGAGATTGTGTCTTTTACAAAAATGGCCTTTTCTGCTGTTTCTCTTCTCAGAGAGACCTTTTTGGTGAAAACAGGGTGTATATAAATGGCTATAAGTAGAGTACAGAACATGCTAAAAGCTCACTTTTTTTCCCTGGTGAACCCAGAGACGTACATCTTCATTTTGAGGTATTGCAAATCACTTTGATGCTAATAGATAATTTACTGTGGGTCTTGAAAGATGACCAACAATTATGAAAATCTTTGGCCTGTGCTAAATATTGGCAGTCCTAAACTGGCCATGAATGAGTTAAAGTGCTGAAAAAACATTACTTATCCATAATTAACCATTTATTAATGCTCTTTGTGACCCTTATTGTAAAGTTGAAAACATATATGCCTTAACTACCACTTCATTAACGCATTAAAGTGCTGAATAAGCATTACTTATCTGTAATTAACCATTTATTAATGCTCTTTGTGATCCTTAAAGTTGAAAACAAATATGCCTTAACTAACAGTTCATAAATGCATTAAAGTGCTGAAAAAAACATTACTTATCCATAATTAACCATTTATTAATGCTCTTTATGACTGTAGCATAAGTACTGGAATTCTGAATAATAATAATAATAAATATAGCCGCAAGCGGCGATGGGCGGGGTTCAAGCCTTGCGCAGATGACAAAGCTTCTGATTCTGACTAGGACATCCTCCTTGATATATCTGACAAGTTTCGCGATCATTGGACAAACAGGTGCGGAGTTATGGCCTTTTTTGTGTTAGGCCACGCCCATTTCTTGCGTTTATGGCGCCCCCTTTTGGGCGAATTGCACGAAATTTGACACACATGGTCTAGGATGGTCTCCGAAGATCTCCAGCAAGTTTCGTGAAGATTCCTTAATCGGTCATGAAGTTATGACAATTTAGCTGAGGCCACGCCCTCTCACAACTTTAACGATCAATATCTCCGAAACTAAAGTAGATTTCAAAAATCCACAAATCACGATTGTAGAGCTTGCTCCAAAGATGCTTCCTGGCGATTTTGGTGCAAATCGGTCCAACGGTCTAGGAGGAGATGTAAAAAATGTGTTTTCCAAACTTTTTCAAATATCTCAAAAATTTTCCAGACGGACATTGAGGGTCCTTATGGCAAACCTGTAGAGCAGGGTCACCTGAACATCTGGAAAAAAAAAGTTTGAAAATCGGACCAACGGCGTGGAAGTTATGGCCTTTAACGTAAAACCGTGGATTATAGCGCCACCTTCAGGCCGATTCGAAAAATCTTTCTTGAGCAGCTACCAGCCAACAATATCTGTCATTGGGCCAAATTTCAGGTCTCTACCATTTACCAACTCACGGGAATTTGCATTGTAGTCCAGGCAAAGTAGCGTTTTACGACAAACTAATTGTAAAATAATTTTTTGCAGCTTAGATCATTTCTATGAGGTGTCCAGAACAACATACTAAAAGTCCTAAGAAATCCTAGTTGAGGAAATATGTTTAATTCTCATCAATCCAAGATGTGTGCCAGTAAGGCCAGACAACAATACACCCCAATGGGGCTATTTTTTTCCTTTACTCCTATCAAAATAAAACTTTATACAATGAAAGTATCCATGAAAAGTAAAAATTTTTGTATTACAAGTTTCTTTGAAAATGAATTTGAATATGCAAATGAGTAGGGGTGTCACAATATATCGTCCCACGAAATTTCGCGATAGTAAAACGTCACGATATGTATCGTTGAGATGAAATCTCATATCGCAAAAAAAAAAAAAAAAAAAAAAAATCTTTTTTTTTTTCTTTTTTCAAAAAATAGACTAAGAAACGTCTTTGTTTGTTTAAGTTCAATGTGTGGAAAGTAGTTCAGTTGAACAAGTCTCTGAAGAGACACATGAGAAGTTATACAGGAGAGAAACCATTCAATTGAGTTTCTGGCAAAACTGTTTACTTGACACGAAAAACTGAAGATGCATAAAAAATAGATTAAGAAAAGTCTTGTTGTTTGAGTTTGAAGAAAAACTGAAGATGCATAATGAGAATTTATACTGCTGAGAAACCTTTTAGTTCAAAGTAAATCTAAGTGACGGTGTAACTCATTCTATTTCAAGATAAGCCTTATCTCCAATCTCATGTTTTTTCTAGTTGTTATTGTAATAACAATTTCCCACAACAGCATGTTTTGTATTTGTGCATTTCAAATAAAATACTACTTTTCCAGTCATATATTGTCATTATTCAAGTTTAAAAAAATATTGTTAAAATCGTATCGTATCGTATCGTTATCGTGAACCCAGTATCGTGATACGTATCGTATCGTGAACTGAGTGTATCGTGACACCCCTACAAATGAGCTATACACTAATCGAATATAGGCTACCCAAAATATACCCGCATAGGAGTAAAGGAAAAAATTAAGCCTATCACAATCAAACCTCACACAGTGAAAGTATCCATGAAAAGGAACTTTTTTGTTTTACAAGTTTCTTGGAAAAATCTATTTTAAATATGCAAATTAGCTCAACACTAGGCCTAATTGACTTGTCCAATAAGCCATAAAGTCAGAAGTAAAACAGGGGCCAAATAACTAACACATTCATGTAGGGCTGTGGCGATTCACTTATCTCCCGATTCGATACTATCACGATTCTTGGGTGCCGATTCGATTTATATTGCGATTCTTAAGTATTGCGATTCTACGATTATTGCGATTCGATATTACGATTTATTGCGATTTTTGTTTATTTTTTTCTTTTCTTTTTTCAGTTTGTTTGCTTTTTTACACTAGATTAGAACATGGGAAAAGTTGAATCATACACTAGAGACTGTATATTATATATCATGAGTAGGGCTGGGCGATATAGTTAAAAACAGGGGCGGACTGGGATCATAATTCAGGCCGGGCATTAGATACCAAGCAGGCCAGGCCGATATGGGCCAACGCGCGTGAAATTTGGGCCGTTTGAAGCCAGATTTGGGCCGTTTGAAGTCCAATTTTACAATGAGATGCACCCACTTTAACCCTGAAGTGTAATTATTACTTCAGACTAACTAATAAAGTAATAAAACCACTAGTAAACCAGTAGGCGGCGCCTGGCCTGCTGTTCAGTGAGTGGCCTGACTGCAAGCACCCAAAAAAAAAAAAATTTTTTTTTTTTTTTTTTTAATTTGCGATTATCGATTCTGGAATAAAAGATCGATCCAAAAAATCGTGACATTAAAAATCGCGATACTTAGGTGAATCGATTTTTTCCCCCACCCCTACATTCATGTCTATTCAGTAAGTTAACCTATGCATAAACAAGATAAATTTGAAGTCACTTGCCACACTTACCTAGGTCACTTGCCACAAAAAGACTTATATTGACCGTAAGAATTGATTGCACAATCTTGCCTCCAGTTGCTTTCTAAATTATTATTTTTTATTTGCGAACAAGCCTAACCAGATAGAAATGTCTAGTTAGAAAGGAATTGGTGGGAGGTACGGTGGTGCAGTGGTAAGCACTATCGCCTCACAGCTCGAAGGTCGTGGGTTCGATTCCCACCTGGGACGATGTGAACGCTGAAGGAATGCGTACCTGTCCGCATGTCCTCGAGTGCCCACCGCCTGGGTGGGGTCGTCAAAAGGGCCTTTCTGTGTGGAGTTTGCATGTTCTCCCCATGCCTCCCGGGGGTTTCCTTCATATAGGAACCCCCTTCACAAAAACATGCAATATCCTGATTGCTAATGTGGTTCCTCCTCTGGTCGTTAAGGGCGCCTGTTCAGAGGGAGGGGAACTGGTTGGAATAGCGTGAACCTCCCACGTGCTATGTCCTACCGGTGAAGCTTCCTCTGGCAGGTGAAAAGAAGCGGCTGGCTGACTGCCCATGTCTCGGAGAAAGCATGGAGCCAGTCTCGGCTCTCCCCAGATCGGCAGAGGATGGAGTAGCAACCAGGATTGAGAAATCTAGTGAGCACTAATGGGGGATAAAATGGGATAAAAAATCGGGAAAATTAAAAAAGAAGAAGAAAGGAGTTGGTAACTTAAAATGTTCCGATTGGGTTTCTAGCCTAGATATGTTGTTGTTGCTAGCTTCTCATAACACTGCGAAGCTACTTTACAAACGGTGGAAGTCTGATGTGTGGCCCGCCTGGTCTGAAATACTTGCTTACTACAAAAACAGAAGCAGTTTTGGTGTCTGGCAAAATTATTTAAAGAGCTGGAATGTCTGGAAAGTGTGTCTATCTGGTTTTTCATCTGTCTTCTGTGTGAGAGTGAATCGTTTAGTTGGTAAGAATGACTTCTGCCTGTTATCTCGTAATCTTACCAACAATACCAATTATTTGTAAATCTACCAGCCCAAAATGTAATCTCACCACGTTACTAATGACTAAGATGGCTATTCTGACTTTCTGTCATGTCATTAGGTTAGGCTTGTTCGCAAATAAAAAATAATAATTTAGAAAGCAACTGGAGGCAAGATTGTGCAATCAATTCTTACGGTCAATATAAGTCTTTTTGTGGCAAGTGACCCAGGTAAGTGTGGCAAGTGACTTCAAATTTATCTTGTTTATGCATAGGTTAACTTACTGAATAGACATGAATGTGTTAGTTATTTGGCCCCTTGTTTTACTTGTGACTTTATGGCTTATTGGACAAGTCAATTAGGCCTAGTGTTGAGCTAATTTGCATATTTAAAATAGATTTTTCCAAGAAACTTGTAAAACAAAAAAGTTCCTTTTCATGGATACTTTCACTGTGTGAGGTTTGATTGTGATAGGCTTAATTTTTTCCTTTACTCCTATGCGGGTATATTTTGGGTAGCCTATATTCGATTAGTGTATAGCTCATTTGTAGGGGTGTCACGATACACTCAGTTCACGATACGATACGTATCACGATACTGGGTTCACGATAACGATACGATACGATACGATTTTAACAATATTTTTTTAAACTTGAATAATGACAATATATGACTGGAAAAGTAGTATTTTATTTGAAATGCACAAATACAAAACATGCTGTTGTGGGAAATTGTTATTACAATAACAACTAGAAAAAACATGAGATTGGAGATAAGGCTTATCTTGAAATAGAATGAGTTACACCGTCACTTAGATTTACTTTGAACTAAAAGGTTTCTCAGCAGTATAAATTCTCATTATGCATCTTCAGTTTTTCTTCAAACTCAAACAACAATACTTTTCTTAGTCTATTTTTTATGCATCTTCAGTTTTTCCTGTCAAGTAAACAGTTTTGCCAGAAACTCAATTGAATGGTTTCTCTCCTGTATAACTTCTCATGTGTCTCTTCAGAGACTTGTTCAACTTAACTACTTTCCACACATTGAACTTCAACAAACAAAGACGTTTCTTTGTCTACTTTTGGAAAAAAAAAAAAAAAATTTTTTTTTTTTTTTCACGATATGAGATTTCATCTCAACGATACATATCGTGACGTTTTACTATCGCGAAATTTCGTGGGACGATATATTGTGACACCCCTACTCATTTGCATATTCAAATTCATTTTCAAAGAAACTTGTAATACAAAAAATTTTACTTTTCATGGATACTTTCATTGTATAAAGTTTTATTTTGATAGGAGTAAAGGAAAAAAATAGCCCCATTGGGGTGTATTGTTGTCTGGCCTTACTGGCACACATCTTGGATTGATGAGAATTAAACATATTTCCTCAACTAGGATTTCTTAGGACTTTTAGTATGTTGTTCTGGACACCTCATAGAAATGATCTAAGCTGCAAAAAATTCTTTTACAATTAGTTTGTTTTTTGGTTCCAAAATGAGTTACTTTGCCTGGACTATTGGGGCAGATGAACAAGAAGAAGAAGAAGAATAAACCGGCACAAAAACAATAGGGTTTCAGCCCCTTCAGGGCTTGAACCCCTAATAATAGAATATTTATATAAATTAGCATGGACAAGTACCAGATTTTCAGAATGACCAGAGCCCTTACAAATTAATGACAGCAATGAAAAAATTAACACAGAGTTGTGGCTTTTAGCAAGATTATCTTAGTAAGACTTAGATGAATTTAAAGCCTTTTGTTTGTAAACATGAATTCAGCACTTCAGGTTTTCACAGTTGACAATTTATAATTCCCCAAAAATAATAAAGCGCGCACACAAATAAAATATTTTGTCCCTTCAGTCCAAAAAATAAAATAAAAAATTGTTTGGGGTCAAAAGTCGATGGGTGTCTGTACGCGTCCCGATGAAGTTCATCCGCTGGACTGTGTGTGTAATGACCGCTCCAGTCGTACAGCAGGGTAGTCCTTGATGCTATTGCAGTGAATGTGTGGATTGCTCTTCTAGATGCGTGGTGGCTCGCCATCCCAGTCGACTGGGAGATCTGTAGTCTCGTTGTATTCCCCTGGATCCTGGGATTCATCCTGGAAGTCCCCATCTACAAAAAATCTGACCTATGACAAGGTCACACCATTTCTCTTAATTACTATTCTGTAATCAAATCAATTGGTACAGGCTACAATATTTATAAAATGTGTGTAATATCCCAGTAAACCCATAGTAATTCAATCTACAGGCTACAGTGACAATAAAAGGAATGTATTATTGCAGTAAACCTACATATAACTTAAATTTGAATCTCATTTTAGTTGTACAACAATGTGTGGATCTATACTCTCAGGTATTAAAAGTGCAGTTACATTAATTAATAATTTTATAAAACAAAATGTAAATTGTGTAAATGTAAATGTAATTCAAGTATCAGGAACTGTAGATACATAGTAACTTTATAAACAAAATATAAGCATTAGATAATGTGCTTAGTCACAGAACCATAGTTACATACTGTAACTAGTAACTCATATAAACAAAACAGAGGCATTAGCTAGCAATGTGCTTAATCACTCCTTGCACCACCACAACAAGAGGAAATACGCCAAAAATTAGCCTCAAACCATCACCACAACCAGTGACAGCTATACCAACATTAGCATGCTAGCTAGAACATTAGCACAACACAGAACACATGTATCAGACAGAAACAAACTTAAAACTCTAAACGTACCTCATAGGCTGCTTGTTACTAAAGGGGATAAAACGTCTTGCTTCTAGGTCTTCCTTCCTCTAGGCTGCAGGTTTGGAGTTTAATCTTTTATTTGCTTTCTTTGGTGAGCTCTTGGCTCCGTGGCTCCTTGGTGCTCTGCTTGCATGTGGTATCAAGGTGTGTGTGTTACGTTCTCAATTGTCCGATAAACACGGGTGCGTCAGATTAGTTCCGCCTCTAGACTACGAGATTATTGGTAGGACCAAAACAAAAATAGAATTAGCAGGATGCCAACTACAAATTTAAAACTGGCGATGTGAGGCAGTTACAGTGGCGCTCTAGATGGTGATCTACTAGTCTCTTAGAACAGACGAGGTGGCTTCCGCAATTTTCAAATGCTTCCGCCATACCGTCTGTACTTCGTGGGGGAGAATCATGCACCAACCGGAATGGGAAGCAGAAAGGCGGGTCTTCCGCTCATTAGTCCAATCAGAATCCAATATGCCGGCAGAAAGGCGGGCCTTCCGCTCATTAGTCCAATCAGAATCCAATATGCTGCATTCGCGTGTCGTGATTGGTCGGATTCCGTAGAACTTCCTTCCAGTCTGAAGGTTTTTTTCCCAACTTCCTTGTGCATGTTCTGGGGGTGTAACGTACAGACTGTATTAAGCTGCATTCGCCGGATGTAGATGAGACAGTCTGTTTTAAGAGACTAGTGATCTACAGTAGGCCGCGGCAATGTTTTTATCTCCTTGTATAGGAGCGACAGCAGCAAAAAAGCCAGCCATGATGCCAGCAGGGCAAAACTGATCAGCTGATTAGTCAAGCCAGTCTCCTTTAGAATTGACTTATTGGCTTAATGCAATGCTACAACAAATAAAATTAACCCCATTCTGACCAGGTCACAGCTAGATAATATGTTATTGTGTCAATGTCAATAATTTATTACAATAGCTATTCTCTTCAGATAGGGAATTTCAGCCTAATTGTATAAATTACTGTATTAATACTCTTTGTGATCTTTTAACATTAGTGAAACATACTGGAACATGACAACCTTCATTCCTTTATTAAGATAAAGACTTTATGCTATTAAATAATGTAGCCTATAAGTTAATACCTTACTCATACCTTACTCATACTCCTAATCATTTACTAATGCTGTTGTTAATGTTAACTAAGGCTTGGTTAACATGAACCGCATTAGTAAATGATTGGTAGACACATTAGTTAAGGTTAATTAATTAATGCTTATTAAGCATTACTAGACATGTTTATTAAGGTGGTTAATTAATGCTCATTAAGCATTAACCAACCCTTAATTAATACACCCTTATTAAACATTAGTTAACGTTAATTAAGGGTTAATTAATGCTTAGTAAGGTTTACTAACCCTGTTAATTAATGCTTATTAACCATTAATTAACCATTAATTAAACCTTAATTAATGTACCCTTATTGTAAAGTGTTACCCCATAATTTCAAAAGCTTTCCAAAGCCGATCTTTTCGTTTATGAAAACCAAGGTAGCCTAATCAAAGACAGAGACATCACAGGACATGCAAGTTTCAGAAGCTGAAGGTGCGCAAACAGGTGTGGCCCAGGCAGTCTGCCGTAGGCTAATCCACACAAAGTTTATGAAAGTTACAAGAAAAACTCACCAAGCCTGTCAGACACAACAATGTCAGCGCAAACATCCTCTCCTCCATAGCCATGGTTGACTGACTTCTACTCGACTTAACCCCCAATAATGATACCAGCGTCAAATGAGCTGATCAGGAATAGACTACTTGCACAACTCCACTACTTCCTGAAATGAGTAGGGCATCTTGCTTTCCTGTTCTACACTATTGGATGAACTGATTACGGTAAGTAAAACGAGCCATTTAGAAGCATGTTGCTCTTTCTTTTCCATGCCTGCACCAACAGCAGGAGACAGGAAACAGCTGCGACCAACTTGACTACGAGTATGGATGCGTTGAAGGGACAAAATAGCAGCATGCGATTAACGCAATTTAAAGAAAATAACGCGTTATGGTCGGCCCTTAATCGCATCGCGATTAATGCGTTAAGCGATACCACCAGCAGCCGCGACACCACGAGCAGCCACAGTGGGTCTCAGTGGGCCCACGCCAAGAGCTAATAGCTTAGCAGCTGAGATACCACCAGCAGCCACGACACCACGAGCAGCCACAGTGGGTCTCAGTGGGCCCGCACCAAGAGCTAATAGCTTAGCAGCTGTGATACCACCAGCAGCCGCGACACCACGAGCAGCCACAGTGGGTCTCAGTGGGCCCACGCAACAGCCACACTGCATGCTGAACAACACCGCGCCAGTAGCAGATAGTTCAAACGCTGACATGCCAAATTCACTCCTTTTGACTTCAACTCTTTCGCCTTTTCCTCAGTTTCGGAGGCGGCTGTACTTAAATTAATTAAGGATCTTAACCCTTCCAAAGGCACAGGTCCAGATCTCCTTCCAGCCAGATTCCTTAAAGAGGCAGCTGAAACAATTACTCCCTGCATTACACACATAATAAACGTAAGTATCAAAACAGCGACATTCCCAAATGATTTTAAAAAAGCATGAGTGATTGCTCTATTTAAAAAAGGGAGCAAACTTGACCCGAACAATTACAGACCAGTTTCCATTTTAAGTGCACTGTCAAAAATTTCGGAACGGCTCATTCAAGAACAGATCAATGAATTTATTTAAAAAAAACAACTTTTTATTTTTCAATCCGGTTTTAGAAAAGCTCATTCAACGGATACCTGTCTGGTATAACCGATCTGATTAGGAAATAAGTAGATAGTGGTACGTTTTGCGGCCTGGTCATGCTTGATTTACAGAAAGCTTTTGACACGGTGGATCATTATTAATCAAGAAATTAAGAGCTATGGGTTTTAATGATGGATCACTCAAGTGGGTGACCTCATACTTTGAAAATCATACTCAAAAGGTGGATGTAAATGGGACATTGTCAAATGAAACAGTCATGAGATGGGGGGTGCCTCAAGGAAGCATCCTCGGGCCTTTGTTCTTTTTATTATTTATTAATGATTTCAATGCTGCTGTCTCCTGTAACCTGTTTCTGTATGCAGATGACTCCGTGTTAATGGTCTCACACAGAGACAAATCTGTGGTGGAGGACACTCTGGCTGCTGAGCTGGAGAAAGCATGTGAATGGCTCTCAGCTAACAGACTGTCCCTCCACACAGGCAAGTCTGAGGCCATCCTGTTTGGCAGCAAAATCAGACTAGCAAGGTCACCGGGTTTTGCTGTAAAAATAGGAGACTGTACACTCAAGGGCACTGACAACATCAAATATCTGTCAGGCTTGGTGTGGGAAGACATGTGGATCTATTCGCGGATAGTTGATGGCCAAGGCAAACTTGGTAACTGAAGTCTCGAGAAGTAGGGAAGTTGTGGAACTTGATAGCTAGGTCTGCAAGGTTCGAAGTTGGGAACGGTTGCAGAGGTTAGTTTTGTTTTGTTTATGAACAACTCCAGAGGACTTGCAGAGCAGGCCCTTATAGGTCCCAACTATGACATCATCACCTTCTGTGACATCATCAGTGAGTGAACTATGACATCACAGTAGGAATGATGACATCACAGTAGGAATGATGACATCATCCTAACAGTACCCTCCCCTCTACGGACGGCGTCCAATGAGACCCTCAAGGAAGACATCTGGAGAACAGAAATGCTGCAGACTCTGGTGGAGGGGCTCCTCAGCAGGTGGTTAGATGCAGGTGGTTAGACCCCCAAAGGGGGGGTCAGACAGTGTAGGTGCTCTTCAGCAGGTGGTTAGATGCAGGTGGTTAGACCCCAAAGGGGGGGGTCAGACAGTGGAGGTGCTCTTCAGCAGGTGGTTAGACCCCAAAGGGGGTGTCAGACAGTGGAGGTGCTCTTCAGCAGGGGGATATCATCCAAGGATGATATCTGGAGAACAGAAATTCTGCAGACTCCGGTGGATCCTCTGGAGTCGGCCATCCCCCGGGGCACGATCCAAACATGGGAGACTGGAGACCATCAAAAGGGTCAATGTCACGGTCCGGTGGGGACCAACAAGAACTGTTCTCCTGACGCAACACCTCAAACTCCGCGGGCTCCGAAGGTGGGGCCCCAAACTTGGAAGGATTCAAAGGAACTGCAGGGGGGGGTGTCGCAAGCTCAGAGAGCGGGAGCACCAGAAGGCTCTGCACAATCTAAAGGCTGAGCCCCAACCAATGCCGCCGTCTCCGAAGGCAGAGCCACAGGGGGCTCTGACTCAGCGAGGCCTACCCTCCCGACCTGTAGTTTGGGTAGGACACCCACCGTCTCCTTCTTTGAACGCTTCTTCTTTGCTCCTGACCGAAGGCCGACGACACTACGGGGACCTCCCAGTGTCAAACGGGGACCTACGTGCGGGTCAAGAACTGGAATTGGCTGCTGCTGGGGTTCGGGTTCGGACTTGGCAAGGGGAAGGTCCACAGGTTGGGCCTCAGGGCCAGCAGACTCGGAGGCCCCCTGCGGGGGGACGGAGCTGATCTGCAGGCAGTGATTGAACTTCTCAATGAGACGATCGACAGTCTTCTCCAACTCCTTAACCTTCTTGGAGACACACTGCCACTCCTGGGTCACGTGAACGCTGCCCAACCGTACGGGTTTCGGGGCTGGACTCCTAGAGCCTTGGCCCGCTGAGAGTCTCACGGGCCGGCGAGTGGTGGACCCACTTACTGGACGCCGGGAGCAGGAGGAGAGGTGATGCCCGGCTCGACCACAGTACCGGCAGCTCCGGGTGTCCAAACGGCGCTGCCTCTCCTCTGGTGTGATGCGAACCCGGCCGGTCTGATCACGGTACAGATGGTTGCTGGTGTTCAGATGTGGCTGCCTTTGCTTTGGGATGACACTAACTCCCCCCCAGAGTATGCGCTTAGGAGCTTACCGCGGCCGAGAAGCAGGGCTAGTAGCAACGGCCGCGGTAGCTGGGGGGGCAGCAGGTCTGGAAACCTCCGGAACGACAGTGCGCTCGGAAGCTGGGGCAGGAGGAGCGGAAGGCTGCGGAATGACACCCTCAGGAGAGTTTAGTCCGTTGAGACGATCTAGCCGGTTAACCAGGAGGGCGTACCGAACATCGGCCTTGGCAGCCAGAGCCTGGATTGCTTTTTCCTGGTCGGCAATCAGCTCAAGTGCAAGGTCTCGCAGAATAGAGTACTGGTCTCGCAGAATAGCCTGCAAGTCTCCGAACGTGATAGCCTGGTGGGTCAGCTGAAGCGGCCGGCGGGGTAACTGGCCTCTCGGGAGCTTCCTCCTTGATTGGGGTACCCGCTAAATCCATTTCTGAGTTGTTCATACTGTCAGGCTTGGTGTGGGAAGACATGTGGATCTATTTGCGGATAGTTGATGGCCAAGGCAAACTTGGTAAACTGAAGTCTCGATGAGTAGGGACGCTATTGAACTTGATAGCTGGGTCTGCAAGGTTCGAAGTTGGGAACGGTTGCAGAGTGTTGTCGCGAGATTCGTTTATGAACAACTCCAGAGGACTTGCAGAGCAGGCCCTTATAGGTCCCAACTATGACATCATCACCTTCTGTGACATCATCAGTGAGTGAACTATGACATCACAGTAGGAATGATGACATCACAGTAGGAATGATGACATCATCCTAACAATATCTTGGATGTGTCTTGGATAACTGCTTATCTGGTGAAAAAATGGCATTGACTGCTCTAACAAAAATTCACCAACGAATAAAATTCCTAGCTAGTGTAGTGGGGTAGGCTTAGGCTTCCCCTGCAGTTCTGCCACACCCCTAATGATCCCTCGTTAGGTGAGCCACACAGGTGAGCCACCTTAACACTAATCAACCAGCCCATTTAAAAGGGAGACATGGCTTGACAATGGCTGGCTTGCTTGATGTTGCTGAGGGAGGGAGAACCAGATCATATGGTATGTGCTTTTAAGAATGTATTTCTTCTGGGATGTGTGGGCTGGTGTTAATGTTTGACATTTTGCAGGCGTGTGGCGGGCGGATCTTTCTTCACACAGTGGCAGCGCAGGGAGACGTGCGGCACCGACTGGTGCGTGCTACTGTAGTGAATGAAGGTACGGCGACTGCCTGTAATGTCCTTGGTTTTAATTTATTATTAGTAGTAATGACTAACTGTATGTCTGTCTTGTTAGGAGCTACTGTGACATGAGCCGGACATGAGCCAGTCTCCATGCACCTCGTGCAGCACCATGAATGTGGTTTGGTTTCCGTAGCTCGTAGGCCATGGAATAAGGGGCCTGACGATTGGGTGGCCTTCCACATGGCTTAGACTGCTGCACTTGGTGGAGGAGAGGCTCTGCAATTGCTGTTTTTGTCCTGTAGTTTTTGTTCTTTTCAGTTGTTTGTTTATTTGATTTTGATTGTTTATTTTGTTTAACCCAATTGATCATTATTTTAGAGATTTCATCTTGCCAGTTACAGCATGGAGGGCGCCATGGTTCTGCAGGTGGTTGGTCACTGGGTGTGGGCTTATCCTGGGTCCCCTTAGTGCATGTTATAATTTGTGGTGCTTTGTTTTGCGTTCTAACCATGTGTTTTGCTTTGCAGTGAGTGTGCCTTATTGGTTTATTGGTGGTGGTGCAACCCCCTGACCCTCTTCCCCCTCACTCACCCCCCCTTCCACCTGTGGACTCCACTGGCACCCCCTGCTGTACTGGTAATTTTAGTCTATTTTGATCATTTTTAATCTGATTTATAATAAAGAAATTGTTTAATTGTACTCTTCTCTTGCAGCTGCTTATGAAACATTTACTTGGCATGTTGCCTGAACAAATCTGCAGCTGATTTGAAACATTTAATTGGCAGGTCATCTGAACAACAAAATAAATAAAAACATATTTTGTTGAACCTGGAAATGCACGTCTCTGCTCCATTCCTTTTATGAAACCTGATGTTGGGTATTCTCTTGACTCATTGATGTGATATTCTCTGGGTGAAATTCCCAGAGTGGCGTTGTCTGCATACTATTTGTCCGGGCCTTAGTGCCCTGGTTACAATCTGGCGTTAGTCGGCAGGATTTGTAAAGCAGAGACGTGTCATTTTGGTATTTTTCGGTCAGTTGGTTTACTTTGTTTTTTTCTACCATATGTATTTTTGTTGTTATACTGTGTTTTGAAAAGGACAAAAACAGCAGTTGGCCTGGGATTCCACTCAGAAGAGCGACCTCTTCTGGGGAAGATTCTGCATCGCGCTCTGGACTTCTGCCATGGGTCTGGAGGATCAAGAGTGGGACCTAGTGATACATCTTTGGACTGAAGGAAAACCTGCTCAGGAGCTTGCTGCAACCTCTTGGTTCCCTGGGTCTGGCGTGTGGCGGGCGGATCTTTCTTCACACAGTGGCAGCGCAGGGAGACGTGCGGCACCGACTGGTGCGTGCTACTGTAGTGAATGAAGGACAAAAACAGCAGTTGGCCTGGGATTCCACTCAGAAGAGCGACCTCTTCTGGGGAAGATTCTGCATCGCGCTCTGGACTTCTGCCATGGGTCTGGAGGATCAAGAGTGGGACCTAGTGATACATCTTTGGACTGAAGGAAAACCTGCTCAGGAGCTTGCTGCAACCTCTTGGTTCCCTGGGTCTGGTAATAGGATCTTTTTGCTGTTTAGGACCTGGAATTGATTTCCTTATGTCCCTGTTTTTGTTTTATCGGTGGGACACCGATAGAAGTTGGGGGGGTAGATTGTAGTGGGGTAGGCTTAGGCTTCCCCTGCAGTTCTGCCACACCCCTAATGATCCCTCGTTAGGTGAGCCACACAGGTGAGCCACCTTAACACTAATCAACCAGCCCATTTAAAAGGGAGACATGGCTTGACAATGGCTGGCTTGCTTGATGTTGCTGAGGGAGGGAGAACCAGATCATATGGTATGTGCTTTTAAGAATGTATTTCTTCTGGGATGTGTGGGCTGGTGTTAATGTTTGACATTTTGCAGGCGTGTGGCGGGCGGATCTTTCTTCACACAGTGGCAGCGCAGGGAGACGTGCGGCACCGACTGGTGCGTGCTACTGTAGTGAATGAAGGTACGGCGACTGCCTGTAATGTCCTTGGTTTTAATTTATTATTAGTAGTAATGACTAACTGTATGTCTGTCTTGTTAGGAGCTACTGTGACATGAGCCGGACATGAGCCAGTCTCCATGCACCTCGTGCAGCACCATGAATGTGGTTTGGTTTCCGTAGCTCGTAGGCCATGGAATAAGGGGCCTGACGATTGGGTGGCCTTCCACATGGCTTAGACTGCTGCACTTGGTGGAGGAGAGGCTCTGCAATTGCTGTTTTTGTCCTGTAGTTTTTGTTCTTTTCAGTTGTTTGTTTATTTGATTTTGATTGTTTATTTTGTTTAACCCAATTGATCATTATTTTAGAGATTTCATCTTGCCAGTTACAGCATGGAGGGCGCCATGGTTCTGCAGGTGGTTGGTCACTGGGTGTGGGCTTATCCTGGGTCCCCTTAGTGCATGTTATAATTTGTGGTGCTTTGTTTTGCGTTCTAACCATGTGTTTTGCTTTGCAGTGAGTGTGCCTTATTGGTTTATTGGTGGTGGTGCAACCCCCTGACCCTCTTCCCCCTCACTCACCCCCCCTTCCACCTGTGGACTCCACTGGCACCCCCTGCTGTACTGGTAATTTTAGTCTATTTTGATCATTTTTAATCTGATTTATAATAAAGAAATTGTTTAATTGTACTCTTCTCTTGCAGCTGCTTATGAAACATTTACTTGGCATGTTGCCTGAACAAATCTGCAGCTGATTTGAAACATTTAATTGGCAGGTCATCTGAACAACAAAATAAATAAAAACATATTTTGTTGAACCTGGAAATGCACGTCTCTGCTCCATTCCTTTTATGAAACCTGATGTTGGGTATTCTCTTGACTCATTGATGTGATATTCTCTGGGTGAAATTCCCAGAGTGGCGTTGTCTGCATACTATTTGTCCGGGCCTTAGTGCCCTGGTTACACTAGAAAAGCGGTTTTCTCAGACCACACATGGGCAACACATATGGCCCGCGGGCGCCCCCTGTGTGGCTCGCGATGGAATTGCAACCAAAAAAAAAAAAAAAAAAATGACAGTGCACCTGAAGGCAACATGCAAGATACCCGCTGAATAAGTGTCCAAATGTTCATGTCATTCTGGCCAATACTCCACTTCTGTTATAGCATTTCAGTCTGGAATATGGAATATCTTTCAATAATCTTTATGACTAAAAGGCAAAAAGTAATCTCATGTGTAAGAAATTATTGTTCTACATTGAAGTAGAAATTTAAATAATTAACTTGTTGATTTTGGATTTATTTAGCTTCAAGAGTGCATTTTTGGTCATGTGACCCTCAACACAGGCTTTGAGAATCCCGGCCACTTACTGATACTTATGCTTAAATTAACCCACTCATATTCTGCTTTATTTCAAGAAAAACATTTTGGATAATTGGCTGGTAACTTTAAAATCTAGCAACCATATTGGCAGGTGGTGAAAAAAGTTAATTTCAAGCCCTGCAGAGCAAGTGGTGACATGTGAGAAAAGGATCAAATATTGGTGGTTAAGACTGAATAATGGCATCACAACTGTTAATTTAAAATGAGTTATTCCTCTAAACCTGGCTTCAAATGCCCCAAAGTTTTTCACGCTGGCGCCGTTCAGCAGAGGCGTCGTCAGCCCTGGGCTTCCGGGTCTAGAGCCCCGGATGTTTCTTTCCTAGCCCCGGAGGTTATGAACAGCCTCTCAAGTCAGTGCTTGCAGCGAAACCCCCCTCTTTCCCCCGTCGAGTTGGTTTTTCCCATGATGATGCATCATGGAAGAAACCAACTCAGCCAGAGTGTACGAACCCCCCCAGTAACTCCTGTGAAGGTATTTTATTAAGGTACACGCTTCCTGTAAACCTAAATTCTGATGGTGCCGTTTTTGTATCATATGGTACTTTTATTTTGAAACTTAGAGTGGACGTAGTGATGTTATATCTATGCTACTTGACGTAAGGTGTGCTCACCGGCCGGAAGTGAATTGACATGTAAAAGTTAAACAGACGGTCGCAAAACACATGTCGCTCTTCAACCTACGGTTCTTTATCTAATCAAAATCGCCTAGCTAGAATTGGGAACAAGGTATTGTTTGTTGTAATGGTTTAATGAAGCAGTGATGTGTGGTTTTGTTTAATGTAACTGTGAAGTGAAGGCATTGTTATTGTGACAGTCATGCTAACGTTAGCTTCTATAGACATTGGAGTGGATGGCTTTGGCTTCATGCTGATGCTAGCGTTGTAGCTTGCTTGTATGGTTAATAATATTCTGTGTGAAGATATTTTCTGAGATAAATGGGCCTTCAGCATCAAGGCCCATTTATCTCAGAAAATATCTTCACAACTAAACAACTAAATAAGAGGGAGGAGAGGAGAGGAGAGCAGAGTTGAGGAGACCAGACCAGAGGATGAGGAGGGGAGGTGGTGAGAACTTCTTGTAAGTGAAAGAGGCTAATGCTGACATTTATCAATTCATGAATTTGCTAAGTGGACTCCCGCCAGAACCCTATCAAGGACCTCTGGTGGTCCCTGGACCTCACTTTGAGACCCACTAATCTTGTTCTTCTGTATTCATCTCAAATGACTCACAACATGGGTATTTACGGATTGGAAAAACCTACATTTTTACCCCCCCTCCCCGTCGGGGTACCTGGCTAAAGCCCCCAATGTCTTCAGGACCTAGAAACGCCCTTGCCGTTCAGCCCTCAGCAAAATCTGGTAGCGACTCACAAGGAAAAAATTTTGTGGCCCTCTCTATCATCAAAGTTGCCCATCCATGGTTACGGCATGACAATATTTTTTCGGCCCCCGGCAACAATCTGGGTTTCTCATGTGGCCCCCCATGAAAAATAGTTGCCCACCCCTTAGACACTCAGATACTACACACTCTTGCCGGGGCACTAGTGCAAAGCCACTTTGACTACGCTGCCACCTCATGGTACACCGGCCTAAGGCCTTAGCCACACTGATCCGTGGTGTCTGTCCGTGTGCGTTCATTTCTCACTTCCATTCATTTTCAATGACAGCTGTCCGACTGTCCGTGGAGCACTCAGAAGCATACGTATCCAGAAAATTTGCATACGTTTCGATGGACAGAAAGTTGAAAAGGGATGAACTTTTTCTGGCTGGACGTATCGGATGGTCGGATAGTCACTGTCCGTTTAGCCAATCAGAGTCGAGGTCTCGAGAGGAGGCGTTCCGAGATTTGTTTCAACTTTTCAAAGAAGATGGCGGCCGAGGCGGTGAAGGAGGCTATCATTAATGCTGTGTACACCATCCCGCTGTTGTACAATGTGATAGTCAGTGTCACCGTCTGATTTCACCATCTAATCTGGTCATTTGGTGGCATTTTATTGCCACATAAGTAACGTAGCGCACAGAGCTAACAGCTAGCTGACGCCAGCTTTCTTCTTCTCTCGGTTTATAGGCGGGTCGCTGACACCTTCAAGGTGCTTACCGCCACCTGCTGTACAAGTAGGTTACTTGTACATGCAACGGACATAAATCTATCCGTCTATCTGTTCTGTCCATTTTCTGTCGGATCAGTGTGGCCAAGGCCTTACACAACAATTAAAAGGCAGGCTGCAGACAGCCCAAAATAAATAAATTAGAGTAGTATTGAAGATGCACCCCCGTACTCACCTTGACACCAAGCACTTTGAAAGTCTCCGATGGTTATCGGTTGAAAAGCGCATTTTATATATCAAAATGCTACTCACTTTTAAAATCACTTTACATGAGGTCCCGAGGTACCTACTGAACTATTTCTTACTTGTACGAGAAACACATCAGGACGCTACTCGAGGTAGGTCGACAGATTTTATACCCTGTCGCTTTAAAAGTCTGATGGGGAAAAATAGTTTCAGGTACAGTGCAGCAGTTCACCTGAACAATCTGCCAAGAGAAATAAAAGCAAGTACTACTGTGACCAGTTTTACAATGCACTTTACATTTATTTTATAGCATATACATATGCATATGCATATACATAATATATATGTATTGTTGTGTTCTTTCTTGTTTTTATCACCACATAAATTCATTCATTCATTCATTCAGTTCCTCCCCTACCTCCGTCTGAAGCCTTTTGCATGAAATCAAACCGGTTCCGGCTCGTCCACCGGACCAGACCGGTAAAACCTGAAACCGACCCATGCCTAGTGTCAGCCGGAGTTTAGTCTGACAATGTTGTGCACATGGATAGTTAGTTAGGTTAAGTTATTTAGATACATGTGTAGTTACATTACATACATGTGCCTGGGTAGCGAGCAGACGGCGGTATTTGACAATTTAGCTGGAGCTCAGCCAAACTTTATTTCACGTTAGTTTTTATTGTGTATTAGATTCTAATTCACAATGAAAACTAACGTGAAATTATTAGAAAATGGTCTGGGGGCCACCATGCACCCTGTCGTGGGCCGCATCTGGCCCCCGGGCCGCAAGTTGAGTATCACTGCCCTAGGGTCTGGGGGCATGCCCCCCCGGGAGAAAATATTTTACATTTTAAAGTAAAAATGAATCAATGTGGTGTACTTTGAGAGCAAAATGAAGAGGCTACATCTCTGAAGAACTACACATCACATTAATATCCTCTTTACTGTTCTGTTGCTTTACAATGATGAAAAAATAATTGTCTCACTATATATATTCTGCATACAGGTAGAATGGTAGATAGAATACTGCTTGCTTAAATACATTATACAATAGTATACAAAAATCACTTCCAGGGGAGAACTCAAGTACAAAGTAACATTTGCTTTGTAGGCATAAACCAAAGTAAAATAATAAAGTAACAAAAAGGGAATTTCCTAACTTTGTTTGTAAATGTTCAGGATGAAATTATCCTAGAGCTCACAATAGGTCATTTTACACAGTATAAGGTAAGTTTAAAAAAAATGGTACCATCACATTTTGAAATTGTTACTGTGAGGCCATTGCATCACACATTCATGTGATGGAGCTCTTTGGATTCACAGGAGTCTCAGCTTTGTACCCAAATGACTGTTTTGGCACCACAGTGTGCAGAAATAGGGAAACAAAAAAGGCAAGAATAACACATTTTCACTGCATGCAGAAACTTTAGGACTTTATGTCTTTAGGACCGGCGACATTACAGAAACTTCCTAAATTCCAAATCCTATCCTAAATGATTGGTAACCATGGTAATTAGAGTTAGGACTTGATTTAGGAAAACACCCATTACAGAACAACAGTTCCTAAGTCAATATTCTCATCCTAATTTAAAATGGGAAAAGCGTATTACAGAAGCGTCCCAACTCCCCAAAATCTTAAAAAAGCTCTCCTAACTTTAAGATGCCAGCTATGCTGTCCTAAGTAATTTACGCTATTTTCAACTGGAACAACAGCCATCTTGCATCTGGTTATAATTTCTAGCCTATTTATAGCCTACCTACCTAACGTTATGGCTGCGCTGTTATTACATTTGCAAAACCAACAAAATGTCAACAGGCGCAATTTATTTACTGAAAGGCTCATGCGGGACCCGAATGATGTTTTGCGCTTTGATGACAGAACGCTCGTTAATCGATACAGTAGGCAGGACTAACCCCTCGCTCTATACAGAGTCAGACTGCCCCGGGACATGATACTGCAGCTAGCCGAAGAGCTGAGACCTGTGTTGGAGAGACCGACTAGGCGACACGCTTACGCTACTAAGCTATGTTAGCAGTTCCGAAAGGGGCAAGGCTCTGCCGGTTGTAGTACAACTTACAAATGCACTTCGGTTTTTTGCAAAGGGAGATTTTCAAACTTAAGTGGCCGACATATCCAAAATATCTCAGCCTGCTATGTCACGTAATTTAACTGAGGTAGCAACAGCCATCAGCAATTTGGCTCCTCGGTACATACAATTTCCAAGGGGGGAGGAACGGCAGAGACGGTTTCCGCTATTTTAGCCCATTCCATCTCTTTCACCTCCCGCGTGAGGGTGGCTGAAAACTTTCCAGCCAGCAGGCTACTAGCGCTCCTACTTCCCCCCGCAAGTTGAGAAAGGAGGAGGTGTCTGTTGCTAGTGGTTGCTAGGGTAACAGACAGAAAAGTTGATAACCGATGCTGGATGAGTATTTAGGATTTCCTAACAAGACATAAGATAGGATTTAGCAAGATAAGATAGGATTCCTAAAGGATTTGCTTCTGTAATACGAAATCAGAAAAAATCCTATCTTAAACTTGTCCTATCCTAACTCAAGACATAAGATAGGGAGTTTCTGTAATGTGGCCCCAGCTCATATACCCTATGTAGCATATGTCAGACATAGCTGTAAAGCTAAGACTCATGTGGTTCTAATTAGCCCACTTTCATTCAGTTATCTTGATGTGAGAGGTCAAGGGACCCAATTGAGTAGTCATGCCCTTTTACATTTGTCAAAAACTTTGCCGACTTTGGAGCTATGTTACACCCGCTTCCCAGTGAGCTAGCATAACATGTACCTATGGATTCGTCTGGATGTCGAGTATTTTGTGGGTGGGATCAGACGGTTTTTGGGTGGGCGCAAGCCCACCCAAAAATGCTATTGCTCCCTCCCACACTCTTCTCTTCCTCTCTCCCTCCCTCTCTATCTCTTTCCCTCCCCCGTCTCTCTCCTTCCCTCTCTCCCCCCCTCCCTCCTTTTCTCACTGTCTCTCCTCTTTCTCTCTCCCCTTCCTCCTCGCTCTTCCTCTCTCTCCCCTCCCTCCCTTCCACTCTCTCTCCCCTTTCTCTCTCCCCTCCCTGCCTCTCTCTCCCTGTCCCTCCCTCTCTCTCCCTCCATCTCCTTCCCTTCCACTCTCTCTCCCCTTTCTCTCTCCCTCTCTCTCTCCTCTTCCACCCTCTCCCCCTCTCTCTCCCTTTCTCTCTCCATCCCCTTCTTTCCTCCTCTCCCTCCCTCCCTTCCTCTCTATCCATTTCCTTTCTGCCCCTCTCTTCCTCCCTTTCTCTCCCCTCTCTCCCTCTCTCTCCCTCTATCTTCCAGTGAAGCAGGTTGAGGGCTTGGAGCCAGAGGGGTTAAGTGTGTTATAGTAGATTTTACAGTAGAGCCAAAACACCTAGATCAGTTGCTGTTACCTTGGTGGTGGATGAGATGAGTGGATGCACCCATATGCCAATGCTAGTATTACTTATGTCAACATACATGTCCTCTCTACACTGTAAAGCTGATGTGTGCTGAGCCTTCTGCACATGGCTGCTGTGCATCACCTATAGGTGGGTGTTACTTATGTCAGCCTGCATGTTGAGCTGACCTAAGTGCTGTTAGAATCCTCTGCCCGTAAGGCTTGATCAGTGTCAAAAGTGAGGTTTTGACACTGTTGGTGTCAAACAACTGTAAGTGCAGTTACGCACTGACCTCCTGATGTCAGCTGACAATGGTGAATGTTCCATCTTAGTCCTATAGGACCTCAGCGCAGCGTTCGACACGGTCGATCATGCCACCCTGCTGGACAGACTCAGGGAGTGGGGTGGGCATATCTGGGAGTGCCCTAAACTGGTGTGCCTCCTACCTCAGGGAGAGAAGCTTCTCTGTGGCTGTGGGCCCTTTTAAGTCCGTCCCCTCTGCCCTTTCGTGTGGCGTGCCTCAAGGTGCCGTCCTTGCGCCATTTTTCTTCGCTCTATACATGCTCCCCCTGGCCTTTCTCATCAGCAAATTCCCTGGTATCTCTGCTATGCTGACAACATCCAGCTGTACTGCTCCTTCAAAAGTTAAAAGTTTAGGTGTCATCTTGGATTCTGATTTAAGTTTTAAGCCGCACTTTAGTAAAGTGACCCAGACAGCTTTCTTTCACCTTAGAAATGTTGCCAAAGTACGACCATTTCTACTACAACAGGATGCTGAGAAACTAATTCATGCTTTTATTACTAGTAGGTTAGACTACTGTAATTCACTGTTTACTGGTCTACCAAAAAAGTCTATAAAGAAACTTGATTTCATACACAACTCTGCTAGACTTTTAACTTGGACCAAGAAGAGAGGTAAAGTCCCACTGATTGTCACACAATGTGTGAAATTTGTTCTCCGCATTTGACCCATCCCCTGGGGGAGCGGTAGCGTGCGCCCCGCTCGGGAATCACATGGTGATTTAACCCCCCAATTCCAACCCTTTGATGCTGAGTGCCAAGAAGGGAGGCAAATGGGTCCCATTTTTATAGTCTTTGGTAGGACTCGGCCGGGGATCGAACTCACAACCTCCCAGTCTCAGGGCGGACACTCAGACCACAAGGCCACTGAGCTGGTCACATCACTCCTGTTTTAGCTGAACTACACTGGCTCCCCGTTCCTTTCAGAATTGATTTTAAGGTCCCTTTAATTACTTACAAAGCACTTAATGGCACAGCACCTTCATACATTTCAGATTTTTTTACACCCTACCAACCGCAAAGAGCCATTAGGTCCTCCAATTCGGGGTCATCCCTATGTTCCCCGGGTCCTATGTTCCCCGGGTCCTATGTTCCCCGTTTTTCCCAAATGGTGTCCACCCGCTATGCCGACCACCCGCAATGCCGACCTTAGGTTTAGGCGTGGGGGTGGGAGAGGTTAGGTTTTGGGTTAGGGTCTAGGGGAGGTTAGGTTTAGGCATGGGGGGAGGTTAGGTTTGGCGTGGGGGCTGGGAGAGGTTAGTGAAAAACGGGGAATATAGAACCCGGGGAACATAGAACCCGGGGAACATAGACATGATCCCTCCAATTCTGGTCTTTTAGCTGTTCCAAAAGTACTTCATAAACATAGCGGAGAAACTGCTTTTATGTACTATGCACCAAAACTATGGAACACCTTGCATTACATTAAACAGGCAAGCTCTGTGAACATTTTTAAAAAGGAGCCTAAAACCTACCTTTATGGGAAGGCCTTTAACTAACCGCTTATTTTATTTCATTTCATTTTATTTCATTTTATTTTATTGTATTTTATCAAGTGTTTTATCTCCATGCACGTTCTTAGTTTCTTTTAGTTCTATTTTAGATTTTATTTTTTATTTTTTATCTTTTTATTCTTTTTACTTCTATTTTAATTATTTTATCATTTTTATTGTGTTAACTTATTTTCATGTCTATAAATTGGTTTTAATGTATTCTCTTTTGCTATGGTTTTATTGCTCCTGTTTTAAATGTTTTTTTTTGTTTGTTTGTTTTTTCTTGCATGTCCAGCACTTTGAGCTGCATTATATGTATGAAAGGTGATATACAAATAAATCTTATTATATTATTATTATTATTATTATTATTATTATTATTATTATTATTATTATTATTATTATTATTATTATTCAAGCCCGACAATTTGGGGAAAATCACAATTTTACAGGAATGTCTCTCCGCCTTTGAAAACTGGATGGGGAGAAATGTCCTTCAACTAAACGCTACAAAGTCCGAGGTGTTAATCATAGCCGCTAGTGATGCGCGGGTTAGTTTTTTTTAAGGCCCGCCCCAACCCAACCCATCATTGGAGCCAGCCCGCCCCGCCCAGCCCGTTAAAATATCTGAAAATTCCGAACCCAGCCCAACCCAGCAGCCCGCAACGGCCAATTTAATGTAATATGTCTCCGGACTCAGGAGGAGCACAGCAGAGCTTCCAAGGTGTGCAAAGTAGCTAATAGACCCCTTATACGACTACGTCACACTGACATCACACAGCGTCGATGCGCAAGACAGAGGCAGAAAGACAGACTCCGCGCAGCCCTGTCAAGTAGTTTTCCAGCCAGACGAGCTAGACATGTCTTCGTGTTGTGCAGTGGGATGCCAGAATCGGAAAGCTATTGTAGCAGAGTATTCGGGTCCGCCTATTCACACTTGGTTAATAAAATAATAAACGATAGAGCCAGGCTGTAACGTTATACCAAGCTTCACCTAATTCTCCCCACATATCCTGTTCTACTGCAACTCGAGGGAACATACACATCCTCGCATACACGCAATAGAACACAACACAACACTGAACAGTCTGTTACACTATCAACAAAGCAAGGACTAAAGTTTTACCGAATCCCATCAACTCATACTGCTTTTAATGCTAACCGTAGGCGTCTTTGGTTGCAAGCCGAAAGAGGAAATCATTAAAAATGCCCGACTTTGCAGTGCTCGCTCATTTCATATCAGGTAAGCTGTACCTGTAGGCTGCTAGTAACAGCCACATCACTTGGTTAGTTAACAACCAAGTAACGTTAAATAATGTCATTATTGAGTTGAACTGATTGGAACGAGGACATCATTAAAATGCCCGACTTTGTAGTGCTCATTCATAATCAGGTAAGCTGCCTGTAGCTGTAGGCTGCTCAGCCACATCGTTAGTTAACGACCAAGTAGCTTAACGTTACATAATGTCATTATTGAGTTGTGTCTTGTGTGCATTATCAACATAACAATATATCTTTGCAAGTTACAGAATAATTATCTACGTTATCCCCAGTTATAAAGGAATGCACGATATGTATTGCTGGCCACTCTAGGCTTGGCCAATTGACAGCGCCAGTGCTGTATGGGTCTGTAAGACGTATCCCATTAACCAACGTTAATTTCGACGCATAACATTGCTTATCACTAGGCGATAAGCTGTGGTAGTAAGCCGAGAACTGCATTTTAAAACTAAAATCTAACTGTGTGTTCCAGATGGGCACAGAGCAGTGCTGACAGCGGGGCTTTTACACAGCTCTCTGTGTCTGTCAATGCTGGGCTCACGGCTTTTTGCGCAGCTCCAATGTTGACAGCTGGGGTCTATGGCCCCTATTCTCCCACAGGCCTTCGGTGCTAAAACGGGCCTTCGGTGCTAAAAAACGTGCCTTGCGCCTGTCTCGGGAAGATATCAACATGGCTTTAGGCTGGTAAATGCGCTTTACGCTGAATGGGCGTGGCGCACTCCCTGAATGGGCAAGAATGGGCGTTTCGGCCTTAAATGACGGCCTAATGATATCTTCGCACCTGGCGTAAATTTGGCGCTTTGCGCCTTTGAAAACCAGGCCTATTCCGTGCGCCAGTTGAGCGGGGCGCTCCTCTGTCTCTCCCCTGTCACCCGGCCTTCTCTGTCTCTCTCTGAAACCAGGCCTATTCAGTGCGCCAGTTGCGAGGAGCGCTCTTCTGCCTCTTCTCTGTCACCCTTCTCTGTGTCTCTCTCTGACTCCCTCGCTCAGACAGACACAACACACGTCCCATAGGAAAAATAAGTTGTAAGTTCACTGCCTGTGTAATGTCCCAGCATGCATTGTGCTACTCCATTTCGCTACTAAATAGCAACCAAATGAGCCGAAATAGATATAAAGGTAGATCTAAATAATGTGTAATGGTAACACAACCTGCAATTGTAGAACATTTCAATATTGGACCAAATAAAACATCGAAATGAAAACACCACCCTATGTGAAACCTATATGTCATCCTGGGCCTATATATATCCCTTGTCGATTTAACGTGATTTAGATAAGTGACAGAGTAGCGCTTCTACTGTCATGTCCTACTGTGATGTCCGCTCCAATAAATTGGCTCTACTTCACATTTTAGTTTTACAATAAAAACACATTTATGCAATGACTTTACATAATGTAGGCTATATTTATGTGCATCATCCTACCTGCAGCAGGGGAGAGAAAACGATATCTTTCTGGACAAACTTTCACCAATCTAATTAATCTCATCATATAGGGATAGGCTATATTTTTCTAGCTGATGCATTTAGAACATTATTTTCACTTTAATCTTGCTAGTGTAGCATATTTACATGCTTGCAGTATTTAAACTGCAGTTAGATTGGTTTGAGAAGCATAATAATATGGAATAATAGCCTATATATGGAGACAGACAGACGGGATGAAGGGAGGGGGGGGAGCAGAGCGCTTGGCTTTGTCTGGTTTTACTGGACCACTGGAATTGGAGCTTAAAAGGCAAGCGTGTGATTTGTTTATTGCACAATATCCAATGAGCAGACGGTGCATAATTTTACGTTTAAAAGGCGTGGTTGTAATGCTTTAGGCTGCGTGTAGCGCCAACACCAAGATATCAAGTGCGCTGGTCCACGCCCACTGATCAGCGCTGCACCAGGTGCTCGGCGTAGTTTCTACGCCGATGCAAAGATAGGGGCCTATAACTCTGTCTCTCTCCCAGTGGCGGCTCCAGCCAATTGTGGCTGGGGGGGCTAAGGGGGGGCTTAAATATTTACAGCGGGGGCTAACTTTTTCTACATAAATAGACAGTGGTTCTCTTCTCAACCTGTGGTACAGGTACCACTGGTGGTACGCGGGGGCCCCTCCCTCTCATACATTCATATGGTGGTAATTTCTCAGGTACTTGTGTAAAAAGGTTGAGAACCACTAATATAAGAAATAATAATAATATGATAGGGTGTGAATTAGGCTCTACTATTAGACAAGGAGGGTCCACTGCTTTTCCATTGAGAGCCAAATCCCCAACCCAACATTATGCATTTAAGTGCTTCAATGAGCTGAAGACTGACTGTGTATTTAGCCATATGCCACACTGTATGTTGAGACTGATGAGTCCAGTTACACAAGGCTATATGCAGCACACACATTTAGATGGTAAATCAAGAGTTTATATTCACAAGTTACACAAAATATTTAAAATGTGCTATATTTTAGAGACAAATTAGGCTAATCACTGCATATAGGCTATATGTAAATAAAGAGTGCCACATACACAGGCACATCCATTCATCAATAGTCTGTGCCAGAGTAAAAAGAAATAGAACCATTCATTTAGACTGCACTATATAACAATCACACCAGTGACGACTGTATAGTGACCGTTTTGATACTTTTATCAAAACCAGCTCAGTGGCATTGTGGTCTGAGTGTCCGCCCTGAGACTGGGAGGTTGTGAGTTCGATCCCCGGCCGAGTCATACCAAAGACTATAAAAATAGGACCCATTGCCTCCCTGCTTGGCACTCAGTATCAAAGGGTTGGAATTGGGGGGTTAGATCACCATATGATTCCCCCCCAGGGGATGGGTCAAATGCGGAGAACAAATTTCATACGTTGTGTGACAATCAGTGGGACTTTGGTCTTGCTAGCCAGCCTCTCTTCCCTTCCGTCAGAGAGTCTGGTGCCATGGAAACAGGCAACAGGGATAAGCCCTCCCCTACTCTAAAGCTGCTCTCCCATTCGAGTGGCTGTTTCGGTGGCAGCACGATATCCGCTCCCCCGCTTGCAAGCTCTGTCATTGGCTCCGACCATGTCAATCAGCTCCCATGTGTGTCGCTGTAATGCTCCCGGCCGCCGAATGTGAAAACAACGACGCTAACTAGCTAGCGTAGAAAGCTAACGGCAGAAACCTACAGGCTAACTCGTTGCTACACGCTGAAAATGGCAAGTTTGGATTGTGCAATAAAGAAGGCCTGCTCGGCACAAGTTCCACCCCGAAACTATTTTACAAGGGCACTAACGCTAAGCAGCGCCCAAGACGAGGATGATTGGTTAACCCAAACAGAGCATTTTTTTTCGCAATCCCACAATGGAAACCTGCGGCGCCAGACTCTCTGACGGAAGGGAAGAGAGGCTGGCTAGCGAGACTAGTGGGACTTTGACTTTATCTGGCTATACTAGCATGAGGAAAAAAAACATTTTGCAATTTAATCCAGAGGAAGTGGATATCCTCCTTGCAATGCATGCAATTGCAATTTATGTTAGGCTAATTGAAAGTGCCCATCCACTTTGTATTGGAACATGCTGCTCGCGTCGCTTGGTCTCCCAGCATGCTTTGCGAGGCGTCGAGCAGCATGTTCCAATACAAAGTGGATGGGCAGCAGCGTCAGCCCGCGTCAAACGACGCGTAGATGTGGCCGGGCCGTCAGAGAAACGCCATCCCTGACACAACTGCCCGGCGCCACAAGGCAGCACATCGTCTTTACTGTACATGACGCACACGTCATGAAATAAGACTCTAACTATACCACCCGCAATATTTTCATAATTTGCCAGCCTGCCTGCGGGGCGGCCCAGCCCGCGGGACCCGGCGGGTTCTGGGTGACCCGCGCATCACTAATAGCCGCCGACAACATGGCCTCCAGAGTGTCCACGCACCTGGGGGCCTTTAAGAAAAACGTGTGCACCCACCTCAGAAACCTGGGCGTCATTTTTGACCAATCAATGCACCTGGACAAGCATGTCAAATCCCTGACCCGCACCTGTTTTTTTCACCTCAGAAATATTGCAAAACTCCGGTCCATCATATCACACACCGAACTGGAAATGTCTGTACGTGCTTTCATCTCATCCAGACTTGATTACTGTAATTCACTGTTCACCTGCCTCAACAAATCATCTGTCAACCAACTCCAGTTAATCCAAAACTCTGCTGCTAGACTGCTCGTCATGTCACATCACCCCCATCCTTGCCGCCCTGCACTGGCTCCCTGTACATTTCAGAATAGATTTCAAAGTCCTTATTTTCACTTACAGAGCCCTCCACGGTCACGCTCCCTCCTACATCTCAGACCTCATCCTCCCAGACTCCTCCAGCCGGTCACTGAGGTCATCTGACCAGATGCTCGTGGTGGTCCCCAGGACCAAACTCAAAACTAAAGAGGACCGAGCTTTTGGGGTGATGGGCCCAAGGCTCTGGAATGCCCTCCCCCTGGCCCTGCGAACCGTCCCAACTGAAAGCCATTTAAAGAACAGCTCAAAACACACTTTTACAGACAGGCCTTTGGCAATCGATAAACAATCACTGCTTTTACTTTTTACTTGTCATATTTGTTGTTTTATCCCATGCTTTTATTGTACCTTGTTGGTTTTTTAATCTATTGTTTTATTGCACTGTATTGCTTTTTTCTTACTGATGTAAAGCACTCTGTGCATTTGTGCTGTGAAGGGCGCTAAATAAAGTTTTACTTACTTTACTTTACTTACTTTTAGCAGCAAACAAAACCCTACTTTTACTGTTACGGCTTTCCGCTCTGGTGTAATTAAAACTTATGGGTCTTATTAATAACTTAATAACTTATGTCCTTTTGACACAGAAAATATCTCAATAAGACCTTTCAATTGGCATATATACTACTCATATTGCCCCAAATCACACTTATGTCCCTTTGGGTCCAAGCCCTCGAAACGCCATAAAAACAACATGAGAAATCCAGCATAAGAAAAGACACCTGATTGACAGCAGAAGTATCAAGTAATAGTGGATTTATTTTAAGTCCATAACTTCAGACACTTTCTGGCATGTTTGACAGGTATTACATGAGCCAATGACATATATATATATTTGGGGGGGGGGGGGCATTTCACCTTTATATAGGACAGTAAGCAGACAGGAAAGGTGGGGAGGGAGAAAGGGGATGACTTGCAGCAAAGGACCGCAGGTTGGATTCGAACCCCGGTCGGCCACGCGAAGCGCCGAGCCTTTGTGGTATGTGTGCTACCAGGTGAGATACCAGGACGCACAAGATATGGTCTTTCTGAACAGCTGACATGACTACTGTGAAGCTTATTCCACTGATGTAATGTAATGATATAATTACCTGACACAGACAGAAGGAAGAGAAGAAATCCACTATCTGCTGATGTGACACTCATAGCTGGTCCTCTCCCCTGTCCAGCCTGCAGAGACGTTCAAACACATCAGCAGGCAGATCAGACATAACATGAGAAGTCTATCAGTTGCTCTAAACTAGGCTATACAATACACTATAAAGAGTCTCACAGAAGAGAGAAGAAGACGTCGTCCTGAAGGGGAGAACTTGGCACTTCTGGTCAACAAACAGAGACACTAACTGATTATAAGGGCCAGGTTTCCTTCCTCTTTACATCATTAACAAAGCATGCTGGGAAATCACCCAGTTTAAGGACGTTTTCACACCTGCCTTATTTGGTTCGATTTGAACCAAAGAGACAGAAGGGAAGGACGTCATCTTGAAGAGGAACTTGTTGACTGTCTGGCGTCTGCACTTCTGTGGTCAACAAACGGAGACACTAACTGATCATAATACAGCTCAGTGAAGTACACACACACACACACACACACACACACACACACACACACACACACACACACACACACACACACACACACACACACACACACACACACACACACACACACACACACACACACACACACACCCCATTAGACATAATAAATGTCAACATGTGTTGGATTTGACAGTTGAATGAGTTGCTTAGGCTATTCAATAGTAGATACTATTGAGTATCCCAGGGATACTCAACTTGCTTTGCCCGTGAAATGAAAGAAGGCCAGGGGCCAGTTAATAAACAAACAATATAAATTTTTCTGTAGCGGATTGTAGGTTTTTGGGGTGTCAGCCGGAGTTTAGTCTGAAAATGTTGTGCACACCGGATAGTTAGTTAGGTTAAGTACATACATAAGTGCCTGGGTAGCGAGCAGACGGCGGTATTTAACAATTTAGCAGCTAAATCATAGATTATTGAAAGATATTCCATATTCCAGACTGAAATTCTATAACAGAAGTGGAGTATTGGCCAGAATGACATGAACATTTGGACACTTATTCAGCGGGTATCTTGCATGTTGCATTCAGGTGCACTGTAAAAAAAAAAAGGAAAAAAATGCAATTCCATCGCGGGCCACACAGGGGGCGCCCGCGGGCGGCATGTGGACTATCACTGGGCTATTGTATGGGGAAAATAAAGAAGTCATAGAGAACTCAGATAGCAAGCCGTCAGAACCAGGCATAGACGATTGTACGTTGGTGCGCCGGATGCACGTCCAACCCCTAGTGGCCAGATGATTTTTTATTTTATGTTCGAAGGAAAACTCTGCACATGTCTCTTACGGGGCAGGTGCGTAGGACAAGGATATAATTCACACAAAATAAAAAGAGTCCCGCACATTGTCCAAACTTGCAAAAATATAAATTTAATTGTAACGTTTCGGTCTCAGACCTTTCTCAAACAAATGGTTATGGGCACTTAGAAGCCATCTTAAATAAGGAGTGGCTGTTTTGGCTGAGCCAATCGCAGCCACACATAAGAGACAGGCTGAGAGGCATCACAATTTACACATCATCAATTAGCACACAGTGAAATACATTAACAATCATGTTTAGAAAATACTTAGATAGTCTATGAGGTTCACACAGAGTACTCGGCTATGAGCCTGTATCAGGTACCTGTGAGCCTCACAAGAGGAGTCAAAAAACAAGAGATCAACATTTACATTCTAGAAAAGAAAAAGAAATAGAAAAAGGGATCATAGAAACATGTTAAATAACAGTTCATCGTTTAGTCCTTTTGGTGCCAGTGTTTGGAGTGTGTGGATCCAGTGGGATTCAAGCTGTTTTAACAGTCTATCAAGGTCACCGCCTCTGAGTGGCAAGGTGACCTGTTCCATACAACAAAAACGTAAAGTGGAAATGTCATGGTGAGAGTCGTTGAAGTGGATTGCAATAGGATAGTCCCGGTCATTTCTACGTATTGTGCTTTTATGCTCACTGATCCTCTGTTTTAGTTTCCTGGTGGTCTTACCAATATATGCCAGTCTGCAGGGGCAGCGTATCATGTAGATCAGGTGTGTGGATGGATGCACACGTGATGACGCTGTTGATGGGAAAAGTTTTACCTGTGTGAGGATGGGAGAAATGATTAATTTTCGCGGTGTTATTGCACTGTGCGCACCTGCCACATCGGTAGTTGCCGTTGGGAAGAGGTTGCAATCTTGTTTGTGTAAATCCACTGGATCGTTTTTTGGGGTTAAAATCGGCACGGACAAGGAGATCCCTAATGTTTTTCCCCCTTTTACTCACAGTGGTGGATCAACAAAAATGTTATGTTGACATACAAACGGTGGTTGATGAGGGCCGCCTCACGCTACAGGCGAAGCAGCCTCCTGCCTGGGGCGCCAGTTCGGCTAGGGCGCTCTGTAGCCCTCACAAAACAACAACAAGCTGGTGTGCGCCCCCTCCTTTTCCCACATATAGGGTTGGACATGGTTGTTTGGACATGGTTGTTTGTCTGTTGCACTCTTAGGGGAGAGCAGAGCAAGGAACTAACCATTCTACACTAAAACGGATATTAGTGTGATAGGCATATATACCAGTCTCATAACATGTGTGTATCACTTAGGGTGTCGAGTCATAGTCTATTTTTTTATTTGTCTTTATTGAATGTTCCAAAACTGCATGTTTAACTAAGAATAGGCTAATGATTATTTCCACTCACCACTTATTTAATGTGGTTACTTTACTTTGTGGTCAAAAGTTTGGAAGGAACAATGCATGCTGGGGGATATGCAAATGTGTTTGTCCAATGAGTCCAATGGCATTGCTCTCTGTCAGAACTTGCTTGGATGTCCTGATGTTGGTTTAGTAGCTAAAGTAAACACAAGTTAATTGCAGCATTCACTATAGACTCTTTAGTGAATGCTTTCCACAAAATCATGAACAATGAAGAAAACCAGAAGGAATACAGTTCCACTTTTACCAAATAAACCAAAATTGATGTTCTGTGACAAGTTATATCATATCTATCCTCTTCATTTTGCTCTCAGAGTGCACCAGATTAATGCATTTTACTTTAAAATGTACAACATTTCTTTGTCTAGGGGGGCTACAGCCCCCCCTAGATACCCCCCAGTCGGAGTACTATTACCTTTGGAAAGTCTAGAATCGCCTATGGAACCAGGTCAAAGTGACTAAATGGTTAAATGATGAAATATGGTCACTTCTGAAGCAAAGGGACCATGCTCTCAAGATGGCTCTCAAGAATAAGGTGGACCATGAGAGGTGGTTATTTACCACACTGAGGAACAGGGTTGTAAAAGAGCTCAGAAAGGCAAAAGCAACATTTTTCCTTTCCTTGCCCGCAGCTCGGCGGCCTTTTTTTTTTTTTTTTTTTTTTTCCATTTTTATCCCCCATTAGTGCTAATTTTAATTTATTATTCATCCTGGTTGTGCTCCACCCTCTGCCGATCTGGGGAGAGCCGAAACTGGCTCCATGCTTCCTCTGAGACATGGGCAGTAGCCAGCCGCTTCTTTTCACCTGACAGGGGAATCTTCACCGGTAGGACATAGCACGTGGGAGGATCACGATCAACGAGTTCCCCTCCCTCCGAACAGGCGCCCCGAATGACCAGAGGAGGCACCACTTCAGCGACCAGGATATTGCATGTTTTGGTGAGGGGTTCCTATATGAAGGAAGCCCCCAGGGGGCAGAACATGCAAACTCCACACAGAAAGGCCCTTTTGACGACCCCACCCGGGCGGTGGGCACTCGAGGACATGCGGACGGGCACGCACTCCTTCAGCACTCACAGCGTCCCAGGGGGGGAATCGAACCCAGGACCTTCTAACTGTGAGGCGACAGCGCTTACCACTGCGCCACCGCTACCACTGCGCCACCATGCCCCCCGGCTGCTGTGTGGCCTTGCCTGCCCTATAGCCCTTGCCTCCCTCCGTCTGTCTCCCCCTCTCTCTCTCTCTCCCTCAGTCTGTCTCCCCCTCTCTCTCTCTCTCCCTCAGTCTACCTCCCCCTCTCTCTCTCCCTCAGTCTCTCCCCTCTCTAGAAGGCTGTTTCCACAAGTGTCTGCTGATAGTGGAAAGTTTCTCTGAGCTCACTGAAAAGGTGATTTTCAACTAGCATGATTTGTGGCATATCAAAAGCATGTAGCCTAAATTGCACACGTTCTTCCCCTTTGTCTCACCACTGGTGACAGGTGTTGGAGGGCACTTTGTCTCGTGCCTTCTGGTTCTGCCCTTCACTGATGGGATTCTGGGCCAAAATATTTGACTGCTACTCTAAGGCCTAGAGGAAATCACAAAAAGTGTGGAGCAAAGCAGCTCAAAAGGCAATAGTATACAAAGTGAAAAAATGGGGAGCTACTTGGAGTTTTTTAGGCAATATTTAATCCGAAGTAATATATCTGTGTAGAAGCAGTTACAAAACAGAATATATCTTCAATGTACTATGGGCAAACAAAACGCAATGCGTTTCAACCACGCAGGTCTTCCTCAGGCTAACACTGCCTGAGGAAGACCTGCGTGGTTGAAACGCGTTGCGTTAAATATTGCCTAAAAAACTCCAAGTAGCTCCCCATTTTTTTACTTTGTATACTCTAAGGCCTACAGAATAACCCTCCAGCTGGAGGCACAACTCACCATCTTCGGCTGCTCGTTGACCTCACACCACAAAGACTGCCCTCTGACCGATCTTTCCATCTCCATCAATAACACCACTGTAGCCCCTTCCTCATCTGCCAAGAACCTTGGAGTAATAATTGATAACCATCTTTCCTTCTCCAATTTCATTGCAGCAACGGCACGTTCCTGTAGGTTCTCCCTCTATAATATTCGTAAAATTCGCCCATTTTTAACATTAGCCGCAACACAACTTCTCGTCCAAGCACTTGTCATATCTCGCCTTGATTACTGTAATAATGTCCTCCTCGCCGGTCTCCCTGCCTCCGCTACTCATCCCCTTCAGCTAATCCAGAACGCTGCAGCCCGCCTGATCTTTAATCAACCAAAATTCTCCCATGTCACTCCCCTTTTCCGTGACTTTCATTGGCTACCCATCTCAGCACGCATCAAATTCAAGACTTTAGTACTGACCTTCAAGGCAGTTCACTCTACAGCTCCTCCATATCTACAATCCATGATCAAATTCCAAACCCCCCACCGTTACCTCCGCCCCTCCACCAGTGCAGGCCGTCTCGCCCCTCCGCCGCTCCATGGACCATATCGCTGCACTTCACGACTGTTCACACACCTCGCACCAAAATGGTGGAACGAACTCCCCCCCGCAATCAGAACCACAGAAACACTACCCTCTTTCCGCAAAAAACTAAAAACACATCTTTTTATATCCCATCTGACTCCCCCCTGACTGACTTTCCTCAGGCACCACTTTTTCTTTGTTTTTAAACAATGGATTATTAGACTTGACAATTTGTCTCACCTGATTATAGCATGAATCATTTAATTAATTTATTATTGCTGTCTATTCATATTATTATTGCTGTCTATTACTGCTGTTTATGCTGTCTGTTTGTTGCTGGTTTGTACTGTTTTTCTATCAGTTTTTTATTGCTGTGCTGTACATAATTTCTGTACCCACCCTGTGTGTGTGTGTGTGTGTGTGTGTGTGTGTGTGTGTGTGTGTGTGTGTGTGTGTGTGTGTGTGTGTGTGTGTGTGAAACCAGTGAGCGATACAGAGAAACGGTGTTAAACAACAGGATGAGGTTTCATAATATGCATATAGGCAGTATCAGAGCTCGTGGTGTCACACTTCTCAGAGAAACACAGAAGTATGATAAAGCATGTGACCTGCTGTTGTTTCATAGAAGCACAGGCATTTCCTAGAAATGATCCCTAACCCACACGACAATGCATCAAGTAAAGGCAAGCTTACATGTATTATAGGCATTATTGTAGGGCAAATGATATACTGTAAATGACAAAGTGCTTTGACTGCATGGCAGTAAATGTAACATTAGTCACAGCATCATTGGTCTGTTCAGTAAGCATCCATGTCCATTTCACATACATTTCATGTAGGTTGCATGCAATTGATTGGTGACAGCGTGATTTCTCTATGCCAAGTCTTTGCAGGGTGACAGCGTGATTTCTCTATGCCAAGTCTTTGCAGGGTGACAGCATGATTTCTCTATGCCAAGTCTTTGCAGGGTGACAGCATGATTTCTCTATGCCAAGTATTTGCAGGGTGACGGCATGATTTCTCTATGCCAAGTCTTTGCAGGGTGACGGCATGATTTCTCTATGCCAAGTCTTTGCAGGGTGACGGCATGATTTCTCTATGCCAAGTCTTTGCAGGGTGACAGCATGATTTCTCTATGCCAAGTGTTTGCAGGATGAGAGCATGATTTTTGGCAATGCATGCTCTGTGAAAATAGCTGGAGGCCCAAAGATAGCATGTTTGAATGGAAGTCAATAGGACAAAAACTGTCCTCTAATAATAATAATAATAATAATAATAATAATAATAATAATAATAATAATAATAATAATAATAATAATAATAATAATAATTGCTCGACAAACCCACTGTCCCCGGGTTAACGGCACAGTCCATGTTTGACAAGCTCACACAAGTTCAGTTTTTAACTGCGTTTAAGACACCTTGGAACTAGCTTCGACTTGTAAAAAATGAACTGAATGGTTGTCGAGGTTGGAATTACAGGTAGGAAATGTGTGTATCATTTCAGAGCTCCGGTTTTGCCTGTTTGTTGACCCAATTTGAGGTGTAATATGTGTTTATATTGTTTCTAATTTATTTCGCTCTGATTATAGCAATTATGTTGAATGTTACCAATGCTGGCATTGCGGGTGGTTACTATGGCCAAACAAACTGACTTACTGTACATAATATGCAACTCACACCATAAGTGACTTTGACCGTGGCACGGCATGGTGGTGCCACCCTTCTGAAACTGCTGATCTCACAACAGTCTCAAGAATTGACACAGAAGGGTGCGAAAAACAACAATGTTGGTCAGCAGAAAAGTATCTCAGAAAGCAACATGTATGTCACACGAGATGTCACTTTGGTAGCGGTTTAAGTCCTCGTTGACGCAGGATGCCAAACGTAAGCAGAACTGAAGCTTGAAGCAGGCACAAGCTGAATGTACTCCTTACTGTTCACACAAGATGCCTTCTCTTTTCCTCTCAGCGCCTACTCTCGCACCTTGAACCCGCCCACAATTCCCATTGACTTCATGGCTTCATGGCTTCAGCGTCGTGCTTGGAAATTCGGGCGTCACTCATGAGTGCTTGCTTCGGCGTGGCGTGAGCGTGGCTTTGGCGAGGCTTCAGCGTGGCATGCGCGCGGGTGTTGTCGGCTTCACCTGTTAACAAGGACGCCTAAATGAAACTTGTGGGTACAGCGTAGGTACAGCTTCGGTTGCTTCGGCGTCCTGTGTGAATGGGGGCTTAGCCTCACATTAATTAGGGCTCACATTCACGTCAGTATCAGACACTGTATAATAAGCATATGAGCCGCTGCGTGCCAGAAAATGAACTATTTAGAGGACGTAAATACACGCATTACACATGCCCCGCATTCCTTGTTTCCAGGCCGCTGCTCGGTGCATTATGCTTTGTGGTGCATCAATATACTGTATAAAAAAACTTCTCAGGGTGAGTTAAAAATCATAATTAAAGCTGGAAATAACGTCCAGGTTGTGAAAAAAAAGGGAATTCTCCTTTAAGAGTTTGTGACGAGTTTCTGAGTTGTGATGTCTGACTGTTCTTTAAATGTGCTGAAGATGAAACGCTTCAGTTTACGAATGAGTGAAATTATTATATTGATTTACTCCAGTGAGATCAGTTGTGACACGTTCTGGGAGGAGTTCTCCACTCTTTGTCTTTATTTAAGATCCCCATTAGCTACAGCAGAGCTGCACCTTTCTTCTTGGGGTCAAACAACTTGCATAGTTTCAAGACATCAAACAATTTGCATAGTTTCAATCACATACAAAATTTACATTCTGTGTAAAAAATACATTCTGTACAAACGGTACAGTTTTTTTTATTACATACATACCTTTCAAGGTATTGCATACATCAGAAATACCTACATATCATTACAGATGTGTAGAATATACATAAACTACATCACATATTATGTATATATACCATTACCATATCTTATATATATAATTATACATATAACTATTACCATCACCATATATATTATATATTAGTTATGTACATGCTTCAATATGCTCTATATATACACATACATACACACACATATACTGTATATACACATACATACATATACACATATATATACTGTATATAGTGCCGTTGTCGGGAAGAAAAAGGCCAAACAAGAAGATTACAATGCCCTGCTCAGGGCAGTGGACCTTCGAATACCTGTGAACAAGGTGAGAAAGCAGCAGTGTCAGTGTTCAGGTGTAACCCAGGTGAGAAAGCAGCAGTGTCAGTGTTCAGGTGGGAACCAGGTGAGAAAGCAGCAGTGTCAGTGTTCAGGTGTAACCCAGGTGAGAAAGCAGCAGTGTCAGTGTTCAGGTGTGAACCAGGTGAGAAAGCAGCAGTGTCAGTGTTCAGGTGTAACCCAGGTGAGAAAGCAGCAGTGTCAGTGTTCAGGTGGGAACCAGGTGAGAAAGCAGCAGTGTCAATGTTCAGGTGTAACCCAGGTGAGAAAGCAGCAGTGTCAGTGTTCAGGTGTGAACCAGGTGAGAAAGCAGCAGTGTCAGTGTTCAGGTGGCAACCAGGTGAGAAAGCAGCAGTCTCAGTGTTCAGGTGTAACCCAGGTGAGAAAGCAGCAGTGTCAGTGTTCAGGTGTAACCCAGGTGAGAAAGCAGCAGTGTCAGTGTTCAGGTGTGAACCAGGTGAGAAAGCAGCAGTGTCAGTGTTCAGGTGTGAACCAGGTGAGAAAGCAGCAGTGTCAGTGTTCAGGTGTAACCCAGGTGAGAAAGCAGCAGTGTCAGTGTTCAGGCGCGAACCAGGTGAGAAAGCAGCAGTGTCAGTGTTCAGGTGTAACCCAGGTGAGAAAGCAGTGTCAGTGTTCAGGTGTGAACTGATAGATTTAATAACTTATTCCACCCCTGTAGAGATCGATTTGATAACCTATACCACCCCTAATTTACTCCTCAAACTCACATATTATTATATATTATATTCTATTGGTTTCTGTTATGTGACCAGCCAGCCTCCTCCTTCTTGCTCTTTCTCTCCTCTCCCTCCAAGGGTTTGGTTAAAAAGAGGTTGGAATGGAGAACATGCAGAGCTTGCACACACCCACAGCAGCAGCACCTGGAGAGGGTTCTCCTCTCCAGTGATAATTATTACTTTGTACTTAGTTTGGTTGAACTTTGTTCTGTTATTTTGTTTAGGCTGAAGTCCCCGGTAGTTATGTTTTCGTATGATCCTGTTTAAACCTTTGTTCTTTTGTCTCTTCAGGACATCTAGCTGGCTTCGACGGCCCGAAGGGTTGGCCCAGGCCTTTTCCTTAGTTTGGCCGGATCTTCAGCCTCCTTTCTTTATATCATTTGCTACTTTGGTCATTTTCTTCATTTTTGGTTAAACTAAACATTTGAGTAATTGTGCAACCTGCCTGGGGTCCTAAATATGTTCTGGTCTTCGGTTGAGCCATATTTCATGTGTTGAAGACCGTAACAGTTTCAATGCACCAAATGGTTTCATTTCTCATCAGTTAAATTGTCCCCTCCACAGATAGCGACAGGGTGTCTCACACCCCAGTTGACAGTTTCACACCCCAGTTAACAGGCAGAGTTAAGAAAAGCACCATGGCAAACACATTTAGGGAAGTAGTTGACAGCCTACCAGACAGTAATAATCAACTTGCGGCCCGGGGACCAGGCAGGGTACAGGGTGGCCCGCGGCCATACCATATGAAGTGTCGCATTGGTTTTATTGTGAATGAGAATCTGATTCACAATGATAACTAATGTGAAATAAAGTTTGGCTGAGCGCCAGTTAACTTGTCAAACACTGCTGTCCAACAGCTATAATTGGTTTCATTTAATTGGTTTTCTTTATTATTATTCATCTATTATTATTACTATTATTATTACTCATTTATTATTATTTTTGTTATTATTATCTTTATTATCTTTTGTTGTTATTCAATATTCATTCTATTTGCTATTCATTCTAATTGCTTTATTGATTCAAGATGAAATTTGCCTGATTGCTGACAGACCCAAAAACTCTTTGCCCTAGTCAACCCAAAAAGGCCTCAGTCAACTGAAATGCATGCCGACAGCAGTATTTTGAAAGTTGTCGTTTAACACCTCCAGATAGAAAGAGTAACACCATTCTGTCTTGATGGTGGTTCAGTGGTAGAATTCTCGCCCGCCACGCGGGGAGGCCCGGGTTCGGGTCATGGCCAATGCACCATGCTGTAAGGTCATGAACTTGTGTTTTTACACTGTTAGATGATCTCCAATCTTAATGTTTAATAAATTGCAACATATTGCCATAATTGTTTCTGTATTAACAAATGTCTTTCTTTTCAAACAGCAACAAACAAATGCAAATGTTTAGCATAGTGAATCATCTTAAATGATTAAAGCAGTATTTCTGAGTAATGTTGATAAAAGGCTAAATTTGCTGGCTAGCTTGTAGAAACTGTAAGGTCACATGTTTTTGAATTCAGGAGGCCTAAATGGGGTAACATTTAAGTTATGTGGAGGTTTGTTCAGAAACTTTAGTCAAAAGCCTGTTTATTCCCTATACCACCCTCTCTGAAGCATGAAGGACCAGTCGCAGAATGTTGCATGTGTGCTAAACAATGCTGAATAAGGGAATTTAAGGGGTATTTGTTTATCTGTTTATTTGTCTGTGTGTGTGTGTGTGTGTGTATGTGTGTGTGTGTGTGTGTGTGTGTGTGTGTGTGTGTGTGTGTGTGTCTGTCTGTCTGTCCGTCTGTGAATGCAGGGGAAGTGTTACATACAGTTTGAACTGTTTCTTTTTTGATAGAAGTATTTCCTGTCATAGAGTGTCTCCCCAAAAACGGAAATGTCCTTTTAAGGCAGCTAAATAAAATCCCCCATAAAGCAATATTCCAAGCAGACACAAAAAGCAGAAGTATCAACTGTTCAAGGAAAGCATATAAGACAGCTCAAAGAGGAAATCGCCAGAGAATCTTCCTTGGACGCAGACAGCCGGTGACATCTCGACAGACTCATCCTGCCGACGCCTCTACTGAACATTCCCTCCAGATCTGTAATCGTATTGTATTTACTTGACCCGCTCTGTATTTTTATATGCAATTTAATTCTATATAAAATAACATATATATATCAGATTGTTGTCAATAACTGGTTCTTATCCGTCTGAATCCAAATTGGGCCACGCCTGAACAGGTTGTATGGGCCCAGGCCCATACAACAATAATATCTCTAAAAACCTTCTGAATGTGGGACTTTTAGCACTTGTGTTAAGCTGTGCTAAGGAGGATTGGAAAACCATTTTCCATCAGAACCAGGTGAGAAAGCAGCAGTGTCAGTGTTCAGGTGTAACCCAGGTGAGAAAGCAGCAGTGTCAGTGTTCAGGTGTGAACCAGGTGAGAAAGCAGCAGTGTCAGTGTTCAGGTGTGAACCAGGTGAGAAAGCAGCAGTGTCAGTGTTCAGGTGTAACCCAGGTGAGAAAGCAGCAGTGTCAGTGTTCAGGTGTGAACCAGGTGAGAAAGCAGCAGTGTCAGTGTTCAGGTGTGAACCAGGTGAGAAAGCAGCAGTGTCAGTGTTCAGGTGTAACCCAGGTGAGAAAGCAGCAGTGTCAGTGTTCAGGTGTGAACCAGGTGAGAAAGCAGCAGTGTCAGTGTTCAGGTGTAACCCAGGTGAGAAAGCAGCAGTGTCAGTGTTCAGGTGTGAACCAGGTGAGAAAGCAGCAGTGTCAGTGTTCAGGTGTGAACCAGGTGAGAAAGCAGCAGTGTCAGTGTTCAGGTGTAACCCAGGTGAGAAAGCAGCAGTGTCAGTGTTCAGGTGTGAACCAGGTGAGAAAGCAGCAGTGTCAGTGTTCAGGTGTGAACCAGGTGAGAAAGCAGCAGTGTCAGTGTTCAGGTGTAACCCAGGTGAGAAAGCAGCAGTGTCAGTGGTCAGGTGTGAACCAGGTGAGAAAGCAGCAGTGTCAGTGTTCAGGTGTGAACCAGGTGAGAAAGCAGCAGTGTCAGTGTTCAGGTGTGAACCAGGTGAGAAAGCAGCAGTGTCAGTGTTCAGGTGGGAAGCGACATTACAGAAACTTCCTAAATTCCAAATCCTATCCTAAATGATTGGTAACCATGGTAATTAGAGTTAGGACTTGATTTAGGAAAACACCCATTACAGAACAACAGTTCCTAAGTCAATATTCTCATCCTAATTTAAAATGGGAAAAGCGTATTACAGAAGCGTCCCAACTCCCCAAAATCTTAAAAAAGCTCTCCTAACTTTAAGATGCCAGCTATGCTGTCCTAACTAATTTACGCTATTTTCAACTGGAACAACAGCCATCTTGCATCTGGTTATAATTTATAGCCTATTTATAGCCTACCTACCTACGTTATGGCTGCGCTGTTATTACATTTGTAAAACCAACAAAATGTCAACAGGCGCAAATGTAATTGCCGAAAGGCTCATGCGGGACCCGAATGACGTTTTGCGTTTTGATGACAGAGCGCTCGTTAATCGATACAGACTGCCCCGGGACATGATACTGCAGCTAGCCGAGGAGCTGAGACCTGTGTTGGAGAGACTAGGCGACACGGGGCTCTGCCGGTTGTAGTACAACTTACAAATGCACTTCGGTTTTTTGCGAAGGGAGATTTTCAAACTGAAGTGGCCGACATATCCAAAATATCTCAGCCTGCTATGTCACGTAATTTAACTGAGGTAGCAACAGCCATCAGCAATTTGGCTCCTCGGTACATACAATTTCCAAGGGGGGAGGAACGGCAGAGACGGTTTCCGCTATTTTAGCCCATGCCCTCTCTTTCACCTCCCGCGTGAGGGTGGCTGAAAACTTTCCAGCCAGCAGGCTACTAGCGCTCCTACTTCCCCCGCGAGTTGAGAAAGGAGGAGGTGTCTGTTGCTAGTGGTTGCTAGGGTAACAGACAGAAAAGTTGATAACCGATGCTGGATGAGTATTTAGGATTTCCTAACAAGACATAAGATAGGATTTAGCAAGATAAGATAGGATTCCTAAAGTTAGTTAGGATTTGCTTCTGTAATACGAAATCAGAAAAAATCCTATCTTAAACTAGTCCTATCCTAACTTAAGACATAAGATAGGGAGTTTCTGTAATGTGGCCCCAGGTGAGAAAGCAGCAGTGTCAGTGTTCTGTGGTGTTCAATGAGTGTAGAACACAATAATGATGTATTATTTGTGCTCTCTTAGCTCCTTCTGTACAGTGGAACCATATAACTTTTGGATGCTGGGAACAATAAGGACCAAGACCACACCTATGTCCACGTTTACCATACCATATATGGTATCCTACAAGGCATGAAGTGGTGTGGACAGGCAGGCAACAACGGTAATATTAAGATTAATTTCAGTGTTACACACTGTGCTTATGGCTGTGGTTCCATGTGCTATTTGTCTCTCTAACATTAGCCCTTTTCAGACATGCATTGATCTCCCAAAGATATCCAGACATGACTTAGATGGGGTTTATATGTGAACACAAGCAGCCGATATTTGAACACTAAAAGATATTGTCCAGAGTGAGTGAGTGAGTGAGTGAGTGAGTGAGTGAGTGAGTGAGTGAGTGAGTGAGTGAGTGAGTGAGTGAGTGAGTTCAGTGTTACAGTTTGTTGCACTTGTGATGAGTGTGATTAGAATCAGGTATGACTGTTGTGCTCTTCTCTCTCCTGTAGAGGTCATTACTGTCGGTTGTACAGACAATGCAGTGGAGGAGTACTGGGCCGCCGTGTGTGTGTGTGTGTGTGTGTGTGTGTGTGTGTGTGTGTGTGTGTGTGTGTGTGTGTGTGTTACCAGAACCCAATATTACTTGAGTAAAGCTGATATGTTCTGCACTTAAAGGAACACTCTGCCCATTTTCAACCAGCTTTGTATCATTAGAACATCAGTAGTATATCACGCAGATGAATGATGAATAGTTTGACAGTTATTGAGAGTTGATTTGAGTTAATGAGTTATTAATTTGAGTTAGTGTGGACCAGTGATGTCACTGGTCCACACTTTAACACTCAATAACTGTCAAATTAAATGAAAGACTTCAAAACCGTTTACAGTTTTCTGATATACTACTGATGTTCTAATGATACAAAGCTGGTTGAAAATGGGCGGAGTGTTCCTTTAAGTATCAAAAGTATATATATTTTTTTATATTAAATATACTTAAAAGTATTAAAGCAGCTACGAGCAAGATTTTCAATTGTTATTAAACAGTCTAAATTTAATATTGATGGCTCACATCTTACCTCTAATATTAGACGAGACCAACGCAGAGTAGTCTCGCTTGAAAGCGAGAGTGTTGTCTTGATGATTAGTCTGTCTCATAGACTGTAAAGGTCTGTCTGCGGGCCGGTGTGAAGTGAAGTGAAACGGTTTGTGACTTCGGCCATAACCACAAAATTACTTTCAAACAAACTGTTAGAATATAACGAGAGATGTTCGCGAGAGCAGAAAGTAGCGAGGGCAGCTGTTTTGGGTCTGTTGCTACGGCCGTAAACTGTTTCGCTCTGTCTAGCAGCTGTTTACAGCTGCCGTACCCACATGGAAAGAATCTATATGTACCCTATATGTTTTAATATAGGGCCACATATAGTTTTCCCATATATGGTGCATACATAAAATTGGCCGTTTTCCTATATTATATGTACATATATGTACCTATATGTATAGGTACATATATGTACCTATATGTACATATAATATAGGAAATCGGCCAATTTTATGTATGCACCATATATGGGAAACCTATATGTACATATATGTACCTATATGTAGGATTTTAAATAAAAAAAAATAGCAGCGCACACGGGATTCGAACCCTGTTCTCCAAGGTTCAAGCCGTGCGCTCTAGTGCTGAGCTATACATTTTCTTATACTAACCAGAGAGCCGGGCACATTATATACTCTCTCGCACACAACGTAGACCACAATTGTCAGCGATCGGGAAGTTATTTTATGTGATGCGTACGATCGTAACAGACTAAAATGATGTTGTGTGTGTGTGTGCATCTATAGTCTGTAGGCTGTACGGCTTCAGAGGTTAACTTCATTTAACACCAGAGACTCAGGAGGTAGGCCTACACAGAGCCTCGTATAGTCTGTTACAATAACATAGTGTGCCCAGAGCACCTCGTTCCACACTTGGTGCAGACCGGTGCAGACTTGCTTTGGTCTAGTCAGTCACAGCTATTAAGTACTTGCGCATGCTCGTTGCTGCAGGAACTGAATTCATTATTTTATAGTATTGCGCTAAACTATTAACCATAGTTGTGTCCTGGAAGCTTTTTGCTGGCACCACATAGCCTATAGTCCCATATTTATGATATTTCATGTGACATAAAATGCGTTGAAATGTAGTTTTCGTGTAGATCAGATTTCAACTCTCAGTTACACAATAAAAGACAATAAAATGCCAATTCACACACTATCAATATTGTCTCTATTCCAAACTACAACAAATGTTTTAACAATATGATGAACCAAATTGTGTTTTTTTACACGTTTACGTTGTAACCGCATTTTAGCCAGTTGAAAAGAGGGTGAAATTAGGTCTTAGACGTTCAAACCCAATATCACCCAGATTTAAACTAAAAATCAACGTTGAAAAAACGTTTTGTGCTCGCTGGGTATATATGGATTATGACACAGTGTATACAAACAGATTTGTAAATGACCTATATAGGAGGCATATACCTTGTATTGTGTACATATATGGCCTATATGTGGATATAAAGAAGTGAGACCTATATGACCTGTATTATGAACATATAGGGCCTTTATGTGTATATAAAGAAGCTATATAGGAGACATATATGCCCTGTATGTGCACATATAGTACCTATATGTGGATATAAAGAAGCTATAGGAGACCTATATGCCCGGTATATGCACTTATATGCACCTGAATCTGGCCTATATGCAACCTATATGCGGCATAAATGTGGCCTATATGCGCATATATGCACCTAAATCTGGCCTATATGCAACCTATATGCGGCATATATATGGCCTATATGCTCCTATATGCGCATATATGCACCTAAATCTGGCCTATATGCAACCTATATGCGGCATATATATGGCCTATATGCTCCTATATGCGCATATATGCACCTAAATCTGGCCTATATGCAACCTATATGCGGCATATATATGGCCTATATGCTCCTATATGCGCATATATGCACCTAAATCTGGCCTATATGCAACCTATATGCGGCATATATATGGCCTATATGCTCATATATGCTGCATATAGGTTGCATATAGGTTGCATATAGTTGCATATATGTTCATATAGATTCTTTCCATGTGGGGTAAACCGTTTCGCTCTGCCTAGCAACAGACCCAAAACAAGAAGGACGACTTTCCCCTCCTGCTACGCTCGTGAACATCTCTCGTTATATTCTAATAGTTTGAAAGTAATTTTATCTGGCCTGATAGAAGCTGTTACAATTTTCCAGTTACCGGCTGAAAGAAAACTGTACACAGTTTACATGTTACATACCAGTAATAACACCTCACAGCTATCACTCCTGAAATGTATTACAATCCTGTCTGCCTGACATGAAAGTGATCGTGCTGAAATAACCTGCTGTTTTATGTTTCCACAGTTGGCAGAGAAAGCATCAGGTATCGTCACAGTAGCTGTGTTTCCATTACAGTTTTTCGCAAAATAATTGCGATATTTCTACAACTTCGACAATGTACAATTGCGACTTGTAGGCGTTTCCATTGAAGTTGAGTTTGAGTGACGGCGCACACACCTGAACGCAATTCCCCGTTGCAGCAGCTGCCACAGTGATTACGCACGGGGATCCGCCCCAAATCCCGTCCCCTGCATGCTCAAATCTAACCAATGGTCAATGCAAATCACAACATGAAGTTACAACGCATATAAACGAGCCTGATTATCAATTCAAAAGAACATGTTGCTGGTGGCGGTGAATGCAGTGAGCGCGAGAGGCAGAGGAAAAAAGGTAGCCTACAACTGCCCGCACACAGACAGGCAGCCTGTCACCATGGACCGATTTCTGTCATTAAACATGATCTTTTTTCCCCAGCTCCGCTTTTGCACAACACTCGTCTTTCTGCTAGGTTGCTGCGGAGGTTTTGCCACGGCTTATCGAACCCTTTCTCCCTCATTTTCCTTTCATTTTCTGCTCCTTTTCCAAAGGAGAATGGGTCACATGACGTGCAAATGCGGAAAAGTGTGTTTCCATTACACTTTTGCGATAAACTGCTATATCGACACGTCTGGAAAACCACCTCATGAGAGCGCAAAAACTTTTTGCGATATTTGGGAGGTTTTTCGAAATTTACGTGTTTCCATTACCCACTTTCTATTGCGATATTTAGATTTTGCGCATTTCTGATGGTAATGGAAACACGACTATTGTTACTGAACGGAGCCTTAGGGTACATGACACAACATCCAAAAGGTGAAGTTCGGTAAGTACAATGATCCTAACTGGTAAATCACATTCACTTGTATGTTTTATGGATCATTCTCATGCAGTTATTACAGTATTTCTTCAGCATACAGATGGGAGATTGAAGGGTTGGCCCTCTGGTGCGGTCAGAACAACCTAGCTAGTGGACTACAGGAGTCCCCCAGCACTACCCCCCCCCCCCCCCTCAACATACTCTGCAGCACAGTCCAGGAATTGTGTGTGTGTGTGTGGGGGGGGGGGGGTCCTTATTCCAAGCGTTGTCTGGGGGGAGGTCTGGGGGGAGGCCCACAGTCTCAGACTTTGAAAACCCCTGTTGTAGTCTCATATCTAGTCTTGTATATGGGCGACTGAAGTTTAATTATCCACCTTTTTTATAACGATCCGACACACTGCCTCAGAAATGTAAAGTTTACCCATCTTTTTTTGTTACCACTACACTGCTCCACAGGAAATAAAGAGCTGCGCGACATTTATAATTGATGAATGGTCATTTAACATAAGCCAAGTAACGTTAAACTTCCTTTTTTATATATTTCCCCGTCATGATAACATCCAATTCCACAATCATTCTATGAGAAACATATGTGATATATTTTCACTGAGAAGGACAAGACACTGGATCCTCTCTCCCCAAAATCTAACCCCCCGACCCCAAAGTCTATAAATCCATCCCTCCCCCCCATGTGAGGCATATCACCCCCCCCCCCCTAATTTTTTGGGCTATATAAATACACAAATATGCACATGGGATATTTACACCCGGGTGTAAATCGAGTATATAGCCACATTGTCTATTTACACCCAGGTGCAAATAGCACCAGCCTAACTTTAATTCAGTGCCAGTGAAACACAGGACACAACAGGCCATGCCTTCTTCTGTGTCTGACGTGCCGGTGCGCCCATCACAGTGGTCCACTGCGCCCCTCTGGTCGGAAGCTACATGGCTATTATTGCAACAACAAACAGGAGGTACATGTGCTAGGGTTATGTCAAACGCAAAAGGCACATGCCAAAGCATGATACATTTGTGTGTGTGCGTGTGTGTCCTCTGGTGTGTGTTGCATGTGACAGGAAACACCAGCGCACCAATGAGCACAGAGAGCTGTCGCTGCTGGCCTACCTCAGTCAGCTGCAGTCTCCAGACCCAGGCCCCATCAGACCGCTCCACTGCCTCACCCCGTACCAGGTCAGTACACGATGAGGCTCTGCGTATTTTGATACGAGTTGCGGAGAACTTCTCGGGCTCTCCTAAGAGTGGCGCTGTAGCGACAAATTGAAAAGCAACAATGCCTGTTTTTGCGCTTGTACACATGGCATCATGGGTAATTCAATATTAGAAAGGAGTTTCCTAAATACCTACAAGCTTATTCCCCATTAGTTGAAATAAAAATACAAATCCGTTTTAAGTGTGTCACTTAGGCCGTGTTCACATTACAGGCAAATCCAAATCTGATTTGGGAGTGTGTCCACACTGCCACAAATCTGATTTGGGCAAGTGTTGAAGTCGGATCTGTGTGTCCAGATACAATGAGCCAACATACAATGTTTCTGGCAGTGTTTGCATGTCTGCTCTCTGCTCTTCAAGTCCCCGCCCCCCTGTATTTTGACATTTGATTTGTTTATTTAGACGGGACAGTGCAAAATTAATGGACACAAAGAACATAATCAGAGTGTAAAAATTGCCGGATTTAGCACGAGACTCGAGCACGAGGCTCGAACACGTTGCACATGGCACGAGGCTAATTTCCATCCGTAGTCCCCAAAACAAACAGGACATACGTGGACATACCTACATACAATACAATTACACACAAACAATACATACAGACATACATGCAGCCGGCAGTAATGGTTTCTAAATATACTCAGATTTGCAACATGAAACATGAAACATTATTACTGTTTTGAACGAGTAACAAGGCACACTTCAATATTATACAGGTACAATCCATTTGTTGAAAAAAGTACAGGGATTACAGTCCGAAACAACTCCAATACTGACGGCTGGGTTAGAAAGGAAAAAGGGGGGGGCAGTAGGTAGGGCAGCAGGGGCTGATGGAGACGGTCGGACGTGGTGGGGGATGGTGGAGGACGGGGTGGTGCTGGGGGAGTGCGTGCGTGACCATGTGTGATTGGCCTATGAGTCCTTAGGCTCCATGAGTGTGTGTGTGTATGTCTGAGCCTCCTTCGTCTGAACACAGCGTTGCTGCGGAGATGGCCTCTATCTATTCAGTCCAAAGTTCAGGTGTCAGATGTCAGGGCGGGGGGGTGAATAGATGAGCGTAGTTGCATACGAAAATATCAGGGAAGGAATTGCTGCTGCGTCCTTGGCAGCTCCGAGTCCAGATTAGAATGAAAATGTTTTGGTTGCCTGAATTCCTTTCAGGTCACACAGACCAAACAGAACAGGTCTCAAGTCTCTGGATCCCAACATTAGTTCATTTCTTATGCAGATCAGTGGAAATTTCCATGATATAATCCAGGTATAATCCATTTTTCACAGTTCAAATTCACTGACCGCCCATCTCAATTTTCATGACGTCACAGCCTTGGGTCAATCGCTGTTGTCCGTCTGGGCAGAGGGTGGGGGCTCCCTGGACCTCGCATTCCTCAAAGTTTAGTTGATTTGCATTGAGAGACCAGCTTAATAAATCCAATAAATCCATGTTTGTCATTTCGAATAGACAAATGCAAGTTTGCTCCGGCTAGGGTGGTGTTGCAGGCAGAGGGAAAGGTGCAGGAGAGGAGGGATGGAGAGAGCGAGCAGAAAAGCGTCCATCTCCCTCAAGTGCTGAAGCAGAGCAAAAGACACTCTCAAATCTGATTTGGGTGATCAGCGCGTCCACACTGAAGTCACATCACTCAAAAGCAGATTGGAAACTACCTCCATATGTGGTTTGGGACAAGTGACACAAATCAGACTTGGAGCGTCCAGACTCATAAAACCAGTCTGGATAAAGTCATCAATAGGTCATTAAAGTTCACAAATCAGATTTGGCCTCCTAGTCTGAACATGGCCTAACTGGCCCAAAGACGGAACTGCATCATTTGTACATGTTCAACTGTAAACATACTTCTTATTTTATTTCTCACTCTTATGCATAATCCAATTCAATTTTTAATTTCCCATATAGGTTCCCCAGTCAGCGGTGGCTGTAGGTGTGACCCACTGCGAGGTGGCGCCCAGTCACACGCTTTACGCTGCCAACGCCAGCCTGGTGGGGTTGTGCATCCTGGCGGAGAAGGTCACGAGTAGCAGGGGAGGGCCGGTCCTGCTCTCCCGGGCACCCCTCTGCCCGTGTGTGGGCTTTGGTGCGTATCTTTGTGGATTTCAGTGATTTTGACATTTATGGAATGTGGAAGAGCCAGCGTTGGTCATTGCTCTGTGTGTGTGTGTGTGTGTGTGTGTGTGTCGTGTGTGTGTCGTGGTTCTGGTTCTGTTCTGCTAGGTGTGCTTTGAGGTGTGGACAAGGTGCGAAGCCTGTACTTCCTGCTGACCCCTGTGGAGCCCTCCATCCTCCGGAAGGTCAACTGTCTTCTCCTGGGAGCCGTTTCACTACCGTCCTGCATCCTCACAACACAGGTCAGCGGGGGGGCGGCTCTTTCATTTCTTCCACAGAGTACAGTGTGAGAATTTATGAAAACCTGGTTTGCAGTGCACTGAGTACACTGTAAACCAGGATTCAATAAATTCACAAATGTAATTTAATTAATTTAATTTAATTTGAATGAAAAGAGTTGGAATTGTCGGAAACAGAATTTGATTCCATCAAATTCCACTTCTAAGAGAGTTTGTCTCAACTTGCTAACCATTATAAATCAAACATTGCGAATCAAATAAAAGACTGTTGAATGATTTGTTAAATGATTGCATGTTCTGTATCAAACACCACCTGAAAGAAACATTTTATGATAGTCAGTATTGATAATGTATAACACTATGTGCAATCTCAGATATGTGTGGTAAGAATGAAATTCCTTCTGACATTTGAATTGTGTTTCCTGTCGGTCTTCTCAAACTCCAATTCCTCCGTTGAATTGGAATACATGAGTTTATTCATGAATTGACCCCAACCCTGTTGTAAACACACAGGAGAACGTACTACTTGTCACCTTCCTATATTGTCAAAAAGCTATTCTATTGCTTTTTATATTATTATTATATAATTATTATTATTATAATTTATATATATTATTAAACTGTTATTTGTCCCAAACCTCCTCATGCAGTGATGTCTACTTCCTCCTTGTGTGTTGCAGACGGGCTTAGAGGGAGAGATGCCGTACGTCACGTCAGACTACAGTTTTGATCTGACCGGGGCAGGAAAGCTGCGCGTCTTCAAGGGTTTGGCGAGGCCGGGCCAAATCGGGACGCACTGACATTTTGTACACATCAATATAGGGGCAAAGTGAACGTCACTTCCTGCTTCAGCACTGTACCCAGAGATTTTCTTTCCGCAATTTATTTTCCCATAGACATTTCGTAAAATGCGCATAGAAATTGTTTTACTTGGTCAAACCAAACGGTTCAGCTATATTTCGAATCGGGAGAGAGTGACCATAGAACATTTAATCGAAAACATATTTTCTTTAAACCTGCATTTTGTTTTACGTTTTGGTCCGAGCGAAATGTTATGTGATCTCTCCTGTTTCTAAATATATCTGAACCGTTTGGTTTGAACAAGTAAAAAAAAAAGATTATAAGCATTTTACGAAATGTCTATGGGAAAATAAATGGCGGATGAAAATCTCTGGTACAGTGCTGAAGCAGGAAGTGACGTTCACTTTAACTCTCTATATCTTTCTGTCGACTGGCTCCTCACACTAAGCCGCCTTTGAATGTGCAGAACTGAGATGGAGTGGAGGATGTTTTTGCGTCGTTTTTTTTACGTCAAGGTTTCAGTCTGACAGAGAGGGGGCGCTATTACAGACTCTGCTGGAGACGGCCATAGCTCCTTCTGTCAGGGGACTTCACGTTGTTCCCGCCCGGCCGAGTGCATTTCTGACAGCGCCGTCAAGTAGTTTGGAGTTTCTGTGCTTTCGATCACACGGACAATAACATCGTAACTTGCAGTTAAAACTCTTTGTTTAACGTCTTTTCCCGGTAGGTGACATTCCAAAGCCGACGTTCCTTGAAAACATAACGTGTCAAACTATTAAACGAGAAATTACTTTTGAGTTTGTGCTTTTTTTGTCATTGACTCTTGAGTCTAGCCTGTTTGAAGACCAATGTGACTGCCTGTGGTTTTTAAGCTTTGTTACAAGCCTTGTTTATTTTGCAATTAAACTTTATAAAATGATGAATCATCATATACTATGTATGATTATACATACCATTTCCATAGAAGCTGCTCATAGTTTTGTAGTCGGCTTATTTTTGCCAGCTGGATTATTGATAAAATGTCCACTGCCACGACACTTCACTCTGTTTCTGCTTACATTTGACCAGTGTTGGGCAAGTTACTGAAAATTGGTAATTAGTTACTAGTTACTTCTCTCAAAAAGTAATTTAATACCTCTAAAGTTACTAGTTACTTCAAAGTAATTTGTTACTAGGGAAAGTAACTTTTGCATTACTTTTAAAAGTCTGCTTTGATTGCACACATGGTAGTGTAGTGTTGCTGTGCCACAGTGTGGCATTGAACATTCACTTATTGGGGAGGCTTATAGCCTATCAAGGTCATTAGCCTCTGGGGCTCTGGCTGCAGCTATAGGTCTGAGGATCAGAAACCAGATAATTCTCTGAAGTTGTCTGTTATTTTCATGTCCTAAAGTAACAAGTAACTAGCCCAGTTACTATTTTAGTAACTGTAACTGAGTTACTAAATTTGAAAAGTAATTAGATTACTAGTTACGTAAGTTAAGTAGTTAGGTTACAGTAACTAGTTACTCCCAACACTGCATTTGACATTAAAGTAAATAAAACTGCAAGGCAGAGTTTAGGGAGGATTCTTTCCAATGATGAATCTGTCGAGCTCAACTCATGAAGGAAGCCTGTTGATGTTCCTGTTCATCAGTGAGTCATGTTTTACTGGGTTGGCACAAATTCTGGCCTGGCAAATTCAGATCTTTATGGTGTGTTTGAACTACAACAATTCTGCTTCAACAGTTCTACATTTCTTATTGGGTTGAAAAGGACAATAGTGTTTCTGCTCTTACAGGTCATCCAAAAGATCTTGTGATGATTGGTTGATTTCATGACTTTCTGAGAAGGGTCTGATGGCAGACTGCAAGACAGGAGTACCTGGAAGTGGGCGTACCCGGTAGCTTCAAGGTACGCCCCATTGAAGTTGTCCAAATCACACGAGTCGCTGCTTGCTATGTGTGTTTGGACACCATAGTGTTAAGTTGGAGCGAAACATGTTGATTCCTGCTTCCATGGCGACAAGCGACAGTATTTTGAAGTGGTCTTGCAGCGTGCAGAACAGGGGGCGTAGTGGAGGGTAAACACAAGTAAAACGGTTCACCTCTTTGAAATGAGGCAGAGAGTTTGCTCACCTATTTTCAGATCACCTGTATCAAAACGAGGTGGGTATTACTCACCTTGGATAGTTTACCCACATCTCTGTAAGTAATTAATTACATTACTCGTTACTTTATTAGTTACTTTCACTACTGGCCTTCCAAAAAAAGTGATGTACAACCTGTTTAGGCAGCTCCTTTTAGAACTGAATCCACTTTATTGGAACAATAATTAACCTTACAGGAGTCAACAATCAGCCAAATCTCATACTTTGTATTTATTTGCCTACATAGGACAACAAACTAATTGTGTTTGGTTATGTGAGACTACTGCATTGCCAGACCGATCAAGTAGTGCAGTAACTTCAAGTTACTGCACTACTTGGATTAGTAACTAATATAATTACTGTTTTGGAAATTGTAATCCCTTACATTACTACTAGTTACCAGGGAAGTAATACAATTACAGTCATGTGTTACTTTACTTAACTGCCAACACTACAATAAATAGCATAGAAACTACTAATTTCAGATTCAGATTCATTTATTAAGGACTGCACAACAAAGTCGGCAGAATTTGCTTTCGGTACAGCAATTGTTAAGCACATGAATATTGTGTCAGCATGAGACATTACAGTACATAAACAGACATATGGCAACATAAATACAGAACATTCAACATATACATTGCTGGAGAGGTATACAGTGAGATTTCAGAGGTGAGTGGAGTTCAGAAACCTGATGGCAGTGGGGAAAAAACTGTTTTTGAATCGGGTTGTTTTGGTGGAAATGGATTGAACAGTTGGAACAGGTGATTGGCTGGGTGAGATGGGTCAGAAACTATTTTTTTTAGCCTAAGAAAGAAAATAAAGTATTATAAAACAAAGATAGAAAAAGCCTGAGTGAGAAGAAGAATACTCCCCAACTGTGAGAGGCAGCAATGTGCTGCGAGGCATGCAGTCTGCCGGAAAACCATTAGAAGAAGAAGACAAACATACCTTCAGACACACACAACTTGATTAGATATGATATATATATATATTTTTTTTTTACTTATAATATACCTGGGCCTCCTGCCTCCACACAGGCTCACTTTGATCCAGTCTGAACCCTGTCTCTGCCATTGTGAGGAGTTGGATGGGAGCCACTATGTGGGTTGGTGCGGCGGTGATGGAGTCTGGCACTGCTACCCATCCCAGCATCCCTCAGCCTGTTCACAAACTCACACCAATAAGTGACCTCACCTGACCTGACCTGACCTGACTTCCTTAAGGTCATGATCCAAGGAGTTCAACCTGCATCTCCTGATCTCTGCAGACAGGGTCCTGGTCTCCCTGCTCTGCTCGTGTTTGGAGTCTCCAGAGATGGTAGGTGGAGCTGTTTTTCTTCTGATATATAACTGCAGGGTGTTTCCTCCAGAACTGAGCAGATGGTCCGGTGGTCGACCCCGAGTCTCCATATACCTCATCATGTCATATTATTCACAATTGCCGGGGTAGAGTGGAAACCCAGTGAAGAGCTCTTCTGGTCAGTCTGTATTATCCCCATAGTCTTCAAGTGTTTCGGTGCTGTGGCCAACTGGTGAATGATCAGTCTCAACTGCTTCACAGGCAGAGAGGTTGGAAATGTCTCTGCCTCATGAAGTTTTCAAGAGTCGTGTCCAAAATCTCAAATTCCAGGCACATGTACAGTATCCTCTGTCGATGAAACCGCCATGCCAATGAACAGTTACATGTCTGGAAGTTCTATGTTCTATGACATCATCAGTGATGTCACCCGCCACAGCCGATTTTTTTCCATGATGTCATATTGTCATATATGTCAGTCATGATGTCATCAGTGATGTCACTCCAGCAATTGTGATGTCATCTGTGAGTGATGCCAGTGATCAGTGTCTAAACAGTGACATCGGTGTCTGTCACAAATCATTAGATTTTATTACATCACAGATGATGTCACACTGCCCATCATCAATTGTGAGAAGTCCTATACTGTTTTAACATGCAAAATATATTTGGTCCACGTGGATTTTAGCGAGAGCTTATCTTCTTTAAGAGTGGAGGCAGAGTGCTGAGGAGAGCAGCTAAGCTGATTCAGAGTCACTGCTATCAGAACTGCTCGAATCACTACTACTGCTGCTGCTGCCGCCATCAGAGCTGGAGGAGGAGCTGCTGCTGCTTTCATTGTAGCTGGCGCCTTTTGATGCGATGGTTTCGCCCTTTGACTTTTTCCTCGAGCTCTGCTCTTTGCTGACGACCAGAGATGTCCCAGGATCATTTAATTTCCCAGTCTGCACTCCTCCTTTTGGTTTCACCAGCTTGTTCTGACTGATGCTGTTGGAGCGCTTCCTCAGACACGTCATAACGAACCTCTGCACAGCCCTCAATGTAGAAGGCGTAAGCTTCTGAAAGTCAATCTCAATCTTCACTGCACTAGAATTTCCCGAAGAAGCCTCCTGGACCTGGATGATATTCAACACCTTGTTCAGCTTGTCACCAGGCAGCTTTTCAATGTCGCGCCTCAACTGCATCTCCTCATGGTAAGACATCGGTGACTTAAGCTCATCCTCAGATTTGAAGGGTACTCCTTGAATATTGGGTCTCTTGCCGTACAGAGTAGGAGGGCCTTTGCTGTCGACCAGTTTCTGGATGTTAGATTTGCTTTTTGAGGACTTCTGCTTTTTCACAATTACAATATTTTCTTTGTGTTTTCTATCCTTTTTTGTCTTCTCTTTCTCCTTTCGTTTTGGTAGGGACGCCTGAGTGAGTCCACTAACCGCTTTCAACGATTCCTTTAGATTGGCCAGCTGAAGGGCCCTCTCCGACAAGCTCTCCAAATCAGAGCTTTCGCTGTCAGTACTCGATTTGCTCGAGAGACTTCCAGGTCCATCTCCTTTTCCCGTGTCGACTCGATGTAACAACAGAACAGGTAAGGAGGAGTGACTCACATTTGGAGGTGAGTGACTCTGTGGTTCTTCTGGAAGCTGCAGATATCGGGCCTCAAAAACATCTTGCAGTCTTCTCGCCATCAAGGCAACTTCATCCGATGGTGGATTGTATTTGTAACAGTTGGAGAACATCAGTCTGACGTCAGCAGCAAACTGTTGGGCGCTTGCGTACTCTCGTTGATCCATCTTTCTCCTTATACTGCTCAGATCCATCGGCTGTTGGATAATGTCGTGGTAGTCAAGCAAGCGTAAAGCGTCGACATCAACAGGGGTGTAGAAGGGCCACGCATACGCCGAGTGCCTCTTTGCGAGCATCTCCTTCAGGATGATATTGCAGTAGTTGAGCTGCTCAGAAAGTGTGTCCTTCTTGCCGAAACTGGGGGTATCGGGCAGGTCTTTCCTGGTTGGTTTGACGGCCCTTCCACTGTCCTGCCAAAGTGCTGGAAGGTCCAGATGAGGAGATACTTCACAGCTAGTGATTGATGAGGTGGTTGAAGTCGTGGACTCTGCTTTCCTCTTAAGGCCTTTTTTAATCGGTGCATTGATTTGTGTGGAGAGCTGGGCGGGTGGGATGCAGTGACGCACATCAGGAGGAATGTCCGCCATCGTCTGTTGCAGCACGACCGCCGACACAGGGGAGTGGGGTTTCAGTTTCACTGCACCTGGGTTTGTCTTCCTCCCTTTCCCCAGCGCCTTTGTAGTGACTAATGACACTTCACTCTCCTCCTTCGGCATTTGGGCCACTTTCTGCAAGAAAAGCTTCTCCAAGTTTTGTGCCATGTGAACGACGTCATCAGCAGGCCCGTTGTACATATAGCAGTTGGTGAAGATGGCTTGGATGTCCTGTATACATTCAAGACCCTTCCAGTAAAAGTTGTTCTGGAGACGCTTCTTAATGGTGCCCAGATCCATCGGGTTCTTAATGGTTGCATAATAATTTGGAAGGCGCAGTGCCACTGCATCAACAGGCTGGCGAAAGGGCCACGAAAAGCGATGCTTCCATAAGTCTCTGACCAACACCTTTTCCAGATACTGCAGCTGATTGGTTACACGTCCAGGCTTGTTGGGATTGATGACCTCTGGAGGAGGTGGATTTCCACTCTTACAGTTCACATCCGACATTGTGCTGTCCAAAACCCGTGAAGAGGCGGTGGAGGCTTTCTCAAGATAGGCTTTGCTGCATCTCACCTGTCAGCAGATGTCCACTCCTTACAAGATGTACAGGCTCAGGTATTTCAACCTTTCAAATGGTTGATGTCTCTACCACAGTCCTACTTAAAGCCTCTGCAGGGAAGGATTTATGACATCACAGATGATGTCATAGATATTGTGACATCATCAGTGATGTCATAAATCCTGTGACATCATCAGTGATGTCATAAATCCTTCTCTGTAGGACTGTCTCACAACTGATGATGTCATAGTCATTGTGACATCATCACTGATGTCATCAACTCAAATTTGTGACAGACACTGATTATGTCATAGTTTAGCCACTGATGCCACAATGTCTATGCGTGACATCATCAGTGAGTTATTTAGTGCAGTGCAGGTTCGCTTTTCTCCCTCCTCCCCACCCCCTCCATGTTTTTTTCCCCTCCAGTGATTTATGACCTCATCAATGATGCCATAGCAGCATACCGTCTGTATGTCTATCTGTCATACCAGCGTTAGTATCGCTGTAGCGCCCCCTGGGCGCATTTCTTTATTTTTTTCGCACTGCACTCCGTCATCACCGATGACCCACCGATTGGTCATCGGGGGTGATGTCATCAGTGATGTCACTCGAGCAATTGCAATGTCACTGTGATGTCATCAGTGATGTCATCAGTGATGTCACTCTAGCAATTGTGATGTCATTGGGGATTATGTCAGTGATGATGTCATCAGTGATATCACTCGAGCAACTGCCAACTGCTGCTATTTCTACCGAAGCTTTATATATCGATGGTGCCGAACCCATGAACTTTGATAGTCAAAGCGATAGTCCTGGTGGAAGCCAGCTCCTCTTCGCCAGCTTTAACCAGGACAACACGTCCTTAGCTGTTGGCACCACATCGGGATACAAGTTCTTCTCCCTCTTGTCTGTGGACAAATTGGGGCAGATTTATGAATGTACGGACACAGAGGATGTGTGTATTGTGGAGCGCCTGTTCGCCACCAGCCTGGTGGCCATCGTCAGCCAGAACGCCCCCAGGAAGCTCAAAGTCTGTCACTTCAAGAGGGGAACGGAAATCTGCAACTACTCGTACTCCAACACCATCCTGGCTGTGAAGCTCAGCAGAGAGAGGCTGATCGTGTGTCTCGAGGAGTCGCTGCACATCCACAACATCCACGACATGAAAATGCTCCACACCATCAGAGAGACCCCGCCCAACCCTTCAGGGCTGTGCGCCCTCTCCATCAGCAACGACAACTGTTACCTGTCGTATCCAGGCAGCGCTACCATAGGAGAGGTCCAAGTGTTCGACACGGTCAACCTGCGAGCGGCTAACATGATCCCAGCTCACGACAGCCCCTTGGCCGCTCTGGCTTTTGACGCCAGCGGAACCAAGTTGGCCACGGCCTCGGAGAAGGGCACCTTGATCCGTGTCTTCTCCATCCCGGAGGGACACAAGGTCTTTGAGTTTCGACGAGGACTCTGGTGTGTCAACATCTACTCGTTGGTGTTCAGCACGGAAGGCCTGTACCTGTCGGTCTCCAGCAACACGGAGACGGTCCACATCTTCAAACTGGAGACGCAGAAGGAGAAGCCGGCGGAGGAGCCCGCCACGTCGGGAGGCTACGTGAAGCCGGCCGAAGAGGCCACCACGTGGGGAGGCTACCTGAGCAATTTCCTGATGGCGTCCACCACCTACCTGGCGGCCCTGGTCACCGAGATGTTCACCCAGGGACGCGCCTTCGCCACCGTACGACTGCCCTGCCCGCACAAGAACATCTGCGCCGTGGCCCTGATCCAGAAGATCCCCAGGTTGTTGGTGGCGGCGGCGGATGGCTACCTGTACCTCTACAACCTGGATCCTCTAGTGGGCGGGGAATGCACACTTATGAAACAGTACAGGTTAGACGGCAGCACCGAGCCGTCCAATGAGATCCTGGCCATGGAGGATGACCTAAACGACCTGCGCCTGGAGGAAGAGAACGTGCAGCCGCCAGAGACCGACTGACGGACGCACGCACCCACCTATCAGGGGGCTCCTCTGGTGCTGCTATGAACACGTGACACAAGGAGGGGGCGGGGGTGATGAGTAAAGACGGGGTGTATTTAAAGTCAAGCGTTCAAGGAGCCTGTCAGTCTTATTGTCTATGCGTGTTGACATACATGATCTTTTTCACCCTCCCTCAGTTTGCGCGCGGGCGCAACTGAAGCTTTGCATGTAGTCTACATGTGCCAACCGCTAAAATAAAAAATTCTCCAATTTGAAAAAGTCTGTGGGCATGCGTCCTATCAAAATAAAGTAGGCGTGTCTCCACTGCACGCATTGTGTTCAATGAAAGTTATGTGCGCCTCTGCCCTATTGATATGCTTGCTTCTATTTTGGCTCAATAAAATCTGTTTTCAAGGCTGTGTACTATTTGTGTTTTTGACCCTCTCTTCTCTCTTCAGTCACACTTTCCTGTGAGGAGAAAGTCTCAGTCATCTAGTTTTCTCTCAATTTTACCAAAATAATGTTCTATAGAAGCTTTGGCATGAGGCAGACAGAGGTGTTTGTGAGTCGGAGTGTGTTTACGCATGTGCTGTGCTGAGACATCAGGCATCTTGCCAGGCATCTTACATTGGCAAAACCTTTAGAAATTAGCCCCCGCCCACTTTTTCCCATTCGAAACAGGCTCATTGGACATTTCCACCCGCCCTCCCCCCCTGAGGCCTGCAGTGATTGGTTGATTTGAAACATTGATTATTTTCCCTGACCATTCATAACAGATGTGCCATGTGGAAGAAAACACTTTGACTGGTACTGTGTCCATACACTTGACAGATAGGATCATCGGCTCAGAAAGGTATCTTCTCCCAAGTCTAGTCTTTGAGTCCGTACATTACTAAATGTGGCAAGATGATCTTATCGCTGCACCTACCGTATTGTCAGGTCATACATGAGGATAGTGAATGTTGGCCGTTTTGAGGGCACCATGGGTTTTTTAATGTGGTCGGTGTGGAGCTCGGGCTGAACCTCGTCAACCTGCACCAGAATGCTGCATGATTCCCCCATGATCCTTTGGTGTCTGACGCGGAAGCCATCACAATTCAGTCTATGACATCAGTGATGATGTCACTATGTCTCAGATGACTGTGAGACCACAATGAATTGGCTAAAAGGGGGGGGGGGGGGGTGCAAATTTCACAATGGAGTGGATGACATCACAATGGAGTGGATGATATCAGTGGATGATGCAGCTACTGCGAATCCACGCTTGTTTTGGGTGTGACCAAACTCATGCCAACTCGCTCTTGGCGTGCCCCACGCCTGGGTCCAATTTACAATCTCAGCAGGGAAGGATTTATGACATCACTGATGACATCACAATTCAGTCTATGACATCAGTGATGATGTCACAATGTCTCAGTCTTTGACATTATGGTCTGTGAGACCACAATGGAAACGTCTTTGACTTTATTGTGTCACATAAACTAAAATAAACTGATGTCACAATGTATGATGATCAGTGTTTGTAATAAATCACTGATGACATCACAATTGCTCGAGTGACATCACTTATTATATTATATAATAAGTGATGTCACTTATGAGTATGACATCACTTGATAATTGTCGGGCATGACATCATCCATCGGTGGCGTTTGCACACTGAGTTGATGGATGTCATTGTTTGCTATAGGGTGGTGTTCGTGTTTGAACTGAGTTTTATTAACCCGACTGCAGGAAAAATAGCATGTTTTTGGCTTGTCAGCCCTGTGTTTTAATATACGCATCCTGAGAAGGGCTTAGAAACTAGCATGAATTCGCAATAGACCAGATATGCGAATTTGTGTGACATCACCCACTCGATTGTGAAATTTGCCCCCACACTGTACCCCTTTTAGCAATAGAGCCAAAGTGGAACGTCACTTCCTGCTTCAGCACTGTACCAGAGATTTTCATCCGCCATTTATTTTCCCATAGACATTTCTTAATTATAATACATTTTTCATTTTCATTCCAACAACACATGAACAAAACAAACAGCTCAGACACATGAAAAAATAAAGTAAAAAGTGCCCTTTCCTGACCATGAATGCATTTCTAATGCTTTGTATGGAAATTGCCCTTTCCATGCCGTCACTGAAGGCAGCATTCAAAGAGAAATGCCTTTTCCGAGCTCTCTTGGCCTTGTATGTAGTGTATGTAGTGGCTAGAAGTCTTTCCACTGGTACTCATATTATGATATACTCCTTACATACCTTTGGACTTTTGTACTCTCCTGATGGCAGAGGTGACACACAAGTTCCCTTGTTCTAATATCAAAGTATAACAATTATGACCAGTAGGACGATTAGCCTTCATAGTGTGTGTGTGTGTGTGTGTGTGTGTGTGTGTGTGTGTGTGTGTGTGTGTTAGTACTAAAACACATGGACCATATGCACCATAAACGTGGCCCGTCCCCACCCACCCACACAGCAGTGCGCACTCCACTCAGGCAGAGCAACCATGCAGACGGACAGCAGCAGCACAGGCGCACACGGTATGTATGTTTGTCAAAGTCTCATCCTAAAATGAGATATTCCTCTAAATCTGGTTAAAATCTGAATATTTAAAATGAGTTATACCCCTAAATTGGCCTTCAAATTGCCTTGAATTTCCATTAGAGGGGCAGGGGCTCAAATTCATAGAAGGGCACTACAGCCGCCGTCCGGAGGGCGGCTGTAGTGCCCTTCTATGAATTTGAGCCCCTGCCCCTCTAATGTTCTCTGCACGTCCCTAACTACTTAACAGGGAAGTCGTGTTGGTACCAGAGCAAAGCTGGTGGCCAACTTCTATGGTACTGTGTGGTAATAATAAATGTTATTGTACCGCACAGTCACTGCCGAAAGAAGTGGTTTCAGTGCTCCCATATTGCTTATACCGACCTGAATATATGGGAACAACTGTTACACCAGATGTAGTTACTTTTATACTTTTTCATATCCTCCAGAATACCTTGTGTTGGCCAAACACTATTAAAGCTTTGCACACCTTGACTCTGAAATAGCAAATACTCGTACTAACTTGCACTGAACAGGCAGTTTCACTTTGTCTTGTCTTTAACCAATGTCTTTAACCTCCCCAACCCCCCCCCCCCCCCCCCCTTGGTGCTTAAAAAATATGCCTATATAATCTTGCACTATGGCTTCATGTGTTTTAGTACTAAAGTATTTGTCAAATATATTGAGAGTACTGGGGTGACTCAACAGCTTTGTCATGTGAGCTCTGTCAGTGTTGCTGACCTGCTCACACGACAATATCAGTAGTTCTAGTACGAGTATGAATGTGAACCGCCATGTTGTCCTCAACAAACACTCCCTGGATAAAAAAAAAAAAAAAAGCATACAAGTGTGAATACAAGCAGAAGAGAGTTTGAGAAATGATAAATAAATCAATCACTGACCGCGACCTCATTAATATGAATATGTTGAACTTGTTCTACAACAGGAGGGTACCCCACAGCCCAAATGAGCCCTGCTGTATCCCAGCAGCCCGACACCCAGACTGTAGTGATGGTGGTGGGGAACTGCCCTGCCTGCAGGTGCGCACACACACACACACACACACACACACACACACACACACACACACACACACACACACACACACACACACACACACACACACACACACACTATGAAGGCTGATCGTCCTACTGGTCATAATTGTTATACTTTGATATTAGAACAAGGGAACTTGTGTGTCACCTCTGCTATCAGGAGAGTACAAAAGGTCAAAGGTATGTAAGGAGTATATCATAATATGAGTACCAGTAGAATCTGGTACCTGAAGAATATGGATAATTCCACTCTTATTGATCTTATCTTAACTAATGCCCCTCATAAATATATTGCTACAGGTATCTTTGCCAATGATGTGAGTCACCATTGTGCTATTGCTGCTACAAGAAGCACCAAGGTTATTAAAACCAAGTGTCGGTTTCTTCAAAAACGAAACTTCAAATCTTTCTCTGAGCAAGGTTTTTTACATGATATTCATAATTGTGATTTGAATAGGATTTGTTTGATGCCGGATGTGGAACTGGCGTGTTCCTTTTTTAGAAACACTTTTTTGGAAATTACAGACAAACATGCCCCAGTTAGGACATACAGGGTTAAAGGTAGGGAAAACCCATGGTTCTCCGAAGAGTTGTCTGAACTAATTTGTGACAAAAACCGAAAATGGGCTATGGCTAGGAGAACTAACTTGGAGTCTGACTGGTTAAAGTTTAGGGTTCTAAGAAACAGATGTACACATCTCATTAAGAAGTTAAAATCTGACTTTTATTTAACTTCTACAACAGAGAATCTTAACAATCCTGCTAAGTTTTGGAAAGTGATTAAAACCATGAATGCAAATTGTAACTATGATCTACCACCGTGTGTTAAGGGTTCTGATATGATCACTGACAAAAGGGAAATGTTAAATTGCTTCAATGAACATTTTGTGTCCTCTGGTTCCTTGTTTGAAGCTGTGTCAATGTCAGCCAATCATCCTTTTGTCGATGAAGAAGTGAGTAATGATCAGAACTTTAGTCTGACTGTCACCCTTTACTGTATTTGAGGTACACAAAGCTCTTAAAGGAATAGATTCCAAAAAAGCAGCCGGTCCTGATAATCTGGATCCATATCTTCTTAATCTTTCAGCTGATTTGATTGCTGAGCCTCTGACACATATTTTTAATCTTACGATTGAACAGAATGTCATACCTAGTATTTGGAAGTCGGCCTTTGTTCTGCCCCTCTTAAAAGGTGGGGAACCTTCACTTTTAAATAACTATAGGCCGATCTCAAATCTATCAGTTCTTTCTAAAATCCTTGAGACCCTAGTGAGTAACCAGTTGAAGAGTTTCTTAAGTGACAACATAATTTTATCTTCTTTCCAGTCAGGTTTTAGAAAGCAGCATGGTACCACTACTGCAGCAATGAAGGTAGTAAATGATCTCATTGCTGCAATGGATAGCAAACAACATGGAGTCTGTTTTTTTATAGACCTATCTAAGGCATTCGACACTGTCGATCATGAGATCCTGCTAAATAGACTAGCCAATATAGGTCTATCAAGTCAAGCAGTTGCCTGGTTTAAAAACTACCTGTCAGATAGAACCCAGTGTGTAAAGTTTGATGGAAATTTCTCTGATATCTTAACTGTCCACAAGGGGGTGCCACAGGGCTCTGTGCTTGGTCCACTTTTATTTACAATTTTTATCAATAATGTGGGTAAAAATGTGCCAGACGCGTTTTTTCACTTTTATGCTGATGACACCGTCATTTATTGTTGTGCAACATCTTTAATGAGGGCTTTTGAACAACTACAAATAGCATTTGATATGGTTCAGGCACAGTTGCACCAGCTGAAGCTTGTCTTGAATGCAGGCAAGACCAAGCTTATGGTTTTTTCCAAATCTAAGAAGGAACCAATTGTCCCAGGCATAATGACTACGCAGGGCAAGGTTATTGAAAGAGTGTCGACCTATAAGTATTTAGGTTTTATAATAGATGATGGTCTTACTTTTAAAGCACATATTGACACTCTTGTCAAAAAACTCAGACTGAAGTTAGGTTTTTATTTCAGAAACAGAGCGTGTTTTTCTGCTGCGGCTAGAAAGAGGCTTGTTGTGGCTACCTTCTTGCCAATATTAGATTATGGTGACATTCTTTATGTCTGCACCTGCGACAGCGTTGAGAAAGCTGGACACAGTGTATCATGGTGCACTTAGAGTTGTGACAAATTTGAAGTCCCGGACACATCACTGTACCCTCTACATGAGCGTAGGCTGGCCCTCCTTAACGTTACGGAGGACGTCTCATTGGTTTATTTTCATTTATAAGACCATCTTGAGACAACTACCATCTTATCTATGCTCCTGCATTAATATACAAGAAAATAGTTCTTATCAGCTTAGGTCTCAAAACTGCATCTTGCTGACTGTACCTAAGATAAGGACTGAGTTTGGCAAGAAAGCTTTCCAGGTGTCTGCCCCTCTGGCCTGGAATGAACTCCAATGCTCACTAAACCTCCAGGTGCTAGTCCCTATGAGTATTTTTAAAACCAGGGAAAAAAATATGGAGGAAGCTGAAATCCAGGTCTGCAAATGTTTTGATCCATAATGAACCCTGTTGCTGAGTAAATGGATGTGTATTTTCTTACGTTTTAGATGTTTTGTTTGTATTGTTTATGTTAAAATGTGTCTGTAACTTTATGCTGCTTTCTTGGCCAGGTCTCTCTTGAAAAAGAGATTTTTAATCTCAATGAGACTAACCTGGTTAAATAAAGGTAAAAAAAAAAAAAAAAAAAGACTTCTAGCCACTACATACACACATACTACATACACACATACTGAGCTAAGGAGGGTGGGGATGACTGACATGAGAGAATGCATAATCATTCAGTGAGAGGAACACTTACAGGCATAACTCCACATTCAGCTTGTCTATTGAGAAAACAATTAGCAACAAGGTCTCTTTGATTAGGTCTGCAACTAACGATTATTTTCATTGTTGATTAATCTGTTGATTCTTTTCTCGGTTAATCAATTAGTTCTTTTGGTCTATAAAATGTCAGAAAATGGTGAAACATTTTGCTCAGGGTTCCCAAAGCCCAAGATTTTTGATGTCCTCAAATGTCTTTTCCCCCCACAACCCAAAGATATTCCGTTTATGTCATAGAGAAGGATCCAGAAAATATTCACATTTAAGAAGCTGGAATCAGACAATTTTGACATTTTTCTCCCTTAAAAAATACTCAAAGTGATTAATTGATTCTCAAAATAGTTGCAGATTAATTTAATAGTTGACAGCTAATGGATTACTCATTGCAGCTGTACTCTAGTCTTGATTAGCAGGTGCTTACTAGTATTGAGTGTCCCGTGCTTACTGCTAAGCTGGTTTCTGAGCTGGTTTCTGAGCACAGTTCCTTCTTGAGGCTCATATGATCTGTTCATGTGTCTGTTTATGTATTTGTATATACTATCTACACACATCTACTCTTTGTTCCTGTGTGTAACTGTTGTATGTATCAGGCCTACAGTGTGCTGCAATATCAAACGCAGCTGACTGACATTCCGTTTTGGATTTGGTTAGGGTTTCACATTTTTGGTTAAAGTTTGGTTAGGGTTTGGTATTGGTTTCACATTGGTTTCACTGCGCCTGAATCAACTTCCTGCCAGTCAGATGATTTAAGCCCCAAACATGTGACTGATTGGTCAGGTGGTCACATGGGGCCAAAGGTCACTGCAGGACACCGTTCACTAGACAGACCAACCCTGGAAATCACATCTGCTCCCATTCCGTCCACTGTTATTTTTTTATTTATAAATTGTATATGTGGAGCTTGAGTAACTGGGTAGACCGGCTCTCATAGTTTCCTGGTCATAGTCCTTTTGTAAATGCAACAGATTATTTTAATGTCACTTGTCTTTCGGTCACGACTTACATCATTGCCACCAGGTTGCCAGAGTCAATAAAAGCCACAGTTCCTGGCAATGGTGTACAGATAAGCTGTGCAAGGAGCTAGGATAATGTGCCCAATAAAGAAGCCCAATTAAAACTAGATGGGACTCAGTGGAATGCATACCTTCAACACTATGCAATCGTCATGCCAGTATGCCAGTTCCACATGTCAGATTTGTACTTAAAGGGAATAATTTCCTCTATATCCCATAACCTGTTTCTCATCAGGAGATGCTCACATTTTCATGACTGGACCTCAAATGGGACATGATCTTTCTGTTCCAATTCTAGCTACTTAAAAATATTGTAGCTGATTATCCCAACACCACATGACCAACATCACATGACCAATCAGCTGTAGAGCTGCCCTTCTACCACTGGACCACGTTTTTTGAAAATTTGGCAGGATGGTTATGTCTAGAGCAGAAATGATGTGCTCTGTGATGTGTTTCTTCCTATGTGTAAGGTCCTAAACCAGTTTTCCTGTGTGGTTGCTGTTGATATGTGCGAACACAGAAAACTATACACTTAGTGGTTAAAGAGTGCAAACGACTGCTGACGTCTGTGCAGTGGAACATGTGTAGACACTGTAAGACAGTGTGTGTAGACTTGACATGGTGCTTATCACCTAAATGTCAGTTCTGAACAGCCTTGCCTAAACTGTGGTTATTCTCAGAATAACCGTGAACACATGTGACTGACCTCTTCAGCCCTGTGAGGTGAGGAGACTGTAGCAGGCAAGGTGTTTTTTGTTTGTGGTAAGAGCGTGACTATAACTTACTGGGGTGGGGGGAAAAATCGATACACCACAGTATCGCGATATTTTGCCTGACGATATTGTATCGATATTTGGATGCCAAGTATCGATATTGCAAGCCAAATTTTTTGCAGGCCACCGGGCTACTAGAAACTTTAGTTCCAAGGCCAGCAGTAAACAAATGGTAGCATATTTTCATTTTGTTTTAAAAGTAACAGTTTTGTCATAACAGTAATTTACAAATTCCCCAGTTACTGAATGGGCTGCACAAGATGTTTTGTGTAAGTGAAGTGAAGTTGCAAAAACTACATAAGTACAGTAGTCCACACACACATCCAGTTAAGGTGGACTGTAAGTAGACTGTAACAAACAGTTCAGTTTGTCAGGTGCATGCAACTAGGACATGACTTTATGAAAGTTGTTGGTCTGTCTACTTGACAATGTTGCTGCAATAAAATGGTTGAAGTCAGATGTATAGACTGAAAAATTGTTCTTATATAAACCAGATGTTGACAAAGTTTTCCTTTGGGGACATCATTTGCAGTTGAAAAAGTAAGAAATCGCAATATATCGAGATATCGCAATATTCAATATATCGCAATATCGATATATCGCAATATCGAAAATATCGCAGTATCGCAATACTATCGTATCGTGACTCAAGTATCGTTTCAGTATCGTATCGTGGGCATCTGGTGATTCCCACCCCTATAACTTAGGTGACACCCAACAGTTCAAGGCTTTCCCCCCCTCTGTACTTCAGATGAGACTATGCCCAACTTGCAAGTTGTAATAAACTCTTTACTTTTGAAGATCAAGTTTTCCAAGTCTTCCTTGAATCTCAATACATTTCCATCACAAGCTCTGCATTGCCTCCAATGTTGGAAGGTTTGCCTCTTCTTCGGTCTGCTGATAGGCCACACAGTTTGCTGGTGTTTGGTGGATCCGTTCAGACGTTACATGCCTTTTAGTGAGAAGCCACGCAAAGCTCATCCCCCTTTGGCCTATCATGGATAATAGTTTTTTTTCTTTTTCCACAGAGTTCTGTGCAAAATAGATCCCCTGCATAACTTCCAGGACATGCCTGATACACTTTGTAGCATTAGTTACAGCATTAGCCTTTTTTACTTCCCACCCAATTCACCCATTTTGTGTCTAAAAGGCAGGAAGTAAAACAGGTGCAAGCAAGACATTGATATTAGTGTTCTGCTTGCACCTGTTTTCCTTCCTGTCTTTTAGACACAAAATGGGTGAATTGGGTGGGAAGTGAAATAGGCTAATAGTGCCTTCAAAGCTACTCATTTAATCTGTGATCAGTGAAGGTCTGAGCTGTGGTGTTGTGTATGTTAATTCCTCCTGAGGGCCTCCTGCAGATGTACGGGCCATGCATGGTGCAGTCATGAGACCTTGGTTAGCACTCTGTTTACACTGACTCTGGATTAAAGCTCCTTTGAGACACGCTTGCCTTCTGTTTGGCTCAAATATCTCCTTTAAAGGAATCCCTTATCCCCTTGACATTTTCAATCTTAATTGGTTATTTATCTCCATCAGATATTTGTGGCGCAGTGTGGAAAAGTTTCTTGGCTGCCCATCCCTTTCTCTAAAATAGCTTCTTGGCATTCCTCATTGAAACTGTGGGGCACCGCAAGCCAAAAGAAAATTTACTCTGAGTGAATTCAAGAAGCAGCAGATTAGAAGGTTAAGTGTTTTTTAGACAATCACAAGACGCCTCTCTTAACTCCAACTGCCGTGTTGCTGGCAGTGTTGGGCAAGTTACTCTCAAAATGTAATATACTACATATTACTAGTTACTTTCATTTGAAAGTAATAAGTTACTTTACAATATTACTTTCTGTGTAGAGTAACTCGTTACTTATTACACTACTTTTGCATTACTTTTACCAAAACAACAGCAACAGCAGAATGACATCGCCGCCCCGGAACCATCCTGAAAAATAATTTCAACCACCTTGAAGTCAGTGTAAACAATCCAAAATTCTAAATGTTATTCTTTTCCTTTGTTATTGTCATCTATAGTGGTTATTTGCATAAAAACACAGTTTGATTAGGAAATGATTGTATCTTTTTTAAATATGTGCTTTGATTTAATCAAATGTAACTCAATTTGTAACTTGAGTTACTTGAACAAAGTAACTGGTATAATATTACTGAAATCCTATAAGTAATAAGTTATATTACTGAGTTACTGCTAAAAGTAATATATTACATGTAATATGTTACTTTTGTAATGAGTTACCCCCAACACTGGTTGCTGGGAGACGTGGGCACATCAGAATGGCAGGTTTTTGTTCCCACCATAAAGATGATGAGAGAATAACTCTGCAGTGTTCACATCATCGCTAAAGCCCTCTTTTCCATGGCCTGTAGAATAAGGCTATAAGAGAACTCTACCGCGGGAAAAGTTGTAAAACAGGGGTTTTCAAAGTCTGAGACTGTGGGCAAAATACAAAATAATAAGTCTCACAAAATACCTACACCTGTATGTAAGTCTCACAAAATAATCTAATCGATGATACAAATCATCTCTGATGTCCAAATCAATGCTCACAAAAACCCAACAAAGTAAGTCAATTAGGTGTGCCGAGGGAAAGGAAGAGTAACAGGTTGAAAATAGACATGAGGGAATTAATTATGCATTCAATTAGTATTGGTGCTTTACTGCAAAATCGTTGCTTTTGGTGCTCAAGGTTTTATTTTCTGTGGTAGTAAAAGTAAGACAGAGTGGCATCGATTTCACTTTGTGTTTTTCTTCCATATCCAGCAGTAACGGCTACGCTTGGCTAGCTTTAACAACAAAGGATTAGTGATGTGACACTCAAGTGATACCTTGTCATGATTATGTTATTTGATCCCAGAGACGGTAAACAATTGAGCCAAGATAGCCCGATATTGTTGTTTGACAGACTTCAGACTACACCACATTAAAAAAAGGTCTGTCTGAACGCATTTATTTGTTTCCGACTCCAGGAAAGTGGGAAAAACGGTGAAATTCCCCAAAACGATGTATCTCTGAAATCTCTTTTAGGCTATTCTATGTGATCTCCTTTTGATATCTAATGTAATATTTCTTTCACTTCCATTCACTGAGCCTCCCCTGAAACTGCTTGGAGCCCCCCTGGGGAGGCCCGCCTCCCACATTGAAAACCTCTGTTGTAAAGGAAACAAAAACAAGCTCAACCAGATACTGACTGACTCAGAAGATGTCCGGTTTCAGCTCCAGTGTATTTTGAAGAAACGATAGAATGGAATGAGGCAAAATAACTTTCTGTTCCTCAGAATCCTGTCACGCGCCGGCTGTACATGGTTCCCACTCACAAGCCTCCAGATGAGCTCTGAAATAACTGTAGTGAGGACAGTGATCACTTGTGATCAGGCCTCAAAAGTAGGGGTGGGGGAAAAAAATCGATACACCATAGTATCGCGATATTTTGTCTGACGATATTGTATCGATATTTGGACGCCAAGTATCGATATAAAAAAAAAAATTGCAGGCCATGCCATGCCAGGCCACTGGGCATCTGCCCCAAGCGTCTGATGTTGCAGTCCACGCCTGCAGTGGCATATTGAGTCCAGAGAAGCTTAATAATGTAGCCTACATGTGGGGCCAAAACAAAACAAAAAAACAGACACAAAATGGGACTTTGGCTGACGGGTGAACAAGCACATTTATTTATTTTTTTATTAAATGCACTTTTTAATGAATGGATCTTACCTCGGAAAAGTTTGTAATAACGTGCATCATTCAGTATCTTTGATGTTTGGACAATGTTCCAGTATGTTACTTAACCCCTTATGGTGTGTGTGAGTGCAATAGGCCTTTTTCACAGCTGCCTTTTTGTGTTGAAAGGACAGGGTAAACACAGGTGCAAGCAAAACAGTGAGGGGTTCCAACTCCCATGATTGGGAGTTGGAACCCCTCATTACTGTTTGGCTTGCACCTGTGTTATCCTTGCATTTTAAACACAAAATGCCCACTGTGAAAAAGGCCCATCGTAATTTTGTTTCTGCTGTGGTTTGTGTATAGCTTGAATGACAATAAAGTTGAAATTGAACTTGTGTGTGTTGCAGAGTGGGCGTCCTGGAGCATGACTTCACCTGTTGTGGCATCTGTTGTGCCATAATCTTCTTCCCTCTGGGCCTCCTCTGCTGTTTCGCGATGCGCCAGAGAAAATGTACCAACTGTGGCTAGAGGGACCAAACTGCAGCTGGCTCACACACGCTCCTATTCATGCACACATACACCGCGCGCGCGCGCGCGCGCACAGTCCAGCATTGTCGTGTCTTTTATTTTGTTATCCTTTCTTAATATTGCACTTCGATGTTGCCATTATGTTATGTACAACAAATGATCAATTTCCCTGTACATCCTACTTTACATCTTTTACTGTACCTACTGTGAAAAGTGAAGAGAAATATTTGTGAATGTAAATAACCTGTTGACAACTCATCCAATGTGAAGCAGCGGAATAAACAGTCTTATAAACAGTTTTATTTATGGTAACCACACTGTAAAGGACATTATTATCACTATACAAATCCATTACATAAGGGAAAGGATATATTTACAAAATTGTTTCAACACAAACTTGTATGAAAACTAAGAAAATAAATGACATTACTATTACCGAAGTAAAAAAAAGAAAAAACACTACTTCAATTAAAGCCAAACAATATTTGCCATAAGATCAAATTGAGATATTTTTTTTCGCACTTCCAGTTGTGATTGCAGAGCCTCCACCACCGTGTTGTTGCAGCCGAGGAGTAACATCTTAAGCAACGACAGCATAAATATGTCCATAAATAATCATATCAAACAGTCAAACATTCATAAACAATTTTCAAAAAGAAATGTTACTTCATGCACATTAGACTGGTGGTTATAAAGTCAGATTGTAGCCCTGTGAAGGGACAGGAGTGGTGAAACAAGGTATAGATTGAGACAAAGGAGATTGTGTGCAGCCTATGAGCGCGCTCATCGCTAGCGATCGAATATCTCAATCCAGTACAAGTTAACCTCACATGCAAAGCGCTCTCAATCTCAACTATGATAACAGAAGGTTCCTCAGAGCAGCTTGGAGTGTAAAGCTACCACTCCTGATAAAGCTCTAGGGGACATTCAGACCAAAAGCGTTTTTGGAGCTGCCAGCGTCTTTCTGCAATTCATTCTCCATGTAAGGACGCGCTAGACGTGCTCCTCTTTCAAGGAACGCACCTGGCGTTTAAACGCTGGTTGGCGTCTCGTCTATTTTGGCAGAGCGCTCTGGGCGTTTTAAAGCTGAAAAAGTACTCTGACATTTTCTCCTCCCAGAGGGATCCTCAACCTCGCCGCTGCCAGAATTGGCAATAATCTGGCTTTCATGTTGACAGTGAACAACATCAAACAACACAAAACCAGCTGGCTACCGTGCGTGTGGTCGTTGTGTGCTCAACTCTAGTGCGCGCGAGTGCAGGGGAAAATAACACGAAGCACAAAAAGAACGCTCCGTGCGCTGTGTTTTCTGCACAATGGAAGCGCCCTCGACATGATTTTCATAGCGAAAAAAAAAAGGCTTTGGGTGTGAATGTCCCCATACTGAGCCCAATTAAGCCATCTGCCTCGTTAGTGCTAAATAAAAACTGATTGCTTTTTGGAATGTACTATAAGCGGGTTAATGATGTTTCCGACCAATGCTGGCTCTTGGTGAATTTCCATGGAGAAACCTATCCAAGTGATCCACTGCTGTCATAGAGATGTCCATACACAGAAACATCAAGTCACTGTTCTTCATCCAGTCAATAGCCACACTCCCAGAAATGAGGGCTTATCAATATGACCGCATGGCAGGCAAGTGGGTCACAAAGAGCTCAGCGCTGCTGTATACACGCTCAGTCACAAAGTGCCTTCTCTTCCGTCCTCATCGGCATGAGCGCGGTGATGACGATGACGTCACAGTAAACGATGATGATGTCACGAGGAGGAGGGGGGGGGGGGGGAGAACAGAGTGACCGTGACATCCCGAGTACCAAAACTCAGTGCGCTGCGTTCACGTCCTGGTTCTGGTTGCGATTGTTGTTGAGATTCTGGAGCGCTTGGTGACGCTGGTGCCGGTGCAGGTGGATGGCGTGCGGCGTGGTTATGTCGGCGGGTTCGAACGCGCTCGCCACCAGGGGCATGAACTGGCGGAAGATGCTGACGCTGCCGTGCCAGAAGGTGGCCTGGGGGAGCCGCCCGGCGGGGGTCCAGGCGCGCGCGGCCGGGTCGTAGGCCTCCACCACGTCCGACAGCTCGAACGTGTTGTCGTAGCCGCCCGACACGAAGATCTTGCCGCCCAGGACCGCCACGCTACCACCGACGTGGACCTGGAAGAGAGAGGTTTGAATTGAGTTCAGGAGAGGAAGAAAAATTAACTCATTGAGTGCCAATGACGTCTAAAGACGTCAATTCAAATAGTAACGTAGAGTGCCAATGACGTCTAAAGACGTCAATTGCGTTTTTTGACGGTGGGACGTGGATCAAAGCCTGATGCATCTCCTGTAAAATATGGGGGGTGTTGAAGGTGTATAAGCTATTTTACGGACCCATTAGGTGGCGACAGTGCTCTCCAGATTAGAGAAAGGTGAGGAAAAAAGAGTAGAAGAAGCCATGGGGAAACGGAAACCGATGCATGCTGTAACATTAGCTGTGCCTGTGAACAGCAGCAAATCTGCTCCCACAATTGAGCCTTTCTGTCTGTTGCGATAGTTTCTCCATATGATTAGTTGCCAGAAAAGGAGCGCCCGACACCAGCGTCTTTCTGAAAAGATAAATTATTCTCAGCTGGAAGCGCTGGGAGCCGGCGCACAAAAACGGCGGAGCGCTGTGAAAATAGAGCTGGGTGCAGCGCACTTTGAAACGTGCAGCAGAAAATTCGTACAGCAGAGAGCCACCAGAGACACTCCCACGGAGGAGGAGTTTGCAGTTGAGGGGGGTGGGGCACGCAGGGCACCATACAACACCGACCCAGACAGCAGGCTCGATGGACAGATTGGCAAACACAAGCTGGAATACCTGATGCCCACCAGCAGTAAATCAAGACCAGCAAGAAGGTGTAGGGTATGCGCACGCAGGTGCCAGCGCTGCTGGTTGCAGCTAAAAAATATTATTTTGCCATCAAAATTCCTTTGTTTTCGCTGTTTTATTGAAGGAAATTATTTTTGAGGTGCCACTACATCAGAAAATATTAGCTTCAGAGTCAGTGATGTGCTTGAAATGCTTCATTTCACAAAAGGCTCATTATCTCAGCTTCTAGTTTGAAACGTCTGTTTTTGGTGAAACCAACCTATTTTCTACTGCTGATAACTAAAGAACGGAAAATGATATCAATAAACTTTTTTTTGCTGATGATACAAGAGAGTCTCATCGTTCTTTGGGCGTGTTCGGTGTTTACATAGTAATATCACACAATATTCTGTGGGTCTTGAGAAATCACTGAAAACGCTCTGAAAGGGCTGGCACTGGGAGCATCCGTTTTCCAGAAGTGGCTGGCAGCCAATGAGTTAACTGCAAACACGTGGTGGTTATAAATGTCGCTTTCACATCATAACAGGACTAGAAATAACCACCTTGCGGTTACGCCTCTCTGACAACAAGTCAAGCTGCAGTCATCCATGTCTGTCCAGAGATGCATACAAGCACAAATACCTTGAAGCCCAGCATGGCGCAGTGGTGAGGACATTCAACCGTATGGCACTTTAGGCAATGTTTGGGGGTACCTCAACAATATGGCGAATCGTTTCCCAACATGGAAAATGGTCCTACCCCTAAAAGCCACTCCCCAACCCCCTACCCACCCCCCGACCGTCCCTGAGATATCGCGTTAACGAGCATGGAGCGGATGCTCATGAGGTCACAGTGACCTTGAACTTTGACCTTTGACCACCAAAATCTAATCCGTTCATCCTTGAGTTCAATCTGATGTTGATCTTGAATTCCCTCAAGGCGGTTTCTGAGATATCCCGTTAACAAGCCTTAAACTGGCCGTCCTGAGGTCACAGTGACCTTGAACTTTGACCACCAAAATCTAAATCAGTTCATCCTTGAGTCCAAGTGGACGTTTGAACAAAATGTGAAGACATTCCGTCAAGGCGTTCCTGAGATATCGCGTTAACGAGCATCGGACAGACATACGTATGGACGGACGGACGGACGGACGGACGGACAACCCTAAATCATAATGCTCACATCCAAACAAGTTATGAATAAATCAATCAGCAAAAAATCAATCATAATCGAACGGCAACAGATATTGCTTGATGCTTGCTTTTAGCAAGTAGAGTTGAATATCTTAATATGAATATAATTGACTGACTGCCAACATTGTTTTTTTGGTTTTCTGCCGTGTTTGCCATCTGTGTTGACATGACACATTTCAGCAGTTTGTGGTGGAAAATATGGGTGGGAGTTATCTGAGCCTAAAATCCTCACATTCTATGTGTCAACATTAGCACTCGGAGGCTGACATGATCCTCCAGCCCCGGTAATAAATCCAACCGGACATGAAGGCGGCATAATCAAATGATCTGTCATGCAATCACCAACAGATATAATACTGTCAATCCAATTTCCATGAGAAAGCATACAATACAAACCTGAGTCATCGGACTAATTTTATCCCACTCGTTCTTATGGGGGTTATAAACATCCACCTCCGCGGAGTCGTCCCTAACAGAAAGAAACAGCAACAACAAACACAATCGGTTTAATGACATGAACTTGGGACTGTCAGGCTGTTTAAATGCTCTTTCACTAACCTAACCCTAACCCTAAGTGGTTGAGCTGTGCAACGACAACTTGCTTTTTCAGACTTTGCACTGCACAGATTTAGCACTGCACAGACTTAGCACTGAACAGACTTAGCCCTGCACAGACTTAGCACTGAACAGACTTAGCACTGAACAGACTTAGCACTGAACAGACTTAACACTGAACAGACATAGCACTGAACAGACTTAGCACTGAACAGACTTAACACTGCACAGCCTTAGCACTGAACAGACTTAACACTGAACAGACATAGCACTGAACAGACTTAGCACTGAACAGACTTAGCACTGAACAGACTTAGCACTGCACAGACTTAGCACTGAACAGACATAGCACTGCACAGACTTAGCACTGAACAGACATAGCACTGAACAGACTTACCACTGAACAGACATAGCACTGCACAGACTTAGCACTGCACAGACTTAGCACTGAACAGACATAGCACTGCACAGACATAGCACTGAACAGACATAGCACTGCACAGACTTAGCACTGAACAGACTTAGCACTGCGCAGACTTAGCACTGCACAGACTTAGCCCTGAACAGACATAGCACTGCACAGACTTAGCCCTGAACAGACTTAGCACTGCACAGACTTAGCACTGAACAGACTTAGCACTGCACAGACTTAGCACTGCACAGACTTAGCACTGCACAGACTTAGCACTGCGCAGACTTAGCACTGCACAGACTTAGCACTGAACAGACTTAGCACTGCACAGACTTAGCACTGCACAGACTTAGCACTGCACAGACTTAGCACTGAACAGACTTAGCACTGAACAGACTTAGCACTGCACAGACTTAGCACTGCACAGACTTAGCACTGCACAGACTTAGCACTGAACAGACTTAGCACTGAACAGACTTAGCACTGCACAGACTTAGCACTGCACAGACTTAGCATTGCGCAGACTTAGCACTGAACAGACTTAGCATTGCACAGATTGCACACTTAGCACTGCACACTTTGTTCATTCATTTCATTGGAGAGAAAAAAAAGAAGGTCCCACATTTATTCCATTCTCTCATATTGATTTATTCCTGCCATTTTTCTGTTGCCAGTAAAGAGGGCACTGGGCTGAGCAGAAGAGAGGTGAACATGAGCGCACTGGCGCACTCATGTGGTAGAACAAGAGAATGCCCTTCATTATGCTTAGGCTACCTTGACACTGTATATACTGTTATTAGATAGGCCACCGTTCTTACTGCAACCAAGGAAGGAAATTGATTTCTTAATATATCTTTGGAGGTGATTCTTCTCCATACTCTCCAAATACATGTCATGCCCATGGCATGGAGGCAATACTGCAGCTGCTACTATTACGGATGCCTAACGTTTAATTGTAAATTTAAGTGTATGTTTAATAAGGTGCCTAACGTTTAATTGTAAATTTAAGTGTATGTTTAATAAGGTACATGCTATTTGCACATGCATGTATAAAACGTCGAATTTGGAATGTCTGAACACGTCTAACGTATGCACATGACATGTGCACCTATGTGCAATGAATATGCCACTGTCGTATAAGCCACGACTTGTCTTATTGCTTATAGATGCCTATTTCTTACTGCCTTATTGCTGTCTTATTGCTTATTGATGCCTATTCTTATTGCCTATTACTTATTGCTTGTTGCCTATTTGTACTATGTCATAAATGGAGTCCACTGCACAAGAATTTCACACGTGGTACTTGTACCATGGAGTGACAATAAAAATCTTGAATCTTGAATATATGGCAAAAAATAAATAAAAATAAAAATCTGGTTAGACATCGCTCGAGTCTCTCCTCTCCTCACCTGACAAAGTAGATGAGGCCATTGAGGGTGACCGTTTTCGGCGCAAAGGACCATGGGGGCAGCTGACCACAGCTGAGCAGCGCCCAGCGGTTGGTGTCCGTGTCGTAGCACTGCATGGCCATGGTGTCCTCGCCGGTCAGCGAGCCGATGGCGTACAGGCGGCCGCTGCAGGTGGTGGTGGAGCAGTTGTCCATGGCGTGCAGCATGGGGGGCAGCGCCTCCCAGCAGTCCAGCGAGTGGTCGTAGCGCTCGGTGCTGTCCGACGCCACCACGTACATCTGTCCCTTCAGCACGCACGTGCTGTGGTACTCGCGCGGCTTCAGCATGGGGGACACCTCCGTCCACTCGTTGACGCTGGACCTGTAGCGCCACACGCCGTCGTAGAGGCGCGAGCCGTCAGAACCGCCTGGGAACAACACAGAACCACAGTATTAATGTGACCCAAACGTGCAACGAGGCATAGAGACAGTCCGCATGTCTGGGAACGCCCATACAGGCTCTAGGAACGCCCACAATAGACGCTGGGTTAGCCTGGGGGCGGGGGTCAGGGTGGGGTAAATTCCCCCGTTCTATCCATTCAGCAAAGTTAGAATTTACTGATAGCCCAGCCCAGGCAGACACGATCGGGGATTTAACCACCGCAGTAAACGCACATCTGAGCAGACATCTTGTGTTCTGCTCTAGAACCCCCAACCCTTTAGTTTAGAGCCGCAGCACCGTCTTTTGGTGAGTCAGCTCATGAGATATATAATGGCGGTTTTACCCCACTCGCGCTCCAGCCGTTTAACATTTTGTGGGCGTTCCCAGACATGCGGACTGTCTATGACGAGACGTGGCATCAAACTATACGAGTTCTCAGAACAGCCGTTACAATAGAGAGGCAAAGTGACCGCCTACTTCCTGCTTCAGCACTGTACCAGAGATTTTCATCCGCCATTTATTTTCCCCATGGACATTTCGTAAAATGCTTATAAAAATAGTTTTACTTTGTCAAACCAAACGGTTCAGATATATTTAGAATCGGGAGAGACCATAGAACATTTCACTCCGACCAAAACCTAAAAAACAATACCGAAAAAACATTTTCTTTAAATCCGTGATTTCTTTACGTTTTGGTCCGAGTGAAATGTTATGCGGTCTCTCCCGTTTCTAAATATATCTGAACCGTTTGGTTTGACGAAGTAAAACTATTTTTCTAAGCATTTTACGAAATGTCTATGGGAAAATAAACGGCGGATGAAAATCTCTGGTACAGTGCTGAAGCAGGAAGTGACGTTCCACTTTGGCTCTCTATTGTCTTTTCAGAACTATACAGCTGAATAGCACAATGGCTTCTCTGTGTTGCAGCCGTATGTAGTCAGTGTTCTGGACTCTTGGCACTATCTGTGTGTGCAGTCAGTCCCACACAGTAACTGGATATTGTGTGTTCAAACTACTTTGCTGCCTACAATAAACTGGCTGTACCGAGGCCAGGCTGTGCTCAACTTGAAAATAGCCCCAGAGACTCCATAGAGACACTGTGAAAATATTATCACAAGGACATTGTATGAAAGGTGACACACTAAATCTGCCTGTCATCAAGGCTACTTTACCCATCATTCAACAGCCCATCATGTGCTGCTGCTGTCAGTCAGTCTGTCAACGAGGGAACGAGTGTGCCCTCCTAATAACGTATGGCCCGCAGTGTTCGGCAAGTTACTTTCAAAATGTAATCTACATATTACTAGTTACTTTCATTTGAAAGCAATACGTTACTTTGCAATATCACTGTCTGTGTAGAGTAACTCGTTACTTATTACACTACTTTTGCATTACTTTCACCAAAAATAACTGCGGCAGCAGAATGACATCGCCGCCCCGGAACCATCACGAAAAAATAATTTCAACCGCCTTGAAGTCAGTGTAACCCGTCCAAGATTCTAAATGTTATCCTTTTCCTTTGTTATTGTCATGTGGTTAACAAAAGTTTATGGGAACGCGAATCTGCGTTCTGCATGATAATCTTCACAAATGTGAATAACTTTGATGACTTTTGGAACGTAAATGCGTTGTTTTTTAAACACAATTTTTATAAAACGCTTCAAAAGGCATAAAGGTTATTCACGTTTGTGAAGAGTATCATGCTGAACCCAAATTCACGTTCCCATAAACTTTTGTTAACCGCAGCCCTCTGATTTCTGGATAAAGCCTACAAAAATACATCAGCCCTGCGGTAAACCATTGTAGTGGGAACGACCAGAGAAGCCGTTTTGACTCCAGGTGTTTATATGTCCGTTGGATTTGTTGTCACCGCGATGGCGTCAAAACTGTGCAAGACGCTGTCACGAAACATCACAGGTGCGTAGTTGCCATCGAAATGAAGGCAGAGTTCGAAAAGTCGTGGGCATCGCAGCTGAGTGTGATCTCCTCGCAAGATGGTTCTCTCGTTATTTACAGTCATCGATGATGAAGATGATGGTCTCTTTGCAGGCCGAGACAGGTCACTGATGATGATGATGATGCTCTCTAGTGGATGAGCTCATGGCTGCACTCCTGCACAGCGTGTCCTCCTGTCTCACTCTGCACTGTTGTTCACACACATATAGTGACCAGCCAAACAGGCTGCTGCCCTGGAGGTTATTTATAAGCACGCTGCCTCACCGCCGTTACATAAGATGCAGGAACAGGAACACGACTGGGAAGCTGCTGATGGGAGCTTTCAAGTTGCAGTGAATCACTGAATCTCATTATACACACAGCAACTGTAACAATGCACACACCAGGTGGAACCAAACACTGAGAGTAACTTACAATAAGAATGCTGTGATGATGTCTTTAATATGACTGACTGGTCATTAGAAATTAGAATAAGGGTTCTGATATGTTCAAATAGTTTTAAAACAGTAATTTTGTTGATTTCATTATATGTTGGAGTTTTTTTTTAAATATATACCGGTATACAATAATATATATTTTATTTTAAATGTTATTATATGATGGAGTTAACTATTCTGTTAACTCCAACTATTCTCTGTAAACTGTAAACTATTCAATGTAAATTACCATAAAGAAGAATGAAGTTGGAGTTCTTATTGTAAGAATTCAACATTTTGAAACTTGGCTTTTGATACCATCCAGTGTTTTCTGATACTTACAACTTACAACAACAACAAAAAACCATTATATTCCAGAAATGCCATGCTACATCTGTCTGTATCCTTTAATATGACTGAAAAAGTGTGCAGAAAAGTGCGTGAATGACCACAAATCGACGTACCTGTGACATACATATCGTTCCCCAGCGCGGCGATGCTGTAGCCGCCTCCGAGGTGGTCGGGGAACTCGGCCAGGTAGCGCCACTGTCCCGTCTGGGGGTTGTAACAGTCCACGGTGACCAGCTCGTCGCAGTCCTGGTCGCAGCCTCCCACCACCACCAGGATCTCCGCCAGCCCCGTGGAGGGCCGCGGCCGCATGCGGTGGCAGGGCCTGTCGTGGCGGTCGTACTCGCACGACTGGAAGCTGCGCGCCTCGCTGACCATGCGCAGGCAGGTGGGCGAGAGGTAGACGAGCGGGTCGCTCTCCACGTGGGCCAGCAGGAAGAACCTCCGGACGAACGGCAGCCGCACCTGCTGGAGCAGCTCGGGCCAGTAGTGCAGCCTCCGCTGGAGGTCCGCCTTGACCCAGCGCACGGCGATCTGATAGGCCACCTCCTCCTTGTCCACGCACAGCTCGTCGTCCGACACGAACTCCAGGAGCCGCTTCCACGGCAGCCGCTCGAAGTCCGAGACCTTGGAGAGCTCCATGATGTTCTTGAGGACGTATCGGCGCGCGCTGCCCGCCAGCTCCCGGCAGGCGTAGGCCTCGGCAAAGTCCTGGATCTCCAGGCAGTTGGAGACGTCCAGCCGCTGCTCCAGGAACGCGCAGCAGGCCTCCTTGACCGAGGGGAACTGGAACAGGTCGGCCGTCTTCAGCAGGAGGTCCACGTTGTCCTGCGTGACGGTGACCCGTCCCGTGTAGCAGAAGTCCACCAGCAGGCCCAGGAGCTCGGCCGACACCTCGTGCAGGACCACCCGGTCCATGGCGCTCTCGCGCAGCGTGCCGGCGAACATGGCCCGGAAGTAGGTGCTGGCGGCGGCCAGCACCGTGCGGTGGCAGTGGAACTCGCGGCCCTCGGCGCACAGCGTGACGTCGAAGAACTTGCGCTCGGCGCGCAGCTCGTGGATGCCCCGCAGCAGGTTGAAGGCGTGCGCCGTGTCGAAGAAGGGCAGCGTGGACGGCTGCGTCTGTAGGACGACTGTAGGCTTCTCCATCTTCTCCTTACCTCTCCAGGCGTATCTCAAGCTCTGGCGGTCGTGTTCAGAATGTTGTCATCTACAACAGATAAGACACAAGAAACATTGGTCAAGTGTTATACCAGGGGTGTCAGACTCATATTAGGTAGAGGGCCGGATTTGTTCAACTGAGACCTCATGGGGGCCGGATTTTTTTTTTTACTAAAATCAATTCGACTCATTTACCCATTTACTTCACAAAAGAAATACTGCTCTTTCCATTTCTCTTGAAATTGCCTGCATTCCGTGTCAACCTTTCTCTTTTTCGACAGCATCTTGTTGATTCCTTTGTTTTTTGGTAGGTAGCCGAATGTGCGATTCAATTCCAGCGTGGCATCATGGCGGCTTTGTTTACACCTGATGACCTACTGACAGGGGCGGACTGGGATCATAATTCAGGCCGGGCATTAGATACCAAGCAGGCCAGGCCGATACGGGGCGACGTGCGTGCCGGCGTCCGAAGGGCGGCGGCGAAAAATTTGGGCCATTTGAAGCTCAATTTGGGCCGTTTGAAGCCCAATTTTGGCCGTTTGAAGCCAGATTTGGGCCGTTTGAAGCCCGATTTGGGCCGTTTGAAGCCCAATTTGGGCCAAGTCCAATTTTACAATGAGATGCACCCACTTTAACCCTGAATAAAGTAATAAAACCACTAGTAAACCACTAGGCGGCGCCTGGCCTGCTGTTCAGTGAGTGGACTGGCCTGGCCTGCAAAAAAAAAAAAAAAATTTGCAGGCCAGGCCAGCATTTGCCCGACGTGCCCGATTATGCAGTCCGCCCCTGCCTACTGACATACTTCCTTGTAGTGCAGGTTAATTAACTTATGAATGAACTCTTAGCTTGCTTATTAGCCACACGTAGTTCATGATAATGGGGTGCGAATTTAATAATAATAATAATTATAAAAAAAAAAAAAAAAAAAAAAAAGTTTTTTTTTTTTTTATATTCCAAAACATCTCGCGGGCCGGATGAAACCTGCCCGCGGGCCGGATCCGGCCCGCGGGCCGTATCTTTGACATCCCTGTGTTATACAATATAGTGCGACAATCTCTTGACACTGGGGACAACTGTTGCTAAAAGACTTATTCTGAAGGAATGTAAGTCCTCCTCTTCACCTTCTTTTCAAATGTGGCCGGTGGACGTGATCTCTGTCATACAGATGGAGAGACTCAGGTCCCTGAGAAGCAACTCGCTCAAGACGTTCTTAACTATCTGGGAGCCGTTTTTGGCCTACTTTGACGAGGTTAAGAATGTTAAGTGACTGAGGTTAGGGCTGGTGATAGCAGCAAGTTGTAACGATGAGTGTCAATGATGTATGTATTTATCTTTTTTCCCCTGTGTCTGAGCCTGTCTTGTTCGCATGTTCTATAAAAATTGAAAATAAAAAATAAAATAAAAGAAGTTATACAATGTAACTTATTTGCCATCGACAAACATGAATCTATCACAGTGTTTTTATAAAGGTAAATATAGTAAAAAGATACCCAGATTATATACAGACTCAAAGCAAGGCATTATTTAAATCTTGAAGAAATTGGGCCTAGCAGGTTTCATAAATTGATATTTATACAGCCCCAAAAACCAGATGAAAATCCCAGAGGCAAACGAGTCTAATCCATTTCAACCAATTAGTTCCAACCAATACATTTCACTGGCAAGCAACCATCAGCGAAACATAACAGACCGGCAAATAAACAGAGGATTTCAACATCCAGGCAGGCAGCCACCCAAAGTGTTGTTCCCCCTACCTGTCCTGAGGAGCCGGCCGGTTACCAGGCGTGTTGCACAAGTCAAGTGACTGAGAGTAAAAACAAGTTTCCAGAACGTACGACAGGCCAGCACTGCTCTGCTGAATATGACCAGCTCTCCACTGGTGTTTAAGAAAGAGAGAGAGAGCTTGTGCTCAGGGGCTATAAATATACCGGTAGTGTCCATTTCCAGGCAGGGGTAGGGGGGAGTTTTTGGGAGAACACCTAATGCGCTGTGGGGATAGTAACAGCCTCCCCCCCCCTACACACACACACACACACACACACACACACACACACACACACACACACACTCTCTCTCTCTCTCTACCACCGTGCCTCTGTGGTCACTCAATCAGCCCTCTCTGAGTAGCCGGCACTCAGAGACAAGAGCCAGCTGAGCCCGGGCCTCCTCACCACCGTCAGCACAGCAGCAGCAGCAGCAGCAGCACAGGACCAAAACACAGAGCTTCCTGTCATCGTATCCACCAATCGGCACAGAGCTTCCTGTTATCATATCACCAATCAGCTTGTAAAAGCCGCACAGTAGCCGAGAGCTGCTCCGATGAAGACAAACAGAGGAGGAGGAGGAGGAGGGCTACAAGTGCATCAGAAACTTACTCTAGCACAGTGTGGTTCTCCACCTTTTTGAGCCGCGACCCCCAAAAAGATTTAGGGTTCGCGACCCCACCTCCCGCCGCCACGCCACATATGTGCACTCACTCAAATCTATTTTATATGGTTTATATATATTTTATACTTCGTATATAGTTTTATACTGTATATAGGCTACTACATTATATCATTGGTATGGTAGATTTGATCATCATGGGAGAAAAATCATTAAAAAAAAATGTGTATGATTTTTTATTTACTTAAAAATATATATATATATATATATATATAACCATCCTGCGACCCCCTAAAATAATCTGGCGACCCCCTGGGGGTCCCGATCCCCAGGTTGACAACCACTGCTCTAGCAGGCTAATCATTGGATGATCCGTTGGTGTGGTCTGTTAAGGACATAAATGTCATATCGTTACATTTATACCCACTTCAAGTTTACAATATAGAAATTAAATTCATATATTATGTGGTTAAGAGGTTGTACAATTTTGATTGAATGTGCTTACCGCTAGGATAGTACAGGCAGAGGAAAATATGATACAGTAACACATCACTTGAATAATGGTTGAATAATGTTCAAAATGTATTACTGCAAAGTATAAGATCCTGTGAAAAACTCAAATAAGTACACTGTTAAAAGAATTTAACCTATTTACCATCATCTTGCAATTTATTTATAATTGATGTTGTTGACATTTTATTGCATTTACGGAAGAATAGTAAACTGCAATAAATAGCGGTATCAAATGACAAGACATATCAGAATATTGATCAATAACAGCACTTGAACAGTGTCTATGAGCTACTAGTCTACGAGCGGCAACTTCCACTGAACTGCCAAGCGCCCTGTTAAGATTTAGGCATATTCATTCCATCTGAAAATACAGAGCGACAGTATCTCCTTACAGAGATTAGTTGTAAATATAAAAGCCTCTAATCCGTCCCCAGCGGTCCGAACATACAGCACTGTCACTCTGTGAGGTCACACGTACAGCACTGTCACTCTGTGAGGTCACACGTACAGCACTGTCACTCTGTGAGGTCACACGTACAGCGCTGTCACTCTGTGAGGTCACACTGATACAGTGATGTCACTCTGTGAGGTCACACGTACAGTACTGTCACTCTGTGAGGTCACACGTACAGTACTGTCACTCTGTGAGGTCACACGTACAGCACTGTCACTCTGTGAGGTCACACGTACAGCACTGTCACTCTGTGAGGTCACACGTACAGCGCTGTCACTCTGTGAGGTCACACGTACAGCGCTGTCACTCTGTGAGGTCACACTGATACAGTGATGTCACTCTGTGAGGTCACACGTACAGTACTGTCACTCTGTGAGGTCACACGTACAGTACTGTCACTCTGTGAGGTCACACTGATACAGTACTGTCACTCTGTGAGGTCACACGTACAGTACTGTCACTCTGTGAGGTCACACTGATACAGTACTGTCACTCTGTGAGGTCACACTGATACAGTACTGTCACTCTGTGAGGTCACACGTACAGTACTGTCACTCTGTGAGGTCACACGTACAGTACTGTCACTCTGTGAGGTCACACGTACAGCACTGTCACTCTGTGAGGTCACACGTACAGTACTGTCACTCTGTGAGGTTACACTGATACAGTACTGTCACTCTGTGAGGTCACACGTACAGTGCTGTCACTCTGTAAGGTCACACTGATACAGTGCTGTCACTCTGTGAGGTCACACTGATACAGTGCTGTCCCTCTGTGAGGTCACACGTACAGTGCTGTCAATCTGTAAGGTCACACTGATACAGTGCTGTCACTCTGTAAGGTCACACTGATACAGTACTGTCACTCTGTGAGGTCACACATACAGTACTGTCACTCTGTGAGGTCACACTGATACAGTACTGTCACTCTGTGAGGTCACACGTACAGCACTGTCACTCTGTGTGGTCACACGTACAGTACTGTCACTCTGTGAGGTCACACTGATACAGTACTGTCACTCTGTGAGGTCACACGTACAGTACTGTCACTCTGTGTGGTCACACGTACAGTACTGTCACTCTGTGTGGTCACACGTACAGTACTGTCACTCTGTGAGGTCACACGTACAGTGCTGTCACTCTGTGAGGTCCCACTGATACAGTACTGTCACTCTGTGAGGTCACACTGATACAGTGCTGTCACTCTGTGTGGTCACACTGATACAGTGCTGTCACTCTGTGTGGTCACACGTACAGTACTGTCACTCTGTGAGGTCACACTGATACAGTACTGTCACTCTGTGAGGTCACACGTACAGTGATGTCACTCTGTGAGGTCACACTGATACAGTACTGTCACTCTGTGTGGTCACACTGATACAGTGCTGTCACTCTGTGTGGTCACACGTACAGTACTGTCACTCTGTGAGGTCACACTGATACAGTACTGTCACTCTGTGAGGTCACACGTACAGTGATGTCACTCTGTGAGGTCACACTGATACAGTGCTGTCACTCTGTGTGGTCACACTGATACAGTACTGTCACTCTGTGAGGTCACACGTACAGTGATGTCACTCTGTGAGGTCACACGTACAGTACTGTCACTCTGTGAGGTCACACGTACAGTGCTGTCACTCTGTGAGGTCACACTGATACAGTACTGTCACTCTGTGAGGTCCCACTGATACAGTACTGTCACTCTGTGAGGTCACACTGATACAGTGCTGTCACTCTGTGTGGTCACACTGATACAGTGCTGTCACTCTGTGTGGTCACACGTACAGTACTGTCACTCTGTGAGGTCACACTGATACAGTACTGTCACTCTGTGAGGTCACACGTACAGTGATGTCACTCTGTGAGGTCACACTGATACAGTACTGTCACTCTGTGTGGTCACACTGATACAGTGCTGTCACTCTGTGTGGTCACACGTACAGTACTGTCACTCTGTGAGGTCACACTGATACAGCGAGTACTGTCACTCTGTGAGGTCACACGTACAGTGATGTCACTCTGTGAGGTCACACTGATACAGTGCTGTCACTCTGTGTGGTCACACTGATACAGTACTGTCACTCTGTGAGGTCACACGTACAGTGATGTCACTCTGTGAGGTCACACGTACAGTACTGTCACTCTGTGAGGTCACACTGATACAGTACTGTCACTCTGTGAGGTCACACGTACAGTGCTGTCACTCTGTGAGGTCACACGTACAGTACTGTCACTCTGTGAGGTCACACTGATACAGTACTGTCACTCTGTGAGGTCACACGTACAGCACTGTCACTCTGTGAGGTCACACGTACAGTATTGTCACTCTGTGAGGTCACACGTACAGCGCTGTCACTTTGTGAGGTCACACGTACAGTACTGTCACTCTGTGAGGTCACACGTACAGTACTGTCACTCTGTGAGGTCACACTGATACAGTATTGTCACTCTGTGAGGTCACACTGATACAGCACTGTCACTCTGTGAGGTCACACGTACAGTACTGTCACTCTGTGAGGTCACACTGATACAGTACTGTCACTCTGTGAGGTCACACGTACAGTATTGTCACTCTGTGAGGTCACACTGATACAGTATTGTCACTCTGTGAGGTCACACTGATACAGCACTGTCACTCTGTGAGGTCACACGTACAGTACTGTCACTCTGTGAGGTCACACTGATACAGTACTGTCACTCTGTGAGGTCACACGTACAGTACTGTCACTCTGTGAGGTCACACTGATACAGTATTGTCACTCTGTGAGGTCACACTGATACAGCACTGTCACTCTGTGAGGTCACACGTACAGTATTGTCACTCTGTGAGGTCACACGTACAGTACTGTCACTCTGTGAGGTCACACGTACAGTACTGTCACTCTGTGAGGTCACACGTACAGCACTGTCACTCTGTGAGGTCACACGTACAGTACTGTCACTCTGTGAGGTCACACTGATACAGTACTGTCACTCTGTGAGGTCACACGTACAGTGATGTCACTCTGTGAGGTCACACGTACAGTACTGTCACTCTGTGAGGTCACACGTACAGTACTGTCACTCTGTGAGGTCACACGTACAGTGATGTCACTCTGTGAGGTCACACGTACAGTACTGTCACTCTGTGAGGTCACACTGATACAGTACTGTCACTCTGTGAGGTCACACTGATACAGTGCTGTCACTCTGTGAGGTCACACTGATACAGTACTGTCACTCTGTGAGGTCACACGTACAGCACTGTCACTCTGTGAGGTCACACTGATACAGTAGTGTCACTTTGTGAGGTCACACGTACAGCACTGTTTAACACAATTAGACAATGTAGAAGGATGAGTGTTTTGATCATAGCTTCACTGTTATCTCTCCACCTACAATGCAGATAGGCATGGAATTCTGGACAAAATCATAATAACAATAAAAAATTATATTCTCAGATTTTAGTTCAGGAGACATCTTATCAAATGGGGGTCCTTGGCCCAAATGTATACCAGATTAGGGGTCCTCCTTGATATGGGAAAAAAAGTTTTTCAGAGAGTATATATTCAACAAACAACCTGCTGAGGTATATTGCACAAGTTAACTAACGATCAGTGTGTGTTGTGTTTAGATCAGTGTGTGTTGTGTTTAGATCAGTGTGTGTTGTGTTTAGATCAGTGTGTGTTGTGTTTAGATCAGTGTGTGTTGTGTTTACATCAGTGTGTGTTGTGTTTAGATCAGTGTGTGTTGTGTTTAGATCACTGTGTGTTGTGTTTAGATCAGAGTGTGTTGTGTTTAGAATAGCGTGTGTTGTGTTTAGATCAGTGTGTGTTGTGTTTAGATCAGTGTGTGTTGTGTTTACATCAGTGTGTGTTGTGTTTAGATCAGTGTGTGTTGTGTTTAGATCAGTGTGTGTTGTGTTTAGATCAGTGTGTGTTGTGTTTAGATCAGTGTGTGTTGTGTTTAGATCAGTGTGTGTTGTGTTTAGATCAGTGTGTGTTGTGTTTACATCAGTGTGTGTTGTGTTTAGATCAGTGTGTGTTGTGTTTAGATCAGTGTGTGTTGTGTTTAGATCAGTGTGTGTTGTGTTTAGATCAGTGTGTGTTGTGTTTAGATCAGTGTGTGTTGTGTCTAGATCAGTGTGTGTTGTTGTGTTTAGATCAGTGTGTGTTGTTGTGTTTAGATCAGTGTGTGTTGTGTTTAGATCAGTGTGTGTTGTGTTTAGATCAGTGTGTGTTGTGTTTAGATCAGTGTGTGTTGTGTTTAGAATAGCTGCCACAAATCCCCAGCAGGACGGACGGGGGAGAGAGGGAAGTAAACGGGGAGTGAGAGGAGGAGAGGAGCAGAAGGTGGGGGAACACACTCTGTGGTATGTGGAGACGGGGTGAGGAACACAGAGAGCAGTGTGACGTCCAGCATGTCCGCCCACCACCTAGGACTAGCTATAGGGGAGAAGAAGGAACAACATCTCCACCCCCAAGTTACCCTGTGCTGGAACAGCCCCACAGCAGTAGTCTGTCTGGCCCAGGAGCTGACCTGACCATGACCTCTACAGTTACAGAGAACGACCTATCAGGATAAATCATAATAATTGCAGAGGTCTCACTCCAGTCAAAACTCAGAGGATGGCTTGGAGGTTACGTTTACGCCTTAAAATGGCTGATGATGAGATCGGTCTATTCCTGTAATCGGTCGTACTTTAGTTACACGTTTAGCTATAATTTAGCTGACAACAGTGTCAGCAGCACAGGGCTGGGTATAAGCAAGACATGATGACATAGAGAGGCAACGTGACCGCCTACTTCCTGCTTCAGCACTGTACCAGAGATTTTCATCCGTCATTTATTTTCCCATAGGCATTTCGTAAAATGCTTATACAAATTGTTTTACTTGTTCAAACCAAATGGTTCAAATATATTTAGAAACAGGAGAGATCGTATAAAATTTCACTCAGACCAAAACATAAGAAAAAATTGTGGATTTAAAATATTTTTTCAATGTATTTTTTTTTTTTTTTTTTTGTCGGAGTGAAATATTCTATGGTCTCTCCCGATCCTAAATATAGCTGAACCGTTTGGTTTGAACAAGTAAAACTATTTTTTATAAGCATTTTATGAAATGTCTATGGGGAAATAAATGGCGGATAAAAAATCTCTGGTACAGTGCTGAAGCAGGAAGTAGGCGGTCACTTTGCCTCTCTATTGATAACAGACAGTGTGAACACTCTCTTTGGGGGTTTACTTGGGCTTCAAGGCGCTGCCGCCGCTGACTAAGAAGCAATAAAAAAAAATCCAAAAAACATACAGAACAAAAAGACAAAAAGAGTGAAGAGATTAGAGAAACAAAAACAAAACAAAATAATAAGAATGAAACAAATCTATCACTGCCAGGCACAACTTTTGTGCCACAACTTTATACAACTATGTGGCTTTTCTGAGTCCAAGGATTCTGTGAGAGGATGTTTATGTGGGAGCCGTGCAAGTGAACAGGGTAAATGAAAAACAGACTCTATATTTGTGTTTATTACAGTGTGTGCTCTCTTGGTTACACAACAACCAGCGTTGCCCCTTGCTGGCAGGAGCATGTAATTACCAGCAGTGGGAAGTGACTGGCAGGCTTCAGCATTGTTTTGCATTTTTGCGTTATCAACAGTATAAGTACTGTTGAGGCTTGGTTATTATTACCATGCATACATAGAGCACTGGGGTTAGTTAGGTCAGGGCTGGTAAGAAAACTGTGTGTATCAAAAGTATCGATAGTATATCGATACAAAAAAATGTAAACGGATACAATACTCATTTGCAACAAGTATCGATAAGTATCAATACTAAAAAATTTAAACGGATACAATACTCATTTGCAACAGTATGGTTACCAGCAGTGCTTTCTCTTAATGAAAAATCAAACATACTGTACTGATGTCTCCCTCCCTGTCATTGGTGGGTATCTGTTGCTTCAACAAGCTCAAATTGTTCCGATAGGCTGATGACTAGAGCAGAGGTAATCTGCTGTGTTCTGATAGGCTGATGACTCGAGCAGGGGTCATCTGCTGTGTTCCGATAGGCTGATGACTTAGAGCAGGGGTAATCTGCTGTGTAAGTGCAACGTTTTTAATGAGTTTTATCTGGTCTAGATTATGGAGAGGCGTACGTCTGTCTGTCCATCTGTCTTTGTTTATTTTTTATGATGTGATGTTTGGGATCCCCCCCTCTGTGGTATCGAAAATGGTACCGAGTATCGATATTTTCCTGGGTATCGGACGTATCGAAGTAGAAATTCTCGTATCGTGACATCCCTACTACTAACAACACAGTGACCCACTCTGAAATAGAGTCTTAACGCTGCCCCTGGTAGACAGATGTCCACAACTGCTCTACGGTCTCTCCAGCCTGCATGGGGGCTGGCTGTGGCTGCACAGTGCTGCAGACACTGGGGCCAAAAGCAACCAGAGTGGAGCGTGCTACGCTACGCTATGCTACGACCCCTGGCTCTCCGCAGCAGCAGAGCCCTGGCTTGGCCCTAAAAAGGCAACACCCCAGCAGGCAGCCGCGCGGCAGCCAGGACTCGTCACATTCCATCTGAGGCCAGCGTGAGGCTCCCAGAGAGAATGACCGTCATTCAACTGGATAACCCCAGATTCAAGCCCCGTGTCAGCTAACACCTCCCTGTTGGAGTGACCCTGAATCCCTACTACCAGCTCCAGCAGGAGTGCTCTCCTGTCCTGTAGCAGAATATTAGGGCTGTGAATCTTCACTGGCTTCACAATTCCATTACGATTCATCCGTCAACGATTCGATTCGATTCCACGATGCGATCTCGATACAGCTCAAAGTATCGCAGCTCCAAGTATCAAATCCTCAATTTTATGTATTATTATTACAGCACATGGCTACTTCTTCATCAATTAATACAAGCGGTCAGATAAATATCAAGTCCCTTTTTTACGTAGAAAGTGCTTTAAAATCTGAATGTCAACAGAAATTTGATCATAAACGATTCATCTGTCAACGATTCGATTCACACGTCCGCATCGCGATGCATCGATTATACGATTAATTTTGACACCCCTACTGAATATACACTCTGACCTGCCTGGATGAGGATGAAGATGAGGATGAGGATGAGGGGAGGATGAGGGGGGGGAGGGAGGAGCCAAAAAGTAGCACTTAATTCATTATGATCTGATACCCCATATAGGGATACAGGGCAGTTTGAGTTTGGGCGCTCGTTCTGTGTGTTATGACTCAGGGTTTGCCGCCGCTGGGGATGGTTTCAAATACCACAGTAATGTGTCCTCTCATCAGACCCTGAATTCCTACAATCCACGCAGCCAGAAAGTTAGGAGTTATGGTAAATTAAAGTAGCCTATCATTTTGGCCATGCAGCCATACTGACCACAAATTGTTGAGCCAGCAGCAGAGTAAACCTGGAGCTCTAAGTTGCTTTGAAATGTTCGCTGCTCTGGTCACAATCACATCCTCCTAGCTTTTTGTGCCTGACAATATATTCAAGCAGTTAGATCTCACGTGTAGGCCCAAAGCCATGTTAAGCCACACACAGACATGCAGTCTAACTGAAAGCCAGATCACGTACTTGTTTGATGATGGTGTAATATTAATAATGTGATGACAGTTGTACCTAATGTTCACTTCATTTCCCCCGAATCAAAAACATTCCTTATAATAATGATTCAAAACGCCCGCTTTAATAATAGGGGACAACACAGCTGTTTCATACGCATGTATGTTTAAAAATAGGTGATAGCCCACGTACCAAACAAGATTAGATAGCATTAGCATACACATGCTAACGTCATTAGTGACTAACATTATCTAGGCTACAACTAGTGTCATTATATTCACGAAAGATTGTTTTCTTCTATCGGACAGGTCTAGCATTATCAGTGCTCCGCTTCGAGGAAACAACAACCTTCTTCGGAGTCCAAACGGACGGGTAAAAACAAGATTTTGTCTACTTACCAATATATAAAACTTGACTTGACGTTGGGGTGATAGTTTTATCAGGTGTGGAAGGCATAAACATCTAACGTCAAGCTGAAATTAAACTTTGATACTGCGGATCTCCGGTCTCCACTGCGCCATGATTCTTACAGATGCTGCCTTCAAGTGCTGTCGGAAATATCGCGAATACTTGGGAGCATGGACATTTCGGGAAAATGAAAATATCCACATTGATACTGTATTGGTAAATATAACTGGGGACGGACGTGCGTGGCAACAGCTAATAGTAAAAGGGATGTATTTCATATTTTATTGTATTTTTTTTACCGTATTTGTAATTAATTTGTTTTTGCGTGTGTCTTTCTTGACTTTGCCCAGTTGTGGGCCTACTTCTAAAGTTGCAAGTGGAAGTTGACAAGGAGCACATGAAAGCAACATTAGATACACGCCCTTCTACACTCCTCATTGGCTAGAAAACACTGACATTGGTTAAGAAGTTGCAGTTATATAACATTGTAACGTTCTAACATTTTTGTTAACTAAAAAGGCAACATTTTGTAAAGAAAAAAAGAAAAAAAAAATTATAAACTCCAACTGGAACTAAGCGAAATAAAATTAATTATAGCCATGCAGCAGAAATTCCAAGTGTGTGTGTGTGTGTGTGTGTGTGTGTGTGTGTGTGTGAGTGTGAGTGTGAGTGTGAGTGTGAGTGTGAGTGTGAGTGTGAGTGTGTGTGTGTGTGTGTGTGTGTGTGTGTGTGTGTGTGTGTGTGTGTGTGTGTGTGTGTGTGTGTGTGTGTGTGTGTGTGAGAGCAGAATTGTGTTCGGCCACAACAACTATGCCATTTTACGTGAATCTATGAGGAAGTGTAAAGAAAGAGCACCCATGTGGGTGACCTAAGGGAGCGTGATTTGGACCAGACTGTAATGCTGTTACAAACTAAGTGGGACATTTTAACATGGGGGTGAATGGGAACGACTCCCTTTTGGGTCCAGCCTCAAGTGGCCATTCGAGGAACTACAGCTTTCAGTAGGACTGTTGCGGCTTCCACTTCCAAAGCCCGAGCTAGCTAGCCCATGATTTAAGAGGGAAGATGAAGGCACAGAATAGAAAATTCAAAGCAGTTTGTCTTATCATGCGATCCCTGATAAGCCATAAACTATTGAAATTGATGGGAGATGCTGAATCATTGCCTATGTGAATAATATAATATAATATAATATAATATAATATAATATAATATATAACAGTCTCACACTCAAGATCCTCTGTATCCTCCAATGGGGAACTGATGAATGTGGATTGATCTGGGAAGAGGTGCAGGTCTTCAAAGTGCCATTTGCTGTAACACACATTTCATTATAAAAGTTTACTTTGCAGGTCGTCGATATATGACTTTATAAATAAAAATATGAATATTGGGTATATTTGTATATTAAAACTTTAAAAGATTGGTATAAAATGCAGCTGATGTTCGATCAAGTGTAGTTTCCGCCCGAAGGCCCTGTCAAAGAGGAGAGTGCAGCTGACTCTGGCATGCTGAGCCCTGATGGGTGATGACGAGTGTAAAAATAGTCAGATCAAGAACGATGTCAGTCTTTACAAAGTATGTGCATGTGAGGTGTTACTGGTAAAAGGTTACAGTGATTTGAAAACAACAACAGACTATATCACACCTACAGCTATTTTAAGTAACAACAGCTGCATGACAAGTCTGAGAGCCACAAAACAATGGACTGTCGGGGGGAAAGGTGGCGCTGTCGCTTCACAGCTAGAAGGTCCTGGGTTTCGATTCCCACCTGGGACGCTGTTAGCGCTGAAGGAGTGCGTGCCCGTCCGCATGTCCTCGAGTGCCCACCGCCCGGGTGAGGTCATCAAAAGGGCCTTTCTGTGTGGAGTTTGCATGTTCTCCCCAGGCCCCCTGGGGGTTTCCTTCATATAGGAACCCCTCACCAAAACACGCAATATCCTGATCGCTGAAGTGTTGCCTCCTCTGGTCATTCAGGGCGCCTGCTCGGAGGGAGGGGAACTCTTTGGAATAGCGTGAACCTCCCACGTGCTATGTCCTACGGGTGAAGCTTCCCCTGTCAGGTGAAAAGAAGCGGCTGGCTACTGCCCATGTCTCGGAGGAAGCATGGAGCCAGTTTTGTCTCTCCCCAGATCGGCAGAGGGTGGAGCAGCAACCAGGATAAATAATTAGCACTAATGGGGGATAAAAATGGGATCAAAAAATCTGGGGGAAGAAAAAAAAAAACTGTCAGACTGTTAGTGGACTGTCAGTAGTATATCTTCACCTCACCTACCTCCTGTATTTATGTAGAGACAGTGTGAGGTCATTCCAAATATTGCAGGCCTCTACGACACATAAAAACACATTGCATGTTCAACCAAGCTCTACAAGGCCGAGGAGAGATGATGATTATGAGTATGATTTCACCCAATGAAACTCGGTTCAACATTTATGACTAATTTGTTTGTCAAGCATTTGCATGCAAAAGCTGTGGCAGCTGCCATCCAGTCCTTGTGGAGGGAAGTGACATATTTGCCAGGCAAATAGGGCTCCACAATTGCTCCCTTCCAGATGGTAAACTCTTGTCACAACAATATGATCCGCCTCATAACAAATAAGTTATACTGAGCTGTGCCAGCTTAGCTTCTCAGACTGTGGTAAGAGTCTGGTTCATTTCAGTTTCAAAAGGCAAATCCATGCAGTCCATCAAGCAACAGTGTTGACGATGCTGCAGATGGTATACCAGGGAGCCAAACTCCTATTTTAAAACTCTCCAGTTTGGATATATGGATACTAAGTCCCTCCCGTCCATCGGGATGCCCTGGAGTGGGTGTGGCCATCCTGTAATTTTTGGGGGGAGGAAAACACATCTGGAAGACAGATATTTCTTCATATATTTCTTCATAGACAAATATTTCTTCAAAGGGCACTGCGCATTCATAACAGCTAGACTGTATGTCAAAGCCACTCAGATTTTCCTGATGCAGGGATAGACTGTCTGATCTGCCTGTCTGTCTGATCTGTCTGTCTGTCTGATCTGTCTGTCTGACCTGTCTGTCTGTCTGTCTGATCTGTCTGATCTGTCTGTCTGTCTGTCTGATCTGTCTGATCTGTCTGTCTGATCTGTCTGTCTGATCTGTCTGTCTGTCTGTCTGTCTGATCTGTCTGTCTGTCTGTCTGTCTGTCTGTCTGATCTGTCTGTCTGTCTGTCTGTCTGATCTGTCTGTCTGATCTGTCTGTCTGTCTGTCTGTCTGATCTGTCTGTCTGTCTGTCTGTCTGATCTGTCTGTCTGTCTGTCTGTCTGTCTGTCTGTCTGTCTGATCTGTCTGTTTGTCTGTCTGTCTGATCTGTCTGTCTGTCTGTCTGATCTGTCTGTCTGTCTGTCTGTCTGATCTGTCTGTCTGTCTGTCTGTCTGTCTGTCTGATCTGTCTGATCTGTCTGTCTGTCTGATCTGTCTGATCTGTCTGCCTGTCTGTCTGTCTGTCTGCCTGATCTGTCTGTTTGTCTGTCTGTCTGTCTCTCTGATCTGTCTGTCTGTCTGTCTGTCTGTCTCTCTGATCTGTCTGTCTGTCTGTCTGTCTGATCTGTCTGTCTGTCTGGCCTATCTGTCATGCAAGCTGGAATTCTGAGGGGGCTAAAGGTTTTGGGCGGCGACCTAAGGTCTGAATAGATCTGCAATGATTCAATCAATCTGAATCTGCCCAGATAAACTGTGCTGAATCCACTCATGATTGATTGATTTATCTATCAATGGGTCCATTTAGCTATTTCTAAAATGTTGGCTATTTGAAGCCAGATTTAGAGGAATATCTAATTTTAAATTAACATTAGGATTAGACTGTTGTGATGTCATTCTTTAGTTTTAACCATAAATATTTTGCTCCTTTTCTCATTAGACTAAATAGGCTACTGTATATTTATTTTGAGATTTTGGTCAATTATTTGTGCTTTTATGGTTAGTCACTCACTTCTACATTAGCTTCTACACTGCTGCCACCTTTCTTGAAATAGCTAAATCTTGCTTCACCCAAAACGTTATTCACATAAAAAGACTAGATCCACAATGTTAATTATTTTAAAGAACTGCATCTTGAGCTGGATACATCAAATGGAAGTCACTGTTTTGCTAACTACAGTATAACATGTGATAGTGGTGGTAATAACTAACCATAACAGCTCTGGCTAACATTACAATGCTAACATTATCTGCATGGTACAAGTAGCCAACTAACTTGCTATGCAAACTATGTCTATAATAACGAACAGCATTTAATTTTCACATGTTTGAAAGGGGATTGATGCTCTACTACTAATGACCGGCATGTTGTTTTTTGTTGTTGTTGTTTTTTATCTGAGGGGGGAACTGCCTGTCAGTTTTGAGATGCCTTCACTGGAATACCACATTAATGCCTTTTAATGCCTGTTTGTACATATCATCAACACAAAGATGACATTGTAAAGAACTATAACATTTTTCAATAAAAATTAAAACACTGAAAATGTGAGGTTTTGAATTTTTGTGTTCATTGTTATTAATGTTACTTTAGCATCCAGTTAATTGCATCCTGGTGGTCAATCGTGAGTGATAGATGAACTCTCAGAAGAAGAAGAAAATTACTTTGTGTAAAGTTAAAATGGGGAAACAAATCATCTCTTCAACTGTTAATTGGCTGTTTTAATAAAAAAAAAAAGGGGGGGGGGGGATTGTCACATCTGGTGATTTTAACCAGGCCAAAACGATCAAAGCACATTACTGCATTGAAGCTAAAATCTTTAAAGAATCACTATCAAATAAAAGCAGGTTTGACCAATAAAGATACTCAGCATCTGACACAGCAGGTATTTTTGATTTTCCTGACATTTCTCAGAGCATAACTCTGGGAAGGTTGCAGCCAATGATCTTCTTCTGAACATAATGATGTGGAAGTCTCTGAGCTCTCTGTCTGTCTTGATCAATTGTGATAATACATTACTGTTGCCTTTTCATTAAGAAAATCAAACAACTTTTTTCATCAAATAAATTGTAGATTAAACGATAGATAGATAAATAAATAAGGCACTCAAGTAATAGAGTGGATATTTCAGGGCATGTAGGCTTATATGTCAAATGAGATCAACAGTGTAATTGATCAGCAAACTTAAAAAAAAGATATAGCATAGAAATGAGAATACATGAGATGACCATAAAATGCTTAAAGTTTATCTTTAATATAAAAAAGTGTGACCTGGTTAATATCTTAATATAACCTAAAGTTGTACAGATGCATCTATTCATTTTCAGCAGTTTATAATAAGTGTCAAGCCAAGCATAATAACCAAGTGGATCACCTGAGCCATAGATATCCTTTACATACATCCTGTTTAGTCTCAGCCACATTCGTCAATAAAAGGGAAGTTCTGTGTTGCCTTATCACATTCTGCTTGATCAGACTGTAGCCTTCAATCTCATCATGATCCCATGCGGTTATTTTCATAGAAGTCACTGTGAGATCAGATCTGATCTGTGAGAGATCAGATCTGTGAGAGCATGAGTGAATCACAGATGCTTTTATTCAGAGTGCTGTTACTCATCTTGGGATGATGGGCTAGTCAGCAAAGCCAATCAATGACTTAAAAACGGTCCCACCCATTTTTAAGCACACACAAAGTACTGCTGACTATATATACACAGTTGGGCAGGTAGCTGGGAGAGTCCATCTCTTTGACAGACACAGTCGCTCGCCACAGTTTTCCTTCAGGAGAGGATATAGCTTGTTCACTTACAGAGGAGACACAAGGTAAGATATTACACTTTGTTTGAATGCTGTCCAAGACAATGACAAAACATAAATGGGAATATTTGTGCGAGTTATTTTATCAGTTAATTGCTCAAAGGGGGAGTGGGGCATTGTTGATGTTTTTGTTTTCCCATCATGCAACACTAACTAAATGGACCTTGCTAATTGCTTACTTTTGTAGGTCTTGACTGGGACAAATATGGGGAACCAGCCTTCCAAACGCAAAGAGATGAAGGTAAAATGATATATCTCATATTTCTTTTAATCTAACTTCTGTAGATCTGGCATAGACTAACATGTCTGTGTTTTTCATAGAAAGAGAAAGCTCTTGAGTTTCTCAACGAGCCTGCTGAGGTGTGTGCTGAAGGGGAACGTGTCATTGAAGAAGAAATGCCAACTGCTGAGATGCTGGATGCAATTGATGCCCTCTCTCACCAACTTGATCTCAAACCTGTCACACATGTGGAGCCTGCTGAAGATAATACTAGCCCCCTGGAGGAAAAGGTAATCACTGCACCATTTAATATTTTCTTAATCCAACTTCTGTAGATCTGCCGTAGTCTAACATTTCTGTGTTTTTCATAGAATGAGAAAACTCTTGAGAAGCATGCAAATGGTGTGAATTCTGTAAACATCACATCCAATGGCTTGGAGATTGATGGTGAGTCTGGCTTTCATTTTTTTCCTTTTCTTATAAATGACAGTAAGACATGATGAACATAACATAAAATGGGTACAGATCAAATTGTTCCTTCAGTGCTACATTGGGGGGTTTTTTTATCTCCGAAATCTGAAGATGATTCTTTGCTATCCCTTCTAGTGATTGTGTGTGTGTGTGTGTGTGTGTGTGTGTGTGTGTGTGTGTGTGTGTGTGTGTGTGTGTGTGTGTGTGTGTGTGTGTGTGTGTGTGTGTGTGTGTTTTTGTTTGGGGGGGGGATTGTATACATGGGGTTAGGTGCTATAGGTTGCTGCGCAGGGATATCACTGTTCCTGGTTTTGGGTGTTTAAACTGGTAAACTAAAAGTGTAAAAGTGTCAAACATAAACTGGTTCCGGTGTTTAGTTATAGACCAAACAGTCATTAAAGGGATAGTTCACGTCATTCTTTTTCTACTTACCAATGATTTTTTTGATTGGTAGAGTTCTTTCTCAGCACAATCCCTGCTGTTCCTCATAGTAGCTCTGGAAAGTTGATCAAAATAAAATGAATGCAAGGTCAATGAGGTGACGCTCCTGTATGTACAAGCTGACCGAGGCTCACTAAAATGTCACCCACAGTGCACAAAATAAATTTGTCAGCTTCAGTCAGCTTGTATACATACAGGAGGAGCGTGACCCTATTGACCTTGCATTCATTTTTGCCCAACTGTCTATGAATACTGACCAAAGCAAGTGAAGAAAATGAAAGTGCAAAGACTAGCCTAATAGCACTTGGAATTACTGACCAAATGATTTGACTGGGTGTTACTAAGAGGACAGACTGTAATCACCGGCTGTGACCAATGACCGATTGTTGTTTTTGCACTGTTGATTTTTTCAGTTGACCTTTAAGGAGACAGCTACCGTGAAATAGTGGCAGCCAATTATTCTTAACAATCGCAGAGTTGAACTCTGCGAACCAACTCTTAAGGATGTTTTTTCGTTTTTCTTTTCCAGACACAATGAATTGATATTTCCGTCACCAAATGTATAGGGATTACTCTGAGCTGGACTCTGATAATGCTTTGTAAACACAGTAAACTCCCAGCTGTATATTTGGTATTGAGTCTAACAATGTAAACATAATAGGCGTAGGTAGCCTCAGACATGGACAAGCGGTGTAGCTATTTGATCTGTCATGGTGTCATTTTTCTCACCGCATTAACAATGTTGTAGGATTCCCAGGGTACCTGAGTGTGCCTAAGAGTTAATATTGATCTTTGTACTGTTAAAGCTCTTTCCAGAACTGACTAGCCCATGTTTACCTCATGGAGCATGTCTGATGACTTGGATGAGTATAATGTTCCTTCCTTGCAAAGAGCTTATCGTAACCATTTATTGCAAAATAACTGGGATGTGGAGGCTAAATGACGTCACATCCGTTTTGTTAGCATTCCATTTGCAGAAAGAGCTGGGAAGTTAACTGTTCATTGGTCAGATCCAGTCGCTAGCCAGGCTAGCCATTGTTAGCAATAACAGTTGATAACATGGCATTTTGAGCATACAAACACTGCAGCAACATGTCCACGCAGATAGAAGTTAGGCAGTACTGTGTGTACAGCTGATTTAGTGAGACACAAACAAAACAGAAGTGCTAAACAACATTACTACGATTATAACTACTGTTGTTGCGCGGAGCAGCCATCTTGGATTTTTGAGGTCGGGGCTGCTGAAGCTCCTACGAGTTTGGAATGGGAAATACCAGCTCTGGTAGTGACGTCACCGTCCCAGCTCATGACCTTTGAAGTCGTAAGATTACCAGTTCCCAGTTATAAAGGAATGCACGATTAACATTCCAGGCTCTAAAAACTGCATGGATTTCTCTCTATCGCAGTGGTAGCAGTTGGGAACTGCTCTGGTAAAAAGCAATATCACCTAAATTATTGATAAATAAGATTAATCAATGCATCAAACACTTCAGATAGAAATTATTTTAATTAATTATATTCCGTTGTCTGGTCCAAGTGAGAACATGGCCCACGGTTACTGACAATATAATAATAATAATGTCTTTGTTTTTTATTTGCAGTTACCAGTGAGACAGCTGTCCAGGAAAATGGCACGCCTGTGTCAAACTCTTTCACGGACTCAGATGATTTTGTGGTAGTCGAATCGGATTGTCAAAATGATGAAGCTCCAGCTATTTCTGAAAGCCCTGACTCCACCACCGAAAAGGAAGAGGTCAAGGAAACCAAAGAGAGCCCTGACTCCACCACTGAAAAGGAAGAGGTCAAGGAAACCAAAGAGAGCCCTGACTCCACCAATGAAAAGGAAGAAGTCAAGGAAACCAAAGAGAGCCCTGACTCCACCACTGAAAAGGAAGAAGTCAAAGAAACCAAAGAGAGCCCTGACTCCACCACTGAAAAGGAAGAAGTCAATGAAACCAACGAGAGCCCTGACTCTGTCTCCACCACCGAAAAGGAAGAAGTCAATGAAACCAACGAGAGCCCTGACTCCACCACTGAAAAGGAAGAGGTCAAGGAAACCAAAGAGAGCCCTGACTCCACCACTGAAAAGGAAGAAGTCAATGAAACCAACGAGAGCCCTGACTCTGTCTCCACCACCGAAAAGGAAGAAGTCAAGGAAACCAAAGATAGCCCTGACTCCACCACTGAAAAGGAAGAAGTCAATGAAACCAAAGAGAGCCCTGACTCCACCACTGAAAAGGAAGAGGTCAAGGAAACCAAAGATAGCCCTGACTCCACCACTGAAAAGGAAGAAGTCAAGGAAACCAAAGAGAGCCCTGACTCCACCACTGAAAAGGAAGAAGTCAAGGAAACCAAAGAGAGCCCTGACTCCACCACCGAAAAGGAAGAAGTCAAGGAAACCAAAGAGAGCCCTGACTCCACCACCGAAAAGGAAGAAGTCAAGGAAACCAAAGATAGCCCTGACTCCACCACTGAAAAGGAAGAAGTCAAAGAAACCAAAGAGGAAAAAGTCAAAGTTAATCTTTTTGAGGAAATATTCAAAATGAAAACAGAATCTCCAACCAGTGAGGAGAGTGTTCAAGAAAAGGAGAGCTCAAATGAAGATCAACTGGATGCAAGTCCTCCTGCCACTGATCCACAGCCTGTAAGTACAAGTCTCTTGTTCATTGTCATGTTTTTCTATCATCTGAATATTAGATTCACTTCAAATTGTTGACCCTGTCAGTGCATTGATCATTATAAAATATTGCAAACAAAGATAATCAAATCATTTGTGCAATTATGAAACAGTTTAATTAAATGAGATTCATGACTAAGCACATGGTTATGTAATCCAGAAACAAAAACTGCATTTTATTTAAACAAGAATGTTAATTTTCATGATGAAGGAGTCAAGTTCAAGTGGAGAAGAAGAAGTATCTACCACCATGGACATCATCAAGCAACATGAGGAATCTGAAACTCCACATCACCAAGCTGAGATGATGACACAGATGGATGAAATAAGCGAAGCTGATAGTTCAACGCAAACTGAAAGTGTTGATGATGATGCAACCACCGACAATGAGACCCCAGGGACTGTAACAGAAGAGCTTGCCCCTATGGAGACATCAACCACGGAAGGACATTCAGAGGAGGAATCTGCTGCTATTATTGCTGATGAACCTGTTGAAGAGATTGCAAATGAGGTGGTTACGGACAGCCAGCCAACTGAGGTCATCATTGATGAAGTGGTCACCAGGAAGAACGACATCAGGGTGGAGATCACTAAAGAGATTGCAGCCAGCCTAATCAACGGTGTGGAAGAGAGCATTACCACCCCGGAGGAAGCTGAACCAGAAATCACTACAGCACCAGAATCTACCCCAAATGAATCGATTATAGAAAATGAAATAATTACAGAAGAGGAAAATAAGGTTGTGGAAGATGTGGCAGTGGAGGAATCTTCCAGCCTACCAGAATACATTAAAGTCCTTGAAGTGGGGGCAGATGGTGGTGTTGAGGCAGTTCTCGAATCCATTGACAATGCAGCTGTAAACATGCCACTAGACCCAAGAGCTGACGAAGATATCCTAATCCTAGAGCTCCCGAGGCTGTGGTCAATCCCAGAGATCATAGTCACTATGGTGATGGAAACAGTTTCTGAGGCTGTTTCTGAGGAGCCAGAACCTACACCTGCCACTCAAAAGGTGTCTGCTGAAGACATTTCACTCACCCCTGATTATTTAGAAATTCCAATGAAGACAGAATCTACCCATGAAGAGGTCACCATTGATGATGCTGTTACAGAGGAGAACATGGAAGATATAGAAGATGTGTCAGTAACAACAAGTGAACAAGGAGGATCCAACCATGTCACTGTGGATGAGCCCTCTGGTGATTGTGCTAACCCTTCTGAAGAAGCACCTATCACTGAAGTGGTGATTGAGGTACACATAGAAGAAGAAATTGAGCCTGCCACACAGGAAACTCCTGAAGATAGTGTTTCTCTTCCTGATGGACAAGACATGCAAGTTGAGGAAGAAAAGGTTTCTGAAGAAGTGATAGCTGATGAGGGACCAGAAGCAACCAATCCTGTCACACCTGATGAGCCTGCTGAAGATAATACTAGCCCCCCGGAGGAAAAGGCAGTCACTGCACCATTTTATATGCCTGGAGCTTTCTTTTCTGGAGCTCTCTGGAGCTTTCCACCAGAGGAGCCTGCAGCAGAGAGTTTTATCCCACACCAAGATGAGACAATTGCTGAAGAGATAATGGAGGCAGCTGGCTGTTCAGATGATTCTGGTGTGTCAGAAAGTATTGATGAAGACACCAGTATCAAAGAAGCACCTGCTGGCACAGAAGTCAGAGAGGTTAGCACTCCTGTTGAACCTGCTGAAGAAGTCATCCCTAACAATGAAGTAGAACCAGAGGAGAACATTGAAGTATCTGAAGATGCGTTGGCACAAAGTGAAACCACTGACACAGATGAACAAATGCCTGTTATCTCCGGGGAACCTGTAGAAGAGGATGCCAGCTCTTTTAAAGAAGAATCAACCACTGACTTGTTGGAGAGGATAATAAAAACTGCTGTTGAAGCCATTTCAGAGATAGAGATCCTTGGGGCATCTGAGGATGTGCCAGTAGATGTGTCGCTGGTGGAAGCCATAGAGGAACCTGAACCCAGGCTTTCAGTTCCTGAGGAGCCCATGGACGAGAACATTAGTGCTGTTGAAGTACTGTTTGATGATGCATCTATGGTTGTTGTGGAAATCATGGAAACCATTGACCCAACTGAGCCCAGCCCTGTTACTTCTGAAGAGCTTGTGGAAGAGATCATTACCCTTCCTGAAGAAGAACCAAAACCTGAAGTGGCACAGGCACATGAAGATGAAATCATGGAAGAGATCATATATGAAACTGGTGTTTCGGGAGATGTTGCCACTTCCGTAGAGGAGGAGAACATTGAAGAATCCACTGCTACCACTCCAGATGAGCCGAAGGAAGAGAGAATCGGTGAAGGAAGAAGTGAATCTGAAGAAGAATCGGTGTTTGGAGAGGTGGCAGAGTGCATTGATGCAGTTATTGAGGCTGTTTTAGAGGGTAATACAGAGGTACCTGAAGATGTGGAGGAGGAAGCTATTGATGAGACTGTCTTGGAAGAGAAAAATGATGATGCATGTGAAGATGCATCACCAGATCAGGGATCTGACTCATGTGCCATCACTGCTGACCAGTCGGTGGAAGCCATAGAGGAACCTGAAGTCAGCCTTTCAGTTCCTGAGGAGCCCATGGAGGAGAACATTAGTGCTTTTGAAGTACTGTACAGATCATATATGAAACTGGTGTTTCGGGAGATGTTGCAGCTTCCGTAGAGGAGGAGAACATTGAGGAATCCACTGCTACCACTTCAGATGAGCCTGTGGAGTGTCAATGCTCCTGAAGAAGAGTCACTGTTTGGAGGCGTGGCATAGAGTGTGTTGATACAGATGAGGCCATCAGGATAGAGAGGCAAAGTGAACTTCACTTCCTGCTTCAGCACTGTACCAGAGATTTTCTTCCGCAATTTATTTTCCCATAGACATTTTGTAAAATGCTTATAAAAAAGAGTTTTACTTGGTCAAACCAAACAGTTCAGCTATATTTAGAATCCGGAGAGACCATAAAATATTTCACTCAGACCAAAACTAAAAAACAATAACATAATTTTTTTTTCTTCTTTAAACCCAATTTTTTTTAACGTTTTGGTCCAAGTGAAATGTTATGTGACTTCTCCTGTTTCTAAATATATCTGTACCGTTTGGTTTGAACAAGTAAAACTCTTTTTATAAGCATTTTACGAAATGTCTATGGGAAAATAAATGGCGAATGAAAATCTCTGGTACAGTGCTGAAGCAGGAAGTGACGTTCCACTTTGGCTCTCTATTGCTGCAGCTGAGGATGAGCAGGATAAAATGGCAGCATTACTCATTAGGTTGCAGTCAGCATGTCACAAAAAAAAGCATTGGATTTAAATGATTGCTCCATCTGGGCCCTTCTTGAACTAACTTCTTTCTCTCTCTAAAAAAAAAAAAAAAAAAAAAAAAATACTAACTTTACCACTATTCCTTCAGATGTTGTAGTTGTCATAGACTGTGTTGCATAGTTGATTGCTCTATTGCTGACAAAAATGTGTTATTGTAAGTCGCTTTGGATAAAAGCATCTGCCAAATTATGTAATGTAATGTAATGTAATGATTGAATTATAGAAATTTGTTACACAGAAATTGTTTGCTTTGACCGCAACCTATATATTCATGTTGCTTCAACAAATAAATATTAAAACCATGCAATGGAATTTTTTTTTACTTGTTTTGGTCACTTTACTGCAACATCATTTAGTCAGTTTAGTTTATCATAATTCACTCACTTTACTCCAACATAATTCAGTCACTTTACTCTAACATCATTGAGTCCAATGCTTTTTTATTTATTTATTTTAGGTACATGTTTGTGCATTTAATGTCTTATCAAATGGTTCAAAGTAAGTAACTATTGTCACTGTACAAGTACAATGAAGTTACATACTTAATTTCAACCATTTGATAAGACATTTGAGTTAATGCACAAACATGTAGCTAAAATAAAAATAAAAAGCATTGGATTTAAGTGAATTAATTATAGAAACACATGAATTGTAAGTGAATAAAAACAAAATACTGTAAACCCAAAATATGATACACTCTTTCTCTATGATACTGTACAACGTTTCTGTTAATTAACAGTTTAACTACAGCAATAATGACTTCTTTTAAAAAATCAAGCAAATCTGTGATAGAAACACCTTTTATTAGCTTGTTAGATCTTCCAGAATTCTGCAATAAAAACTACTCAACTAAAATACGACAAAAAAACACATTTCCCAAAGGAAAGAAAACTTTCTTCTAAATTGTTCCAAGTTTACCAACTTGTTGCACTCTAATATTACAAACAAACCAACAAAGACATAACAATTAAAGGGATATGCCACTTTTTCTGGAGTTGGCCATGTTTAGAAAGTAATTCCGGCTATCTATTTACCTAAAAAAAAGATCATTTCTCCGCATTTGGATTAATATTTCATCTCGCGGTGATTACCTGAAGCACAACATGTATTTTGTATTTTGGTGCTATTAAATCTGTGTTTTTAGTTATTTTGAACGGGTGTACCATTGGCCTCCATTCTAAGGTGATACTAACTTCATGACTGTAGCTCACTGCTCGAACAGTGACGGTAAAGGCATGGTGTACCTTGGTTATGTGGGAAGGGGGGGGGGGGGATATGGCAGATGAACTCCCGAAAAAGTGACGTATCCCTTTAAGACTCAACCTAATTTTAATAACCATACAGTAGTGAGTAGTCAGGAGGACGTGGGCTCAGAGCTGGAACATACAGTAGCTGTTAGCCATAGCTGTTAGCTATGAGCTACGTTTGCTAACTAAGTGTTCGCCAGGCTCAAAACACCACGATAATAACTTTCCATAAAGCCCACCAGCTTTGATATAAGTTGTTGATATTAGAACAATATTGTGGCTTTAAAATAACGTTTTTTGTTTTTTACAGAGTTGCGGGCAACTGTCACGGCGGTGACTTCCGCTCCTCCATTTCCGCTCTGAGAACAGACCGTCCAATCAATCTGTCCATCCAGAAAAAGTTCAGCCCCCTTGAACTTTCTGTCCGTCAAAATGTACCGTATGCAAATTTGCTGGGGAGTCGTACGCATCATCAGTGCTCCATGGACAGACGCACAGCTGTCTTTGAAAATGAATGGAAGTGAACAGAGAAATGAACGCAAAAGGACAGACACCACAGATCAGTGTGTCTACAGCAGGAATACTCAACTTGCTTTGCCCGGGGGCCATTTTTGTAAAATGATAGAAGGCCAGGGGCCAGGTAATAAACAAACATTAATATATTTTTTTCTGTAGCGGATTGTAGGTTTTTGGGGTCAAAATGGTTGGGGGGCCACCCTGCACCCTATCGCGGGCCGCATCTGGCCCCCCGGGCTGCAAGTTGAGTATCACTGGGCTACAGTCTTAATCGTCCGGTGTCACCTCGCACGGATTGTAACAAGCAGAGCGATGACACACTATCATCACGCTTAATGAAAGAAAACTGCTTAAAATTCAATCCATGGCGGATGCATACATCTATCTGCCTCTCATCTGTAAGAGTGGATAATGAGGAGGTGAGAGAGAGAGAGAGAGAGAGAGAGAGAGAGATGGGGGCCTGAATGGGACATAAAGGCTGAATTAGCCTTTGCTGTGTAATTATGACTGAACTTCGGTTGAACTTTGTGTGGCCTCGTCGTGTCTCCAGGCGGCGTAGGCCAGCGAAACGCTGACAGACGTCTATTCCAGGGGTTGGGTCGGACTGACATTGCACACCACTGGTGCCCAATTACTCGTAGGGCAGTGTTTTCACGATTGTAATCAAAATATGATATAGATTTAGTCTGATTAACTATGAAAACAATCATTTTCAGATGGATTTTCGCTCGACGATCAAATTTGATCTTCTCTACTAGTGTACAAAGTGGGATTTTAGCTACAATTTTGCCAGATCGTATTCTTCTAAACAAGGATTTCCAAGGCGTTCAGTTTAACATAAGTCATTTCAAATCTGCTCATCAAACGCCATCGACAAACGTAATGCGCTCGTGCTTGATTAAAAAAAAATTTTTTTTTAATGAATGTCCCAGACATGCAGAGTAAACCAATAACCTGCTTATCACCAGCTCCATCCTGTTGCTGGTGAAACAATCTGATCAGGTCAAGAAAGAATACCTCAGTGAGAGATGAGTGCAAGCCAAGAACCAGAGACGGCCAGGCTGGCATGTGTGGGCCCTGTTCCGTCACTAGATGGAGACCTTCTATATATTGTGGTTTGTAGGCACAGTCTCACAGCATGTCTCGAAAGCTCAGAGAAGCTCTTAGGACAGAAATGAGCTCTCCCTCATCAATTTATAATGGGACAAAGATAATCTTGGCACTGAAATGCTTGGCCTGTCTGCAAACAAGACTATGCTCCTGTATTAGTAATAGGCCTAATCGTATTTATGAATGAACTGGTGTGTAACTTAAGAGGGCTGGCCAGTGCTGGCGGTAACTCATTACAAAAGTAACACATTACATGTAATATATTACTTTGAGCAGTAACTCAGTAATATAACTTATTACTTATAGGATTTCAGTAATATTATACCAGTTACTTTGTCAAGTAACTCAAGTTGCAAATTGAGTTACATTTTATTAAATCAAAGCACATATTTAAAAAAAGCTACAATCATCCTAATCAAACTGTGTGTTTTTATGCAGGTAAATACTGCGGGACACACCGTGAATGAATAGGGGGCGACAGACGCCCAGACGTGTCCCACGCAGATGAATGGGCTGTATGTGTTCTGGACTTAAAGCAGGGGTGTCAACCTCATTTTAGGTCACGGGCCACATGTGACCCAATTTGCTCTCAAATGGGCCAGACAAAGACAATTAATAATATCCTAACCTATAAATGACAAAACCTCCACATCTTCCCCTTTCATTTAGTGTAAAGAATTACAGGTACATTTTAAGAACACTTTTTCAGCTACCATCAAACAAATGATCAAATCTACTGTCTGTAACTGTACAATACAATTGATGGCAACTGTGCAATTTTCTATAGGGTAATCCTATAATAAGAATGTGAAGTGTGTATGTGTGTGTGTGTGTGTGTGTGTGTGCGTGTGTGTGTGTGTGTGTGTGTGTGTGTGTGTGTGTGTGTGTGTGTGTGTGTGTGTAGTGTGTGAGAGTGAGTGAGTGAGTTCGGCCACATGCCATCTTACGTGCAATCAGGCTGAATCTTTCAGGAAGTGTAAAGAGCACCCCTGGGTGACCTAACGGAGGTGGGTTTTTTAACGAGGTAATTAGGGCAGATTTAATTGCCCTAATTACCTAATGATTGCCCTAATTATCTAATGATGATGTGATGTCACTCGAGCAATGGCGACATCATCTGGTGACATCACTCACTGATGACATCATCATTTAGTGCTCGAGTGACATCACTGGTGACATCACCAATGGGATTGGAACCTCAGCACTCACAGACTTCCCGGGAACGCGCTCGCAAAGTCCGCCAGTCTGCAAGTGGGGCGGAGTAGACTTTTCCATCACAAGTGTTGTATTCCTGTCTAATAGAGCAATTAGGAGACATATTTAAATGTAATCGAAACCACACACACACACGTACGTACGTACGTATGTACGTACAAACACCTCCACAACATCTCACTACAACAAGGACCACAATGGAAATAAGTCCTGTGAATTTTTGTACCTGATGTTCTTTTAATTGTGCAGCTACTTTGGTGTTGCAGCCATGTTGTCCTTTTAAATTGAATTGTCAAACATATAAACTAAACTAGATGGATCCTCCTGACATGCCAGCAGGCTCCCCGGGGGGCGGGGCGAGGCGCGGCGCGGCGTACTCGGCCATGTTGGACAGTCCATGTGCCACACAGCAGCTGAGCCTGCTGCGTGGCGTCCTCATACTGCAGGCCTTGTGCCACTCGTTGGTGCTCTCGTCGTAGCGCTCCACCTTATTGGAGATGTCTCCTTTGTAGAAGCCTCCGCACACGAACAGCTGGTCGTCCATCACCTCAATGCCAAACCTGCAGCGTGGATTCAGCATGTCGGGCACGGCGCTCCACGTGTTGGTTAGCGGCTCGTAGGCCTCGGCGCTGCGCAGGTGGTTGAGGCCGTCCCAGCCGCCCACTGCGTAGACGCGCTGTCTGTAGGCGATGACGCCCAAGAAGCAGCGCCTGCTGCTCATGGGGGCGATCTTCATCCACTGGTTGGTGTCTGGGTTGTAGCACTCAGCTGTGTTCAGGCTCCTCTTCCCATCGTCACCACCACAGATGTACACCTTGCCGTTGAGTACTGTGGCGCTGGCCTCGCTCCTCTGCTCATTCATGGGTGGGAGCAGAGTCCACTTGTCAGTCTGAGGATCATAGCGCTCGGCACTGTTGAGAGGGACGTTTACATTGTAGCCTCCCATGGCATAGATGCTGCCATTCAGTACTGCCACGCTGACATAGCCCCGGCGATTATGCATGGGTGCCACATCGTGCCAAGTACGGGTACGGAGGTCAAACTTCCGCACGCTGCTGAGACTGTCACTCGTGTCGTAGCCGCCAACACAGTAGACAACACCATTTAGGAAAGCGGCACCGTGGTAAGCCCGGGGAGACTCAAGTTCAACGTTTGGTACATTGACCCAGAGCTCGGCGTGGGGATCGTATACTTCAATGCTATTGGTTATAATAGGCCAGTAGTCGCTACGGCCTCCCATGACGAACAGGATGGCATGAGGCAGGCGTGGGCGAGTCAGAGGGTTGGAGGGTCTGTTGGAGGTGACATCATACATGGCCCTCTCTGCATCGAGGATGATCGCCTCACACTCGGCGTTGTCTTTAACCAGACTGTTGTTCTTCACCTGGTTGATGAAGTAGTCGGTGGTCATCAAGCCCAGGCGGATCTTAGGCAGCAGCACAGACATGTGACCTTCACGCTCCTCGGGTGAGTGGGCGATCCAGCGGAGGACGGCCTCGAATGCCGTGCTCTCCTGTCTCACGTTCAGATCGTCTCGGGCCAGGATGTCCGTCAGCTGCTCCAGAGAGAGTTCCAGGAACTCTTCAGAGGCTGCGGCGATCTGCTCAAAGTGCCCCAGGATGAAGAGAAAGGCCTTGCTCCTCAGGTCCGGGCAGTAGTAGAAGTCTGCAAACTTAAAGATACCGATGCAGTTCTCCAAGCAGAGCCGTGCCTCCAGGAACTCACAGCAGGAGCGGACGACCCCCATGATGCCGAGGTAGTCTGCTGCTATCAACAGCTCCTCCACGTTGTCCTCGGTCACCGGCACAGAGCTGGTGTAGGCGGACTCTATGAGGAGACGCATCATGTCTGCTGACACGGGGCCGGCCATGTCGTAGATGTTCTCCTGGGACGTCCAGCCATGGGTGAAGAGAGCGTTGAAGTATTGGCTGCAGTTGTAGAGGACGGCCTTGTTGGCGTTGAATTCCACATCATTCACTCTGATCACTGTGTCAGGCAGTGAGCCCTCCAGATGCAGCTCATTAAGAAGCACTGACAACATTGACCCTTCGTCTTGTTTGTTCATTTTGTTCAAAAACCACCAGCTTACCGGTCTTACTCAGCTGTGAAGGATTTATGACATCACTGATGATATCACAATGTCTATGACATCATCAATGATGTCATAAATAGAGCCCAACCAATATAGATTTTTGTGACGTATTCACCTTATGTAGCTACGCCCATTTGACCTCAAAACTTCCGGCTGAAAATAATAATAAAATAAAATAAAATAAAAAATGGCTGCGCTGCTCCAATATCATCTAACTCTGAATTAACTAATAATTTAGCCAATTGTAGGTAACATACAAAATAAAAGCAAACGGCAATGTCTAAGAATGCAACACCATATAACTGGCTCGTTAAGTCTGGCATTCCAGGGAATTACGTTAACGTCTGCGGGTCTTTATTGACGTTAGTGGCTCGCGCTGCCTCGGAGGAGAGGAAACTATCTGAAGCTTTCTTTGTTGGAGTCCAGGTATGTTTTACAAGAAAGTGCTCGTCATTGTCGACGATAACGTTATCTGACCTGGCTGGCTAACAGCGGATACTCGCTTGCTTGCTGTGTACCGAGCTCAAAGTAGTAGGCTACGTTCTTTATTTTACCCACTTCACTGTCCGCTCCAAAAACAACTATTTTATTTTGCGCCGTGACCGCCGGAAGTTTTAAAAGGACCTGGAAGAATTTGGCCCACTGTAAGGTCTAAACATAAGGTGAATACAGAAGTGATAGGATAGCGTCTGTGATTTATTTGAGTGTGTCCCGGAGGCTTTGGAGACCACTGTGTTCCAGACCAGGGAGGGGGGGGGGGGGGGGCTAAACTCCCACGCAGTGGTGTATAAAGTACTCGAAATCCATACTTGAGTAAAAGTATAGATACTTTACCAGAAAATGACTTGGGTAAAAGTCAAAGTCCCCCATTAAAATATTACTTGAGTAAAAGTCTTAAAGTAGCTAATATTTTCTGTAGCCTACTTAAGTATCAAAAGTATTTTTTAAATATTAAATGTACTTAAAAGTATTGAAAGTAAAAGTACAAGTAAATCATGTTTATAAGAAAGCAAGCAGTCTGGATTTTCAGAGTTTTTAGCTTTATTGTGAGTTTGCTTACATATTGACCTTATAGTCTGCCATTTGAACTGACTGCAGCTTTTGGCACAAGTGCTGCTTTAGGCTATCATGGCGATGAGATATCTTCATGTCAATGGGAATATATATAATCATCATCATCATCATCGTCATCATCATCATCATCATAATCACCACAGATCATCATCATGGACATCTCCTCCATATAGCTATATGCCTGGATATTGTCACGGCCAGATAAACAGTTAATCAATGTAATCACTGAAAGTACCATTAAGTGAAGTGAAATTGAAACTGAAACACGACAGTATTATTGGGCTGTGTCAAAACAGCGACTGTTACACCAGATAGCAACAGAAATACCATGATTTATTTTCAGAATAAAATGCTTCTCACCTTTGGAGAAACAAATAAAGCATTTGGGATTTTATTTTGAAATCCTTAAGCGGAAAACCTATACTTTTACGTTCTGGCTGCGTGGACACTTGACCAATTTGAAGCTTACCCCAAGAGACGCTTGGTTTCTTGTTTTCTGGTGGCATATTCCGTCATTTTGGGTCAATTGGACACAATGTAAAGACAATTAAAGTAATTACCCGTCGGATTTCAGCCTGTGGGAACTTTTAACATGGATGAAAAGACTTGGGAAGCGCTGACGGTAAGCAAACGCAACTTGCGACACAGAAGCACTGATTCGCTAGCCAGGCTACTGATTCGCCACAACACCAGCTGTTTGTTTATTTTATAGTAACGAGTAACGAAGATGCTTTTGGGAAATGTATCGGAGTAAAAGTATAGATTTTATTACGAAAATGTAGTGGAGTAAAAGTAAAAGTTGAAAGAATAATAAATACTCAAGTAAAGTACAGATACTCAAAAAAGATACTTAAGTACAGTAACGAAGTATTTGTACTTCGTTACTTTACACGGGGTCCACTAGTGTGAAGATAGTTGACCATTTAGTGATGAATACAGAAAACATGAATAGGCTACTTAATATTTAACTTGCTCCTGACACCTGGTACCTCTTTCCTTTGCAAGTGCATCGCATTGGATTGAAGGACTTCCATGCAATTTTTACACTTTGCAAAGTCATCCTGTCGATGGACCATTTGATGGGCCGGTTCTGGGGCCATATGTTTGACACCCATTTCTCTCTCTCTCTCTCTCTCTCTCTCTCTCTCTCTCTCTCTCTCTCTCTCTCTCTCTCTCTCTCTCTCTCTCTCTCTCTCTCTCTCTCTCTCTCTCTCTCTCTCTCTCTCTCCTCTTGGGGGGTGGAGCAGTTAGTGTGGCAGTGCATTGACTGTAGGCTACCTCAACAATACAGTAGCCTATAGGCTAATCCATCCCTACAACTGATTATGCTTTGTGGATATTTGTCCTTGTGATCCTCCATCACACAGTATTTAAAGGCGCAGCGCAGTGAATGTGTAAATGATTGATTTGACAGACTGCAGCGCTGAATATCAATAGATCTCCTTGAGGCAGACAGAGAGAGAGAAACCGTCACACAGAATGAGCGCTAACAGACAGACAGTTTGGCTCGAGTGGCTCGAGAGAGAAGTGGAGAAAGACAAAGCATATAGGAGGTAGAAGAAGAGGAGGCAGGAAAGCTGACGAAGAGAGAAGAGAGAGTCCCAATATAGTTCTGAGGGAGCTTTGAAGGACGTCGGTAATCCTGGGTTTATTGCATTATTTGGGGATCCGGCTGTCAGGGGAAAAGCAAAAACACCTTAAAATATTGAACAAAGTCATCTCTACCCGCGTGCCCTCCTCCTAGTTTAACCGTATCACTGAAAGGGACGGTGTTTGCTTTAACAGAGCAGGCTTGGTCAGCAAAGCCTTGCCTGGATATGATATATTATTATTCAAGCATTCACAGTTTTATGAATTGATTATTTGAGGGTTAGAAAATTCAATGTACTTGCAGGATTATTTATGATTATCCACACTAGTGTGTGCGAACTATACCTGTGAGAGCACATTATTTCAGTGCATGCTGCTTTCAGAGATTGATTTACTTTTTCTTTTCTTCCTCTTTTTTTTTTTTTTTTTTACAATGGCTCACACATTAAAATAAAAAAATAACACAAAGTTAGTGAAACCTGACACTCAAGGAGCAAAAACCTCAGCACATTTTCAAAACCTCACATCTTTTGCAAAACACTACACACGTCACTTCTCTACTTTAGACACAGAAATCTAACATGATGACACTTATCTTACCACACCTATGAACCAGTTGATCCTGCGACCCTCGCTCGTCATGTTGATGGCCAGGCTAGGGAATCTACCGATACACTAGTCTCGCTGGCCAGCCTCCTCTCCCTCCCGTCCGAGGAGTCTGGCGCCGCAGGTCTCCATAACTGGGATAAACCCTCCCCTGCTCTACTCTGCTCTCCCATTGGAGCGACTGTTTCGGTGGCAGCCGGATGTCCGCTCCCGGCTTATTACAAGCTCTGTCATTGGCTCCGACCATGTCAATCAGAGCGGCTTCCGCTCCCTCCTCCCTGTGTGTCGCTGTAAATAGTGCCCTGCCGCCTCGGTGAAAACAACAACGCTAACTAGCTAGCAAGCTAACGGCAGAAACCTACACGCTAGCTCGTTGCTACACGCTGAAAACGGCAAATTGGATTGTTGGAAACTATTTTCCAAGGGCACTGCCGCTAAGCGCCGCCCATCGCAATCCCACTATGGAGACCTGCGGCGGCAGACTCCTCGGGACGGAAGGGAGAGGAGGCTGGCCAGCGAGACTACCGCTACACTAACCCGGATGCCCCATTCAACAAGCTATTTAAACTGAATTTACAACTTTACAATGATTAGGACATGGACTGCTACTGTTCATCGCAATCTGTCGATTCTCCACACTCACCCCGCTCATCATTAAAAAAAACATGCAGAAGATCAGATCGTCATCGTCATCCGACCAGTGACGACAACATCGGAAGTTGGTCCCCGGGCGCTGTACGAGAAAGCGACCACTGCTCCTGGCCTGCCCCCCGGAGGAAAGGACAAGCCAGGATGGGTTAAATGCAGAGGACAAATTTCACCGGCTACCGTCAGCATGTGTGTGTTTGTGGCCGTCCGTGCATGTGTTGATGTGTAATCGTGTGACAATAAAAGACGGGCTTGTCCGTCTGAAATCGTGTTTTTAATCGTGTTTTCATTGGTGGTGGATGCGTCGAGTTCCGTCCCCCTTCCCCTGAATCACTCTATCTAGAGCACAGTTTGTTTGTTTTTAAACTGAATTCACAACCATTTGTACAGATATCGCCACAAGTATTACAACTGCAACAAATACGTTTGCATTCACATCTGAATGTCTTGCGGCTAGCTGTCCCAGTGGTTGGCATGGCGGTAGGACAGGAGACAGAGCAGCACAGTATAAATGTCCATCTCTATGCTGGAAGGTGATCCACAGCGGCCCACATTTTGTTTGTTGTTCCATGTAGCCGCGGCGCCATGCTGCCAATGTTCTGTCAACCATGCCATAAAGAGCATCTTTCACTCAGGCATCAGTGCGTCTGCGTTTGTGCCACCCCCCGTACGTTCACATCATAGTCTGAAAATCTTTTGCCCTCGTACACTGTTAAAACCTTAGTGTTGTCACCTATTATTTCCATGACTATAGAGAGGCAAAGTGACCGCCTACTTCCTGCTTCAGCACTGTACCAGAGATTTTCATCCGCCATTTATTTCCCCCATGGACATTTCGTAAAATGCCTATAAAAATAGTTTTACTTGTTCAAACCAAACGGTTCAGCTATATTTAGAATCGGGAGAGAGCATAGAACATTTCACTCGGACCAAAACTTAAAAAAACTACATCGAAAACATATTTTCTTTAAATCTGCATTTTTTTTTTTTACGTTTGGTACTCTCTGGTACAGTCATAGATATTATATTACTGTAGATGGGTCACCGCAGGCTCCGCCAATTCTAACAAATAGTAGCAGCAAGTCTCCTAAATGGGCGTGGTCAACCATTGACTCAGACCTGCCGAAAGTCTCCTAAGTGGGCGTGTCTGTGCAAAACCACGGGCAAAACCCACGTGACAAAACGACAGAAAGTGAGTTGAAGTTGGGCCATCTTGCTTGAATCCCATCGTCTTTGGTCCAGTGCTGAAGCAGAAAGTAGGCAGTCACTTTGCCTCTCTATGCGGTTAAAGCCAAATGACACTGAGGCGCACCTCCCTATTCCTGCAATATTCTCTCTCTTCTCTGTTTACATGTTGAGATTGCAACAAATGTGAAACTAGTTATACAGGTATTATTATTATTGTCATTCATCTGCAAGTGATCATTCATTATCAGATGCCATCTCTCTGGCTGCAGATCTATCCTGCCATAGTGAGTTGCAAAGGAAAACAAAATTATCGTGGAAGCCGCCCGCATACAGCGATCTGATTGAAATTCAGACTGAATTTTGGAATTTTCACTGGATCGACAGAGACGGTGACGCACACAAATGTTTTGGACCCAGTCATCAGTCCTGGTTGTGCTACGCTTTGCATATTATTGTGGTTTATCTTATACGGTAGCCTACGTAAGGCGGTTATTTCCCGTTGCTGATCTTGACTGGGGGGGGGGGACACCTCAGTGTCGCTTTGTCGTGATGAATAATCTCTGGAGGCGTGGTTATCTGCTGGCCTGGTGCACACAGCCCACATCATAATCTGCAGCCTGATCCAATCATACGCTGCTGATGAGTGGGACACTACTTGTGGATATTACCTCTGCTGGCACATCTGCATCCGCTGAGTGCACAGGAATAAATAGAGATGGAATTTGCAAAACCCTCCCTCCTCTATTCCCTTACTGCATTTGCAGTAAAATTTGCCTGATGTCCCTTTGCAGTCTTTCGGACGGAATGTGAACCAAGATAGTTTATGCCGCCATTACCGGGGCCATCAAAGCTTCGGAACGGAACATTAGAACCCATTTATCCTTCTAAAAAATATATTATGTGGACATTCCTCGACGGCGTTTTTCTAAGACATCAGCAGAATGTTTCCTCTGCTTCCTGAAGTCACATTTATCATTATACCAGTTCTCTCTTTCACAAAAGGAATAAAGAGTTCCCGCCGCCGCAGACTCCTCCTCGCGCATCCTTCCTTCCTTCTACTGGTTTATTTTGCCCGTCGACACGAGACAATTAATCACGCTGTCACACAATGTATGCATGAGTGCTACAGTACAGTATATGGCCCGGGGGTTACAGGCACAGAGTGATACATCCAAACAAAGATAGCAGGGGGGAGGGAGGTTAACCCGCTCTAGTCTTAAAGGAACACTCCGCCCATTTTTAACCAGCTTTGTATCATTAGAACATCAGTAGTATATCAGAAAACTGTAAACTGTTTTGAAGTCTGTCATTTAATTTGACAGTTATTGAGTGTTAAAGTGTGGACCAGTGACATCACTGGTCCACACTAACTCAAATTAATAACTCATTAACTCAAATCAACTCTCAATAACTGGCAAACTAGATGAATGATGAATAGTTTGCCAGTTATTGAGAGTTGATTTGAGTTAATGACTTATTAATTTGAGTTAGTGTGGACCAGTGATGTCACTGGTCCACACTTTAACACTCAATAACTGTCAAATTAAATGACAGACTTCAAAACCGTTGACAGTTTTCTGATATACTACTGATGTTCTAATGATACAAAGCTGGTTAAAAATGGGCGGAGTGTTCCTTTAAGTGCAAAAGAATTCGACTTCATTATCACTGGGACCACGTGATGTCTTGAAGTATGCAAATCTTGGCGTATGTATGACTCATCGGGTCTTACACGATGACTACGGTGTGTGCCGTGTTAAGGCTACGCTTCGCAAAAAATCTGCTCCAGTCACTCGATCATTTGCCTTCAAAGATGTCAAACTCTTCCACTAGGCCAAGTAAAAAACAATATATAAGATGGGACGAGGAGGAATTTGAGGATGGATAGAAAAAGAGGGAATTGAGAAGGTGACCCAACAAGGGGTTAAATAGGAGTTCAACAAGTCAAAGTTCCCTTGCTTGACTAGATAGGTAGGTATGCAGCTAGATGTGCTGATCCCGAGTGTAACTGCGTTGTGTAGGTGGTAACTTGCAGCAACCCATGTTAAGGGCTTGCCCAGGGGTGGATACGAACCGTCGACCTTCGGCTTGGGAGTCAAAGACACTAACCACTCCACCAAGAGAGCTAGCTCCCTTGGCGGAGCTGATTAACATGCCTTTATACTGGGGGGGTGAATTTAACCAATCCACTCGCTAACCACACTGGACTCACGAGGAATCAACGCTGATTCACCTCGGTTACACGAGGGCACTCAAAAATGTAGTGAAGGGTTTGGAGGCGGATTCTATTGGAATTTGTTATCGCTTCCGTAGCTAAGGCTAAGCTAAGTTTCCTCCTGTCTGTCGTGAGTTGCTACTGTATGTTTTTGTTTTTAGGTGCTTTTAACGCTTGCTTGCGTGTTGCTTGAAACTTTAAATTTGTATTGCTGCCATCTTGTAATCTTGCGAGGCTGCTGGATTCGCACGAGGTCATGAGATCACGATCACATGACAAACGCATCCTGCCACGATCGGACGATGAGGTACCTACGGGGCGGGATGGCGGCGTGAGTGACGCCGTCTCCCTCGCACGTCCTGTCATAGACGTGATAGATAGACAAGATCGTTCATCCAATCACCTGGCCAGGTATGTTTTGAAAGTGCCTGAAACGGTTTGCTGATCGAGCAACTTGTTGTTATGTGAAAACAAACCCTCTGGCAGCATCAGGTTACTTGGCCATGGCTCCCTCGAAAGAGAGAGTAAATCTTGTAAAGGTTTAATAATAGTGATAATGAAGTTTCAGGTGAGGCGCATGCAGAGCCCCTGATGATGTGTTGACACTACAATCTCAAGATGCAGCCAGCCAACACTTCCCCCTCCGCTTGGTGACACGGACCTGACTGTGACAGTTGGGAATTAATTGGATAACGAGGCTCTCTATATCCTAATCTTCTGCCTTATTTAATTCTCACTTGCGTTCGTGACTCATCCCCTGCCATCATCCTCCCCTAATCATTTTGGAATATAAGATGCCAGCTGGTAAATTTTCTCCAGATTTTCTTTCTCTCTTTTTTCTCTCGTTCCAGTAGCCACCTCCCTCTGATCGGAAGCGGCACCAACACGCTAGCGTTCCCTGCTGCCAAAAACTGCTCGTTTTGGTACCGTCTGTGCAGGAAAATAACAAGACTTGAAACCTTGGGGAGGGGGCTGGAGAGCCTTATGTTCCTCGCGAGCTGCCTTTTGGGAGAGCGGCTTTAGCTCCTCGTCACCAAAAGGCGCTTAGATGTGGTCCTCTCCTGTCACATGTCAGAGGCAGCTGTGTGATTATTATTATGGACTGGGGAGATGACCTCAGCTGATCATTAGGGAAGCAGTAGAGAGCGCTTCCTGCTTAGGGAGGCCTGCTGGTGTGCTGCTGCTGCTTGAACGCACTCATACCCGACACTGATTCTAAACCCTTTTCATATCGAGGACCCCTCATCTAGTTCACATCAGGGCCACGGACCCCCGTTTGATGAGATTTTGTCTCTGACCCAAATCTGTAAAAAAAATTTTTTTATTGTTAGATATGATTCTGTCCAGGATTCCATGACTATCTGTATCGGAGAGAGATAACATTGAGACTTTGATCGTACATGTAATATATTACTTTCAGCAGTAACTCAGTAATATAACTTATTACCAATAGGATTTCAATAATATTATACCAGTTACTTTGTCAAGTAACACTTAAGTTACAAGTTACTTTTTTTTTTTTTTTTTTTTTAATCAAAGCACATATTTAAATAAAGATGCAATCATTTCAAATGGTGTGTTTTTATGTAAATAACCACTATAGATGACAATAACAAAGGAAAAGGATAGCATTTCGAATTTTCGACAGTTTACACTGACTTCAAGACGGTTTAAATTATTTTTCGTGATGGTTCCGGGGCGGCGATGTCATTCTGCTACTGCTGTTATTTTGGTGAAAGTAATGCAAAAGTAGCATAATAAGTAACGAGTTGCTCTACACAGACAGTAATATTGTATAGTAACTTATTACTTTCAAATGAAAGTAACTAATAATATGTAGTAGACCAGGCCTATTCAACTGGCGGCCCGCGGGCCAGACTAAAGGTTGGTTACATGAATGTGAGTGAGAAAAGGAGAAGATACTGAATAATGACATCACAACAGTATAATCCTAATGTTAATTTAAAATTAAATATTCTTCTAAATATGGATAAAAGTCCAAAAAACATCAACTTTTCTTCGACGCTGCCCACATTCCTTACAGCACCCCCTATCTAATAATAGTTCCAGCACGGCTGCGAAAATGTGGTGGCGGGTTGTGTCAAGTGTACATATAATGGCTCGGGGAACGGTCCGGCCCCTTAGGTTTCTGACAATGTGGCCCCCTGAACAATTTACGGTAGTTGAATAGCCCTGTAGTAGACTATATTACATTTTGAAAGTAACTTGCCCGACACTGCTTGTGAATCAAATAATGGTGAGATTTAACGATTTATCAACTTTCTGGGGACCCCCTGGAGCCCCCTCAAGGACCCCCCTGATGGTCCCCCAACCCCCACGTTGAGAACCTCCGTGACATAGATAAGCGAGTAGGATTCAGCTAAACACCAGCGAGGTTATCTCACGTCTAACCTTGGGATTAGATGGAGGCGAAACCTGGAGGACTTTCTGACTGTGAAATTGACTTTCAAAAAAGGTCACAGCGCCGGTCTGTCCAACGCATCAAACATCATCATTTCGGTGAAAACGGCTGTTTGTTGCTATCACAGCGCCGCATCAGAAGGAGAAATCTTTTTAAGCGAGGAGCTGAACCTGTTTACCCCCACGTGTGATTATTTTTCTGCCAGGCGCACTTTGAAAATTGAAATGAAAAGCGTTCTCAATCGCCCGAGACAACAGTGAAGACTGTGTTTATTCGCACTGAAACAAAATCTCACGGTCCCGCTCCACAGCCAAAACATCCTATCATTATGCCCCCCCCCCCAACGATTTTGTGCTCCAGGAGGTCCGAGGTTAGAGAGGATATATCAGGTTGGGAAGGGGCAGTATGCTGCCACTGCCTCTGTTACAGACAGACAAGCTGGCCTGCTGTGCCCAGCATGTTGCAGCGCGCGCGGGAAGACATCGTCTTTCGTTTTTTGCTCTGCAATTTGCCAAGGCTGTTAGTTCTACATTGTTATTTCAGCACTTTGGTATATACAGTACGGCTGAAAGGATCCGTGAGCCTATTTGACTCACTCACTTAAACCCTGAGCATTTGAATAGCCTCAATCAAAATGATAATTGGCTGAATCAGATGGTGGCTTTGGGTTGGATGGAGGCCGCTCAGAGAGAGAATGTGAGCGAGAACGTCTGCGCGTTTTCAAGGCTACAGTGGAAAATGTATATAACGGTCATGGATTTGTATCACATGAAACCAACCACATTGGGAGCAATTTCATTTGGCTTGAATTGCCTGAGAAAAACACATGACAGAGAGAATTCCAGATTGCTGACACATTTCTAATCAAATCTCGGGCGTTGTCCCTGCTGGTGGACCCCCCTTGATTTGAGATTCTTCGCCCTGCGTGCTCGCCCTCGGGTTCAGTTGCCGTGGCGACTAGGTCACATTTCCTCCCGAGGAATGAAAACAAGCTCATTTATGCGTTTTCATCTCCCGGCTGTATGTGTCTGTGCCGCTGTTCAATAAGGCCACACACATGTTATATTACCAGCACACACCTATGGGACCATAATAGGAGCAGCTTCGATCCATCCACAGTACACTGGACTCTAGAGGACACTTTGAGAGGTGTGTGTTACTACATCCAGGCTAATCCCATGGAAATCATAACCTTTTTTTTTTCTGGTTGTACACATTCAACAGATCAGACAATTGCAATCGTTATGATGGAGACTTAATAAAGGAATATTTCAGCCCACGTTTATCCCCCATAGTTCCATCTCACCCTTCACCCGTTGAAGTTAATAGCGTCATCTTTTTACAGCTCCTCCAACACATAAAATGCCCATTAAGATTTCTTGAAACAGCTTGTGCACCGTAATCCATGTGTTCTGAAGCCAAACAAACGACTGCACTGTGGGTCCAGAAGACCAATATCCATCTCTTCTTCTCCTGTGAACTTCAATGAAGCTTTGACTGACATGAAGGAGAGTAGAAGATGACTGAATAATATATTTTGGGAGAACTATGGATGGAAACATTATTACACAAATGGAAGCAGAATGAAAGAAAATAATGTATTTGAAAAACAAAAACGTATTATGTTCTGTGCTTGGTATTTAAAATGTCAATATTATACTGTACCTGATCATTTATCAGGTATAAACTACATTTTGAATTCCAAGCACAGGTGCAACCAATACATTCATTAGGGCCCCAGCACTGGAACACCTAAATGGATTTGAAGTTGGAAAGGTAGAAAATAGATTGTGATGGCACAGGTTTTTTTTTCTGGTCTGAAAACAGTTTTTCTTTCAGTGTAAGTGGATGAAAACTGCCACACTTAATATTGTTTGACCCGCGACTATAGGTTGACTCTATAGCACAGTACAGAGTAGAGTACAGTAGTGTGGCGTACAGGCTAGTGTTGGTAGTAAGAATTTTAAATTCTAACAGACTCACAGCTATGCTGTTGTGCTTCTGACTTGGATTGTGGTTGTTTGTATTCATCAAAACGTTCAAAATACTACGGTACAGTCAGTCAACCTATAGTGACATCTAGCAGCGTGTTGGCGAAGAGCTTTTTAATCTTTCTAGCAAATCTATGTAAATTTCAGACTGGAAAGCGGTGTGCTGTCTTGTCTGAGGTGAAATGCAAATGAACTAGAGTCATGATTAAATGTAACATTTGCACCATTATGCTCCAGGGACGAGGACAGACCGAACATTACCGTCACAAATTGCATATAGTTACTCATGAAATGACTCGCTATTTGAATATTTTATTCGATACTTTTTGACTCTCACTCAAGTAATTATTTGTATGGTTACTTTCAACTTCTACTTAGAATATTATAAAGTAACTGTACTTTTACTCGAGTACTGATTTGTTTACTCCACCCACCGTTGCTGATCAAATGTTACACTAAGCAATTAAAGCTCTTAAGATTGTGAAAAAGGTCTTACTTCGAGGTGGGCGGGGGGAGGCGATTAGTAGCATAATTCACTTTATAAAATGGTCGATATTAAATCTTTGGAACAGAGGTTTCCTTTTGCATTCTTAGACCTATACCTGCATTTTCGTGCCTGCCCCTGCAGGGTATAAAATTATAACATCATTTACTTGATTCACGCTCTTTATTGAAAAGCACAATGAGATATATGAGAGTAGACCATTTTGCACAGAGCCCCATGTCTTGGTGGTAATTACAGTAATACCCTTTGTAATGACCTCCTCCTGCTCCTACCATCCTCAGGGGTGTCCATTAGAATGAGAAATGCAGAGATAATATGGGGGTAAGAGGCTGTAATATTGTTCCCTTCAAGTAGTCCTGAGCTTGGTTCTATTCAGCCTGGAGCAGGGCCGGCGCCTCCATTTTTATATTTTTACATCGTAAAACATAGGTTATATACCCGCTATGCCTATTTCTGGACTTTTTAACCATAATGACCTCTGAAAAGTGCAATAACAACACAAGAAAGACTACTATTCAAAATCAAATAAAACATTTATTTCACAGCAGCAGATTAAGGCATTAATAGAGCTGAGCTTTGCATAACGTGAAATGCGGGACCTGTCTGAACATATATGTCTATATATAAGTCATAGGATAAACAATTGCTGCAAAAATCGACAAAAAAATAAACAAAATAAGAGCCAGTCAGTGCCAGGTTCATTAAATTAAAGAAATAAAGTGATCAGATGCCTTGTCTCCATCTTCCTGCTCACGGCATGCTGTGTGCTTGGGTGCAGCTGATTTCTCTGTGTGTGTGTGTGTGTGTGTGTGTGTGTGTGTGTGTTTTAATCACGTCATGATCACCACAACCTGCAGTGAGGTTCAAATTTAATAAATAGCTACATCTCTGACACCTTGTGACAACCAAAGCACAGCAAATAGCGCTTCCCTGCCAATTCTGAAACAACAGAGCTATGTTTATAGGGGGTAGCCTACATCAACTTAAACTGATCAAATTTGATGAAGACTGCAGAAACAGCAGCCTAAACATGACAGGTACAAACATTGCCTAACTGGCCTTTATAGATGAACTATTCTATTCTATTCTATTCTATTCTATTCTATTCTATTCTATTCTATTCTATTCTTTTTTCTTTTCTTTTTTTAAAGTGAGGGGGCAGAAAATTGAACTGGGGGTGCAAAGCCCCCTGGCGCCTCCTCGTGGCGCCGGGCCCGGCCTGGAGTACGGCTTACAGCGTATCTGCTGATATCGCAAATCGATTTGTAAATTGGAGCCCTAGCTGCTGTTTGTCAGTGTTGTCAGCGTGGCACCATCAACTCTGGGCATTGTTATTTACCATTATCAGTAGGCACTCGTTCGTCTCTAGACTGTATAGTGGTTTTTAAACTTTTTGTCGCCAAGGCACACTATACGCAAGCCAAAATCTCAAGGCACACCTGTATTCATATTCATACAAAATAATCTGCAAATGCTTTTTAAAGGTTTTTATAAAAGGTATTTGCATATTTACTTAACAAAATAATTCAAGAATTGATTTGAAACTTTGTAAAACTACATCAAAGCAGCAACATAGGCTACCATTTAATTACCATCCAATTATTTTTTTAAAGCAGAATATGAGAGCAATATTTACGCAATGCAGGGAAGCTGCCTATAGCTATCCACCTTATTTTTGAATGCCCCACTGTACAAATAATTGTGGGTACAAGTTCCGGTTTAACGTGACTTATTGTTGCAGCTTGCCATTTCCTTTGTTATACTCTTTGGCTGCAGAGCCGAATTATAAACCGGAAACTGGAGTACGTTATAAAAGTTATAAATATAGTCACGTCATAAACAACTAACCAACGCTGGGGGTCCGTATGGAAACAGTGTTACTCGAAATGGTTAAAAGTTAAATCAATTTGGTCATTTAGTGGCGTTTTACTACCATGTAACATAGCTAGCTAGCCGCTAACATTAGCCACAGTAGGCTGCGCACTGCGCTCTTAAAGGGATATTTATCGACAAGATTTCTGCCAAGCTGGACCTGATTAGTGATTTGCTCCGTTCGCCCAGACGGGTGTCAAGCTGTCAGCAACAAGGCTGGGAGGATCACACCAGAAGAAAAACACATAGGCATCATGGCCGCTAGAAATAAGGTGGATAGGTGGCAATTAGGTAGGAAGTTGTAATTAGGCTGTCTGAGACCAGTTTGATACATAAGGTCACTGAATTTGTGTGTGTGTGTGTGTGTGTGTGTGTCTGTGTGCGCATGCATGTGTGTGTGTGTAAGCATGGAAGAGAGAGAGAGAGAATAAAGAGAGAGTATCAATCTGGCCTACTGTAACATATATTTCTTTTCTTTTCTTTTTTGCTCAGCCCGCGAGCCCGCGACCCATTAATGTCAGCCTGACCCGAGCCCGTCGGGCTGGGTAGGGTCCCGTTGGGCTCGGGCTGAAACTGACAACTCTATACCTGATTAATTACGTTAGCTGGCTGGGCTAGCCGTGGGTGACGCACCTGCTTGTCTCTCGCCAGCTCGCTCCTTGGTTCATCAGCGCTTCGTCTTGGTGGCTGTTCTCCGGTTTAGATTGAACACATTGAACACAAGACCTAACATAACCATCTTGCACATGGGTTGAGACGAGAGGTCGGAGAGTGAACTCCGACCAAAGCCGACCCTTCTGATTGGTTCTAGGCTATGTCTCGCTGGCCAGACTCCTCTGCCTACCGGGAGAGGAGTCTGGCGCCGCAGGTCTCCATAGTGGGATTGCGATGGGCGGCGCTTAGCGGCAGTGCCCTTGGAAAATAGTTTCAAACAATCCAACTTGCCGTTTTCAGCGTGTAGCAACGAGCTAGCGTGTAGGTTTCTGCCGTTAGCTTGCTAGCTAGTTAGCGTTAGCGTTGTTTTCACTGATGCGGCAGGGCACTGTTTACAGTGACACACAGGGAGGAGGGAGCGGAAGCCGCTCTGATTGACATGGTCGGAACCAATGACAGAGCTTGTAATAAGCCGGGAGCGGACATCCAGCTGCCACCGAAACAGTCGCTCCAATGGGGGAGCAGCTGTAGAGCAGGGGAGGGCTTATCCCAGTTGCCTGTTTCCACGGCACCAGACTCCTCTCACGGTAGGGAGGGGAGGCTGGCCAGCGAAACTAGTTCTAGGCTATACACCTCTCACTGTCTCTCTCTAAAACCCACAGAATAGATCAAAGGCATGATTTTATGCTCCCCGCCTTCATTTTGCTCTCAGATCTGATGAATGATAATGATTGGCACAACAATCTACTGTAGTAACACACTGCAGGCCGTGCTGTATTTAAGACACTCACCTGGTGACTCCAGTATTTTACAATATCTGATTTCTAATTTTTAAGTATCTTCTGTTTCATGTATTCTGTATTCTATGTGTACGGCAATTATGAGCATAATGAATTGGAAAGAAGTTGATGGTTAACATTGCCTGGATTGATATGGGCGACACGCGGTGCAGTCAGTGCATTGACTGATGGAGTCCATCAGTCTTCTGACAGAGACACTGACAGAGGCTCAATTACCCACCTGACCTCAATGACATTCAGGCCTCGTTTGGATGAGATCGCGCTCCTTGCGTGTCTCACCTGCTGGACGCGGAATAAATATTCTCATCCCTATATCCTTATTGTTCATCACTGTGCCGAGTGTTATTGGAAAACACGTGATTTGACACCATATGTATTTTAAGCCCCTTTGAGGACTTTACTGAAATAACCTGGCTGTATATTCAGTTGTAAATCCGACTACAGGCTTTTTTGTGCGATATTCATTGGGAGAAAGTGTTTGTTCATATATAGATCATCTCTCCATCAGCGATTTGTACCTGCAGGGCACAATCTGTCACTGCTGCTTACCCAATTTAAGACCGTCACTAACGAGCTTAACGACACATGTATGACGTCGAAATAGAAATATATATTTTTTTCTTGTTGCCCCACAGCAGAGTTGAGAAGCTTTGATTAACACGTTGTGACAATGAACACACACACACACACACACACACACACACACACACACACACACACACACACACACACGCACACACACACACACACACACACAGAGAGAGAAATCAGCTGCACCCAAGCACACAGCATGCCATGAGCAGGAAGATGGAGACAACGCATCTGATCACTTTATTTCTTTAATTTAATGAACCTGGCACTGACTGGCTATTATTTTTTTATTTTTTTTGTCGATTTATTTTTTTGACACACGCACGCACGCACGCACACACACACACACACAGACACACGATACACACTTAACATGTACTATATAGAAATCCTCCCATCAGTTCCCCCCGGGATAAAGTTAGGAAGGGGCTGATGTCGATTACCATAGCTTTGTCATGCGTTTGCCACGATGAATCAAGTTCACCATCTGCAGCCACCGGGGCTGTCACCACCACGGCCACCGGGGGGGCTGCCTGTCTGTCACCACCACATCAGGAAGATTTACCACAGAAGAAGAAGTTGATTTGCATATCAAACCGAGGACACAACCTCCCCATTTTCTGTGAAAAATATGCGCACACCTGTTACAAAATGATCGATATACACGACCGTCACCACCCTCCTCGTTTATATATTTATATATATATATTTATATTTATATATTTACAGCTCGGAGGCAGAATTGTCAATGCGGCGGCTGGAAAGAAACGTTTCGAGGGGGGAATTCGCCGGATTATTATTATGCGATTATCTAAATGAGCTCGGAGTGCTCTCTCAGTAGTGCTCTTGATTGCCACATTAATTCGCCATTAGCATAGACGCTTTATGTTTGTTTCCTTTATGGCACTTTTGTAGCCGTGCAGCTCTAAATAATTTAAATATGGGGGGACCTCGCTTACGACCGACTTTTGTGCTCTTTCTAACTGTGCCTCCATGAATACTATACTGCACAATCTGTTTAACATATAAAAAAGATGGTAATTGACTATATGGGGAAGATATTTCTGGCATCCTCCCGATGTCTGGACCCGAGAGAGAGAGAGAGAGGGCGGGGGGGGGGGGGGGAGGGGGGGGGGGGACAGAGGGGGAGAGAGAGAGGGAAACAGAGAGAGAGGGAGAGGGAGAGAGAGAGAGGGAATAAACGATGGTCTCTTTGGCTGATGTAGGTCATAGAGGCATCGGTATTAAATTTAATCACATTTTTGTCATTGCCTTTTAATATACTTTTTCTTCTACTATTGATGTGACCGCTACTACGCTGTATACTTGCATCAAGACAAATTCCTCGTTTGTAATCTGATTACTTACTGTGGCTATTAAAGTAAATCTTGAATCTTGAATATTTACAGTTAATATTATGTGGGTGTGAAACTAAAAATAATTTGATTCCGTAAACGATTTTTGATCGATAATAACTGATAATTTAGTAGATGTTCTGGAGAACATACTGTAATGGCAACAAAAGGGATCTTCTGCCTGGAGCCCCATCAGTGGTGGCTTTCTGTTTGTGTTTACCTCAGTGTAGCTGTGTCGCTTTACCTCTGCTCTGCTGATAATATTCTGCTGACTTCCACACTGTGTGTGTGTGTGTTATCTAGCTTGACTAGGATTCAGCTTATCCTCCACGTAATGTGATCTGAAGTGCCCGTTTAAAAGTTTACCCCAAACTGTAGTATATAGAGAAGCACCATATATGTTCGACACTATAGGGTTCCTTCTGCGCCAGCAACGCCAGCTTGCGGAGATCTCTCGGAGTTCACCACGGACATTCAGCATGTCGCCGGGAAGCACAACTTCGTGGCGGACCGCCTCTCCCGGCCGGTGGCGGGTGACGTGCACCTGGTGCTCGACTATGCCAGCATGGCTGCGGATCAGGCCGGCGTTTGCAGCTACGAGTTGTGGCGTTTAGCGACACACCGGCACCATGCTCCTCTGCAACGTTTCTACGGGTCTGGCCAGGTCCATGGTTCCTCCTCGAGTGGCGCTGGCGGGTTTTCGACACCATCCATGGATTTTCGCACCCGGGGGGTGAAGTCGTCCACAAAGCTGGTGGCAGCCAAGTTCGTCTGGCCAGGCCTGAAGAAGGACATGCGGGACTGGACAGTGTGTGGCCTGCCAGTGCGCTAAGCTTCATCGCCACACCAAAGCCCCTTTGGCCCCGTTCCTGGTTCCTGAGCGTCGTTTCGATCATGTCAACGTGGACCTGGTGGGACCCCTTCCCCCCTCCGACGGGTTCACCCACCTCCTCACCATGGTGGACAGGACCACCCGGTGGTCATCCACCACGTCCGCAGAGGCGGCCAGGGCCTTCATCGGGTCCTGGCCGGTTCGGGCGACCCAGGACCAACCATGAAAAGAAAATCACAAAAAAAGTAGCCGACGTTCTTCCCCAGCAGTCTCAGTCTCAGGAACCGTTGCGCTGCATAATTTGTTTGACATACATCCTTGGACATTACCTACCACCTAACTGTCGCATCTCAGGTCTGTTCTCTTCCACCAAATCACCATTAAAATATGGAGCTGTCACACCAGTGCTGGCAGCAATGAGAATTGTTGCTAATGATAGAGTACAGGCGGCAGCCAAACTGTATGTATTAACAAGACCGTGGGTAAATAAAGGAGATAGTCGATATCAGTTGCGGCAGATGTATTAAAGCTAATTGACTTCTTTAAAGAAGCACAATCAGAGACTATTTTCTATTGGCTTGTTAATCAGGAGTGGAATAGAGCCAATCTTGGTTAATAGGAAGCAGAGGTCTAACCTGGGCGAGACAGAGAGGACACAGAAAGGACTAAGATTAGCTTTCACTTATCTAAGCTATCCTGGAAAAATAGCCCATGGCAAAGACAGTGTGATCTTTAAACCCGGGCTCAACCCAATTAAGGAAGAAGAGTCAACCAATCTGGTTCAACTCAATATCACTTTGTAATTAGATGGCATGAAACAATTTTTCGAATGTCTCATTCATCACTGAGTTTTTATTAAATTACTTTAACGGCTAAATTAGTAAAAAACATGATTAAGGCTTAAGATCATGTGAGTTCACAGAGTTCAATGTAATAACGTGGAGAAAGTAAAGTCAATTAGTGAGAGTATTTTCTTTTTTCTTTAGATGGGTCCATTTTGCCCATTGCCACAAGGAGTGTTTGAGAGAGGCAAAGTGAACGTCACTTCCTGCTTCAGCACTGTACCAGATATTTTCTTCCGCAATTTATTTTCCCATAGACATTTCGTAAAATGCTTATACAAATAGTTTTACTTGGTCAAACCAAACGGTTCAGCTATATTTAGAATCGGGAGAGACCACAGAACATTTCACTTGGACCAAAACAAAAAACAACAACATTGAAAAAATACTGTCTTTAAACCCGCATTTTTTCACGTTTTGGTCCGAGTGAAATGTTACGTGGTCTCTCCTGTTTCTAAATATATCCGAACCGTTTGGTTTGAACACGTAAAACTATTTCTATAAGCATTTTACGAAATGTCTATGGGAAAATAAATGGCAGATGAAAATCTCTGGTACAGTGCTGAAGCAGGAAGTGACGTTCCACTTTGGCTCTAAACAAAGGGAGGACACGGTGGTGTTGTTGGGTAAGGAGAAGGGTTTATTGTAGGGCAGGATCTGGTTGGAGGGGCTGATGATGGCAGCAGGGAGCAGGAAACCAGTGGGCGCAGCAGCAGCAGGGGTGAGTGATGTTAAGGAGGTCAGGGCTTGGCGTGAGCGTGGGATGAGGGGGGAAGCGTGGCAGGCAGGCAGGCAGGCAGGCAGGGGTGTCGTCGTGGAGGCTAGGAGGAGGTTGCTGGCTGGCAGGCGGGGAGACGAGCGGGCGCGGGGGATGATCCTGGGAAACGAGGTGCCTGGTTCATAATAACAGGAACACGAGGAGACAAAGTCACGAGGAGGAGTTTCAACTAGATTGGGCCTTGAAGCCTAACTACCGCTGTGGTTGAAACATCAAGCCGGCAAAGAATGATTGAGGTGAGGTGACGAGCCGATTGCAGACGGGTGTGCATGACAGAGATGGCAAAAGTAGACAGATCCGTTACTCAACTGTTCAAAAAGTACTGAACTTGAAGTACAGGCTCTGAAATGTACTCAAAATTAAAAAAGTCAAATTAGCCCTCTGAAGGATACAGGCTCTTTCTGTGCAAAGATAACTAAACCTCACGTCATATTAAATATATAAGACTATTCAACTTAAAAGATTGCCTCCTCCAAACATGTTTTAAGATGTATAAAAACTAGGGATGTCACAATATATCGTCCCACGATATATAGCGATATCAAAACGTGACAATATGTATCGTTGAGAGGAAATCTCATATCGTGAGAAAAAGAAGCTGAACATGGTGTGGCACTGATCTGCATCTGATTGCATGCTCGCTCTCCTTTTCATTGCTTTGTTTGAAGAGACGAGGGACGTTACAGACACGGAGGAGGAAAATGGTGAAATGACTCAAATTAGCGTGGAGGATGCCCCCTCAACTTACAAATCGACGGCAAAAAAATATTGTTAAAATATCGCATCGTATCGTTATCGTGAACCCAATATCGTGTTTCGTATCGTATCGTGAACTGAGCTCGTATCGTGACACCCCTAATAAAAACTTTGATTCATAATTTGTGTTTGATATGGCCATGGATGGGCTTGCTCCTGGTCTGAATCTGCTCCGTCTGCAGTGTTGGCTCGTTCACTTTCATCCACTGTCATCGACGCTCATGTCGCTACTAGTTCTGTCACGGACATCTCATTCTTCATGTCCCTCTCTCTCGCCAAAGCCATGCTGAAGCCACGCCGAAGCCACACAGTTTCATTTCTCCTGAAGATTTGTTTACCGACGGGGAGAAAAGCCCCACGTTATAACCACCCGTCAATCTCTCTCTCTCTCACTCTCTCTGCTCAACACTGTTGTAGTAACACCATTTTATTTTGAAATTCAGTTGACTTTGCCATTTCCCACGGATATTGTCGCGTTTTTCCTTCATGGCTTGACAGAAAAAGTCTGCCTTCACGCGCGCCTAGTCGGCTTGAAAATAGAAACTCACGCCTAAACGATAAAATCGGCGCAGGTCAGGTGAGGCGTGGGTACACGCAAGGTTCACGTTGAGGCGCCCTGTGTACACAGCCTCATTGACTAAAAAGGACGCCTATTTAAAAGCATGGGTAAAGGGCAAGGCGTAGGCAAGGCTTGGGTGCTGTGTGTGAACGTAGCCTGAAGCTGCCAGGCATGAATTCAATGGGAGTTGTGGGTGCAGGTTCAAGGTGCGCCGAGCAGCAAGGCAAGGCGGTTAAGCGTTAGTTCAGCGTGAGCCTGCCTCACTTCTTCTGCCTATGTTCTGCCTATGGTGTGAACAAAGACTTAACGCACACACACCCACACTCCTGTGCAAATTGATGTCAACACACATGCCCCATTTGTGCACACTGGGGCTGCAGCCACATGTAAACGACGTCCCTCTCATTTCTCACATGCATGAGCGTTAACCCGCCTGTCAACCGTGGGTTGTAAACAGTCAGCGGCGGTGCTAATCGCAGTGGGAGCGATAGCTCGGGGAATGTGGGTGGTGGTGAGCGGTGAGCGGTGAGCCCGCTCCCTCCCTCCCAGCCACAGGTGGCTCAGCTCGGGGAATGTGGGTGGTGGTGGTGAGCGGTGAGCCCGCTCCCTCCCTCCCAGCCACAGGTGGCTCAGCTCGGGGAGATGGAACAGTGGGGATTTGACCCGAGGGAGCAGCGCAGGCAGCCGACCTGAGAAAAACAAGCACAGTGGTCCTAATGAGGGCGTTTTGGTGAGAGCCGAGCAGAGAGGCGGTGGGTGTGGCGCTGCTACTGTCAGGGTGTGGGGGCGGCATGAGGGGGGGGGGGGGGGGGGGAGCTCACAAGGAACTAGGGGAAATAGGGGGGGGGGGGGGAGCTCACAAGGAACTAGGGGAAATAGGGGGGGGGGCTTTGGTTCAGGCTATTTTTTAGGGCTGCAACTAACGATTATTTTCATAATCGATGAATCTGTCGATTATTTTCTCGATTAATCGATGAGCACATGACGATCAGTGTTTCCCAAAGTCCAAGATGACGCTCTCAAATGTCTCGTTTTCTCCACAACTCAAAGATAATATCAGTTTACTGTCACACAGGAGTAAAGAAACCAGAAGATATTCACATTTAAGAGGTTGGAATCAGAGAATTTTGACCTTTTCTCTTAAAATTGTACTCAAAACGATTAATCGATTATCAAAATAGTTGTCGATTCATTTTGCTAACACTTTATAATATAATATTCAGTTGTAAGTCATTTATAAGCCTTTAGATAATGATGAACTAATCACTTACAAAACATGAATATGCATTTGTAGATGATTAATACATGCTATGTTAACACAACACAAATGTGTTGTAAGTCATCTATAAACCTTTAGTAAATTAAGTGTTCCTCAGCTGTTATAAATGATGTGTAAATCATTTACAATTCATTTACAAGGCTTTCTGCATCCCCTAATCTAAAGTGTAAACCATTCATCACACATAAATGTGTTACATACAAGGGGGGTAACGACTGAGCGTTATTATAAAGTGTTACCTTCATTTTCTGTCGATCGACTAATCGATTAATCGATCGATCGTTGCAGCTCTACTCCTTTGAGCGTATTTATAGTATTGCAGAATGAACCGACTCTTGTGTTTCATTCGGAATGCTGGATGTGATGCAACCATCCTGTCCCCGGGAATACCTGGGGACATGATGATTCATTAAGCCCAGCCCACACACATTGTTGCACACACACACACAACAAACTCACACACACACACACACACACTCGCACACACTCGTGTGCACACACGCACACACACTGTACACTTACATATAGAAACATGTGCATGTGCACACAATCTTGGCCCCGGTTTCCACACATTTATGTTTAGATGCGCGCACACACACACACACACAGACAGAGACACACACACACACACACACACACACACACACACACACACACACACACACACACACACACACACACACACACACTCTGTACACACAAACACACTTGGGAGACCCTGCAAGAAGGAGAAGAATGAGCGGCTGACAGAGACAAGTTGCGTCTCTCCCCTCTGTATGCTGGTCGGCTGCAGCGTGTGTGTGTGGGTTTAGTGCGTTAGTCCCCTTGGATGAGCACACACACGCGATGCTGAGGATGCAGCTGGGAGCATGAGTTCTGGTTCTGACCGAGAGGCGTATGACATGGTCTGTCAGAAAGCCCTCACCCTCATCGTTGACCTCTGTCTGCACAACAGCGCACTACTGGACGAAGACACCTGTCAGGATTTCATCTTCCTGTTGTCCAGCCAGAGCTCCGACCGCCGCAAAGAACCGGGTAAGCACCATTCTTTAACTCTGTATTGAATCTTCTGAACACAGTGGCTTTCCTGATGTGCTCTGACAGTCAGCCTAGCTCCTTGCTTGAGTTTGCCTTTTTTAGAAGTGAACGGATTTCAAAGGATTATGTAGAGCAGCATTTTTGAGATGCAGATACACTCGCTTTCCACAGGTGGCTACGTTTCTTTTCTTTTTGTCTTAAAGTGTTAATTTACTTCTTCTTCTTCATTCCTTGTGCTTACCACAAACAGCCACAGATGGTTGCTGCTCCGACACTGTTTAGACTGAGATTTCTAAGCCGTAAATCCATCATGAGTTTTTGTGACCTACCCCCCCTTCCCGCCTCGCCTCCTGGCAGACAGCACTAGGTATTCTACCCCCCCCCCCCCGCCTCCTGGCAGACAGCACTAGGTATTCTACCCCCCCCCCCCCCCCGCCTCCTGGCAGACAGCACTAGGTATATCAAGCTTAATTCACATTGACTCTCTGCTTCGCAGAACAGCGCTCTCCTAATACCGCAAATAGATCAGCCTTAAGGCGGAACTATAATGCCAGCTGATGCTGTCCGGAGCGCTCGTCCTTCCCCTGTTAAAAAGAAAACCAGACGATGGGATAAACGCCACATGTGGGATGTCTAGCTTTGATGCCTGGGTGGAGAACCTCACAATATGAGCCCGTGAAAGGACAGGTCACTGGTGCAAAAAGTAGTAATGATCCGAGCTAATGGTATGCATCTACTTTACCCGACAAAGTTTCATCCTCCTTGAAATGGACGTTGGACTTATTCATGAGGGAAACCACACATCTGGCGCAGCCTCTTGTGCATCTGTTGCTTTGGCACTGACTCGCAGCGTGCTTCACTCCTTCCGCCTTAAAAGGAATAATCCCCCTTTTCCCAATGCATTGTTAATAGCGCCTAGCTGCTCCAGACTCTCTATCAGACGGGTGTCTTTTTAACGGTGTTGGGCAAGTTACTTTCAAAATGTAATATACTACATATTACTAGTTACTTTTATTTGAAAGTAATAAGTTACTTTACAATATTACTGTCCTGTGTAGAGTAACTCATTACTTATTACACTACTTTTGCATTACTTTTACCAAAACAACAGCAGCAGCAGAACAACATCCCCGCCTCGGAACCATCCCGAAAAATAATTTAAACCATATTGAAGTCAGTGTAAACCGTCCAAAATTCTAAATGTTATTCTTTTCCTTTGTTATTGTCATCTATAGTGGGTTATTTGCATAAAAACACACAATTTGATTAGGAAATGATTGTATCTTTATGTAAATATGTGCTCTGATTTTTGTACCTCAATTTGTAACTTGTGTAACTTGACAAAGTAACTGGTATAATATTACTGAAATCCTATTGGTAATAATTAATTAATAATTAATAATATAATTAATAATTATATTACTGAGTTACTGCTAAAAGTAATAGATTACATGTAATCTATTACTTTTGTAATGAGTCACCCCCAACACAGCTTTTTAAGTCGTCGTTTTGGTGAATCCTAGCTTTCGAGACGGAGTTGTTTGGTGTCTGTCGGCTAATATTTGTGGAATGCTCAGAGATCAAAGGAATATCATAACGTGCATTCTGCTGTAGGATTCATCTCCCATATACACTAAACAATTAGGAGGGTATTTGAAGCGCTGAAGCATGAAGGATTTAGAAAGGCGCTGCTCCAGTGAATATTCAGTGCAGAGATTTCAAAAGTTCCGTTTAAAGAATGAAATGTTTTGCCATTTTGAAGGAAGCCCACTAATAAAGATGTCTCGCTCTCAGTGAAAGGGGAGTCAAACAGCCAGTTCTTAAATTGGGTGTAGGAAACTAACTGATGCCACAGTTAGTATTCCAGCACATATCATTTCGCACTGTCTGATGATTTCATCTATTGCATATACGAGGGATAAGCCGAGCAGCATTTTGGTAAACAAACCGTGTCACTGGGTGGCAACGGCAATGGAACCATATGGAGCCCAAGTGGCGCCTAGGCCTGAGTGTCTGACTCTAGCCAGTTAACTCTGTTTACATTTTAAAAACTGCGACAGTTCACACAACTTTTAACACGACATGCATATATTATACATCAAACTCTTGAGCTACTTCTGCTCTCACTCAGAATGTCAAAATATAAGCGATGTGATGTATAGTTTTTGAGATATTAACGTTTGTTTGGCACAACTCATACCGCGGGGTTCCGCATTTCTGGGTGTCAAGTGACGTCACGCTGATTCGTCCTACAGTATATCACATCTCACATGCCCATACATGGATAATGACACCACAATTATTTTCAAATGATTTGCTAATCCTTATTTCCCCCCCCCACATTTCTATTTTCTTTATTTCAACTTTGAGCAGAGTTTGACACGTGTATATATGCACTGAGACAAGGCTTTCTGTTTTCTTCATGTATTGACTACCGTATTTCCGCAAATAGGGGCCTATATTAGAGACAGGCCTTTATTTCTTAAGGTTACCGTAACCCCTTCATTAGAGCGCACTCAATTACCGTAATCCCTTCATTAGAGCGCACTCAGTTTCAGCTTCTCAGCCTCTCTGGTGTTTGACAGTTTGGGCCCCTGGTACTCCGCTCAAAGACCAGAGAGGCTTGGGGAAAGCTAGTCACTGTGGTTTCAGCCTCTCTGGTCTCTGGAGTGAAAACTCTCCACAATCGGCTGTGTGTGCAGGTGGGAAGCCGGTGGGTTATGAGTCCTAGTTTCTGCACTAGCGCCTCCTCTGGTCGGTCAGGGCGCCTGTTCGGGGGGGGAAGGGAACTGGTGGGAATAGTTCACCTCCCATGTGCTACGTCCTGCCGGTAAAGCTCCCCGCTGTCAGGTGAAAAGAAGCTGCTGGCAACTGCGCACGTGTCGGAGGAAGCGTGGTGCTAGTCTACGGCTCTCTCCAAATCGGCAGGCCGTGGAGCAGCGACCGGGGCAGCAGGGGGGAAATTGGCCAAGTACAATTGGGGAGGAAAATGGGGGGTAATCAGAGCGACAATGTAAACACAGGGACGTTCAATTTAAACCAGTGTATTGTACTGTAGAGGTACAATGAAAACCACTCACAAAAGAAAAATGCCCTTTACAGGCAATTCCAAATATGGACCAAACCATGTTATTCACCAAAAATAAGGAGTTCATAGTTCAACAAAAAACACCCCTCTTCAGGGATTCAACAATAAACAACGAAAAAATAGAAATTCACTTTGTTCAGTTCAGTTCTCAGATCTGTTCAGAGTAAACCGTCTTCTCGGGCCATGGCGAGGCTATCAGTTCAGATCCCCCCCCAAGAGTAAATCCTCCTCCCAAACAATAAAGACTCTCTCCAAAAAGAGAGTGAACCAAACATCTCTGATGCTGTCTGAGTCTGTTACCTCCGGGAGCGGTCAGTTGGTCGACTTTGTGCACACAGTATCTGAGTGCCTGGGCAGCCAGCAGGCAGCCATATTTGACAACCTAGATGGAGCTCCGTCAAACTTTATTTAACGTCCTATACTGTACACAGTATACTATAGGGCACTGTACTACACTATACTATACTACACTATATTACACTATACCATACTACACTACACTACACTACACTATACTATACTATACTATATTATACTATACTATACTATACTATAATACAGTATACTATACAATACTACACTATACCGCACTATACTATACCATACTATACTATACCATACTGCACTACACTACACTGTACTATGCTACAATACAATATACTATATAATACTACGCTACACTATACTGCACTATACTGTACTATACTATACCATACTATACTACCCCATACTGCACTGCACCTCACTACACTACACTATACTACACTACATTACACTATACTATACTATACTATACTATACTATGCTATACTATAGTATACTATACTATACTATACTACGCTACGCTACGCTACACTACACTACACTACACTGCACTATTCTATACTATACTATACTATACTATACTATACTATACTATACTATACTATACTATACTATACTATACTATACTATACTGTTTGACTGAGGCGTGGGCCCTCAGCGCTTTCTTGTCATTCATGGCTGGGTTTTGGAGGATGGTTCTGTTCTGTCCTGGTCTGATCTGTCCTGTTCTGTTCTGCTCTGTTCTGTTCTGCTCTGTTCTGTTCTGCTCTGTTCTGCTCTGTTCTGTTCTGTTCTGTTCTGCTCTGTTCTGTTCTGTTCTGTTCTGCTCTGCTCTGTTCTGTTCTGTTCTGTTCTGCTCTGCTCTGCTCTGCTCTGCTCTGCTCTGTTCTGTTCTGTTCTGTTCTGTTCTGTTCTGCTCTGCTCTGCTCTGTTCTGTTCTGCTCTGCTCTGCTCTGCTCTGTTCTGTTCTGTTCTGCTCTGCTCTGCTCTGTTCTGTTCTGTTCTGTTCTGCTCTGCTCTGTTCTGCTCTGCTCTGCTCTGTTCTGTTCTGTTCTGCTCTGCTCTGTTCTGTTCTGCTCTGCTCTGCTCTGCTCTGCTCTGTCCTGTTCTGTTCTGTTCTGCTCTGCTCTGCTCTGCTCTGTTCTGCTCTGCTCTGCTCTGCTCTGTTCTGTTCTGTTCTGTTCTGCTCTGCTCTGTTCTGTTCTGCTCTGTTCTGCTCTGTTCTGTTCTGCTCTGTTCTGTTCTGCTCTGCTCTGTTCTGTTCTGCTCTGTTCTGTTCTGCTCTGCTCTGTTCTGTTCTGCTCTGTTCTGTTCTGCTCTGTTCTGTTCTGCTCTGTTCTGTTCTGTTCTGCTCTGCTCTGCTCTGTTCTGTTCTGATCTGTTCTGTTCTGTTCTGCTCTGCTCTGTTCTGCTCTGTTCTGTTCTGTTCTGTTCTGTTCTGCTCTGCTCTGTTCTGTTCTGTTCTGCTCTGCTCTGTTCTGCTCTGTTCTGTTCTGCTCTGCTCTGCTCTGTTCTGTTCTGTTCTGTTCTGTTCTGTTCTGCTCTGTTCTGCTCTGCTCTGCTCTGTTCTGCTCTGCTCTGTTCTGTTCTGTTCTGCTCTGTTCTGCTCTGTTCTGTTCTGTTCTGCTCTGTTCTGCTCTGTTCTGTTCTGTTCTGCTCTGTTCTGTTCTGCTCTGTTCTGCTCTGTTCTGTCCTGTTCTGTTCTGTTCTGTTCTGTTCTGTTCTGCTCTGCTCTGTTCTGCTCTGTTCTGCTCTGTTCTGTTCTGTTCTGTTCTGCTCTGTTCTGTCCTGCTCTGTTCTGCTCTGTTCTGCTCTGTTCTGTTCTGTTCTGTTCTGTCCTGTTCTGTTCTGTTCTGTTCTGTTCTGTTCTGTTCTGTTCTGCTCTGTTCTGTCCTGCTCTGTTCTGCTTTGTTCTGTTCTGTTCTGTTCTGCTTTGTTCTGTTCTGTTCTGTTCTGCTCTGTTCTGTTCTGCTCTGTTCTGCTTTGTTCTGTTCTGTTCTGTTCTGTCCTGCTCTGTTCTGCTCTGTTCTGCTCTGTTCTGTTCTGTTCTGTTCTGTCCTGTTCTGTTCTCTGTTCTGTTCTGTCCTGTTCTGTTCTGTTCTGTCCTGTTCTGTCCTGCTCTGTTCTGTCCTGCTCTGTTCTGTTCTGTTCTGCTCTGTCCTGCTCTGTTCTGTTCTGTTCTGTTCTGCTCTGTTCTGTTCTGCTCTGTTCTGTTCTGCTCTGTCCTGCTCTGTTCTGTTCTGTTCTGTTCTGCTCTGTTCTGCTCTGTTCTGTTCTGTTCTGTTCTGTTCTGTTCTGCTCTGTCCTGCTCTGTTCTGTTCTGTTCTGTTCTGTTCTGTTCTGCTCTGGTCTGTTCTGTCCTGTTCTGTTCTGTTCTGTTCTGCTCTGTTCTGTTCTGTTATGTTCTGCTCTGTTCTGTTCTGTTCTGCTTTGTTCTGTTCTGTTCTGTTCTGATCTGTTCTGTTCTGCTTTGTTCTGTTCTGTTCTGTTCTGCTCTGGTCTGTTCTGTCCTGTTCTGTTCTGTTCTGCTCTGTTCTGTTCTGTTCTGTTCTGCTCTGTTCTGTTCTGTTCTGTTCTGTTCTGCTTTGTTCTGTTCTGATCTGTTCTGTTCTGTTCTGCTCTGTTCTGTTCTGCTCTGTCCTGTTCTGTTCTGTTCTGTTCTGCTTTGTTCTGTTCTGTTCTGTTCTGCTCTGTTCTGTTCTGCTTTGTTCTGTTCTGTTCTGTTCTGTTCTGTTCTGCTCTGTTCTGTTCTGTTCTGTTCTGTCCTGTTCTGCTCTGTTCTGTTCTGTTCTGTTCTGTTCTGCTCTGTTCTGCTCTGTTCTGCTCTGTTCTGTTCTGTTCTGTTCTGTCAGCCCAATCCTGAGCAAATCCTCTGTCACCTCACATCATCCTCAAAGCAGGAAGTGAACGTACATCACAGTGCCCCCTGGCCTCCAGCACTGAGCTGTGGAGACGTGTAAATGCCGTCGCACAGTTAATCTGCCCATCGCTGTGAATCATTCCTGCCACACGGAGGCTCAAACACAAGCTGCTTCTCATATTGTTGGAGGATGTGTAGGGTGGGGGATGTACGGAGGCTCAAACACAAGCTGCTTCTCATATTGTTGGAGAATATGTAGGGTGGGTGGATGTATGGAGGCTCAAACACAAGCTGCTTCTCATATTGTTGGAGGATATGTAGGGTGGGTGGATGTATGGAGGCTCAAACACAAGCTGCTTCTCATATTGTTGGAGGATATGTAGGGTGGGTGGATGTATGGAGGCTCAAACACAAGCTGCTTCTCATATTGTTGGAGGATATGTAGGGTGGAGGATGTATGGAGGCTCAAACACAAGCTGCTTCTCATACTGTTGGAGGATGTGTAGGGTGGGGGGATGTATGGAGGCTCAAACACAAGCTGCTTCTCATATTGTTGGAGGATATGTAGGGTGGGTGATGTATGGAGGCTCAAACACAAGCTGCTTCTGATATTGTTGGAGGATGTGTAGGGTGGGTGGATGTATGGAGGCTCAAACACAAGCTGCTTCTCATACTGTTGGAGGATGTGTAGGGTGGAGGATGTATGGAGGCTCAAACACAAGCTGCTTCTCATACTGTTGGAGGATGTGTAGGGTGGGGGATGTATGGAGGCTCAAACACAAGCTGCTTCTCATATTGTTGGAGGATATGTAGGGTGGGGGATGTATGGAGGCTCAAACACAAGCTGCTTCTCATATTGTTGGAGGATGTGTAGGGTGGGGGATGTATGGAGGCTCAAACACAAGCTGCTTCTCATATTGTTGGAGGATGTGTAGGATGGGGGATGTATGGAGGCTCAAACACAAGCTGCTTCTCATATTGTTGGAGGATGTGTAGGGTGGGGGATGTATGGAGGCTCAAACACAAGCTGCTTCTCATACTGTTGGAGGATGTGTAGGGTGGGGGATGTATGGAGGCTCAAACACAAGCTGCTTCTCATACTGTTGGAGGATGTGTAGGGTGGGGGATGTATGGAGGCTCAAACACAAGCTGCTTCTCATACTGTTGGAGGATGTGTAGGGTGGGGGATGTATGGAGGCTCAAACACAAGCTGCTTCTCATACTGTTGGAGGATGTGTAGGGTGGAGGATGTATGGAGGCTCAAACACAAGCTGCTTCTCATACTGTTGGAGGATGTGTAGGGTGGGGGATGTATGGAGGCTCAAACACAAGCTGCTTCTCATACTGTTGGAGGATGTGTAGGGTGGGGGATGTATGGAGGCTCAAACACAAGCTGCTTCTCATACTGTTGGAGGATGTGTAGGGTGGGGGATGTATGGAGGCTCAAACACAAGCTGCTTCTCATATTGTTGGAGGATGTGTAGGGTGGGGGATGTATGGAGGCTCAAACACAAGCTGCTTCTCATATTGTTGGAGGATGTGTAGGGTGGGGGGATGTATGGAGGCTCAAACACAAGCTGCTTCTCATATTGTTGGAGGATGTGTAGGGTGGGGGGATGTATGGAGGCTCAAACACAAGCTGCTTCTCATATTGTTGGAGGATGTGTAGGGTGGGGGATGTATGGAGGCTCAAACACAAGCTGCTTCTCATATTGTTGGAGGATGTGTAGGGTGGGGGGATGTATGGAGGCTCAAACACAAGCTGCTTCTCATATTGTTGGAGGATGTGTAGGGTGGGGGATGTATGGAGGCTCAAACACAAGCTGCTTCTCATATTGTTGGAGGATGTGTAGGGTGGGGGATGTATGGAGGCTCAAACACAAGCTGCTTCTCATATTGTTGGAGGATGTGTAGGGTGGGTGGATGTATGGAGGCTCAAACACAAGCTGCTTCTCATATTGTTGGAGGATGTGTAGGGTGGGGGATGTATGGAGGCTCAAACACAAGCTGCTTCTCATATTGTTGGAGGATGTGTAGGGTGGGGGGATGTATGGAGGCTCAAACACAAGCTGCTTCTCATATTGTTGGAGGATGTGTAGGGTGCAGGATGTATGGAGGCTCAAACACAAGCTGCTTCTCATATTGTTGGAGGATGTGTAGGGTGGGGGATGTATGGAGGCTCAAACACAAGCTGCTTCTCATATTGTTGGAGGATGTGTAGGGTGGGGGATGTATGGAGGCTCAAACACAAGCTGCTTCTCATATTGTTGGAGGATATGTAGGGTGGAGGATGTATGGAGTGTCTCCTGGTATGTGTTCTCCTATGGCGCTATGTATAGACCCTGCAGAGAAACAAACTGCATGTAGCAAGCACCATGCTCAACCAGCCGCGCTGGAAGTACTTTTAGGTAGGGAGTGCTGTAAGGAAGGGACTCTCGGTGCTGTCCGCAAGGGCAGCGCCCAAGAAAATTTGAAGTTTTTTTTACTTTTAGCTAGGGATGCACCGATATGAAAATTTTGGCCGATGCCGATAACCAATATTAACATTGCTGTTATGGCCGATAACCGATATTTACCGATGTCGATATGATCTGTATAAAACCACATTTTTATGATCATCACATTTTGTACACACTGAAAAACACATGTTAACACTGAATTTGAAAAAGTTATGCATTTCTTTATTTGCAAAGCCTTTGGAAAAGCCCATAAATCATAGATTTACTGCATTATTTCATATCAATGTGAAGAATTTGGCTGATAATGATAACCGATATTAACATTGCAACATCTGACCGATACCGATATGACCGATATGTTAAAAAATGACTAACATCGGCCGATACCGATATGATTGCCGATATATCGTGCATCCCTACTTTTAGCCATATTTAGAGGAATATTTAATTTTAAATTAACATTAGGATTATACTGTTGTGATGTCATTATTCAGTAGGGGTGGGGGAAAAAATCGATTCACCTAAGTATCGCGATTTTTAATGTCACGATTTTTTGGATCGATCTTTTATTCCAGAATCGATAATCGCAAATCAAAAAAAAAAAAAAAAAAAAATTTTTTTTTTTTTTTTTGGGTGCTTGCAGTCAGGCCACTCACTGAACAGCAGGCCAGGCGCCGCCTACTGGTTTACTAGTGGTTTTATTACTTTATTAGTTAGTCTGAAGTAATAATTACACTTCAGGGTTAAAGTGGGTGCATCTCATTGTAAAATTGGACTTCAAACGCCCAAATCTGGCTTCAAACGGCCCAAATTTCACGCGCGTTGGCCCATATCGGCCTGGCCTGCTTGGTATCTAATGCCCGGCCTGAATTATGATCCCAGTCCGCCCCTGTTTTTAACTATATCGCCCAGCCCTACTCATGATATATAATATACAGTCTCTAGTGTATGATTCAACTTTTCCCATGTTCTAATCTAGTGTAAAAAAGCAAACAAACTGAAAAAAGAAAAGAAAAAAATAAACAAAAATCGCAATAAATCGTAATATCGAATCGCAATAATCGTAGAATCGCAATACTTAAGAATCGCAATATAAATCGAATCGGCACCCAAGAATCGTGATAGTATCGAATCGGGAGATAAGTGAATCGCCACAGCTCTATTATTCAGTATCTTCTCCTCTTCTCTGCAGCATTACTCAATTTACCCTCAGGAATCAGGGACAGTGATAGCCTACCTGCTATTCCTCCCATCTTCTCTTTCTTTTTTCCTCAGTCTTGTCATCTCGGATCTCCGTGAACAAAGTAAACACAGCTATGTAAACACTAGTTTCAACGTGAGGCTAAGTAAACAAAACTTCAGCATTTCCCGGAGTGCACGCTTCACATTGTGTGGATCCTATACCCAAGAACCACTGCGTTGAGCAAAGATCATCTATAGAGAAGATATCCACTACACACTCGAGCCAAATTCAACAATTTTGAAAATTCCATCTCTTGCCACCAGGGGGTGCTGCAGCACCCACCGCACCGGGCTTCCCGCGCCGTTGCAACCAAGTGTGCCAGTGCCACACGACGTAGCGTCTTATGTCTGTATCAAACATCTAATTTGCGTTCCTGTATTTTCACACCGTGTGCAACCGTTTCTTTTAGCTGGAAAATATGATTTTTGAGCCATTTATTGAAAAGCATCACTTCTTCACCTCTGCCGCTCCTGTGTTTGTTTGTATCCCTGAATGGTTATTATGCTCAATATGCCGTGTGCTTTTGTTGACTTTTCCAACTCTGCTTTTAGGGAGTTTGGGGGGGGAATGTATTGTTTTCATTTGACCTGCCTCCTCCTTTGTGACAGACAGTCTAGACTCTAGAGAGAGGAGCGTGTGTGTAAACAAACAGAGCTGCTACACTTTATATAATGTATATCTGCAGCCGTCAAGCTCACAGCAGCACAGCCATTTTTTTTTACCAGAGTCAAATTGCTTCCTGCAGTTGGCCGAGTTTCCCTTCACTTCAAATCGATTATGGGCGACAAATAAGGAGAACTAATTAGAAATGGCGGGACTGTCTGTCACACCCCTTGTCCCCACCTGGGTGAGAGATAATGCCCTTTGTCTTTATCGAGCAAATTTGTTGAATCAGAGTTGGCTGATGATTGTATTCCAATCTGGACCGCCCGTGCCACACTGCACAGGATCCACCTGCTGCTGCTGCTGCTGCTGCTGCTTGTGAAGAGTTCTTCATTGAGATTAATGGGAGTTCAGATCGAAGCCTCTGCTGAGCGAACGTTTCCCACTGATCAACTGCCTGCTGCCTACGATATCGATATTCACTCCAGAGAGCGTTGATACACAAACACACACACACACACACACACACACACACACACACACACACACACACACACACACACACACACACACCTCTATATATACACAGACACCCCCCTCAGACACCCGTTACATATTCCACGCTCATTATGGGCTTCAGGTGTGTGGGCTCGAACCCCCGACGACGACGAGACTCATTTTGATGGCGTTATTTCTCTCGCGCGCGCGGGCCGGTCCTTCTTGAGGTTTATTAAGCAAGAAGACCTCTGGCTGGCAGAGGACATTAGCATCACCAGATCATCCGTTTAGTTCCCACGCCGCTCCTCGGTCTCTCCTCCGTCCCCCGCTATCTGCAGGGGGAACGAGGGGATGTGGTGCATTGCAGGTTTTGAAAACAAGAACATCAAATTAACTGCACTGTCGAGATTAGAACCCGGGCAGAACCAGCAACCCGGTGTGCCTTTCAATAATTCATGCCCACTGTCGACCCTGGCTGTATTTTATTGATACAACATTTTACTGCAGACCCACAAAAAGAACATTGGTATGCAGTCCTTTTCCTGTTGTGGAAGATAACGCACGCGCGGGTGAATGCCTCGTCTCCGTCTCCAGTGTCGTGGAAAGAGACTGAGAGCCATTGATCTCAAGGATCCGTGACATTATGGACGCTCATCGTGAGAATAATAAAAGGCTTTTTAGACTTTGTTTTAGGGCATGTCCTCAAGCTATATGGCCAAGATAATGGTCAGAAATTGCAGTGTACTGTAAGCGAGGTACATGTATAGCAGCACAGGGTAGGAAGTTAGCGGGGGCTTGGGGCAAAATGCCCCTAAAATGTTTTGAATTGCCGTTGGAATTGGGGTGACGGGGGGTTTTAAATGCCCCCATAAAATAAAGAGTTTACTACTTTCTGTATTTTAACATTATTCTGTATTTGCAAAGCGTGACTCGAAAATGGCCAGCTAGGCATCCATACAACCCCCGCCCCTCCTCCTCCTACTAGCGTTATTTAGCTCAGTGACAGGCAGCACAAGCTAGCTGGCCAGCTAGTTCACTCATGTTTTTGCCAAGTACATTCATAACATGCCAGACAATCAACAGTGTTGTTGAGATAGGAAATGGGTGACTGTTTATGAACTTTTAGAAATAATAAAATATGCTTGGGATAAGAGTCATTGATTGGTCTGTCATGCTACTTAGGTGCAACTAAAGTATTTCCCAACATTTGATCAAATTGCCCTGGAAATTATCCAAAATGCCCCCGAAATACAGTATATTTCACAGGGGCAGCACATAGCCCTCATTTAAAAATGTTAATTTCCTACCCTGTATGCACACTATAGGCATTCCCATTCAAGATTCACTTTAATGGCCGCAGTAAGTAGGTTTACAAATGTGGAATTTGACTTAGTGCAAGGATGCAGCCATTGATAGTAGCCTATGCAGCACAGTGGTCACATCACTAGTAGAAGCGAGTCTTGGTCTAAGCCAGTGGTCACCAACCAGTAGATCGGGATCTACTAGATCTCAGGGTGCTTACCGGTAGATCCCCAAATCATTTTTGCATCATGAGTGTAACTTTGTAGTGTCAGTGTCTTGCATTCAACCAGTCAGTCCGTGCATGTTTATTGCAAATGGACAATTTAAATATCGATGAACATATACTGTTTATTGCTTGTTAATTGTTTATTGATTATTGCTTATCATTGAAATTATAATCGGCATTTAATTTATGGTCATGTCTACCCACACTTAAAGGGACAGCTCACCCTAAAATCGTTCCTACATGAAACTACTCACAACAAAGTCTGTGCATTATCTTGAGTAACCGGGTCATGATTTCTGGAAAGACACATGCTGTTTTTCAAATGTATTTTTTTGGTGCTTCGAGCACTACAAGCCGAGTGCCATCCAGTTCCATTGTATTGGAGAGAAGGCAGACATCTCTGCGGCCGATATCTCCAAAACTCAGGCAATGAACACAAAAACGATATAGATGGATAAATAACACTACAGTTGAGAGGGAATATATGTATTTTCAATTTTAGGGTGAGCTGTCCCTTTAAGTATGGAATATACGAGTTTATGAAAAAAAAAAAAAAAAGTGTAATTATGTTTTGGTGTGTGTACAAAGTGTAAAAACGTTGGGCACCCCTGGTCTAAGCACCTTCTTTAGACCTCCGTGTATAGAATCAGTGTTTATAAGCTTATCTAGTTTGAGGGTGTGTGGATGAAGCAGGGGGGGGGGTTCAAATAAAACGAACACTTCAGGGTCGGGTCAGCAGCAGCAGGAGGACGTAATGATCTTCAGGGTGGGGTCAGCAGCAGCAGGAGGAGGACGTAATGATCTTCAGGGTGGGGTCAGCAGCAGCAGGAGGACGTAATGATCTTCAGGGTGGGGTCAGCAGCAGCAGGAGGACGTAATGATCTTCAGGGTGGGGTCAGCAGCAGCAGGAGGACGTAATGATCTTCAGGGTGGGGTCAGCAGCAGCAGGAGGAGGACGTAATGATCTTCAGGGTGGGGTCAGCAGCAGCAGGAGGACGTAATGATCTTCAGGGTGGGGTCAGCAGCAGCAGGAGGAGGACGTAATGATCTTCAGGGTGGGGTCAGCAGCAGCAGGAGGACGTAATGATCGACCAAGTGGAACACATTTTTCATTAAAATGAATGCGCTAAAGAACGACAAAAGTCAGACAGCCAACCGAATACTAATCAGCCCTTCTGTAAGCAGTCAGCGAGGAGCATTTTAAACGGCAACACTTTCGTTCCCCCTTCTCTGGAGAGTTTCTCTGGCATTCCCCCCCTCCTTCCTCCTTCCTCCCAACAATTTAATTTGGAAGATCAATTGCATCTGGGATGTCCCCGATGGCGCTGATTTCCAGGGATGTTCTCTTCTTCTCTTCAGTGGAACAAGTGTGGCGCTCGGCTGGCGTGAATGCGAATCCATCTCTATGAATAAAAAATATCCTTGATCGCGTGGACACAACACAGCAGCTAGACGACATCAAAGTACGCTGTACTTCACACACACACACACAAGTGTTTGATAGTGTTACAACGAGTGTCCTCAGAGTCGCGTTAGAAGATGTTTGGTTTCCTCCTTACAAATTAGATGAAGGTCCTGCATGACAAAAAGGTTATGCGATGAATAATGTAGAAAGCGGCTGTGTCTTACAGAGGCCAGCGCACCGGGCGAAGAGAAGGCCTCTGCTGGGCTATTGAGCACTAACATTGGTTTATTGATTCGTGAATCAGGCCCCAGGCCAGCAAAGTAGAGAGCTCCTTGCACAGTAGATGCAAAGCATGAGAGGCATGCTTGTTTTTGCAATATTCCCCCCCCCAGAGTATGACATTATATCACCATTTGGCATAGAAATGTAACAATTAAGATGTTTGTTGTGTAGGTTCCTGTTGTATCTTGTTCTACATTTTTTTTTTTTGGGGGGGGGGGGGGGGGGAGCTATGAAGAGGAACGCAAACACATGTTGATTTGGCTCCTTCTTCATTTGAACCCATTGCATCGCTGCTTTCAAGCCCTTCTCATGTTATTATCAGTGTTGGGCAAGTTACTTTCAAAATGTCATATACTACATATTACTAGTTACTTTCATTTGAAAGTAATAAGTTACTTTACAATATTACTGTCTGTGTAGAGTAACTCGTTACTTATTACACTAAACAACTGCAGCAGCAGAATGACATCGCCGCCACAGAAACCATCCCGAAAAATAATTTCAACCGCCTTGAAGTCAGTGTAAACAATCCAAAATTCTAAATGTTATCCTTTTCCTTTGTTAATGTAATCTATAGTGGTTATTTGCATAAAAACACAGTTTGATTAGGAAATGATTGCATCTTTTTTTAAATATGTGGTTTGATTTAATCAAATGTAACTAAATTTGTAACTTGAGTTCAAGATTCAAGATTCAAGATTCAAGATTCAATACTTTATTGCCATGTCAACAGAGTTGATTGGAATTTGTTTCAGTGCAGCTCTAAAAAACAGACATAAAAACAGACATAACAAATCACAGATTCAGACACAGTACTTGACAAAGTAACTGGTATAATATTACTGAAATCCTATAAGTAATAAGTTACATTACTGAGTTACTGCTAAAAGTAATATATTACATGTAATATGTTACGTTTGTAATGAGTTACCCCCAACACTGATTATTATATTATTGATATCTCTCATCTGTAGTGCATGCTCTCATGTCTCCGAGGTAGAATGGTTGATTTGGCTCGTGTAGCTGTTTTGTTACCCTTGGCTGTTGCGCCGTCTGTCGTGCTGAAAGCTTGAGGCCTCTGGGGGGCGACGCTGCTGCTGCTGCTGCTGCTGCACTGGCAGGAGCTGATGGTGTAGAAACACCATCAGCTGATGGTGTAGAGACTTGGAACCAGACGTTGGTGAGCCTGTGTGCATCACACAGGATTCATGTGCAATGTTAAAGGGTAGTGCCACGAAATGTAAGAAGACCGAACACGTTGTTCCAATGACCTCACACTCAAGTAGCTCAGTTATTATTTGTGAGTGTGAACAATTCTCCCAGCACTATAAACCAAAAAGCATGGCTCAAATGCTTTTTGAGTCCAGCTTGGACCTGCAAAATGGATTTTGTATAGAGAGTATTTCTTTGTCTATTTTTGTCTCTCTTTTCCATCCAGATGGGCTTAATATTACAGTCGGTACCAAGCCAAAAAGAATGTAGCCTCATCCCCAGAAAATCACTGTCATCTTTTTCATCTTCCACATAAATGGCCATCATCTGCAGGAGTTTTGATAGGGTTGTTGCTGATAGCGGGTGCTGAGATAGATTTCGAGATTTCAAAACATGTTTTGCAGCCCACTCTCTCTCAGTCACAGCAGCACACTGGAATTTCAAGACACTCAACTGTTCTGTGATGGAAGACGCTCGATGCTAGAGGCATGCAACACATTTGAGCTAGCTGTGTCAAACACACAGAGCCCACCTTCATTCAAGGGGACAGGAGGAGCGGGGTGGAGAAAAGTTCTATCGATGTTGTGATTCCTACTGGTCACCACTAGAGGTTCAGAAAGGTCATGACTTCAATCAGAAGTGCCTATTGTAATTTACCTTTTTGTTGCTTTTAACCCATTGATACCTGATGCATCATTTGTGTGTGTATCCCTTTAAGACCGCGAACCGTGTCATGCGGTTCGCAGTCTTAAAGGGATACACACACAAATGAGGGATATACACGCAAATGCTGCATCAGGTATCAATGGGTTAATGTCCCTCAAACTGCCTCGTCTACACTTCTACTTCTGATTTTCTACATTTCCCAGAATTACTTTCGACAACCCCCCAGAGGACTTGCAGCCAGCCCATTTATGTATGTACTGTAGGTGGAGACAGAGCAATAACAATAACAATAGCGATAGCGATAATCACGCAAGCAAGCGAGATGCCAGTCGAGAAAAAGCGAGAATCACACCCTTTACTCAGAAAATGACATGTCTGGTGGTGGTTGCATTGCATTCTGGTCTATTGAGGCTGCTGTCACTGTCAGTGGAGAAAGTGTCATCTCTTCCTGTTCTCCAAAGAGTTTCTCCCTGTAAGATTGTTGATCGTTGGTGCAAAATGTTTCCTATTAAAGTTTATGATTGTTGGGGGGGGGGGGGGCGGGTGGAAGTTCCCATTAAACTCTATTGTAGCTAACCACAGCAATAAGAAAAATACAATAAAATGGACCCAGGATTGCAAGGTGCATCGCAAATACCTGCTTTTTAACAGCATTCAAGTTGACGATGCTTCCCCATCCTTTTACTGTCCTTTTAAATAGGAGGATAGAGCAACATGACACATCTTACGACTATAATAAGGCGGCCAGTGACAGTGACATCACTGTTGACATCACAATTACTCAAGTGACATCACTGATGACAGATTGCAATTGCTCGAATGACATCGCATCACCGGTGACATCACAATTGCTCACATAGACAGACTGACATCGCTGATGACAAGGGACTCGACCCCTAGTGGCCACGCCGGCCGTTGACGTCGAGTGACAGCTCTTGTACAGAATGTAGAGAAAAATCCAGGAGGAGGCGGTAACGCAACATAAAGGACGCCAACTGCCATAAAACACCACAGAAGAAGAACATCCTCTCCAGTCTCCACCCTAGAAATCTGTATTTCTAGTTATCTTTATCCTCCTTATCTGTGTAACAGTAATAATGCATAATGCATTATATTATATTAAATCGTATCACGCCTTACTTCAACTGTACACTAAGCAGTATCACAAGCGTCAGGGCATGTGGGTCAAAAATAACTTCTAACTGTAATTGTAATGTACTAATTGTACTGCTCATTTCTGCTTCAGAGCGGTTGACCCATATTCGTACACGTCGCTCGTCACATCTCCTGTGGGCATAGTAGTGAGTGGGAGCAGTGTTGCTGCTATTTTAGCAGACACGAGAAAAAACTTTCTTCCAGAGGTTCACCACCGAGTGAGCTCCCATCAGTCCAGTCATCTCCTTCTAAACACAGTGAGGTGTGAGGCGTTGTTACATCTGCTGCCTGCGGGCGAGGAGGAGTAATCTGTGCGACATGTTTTCTACCAAGCCTGTTAAGACTCGCGGGCTAAATGTTTGACAAGATAACGAGGAGGAGGTTCTACTATTATATTATTTGACATGCATGAAAGGCTAAATTAGTTACAAATAACATCGCTTAAGGCACGAACCGAGGGTGTAATCTATCAGAGATGGGGACTTGGACTTGGACTTGAGTCGCACTTAAGTCTCACTCACAGTGACTTGAGACTTGACTTGAGACTTTTCTCAAAGACTTGAGACTTGTCCTCAAAGACTTGAGACTTGACTTGGACTTGAGTTTTGGGACTTATGAACAATCTTTATTTTTTTATTTAATTTTTTTGGTGCATTAACATTAAGGAAATCTATACTGATGTCATCCAATCAATGCTGATAATGTATGCTAATAGATAAGGAGTGAGGGTAATACAGTACATGCATTCAATTCCTTGGTTTTAGCTGCAGTGTTCAAAGCAGACCGGATGGCATGTAGTAGATGATAGAACGCTCATCCATAAGAGACTTGAGACTTGACTGGGACTTGTGACCAAAGACTTGAGACTTGACTTGGACTTGCAAAAAATGACTTGTGAGCATCTCTGTAATCTATGCAATGCTGTGTTTTCAGGTATTCTTTTATACTATGTATGACGCAAAATGTGTCCTGAATACTGCAGCCGCTGCATCTGACAGAAGAAGATGCAACATGACATTTCTATTTATTCTATTGTGCAGCGAAATGGAAAGAGGACAAACGTACGGCGGTTTATAGATTTGAGTCTTATTTTGTACGCCCGCCTATTATTTAAATCCGTTTTGTTTTGTTTGCCTGTAATAAATCCTGTGTTCCGGTGAGCTGAAAACGAGCCAGGAAAAATGTGTTAGTCACGGGTGCACGTAGAACATATGGTGCCGTGGGCCCTCCTCCATCAGTTCGGAGACTTTATCATTCCAATTTCCTGGAATCTCTGCCGCTTCCTATAGTTTGTGTTTTCACTTACACTGCCATTAACGATTCCCCGAGGAAACACCACCCAAAAGAAGAACAATCAGGGAGAGATGGTGGGGGAAGACAAATTGAATAACAGCCTCATGACCAAAGACTAGAAGTGTGTGCCTGTGTGTGTGTGTGTTTGTTTGAGTTTGTGTGTATCGCGCAAGCGCACGTTTCTACGTGTTTAAGGTCATTTGGCAAGCAAACTAGACATTCGAAACAAAGGTGGCGATCATGTTTCACTCAAACTAAAGACAAAATGAGTCCTTTTTCTCCTCCTCCTTGCACAGAATGGGAAGACAGAGGAGAGAGGGGGGGCAATTTGAGGTTTGTTGTGACATTTCATCCTCTGATTATATTAGAGGAGCTCTGCAAAGCAGCCACAGCCTTTTGCCCCGGAGTGATGTTACCTAAGCTGACATGAATTGATGGAATGACCTTACAGGCTTGTTTCGGCGGCTAGAGAAGAAGGTTCTCCACGGGTTCCATGGTGAAGCCGCGTTCTCCCACTATGCCTCTCATAACTGGAACAAACTCCCTGAACACATTAGATCTGCCCCTACTCTGCCTATTTTTAAATCCAAGCTAAAGACCTTTATGTTTACTCTTGCTTTTAACTGCTACTAAACTACTGCCTCTCTCTGCCTGTAATTTAAAAAAAAGATTCCTGTACATTTCCAACAAATGGACTGTGCATGTAATAATAATACTGAAGAATGCCTTGTAACTTATTTAAAACAGAAATAATGTTTCATGTTTGTTAATTTGAGTATATATTTTAACTAAAACTGTCGGCTGTGTTTTTTATGTGTTTTTTATATGTGCATTGCTTTGCTGCTTGTTTTTTCGATTATTTTTTTGTAAAGCACCTTGAATTGCCTTTGTGTATGAAAGGTGCTATATAAATAAAATTTGACTTGACTTGACTTGACGGGTTCACTTTGAAAAACAGAAAAAATGTGAGACTGACGCTGTGCATCTATCTCTGTTGCATGTTCTATCGCTCGTGTTGCGTCAGTGGGCACAACGCGTGTGTGGAGTGAGTGGCGCTCCGGGCGCGATCATCGCACCAGCATGCAGAGTGAGACGGAGTCCTTGGGAGAAGCAGCTTGACAAAGAGGCAAAGATGACTGTGAGCAACATTAGATACTGTACTGCAGGGACTCCATGTTTGACACAATGGCTAGACGCCAGGTAGTTAAAATCGCTGAGCACGCAGTCTCCGGGGGCCGTGTTCCATTATTTGTCACAAACAGCGACGGCCAATCGTATTGCGTGTCGTTGCTGCTGGGCGGAAAACCTCGTATCTCCAAATGTGTCCGTTTCCTTTCTTTTTCGCCCATAAATGGATTTAGTGGGTACCCGAAACTAACCCGCGTGAAAGTTTCTGGTACTTTGGACGAGCGAAAGATGTTATATTACCGGTTATTGACATCACTTTTCAATATCAATATGTTATCATGAACAAATACCATTAGGCTACTAGAGGCTATTGTATTGGCTACCAACCTTTAGCAATAGTTTTTAGGTTTGCAGATAGATCACTCACCTAATTTGACGATTCAGATATTAATCATATTCAATTACCGAATAACAATTATGCACATCTGTTGTTATTAATTAATTAATTAATTAATCATTGTAACCAATGGGCCATTAACATTACAACAGGTGAGGGATAAAAAATAAGCCACCCTAATTTGCGAGTTATCAGTAATGACCTCGGGGGTCACTTATGGAAATCCTCTGTATGTAAATAAGCGAGGTTTTACACATGCTAATTCATCCCCTGATAGATCATAGCCCCCACTTTGACAAGCTCATCCTCAGCAGAGCGTGTAATTAAGAACAGAGGAGGCTATGATGGGGAATGCAGTGAAGCAGCGGTCTGGAGTCACTTGACAGTGACTGTTACTGACAGAACACAGAGTTCTGATGATGAAGACAGCAAGAGAAACTTTTACTTAAAGCCCCTATGTGTGGAATATTGACCATATAATAAATCATTGTCAAATTAAATTCGATGGCGTATTATAATGCCTGTAGAAAATTGAGACCATTCGTCGTGTAAATCGGTACATTTTTTCTATGTTGTTATTGTATGTCTCCCCGTCTCTGGGCATAGTTAGGCCAGTGGTAGTCTCGCTGGCCAGCCTCCCCTCCCTTCCGTGAGAGGAGTCTGGCGACGCAGGTCTTCATTGTGGAATTGCGATGGGCGGCCAACATGCCATTTTCAGCCTGTAGCAACGAGCTAGCGTGTAGGTTTCTGCCGTTAGCTTATTTACAGCGACACACAAGGGAGGAGGGAGCGGCCGGAAGCCGCTCTGATTGACATGGTCGGAGCCAATGACAGAGCTCGTAATAAGCCGGGAGCGGACATCCGGCAGCGACTGTGAGTACTTGTGTCATAGATAACATAACTAAAACGTAAACAGTGCTGCTGTTACACTGTCCTGTTTTTTGCTTGATCTCATGAAGGCTAACAATGTCCACACATACAGTAGCTTAGTTCAGGCATGTCCAAAGGCGGCCCGGGGGCCAATTGTGGCCCGCGGACCGATTTTAAGCGGCCCTTGTCTTGTCTCTCAAAACATACTATATGTGGCCCGTTCACACAGTATTGGTTAATCAAGCAAGTTCACTTTGCGTTTTTCTTCCGTTCACCTAACGATGACAGCACTATCATACAGTTTGTATACAAGCACCATGTAGGAACTACGCAGGCACAACTAATGTTTTCACATGGTAAACAAAATCCTTAGAGTACAATTGTATTATATGTGTTTTTTTTTTTAAATAACCCTCCCAGTATGATGCGAGAAGTAGCTGCCCCTCCCCTGTATCTTCACATTATCTAATCTGGCACCTATTCAAAAAGGTTTGGACACCCCTGGCTTAGTTATTAAACTTAACTGACACATTCTACATTTGGTCACCTACACCAGAGGTTCTCAAATCTTTTTCAGCCAAGGACCCCTTACAAGATAGAAAATATACCAGGGACCCCCTCATTCTGATTTGTGATTTTGGGCTAAGCTTAGTTGTTTCCACGGTAACATGCTTGACTTTTAAATTGGTAGGTTTGTTGTTTGTAGAATGTAGAATGTATTCCATGAACCATTTTAGATTTAAAACATAAAATCTTTTCGTTGAACTATGAAGCTTTTGCAACAACAACAAAACGTCTTTATTTTTGCTTTCCTGAAAACTTTTTGCAGACCCCCTGGCAAAGTGCCACGGACCCCTGGGGGTCCCGGACCCCATTTGAGAACCTACACAACAGGTAGGTTTTAAGTCCTGGGGGGGAAGGTATCGTGTGGTGGGCCGCCCACATAATGTTTCTATGTGTGGGGAAACGCTGCTAAGAAAGAATTTGTTGTAAAAACACAGCCGTCTTCTCAGGCTGAATCATAAGGTTGGAGCTGCAGCAGACGCTGGCGTCTCTGTTGATTCACTCCGTTTGCCCAAATTAAATCGTGGTGTCAGGTACGGACACTTCTCCACCCACGCATAAATCAAAACCAAGAGCCAAGAGTAAAAACCGTCTCCTCAACAGCTGGGCAAAAGCGCCAAATTCACCGCTTAATCTTTTGCCGTTCTTCAGTCCTGTCCCATCCTTCACACACTGACCGTCCGAGCTGTTCATCACAAGTGTGCTGTCTGATATTGAAGTGCAAATATTTCAAATAGTTCCCTCTGGCTGCCATTTGGAGCCGCCCAATGTTTGATGTCGCCGAGTGTGCGGCTTTGATGAGATTTATTATCGCCTTTGAAGTGTGATGAAAGGGTTAAAGGGATACGCCGACATTCTCGGAGATTCGCCGATTTGCCGATATTAAATGTAGAATTTGGATGCCTTTATCGTCACTGTGTGCGGGCAGTACAGACTGCGTACAGACAGCCCTCACTGCTAATAGCTTAGCACTACAATGGCAGTCTATGGTATCGCTGCCTATCCCCGTTCAGTCGCACCAAAATATACATTCCAACAGTGCCAGAAACGCTCACATGTACATGTTGTACTCACCACGCGATGGAATAATAATCCAAAGTGACTGGAAACGGTCAATTTTGAAGTAAATCCATAGCGAGAACTAACAAAAAGAGGGTTCCAAGAGGGTTCACTCTGTGACTAAAGTTACTTCCTCGTTTGTTCGAGGCGGAGCATGCGCTGTACTAATGACCGCACACATTGCATGCGCCTTAGGCAAACGAGGAAGTAACTTTGGTCACAGTACCGCAGTTTGTACCGCACGCACGTCGCACAGCGACGATAAAGGCATCCACAACATTCTACATTAAATATCGGCAATATGATAAATCTAAAAAAAATGACGGCGTATCCCTTTAAGGTGATGCTTTTTTTTTCTTTTTTTTTCGTCATAACGTTGCCGCAGATTGAATCCCATTTATATTCCTGGTGTGGATTTATTGTAGGCACGCTGCGTTCTAAAAATACCCATCACAGTGATCGAGACCCCCCATAACAACAGGCTCTAGGTGATAATGACTGTGTCTCCGGCATCCTGTAGAGTGCAAGAGAGTCGTACTTTATAGGTCTTCCTATAGCCCCTTGCTGCTGTGGCTTTTGGCCAAGGCTGGCGTGAAAAAATGTGTTAGTGTTGGAGTGCTGCCCTGCATTCAGAGTAGAGAGCGGGTCAGTCTAGGAGCACAGCAGCGCGGAGGATGGAGACAGTCTGCACACACACACACACACACACACACACACACACCACTAGAAGAAGTCCAGTAATATCCGGCATCTGTCCGCCCCACTGATTAGAAACTGATAAATAACCCTGGTGGCAAAGAGGTATATTTACCTGTATTGGCAGGGTGAGCACTAAGAAGAAGAAGAGACATGAGTTTTTAGTCTGAATTCTTTGTTGTTGTTTTTTATTTTAAAACATTTGATTTCCTCCTGTTTTCTCTCCAATAGACCCTTTTCACGGGGGCCATTTTGTGTCGAAAAGGCAGAATAAACACAGGTGCGAGCAAAACACTAATGAGGGTTTCCAAATTCCAATCGTGGAAGTTGTAGACTAGTTTAAAAAGTGGTTCTATATATAACCCCAAAATGGTTCTATATAGAACCCCAAGGGTTCTTTTAAATGAACCATCTGAAATGGCTCTACATAGAATCATTTGAGGGTTCCAAATACGTACCAAGCTATAGTAGAACCCTTAAAGTTTCCATATTCATAGTATTCCCATGATGTCACAAGCATTTTCCTACCAATATGATGCTACAATACACACAGCTCATTGGCTGGTTGTGTCACTTGATTGTAATCACCTGTTAACTCATTCACTGCCAATATCTGACTGGCATTTTTGGCACAGGCCAAGTATTTCCATAATGTTTGGTCATCTTTCAAGACCCACAGTAAATTCTGTACTAGGACTACAGTGATGTCCAATACCTCGAAATGAAGATCTAAGTCTCTACTTTCACCCCCAAAAAGAAAGTTAGCTTTTAGCATGTTCTGTACTCTACTTATAACCCTTTTTATACACCCCATGTTCACCAAAAAAGCCTGTCTGGGAAGAGAAAAGGGAGAAAAAAGCATTTTTGTAAAAGGGCACAATCTCAGGCATAACTCACTCTCAATTCTTTTATTTTGAACTGTATTGACATCAGACATGTAAATATTCGTTAGGACACAAATGACAAAAAAAAAATATATATATATATATATATACACACATGAAGTGCTTTTTTTTACATTCAACAATACAGTTTACTCGGTGTGAGTGTGCAGACAGACAGACAGACAGACAGACAGACAGACACACCGACAGACAGACAGACAGACAGACAGACAGACAGACAGACAGACAGACACACACACACACACACGCACGCACGCACGCACACACACACACACACACACACACACACACACACACACACACACACACACACACACACACACACACACACGATCCCCCTTTTAGATTTCTAACCCAACATAGGATAAGCAATAACCACGCCCTGTGGCGCTGGGATTGGCCAGGAGCAACACTGGAGGGCACGCAGCCCAGCGATTTCATGAACCAACTGAAGAGCTCTTGAGAAGGACAGCGGGCTGCTGTGAGTGCCTTCTGCCCGCTGCTGCCTAGCTGTTCCTGTGTTTATTTTTTATTTGTTCTGGTACACCCGTCCTCGTCCATGTCTCCCTGTCATATCAACTCTGCTATTTGATCGTTCCCGTTTTCCCCTCGGCTATTCAACACGTCCTCACCGCCCTCGCAAACTGATCGATCATTTCCTCATTCCTCCGATGATCAAACACATCTCTTGATTACTTTCTCCCGTTTTCTCCTGGCTGGCACAGAGGAAGGCGACTCCAGCTCGTGCAGCGCGCCGAGGGCGTTTCAATGGCGTTTCTCCTGTCTGCACAAGGAAGCGTTACCCGTTCTCTGCTTTTCCTCTTGCTCAATTTCAAAACAACAGCTGCGGTATGTGTTTGATCGCGTGCTGTCGGCTACCCTTTGAAGGCAGGGACCTGTGTCTGTGTCACAGGCTGGGCAAGTGTTTGCTGCAGGCGCTGCACCAATAAAAACAAAAACACGTCAAACACGTCCTTGGCGGGGAAGGCCATTGCTGATAACACGTCAAAGACGTCATTGGCGGTGAATGAGTTAATTGATTACAATCCCCTGCTATTTTCCTACCAAGATGGCCGTGTGGTGCTGTAACAGAATACTATCAATAGAGCCACTTCTTCTTAAGAGTGGCAGCACCACAGCAGTCACAGGGATTTACCTCCTGCATGTAGAATGTACACACTGGTTTCGTAGGCTGTGCAGGTGATGCAGAGGTCAGAGGTTGCCTCTTAATGCATCTGTGTTTACTACATCAAGGAGCCTTTTCTACTGTAATTGGGTGCCATTGTTTCTGCCCCAGGGAGCCGTGATAAGTATGCCAAGAAATGCCGGGTTAACTCCTATCGATTTGCATGTTGTGCAGATTCGCATGAAATGAGGGTGTGTTGAGAAGAGATAATACCATGAGCCCGATATCAGAGAGAGGCCTTTATAGCCTAAAGCCGTTTCCTCTTCCAACAGATTCCCTGCAATTCCCTGAACTTGCACCTATCGTGCTCTTTGCCCTTAATCTCTCTACACTGCAGACCTCTCTGGAGTCCACCCTGACTTAAGTCTATCTACTACCTTCTCTTCCTCTCCACATTAGCACACCCAGGCCTGGCTTGGAAGGATTTCCAGGGGGCTATTTTAGATCTTCCAAATGGTGCTGGTTGAATACCCGAGTAGATTTAGATTTAGATTTGTATTCTGGAAGGCTCAGTCTCAGGAGAACACACTCCTTCTCTACCCTGAGCTCAGCTCCCTTTGAACTCGACTTTGTTCTCGCCGGGCTGCTGGCCATGGTGAGCAAATCCCAGGTGCTGTTTAGAGGACAGGGAGCTGTAGTGTTGATGTATGTACGCTTCGTTAGAAAGATGAATTGCTAATCACTAAAAGTGTATCCGCCGGTGCCCGCTGAGGCTTTGACCCTGTCGGATGTGACGGAGCATTTCGAAAAAAGCTGCGTGTGGATTCAGGCCGTGGCTTCCTCTGGGCGGCCTGGGACCATGTCGACTCCCCACAAAAAATTAAAGGTATACCTCGTTTACCCTTGAGCAAGGTTTTTCCTGCATATGTTTGCCGTCCCCCAAAGACGTTTTAGCCAAATAGCCACCCCCCAAAAAGTACAAAAAAAACAAAAACAAAACTTTCAATGACTGATTTATTTGAGTATGTATTGCATACTAACTCAAAGTCAAAAAATGTTTACTGTGTCATTTTAGAGAATTTCAAAGTTAGTCTCACATTCGTAACTTCAAGTGACTTTATGTCTGAAACTTGGGGGTGCTGTGAAAACACGTTGCTCGATAAGTTCTGACAATGATATACTTGTGCTCAGGATAACGCTGACTATACACTTACCCAGAAAGTCAAATGTACGCAACGGTTTGGATCGATCGTGCGCCGCGCGTAGTCATCCCTCAAAGGTGCGTTCTGAGCCAGGAATAACCCTGTGGAGATACTCAAATTAAAACATCTCATCATAAACAAATGAGGCATGAAGTAAACATGCTATCCCCCTTGAATGATGCCGCCACCACTTGGTCAATCAGTAACAATCAATATAAATTCATATTTAATGTCTATTTAACACTCCTCATATTCATGTATATAATGTTGGACTGCACTAGCAATTTTGTGATGTTATCTTTCAATCTTCTTTTTATCTTCTTAATATTGATATGACTTCTAAGCTGCATACTTACAGGAAGACAAATTCCTTATGTAATATTTTCATATTGTGTCAATAACTTTGTGGTATGCGTTCTACCAGGTGAGCCACTGGGGCGCCCCCTGATATCTTACCTTTAATTACAGTAAGATTCCTCATCTGGCTTCTTCTTCTTTTGTACTACTTACTGTACCAGAACACAATGTGAAAATCCATCATTCCTCCAAATGTAATCAAAATTCAACCAATGGTGTCTGAGATTGAGTTAAAAGTCAAAGCAAGCTTATTTGTATAGCCATTAATCACAGTTAATAATAAATAATAATTGATTGGATTTATATAGCGCGTTTCTAGAAACCAATGTGTAGCACCCACCTGGGGGATCCACGGCAGCCAGTCTGCACCAGTTAAAAGTCTCAAATGCCACCATTATGAAAGAACAGCTCCTCAGAGAAGGGTTTCCCCTGGATGGTCAGGCGAATGACTGCTGAGAGAGGGCAGACAAAGATGACATGTTGATCACAAAATGCAGCAAACATACACAGAATAAACACGATAAGAATGCTCAAGTGAAAAGTCCAGATGTAGTTCAGGGCATAAACAGTAAGAATGCTCAAGTGAAAAGTCCAGTTGTAGTTCAGGACATAAACAGTAAGAATGCTCAAGTGAAAAGTCCAGTTGTAGTTCAGGACATAAACAGTAAGAATGCTCAAGTGAAAAGTCCAGTTGTAGTTCAGGGCATAAACAGTAAGAATGCTCAAGTGAAAAGTCCAGTTGTAGTTCAGGGCATAAACGGTAAGAATGCTCAAGTGAAAAGTCCAGGTGTAGTTGAGGGCATAAACAGTAAGAATGCTCAAGTGAAAAGTCCAGTTGTAGTTCAGGGCATAAACGGTAAGAATGCTCAAGTGAAAAGTCCAGTTGTAGTTCAGGGCATAAACAGTAAGAATGCTCAAGTGAAAAGTCCAGGTGTAGTTGAGGGCATAAACAGTAAGAATGCTCAAATAAAAAGTCCAGTTGTAGTTCAGGGCATAAACAGTAAGAATGCTCAAGTGAAAAGTCCAGATGCAGTTCAGGGCATAAACAGTAAGAATGCTCAAGTGAAAAGTCTGGATGTAGTTCAGGGCATAAACAGTAAGAATGCTCAAATAAAAAGTCCAGTTGTAGTTCAGGGCATAAACAGTAAGAATGCTCAAATAAAAAGTCCAGTTGTAGTTCAGGGCATAAACAGTAAGAATGCTCAAGTGAAAAGTCCAGATGCAGTTCAGGGCATAAACAGTAAGAATGCTCAAGTGAAAAGTCCAGGTGTAGTTCAGGGCATAAACAGTAAGAATGCTCAAGTGAAAAGTCTGGATGTAGTTCAGGGCATAAACAGTAAGAATGCTCAAGTGAAAAGTCCAGATGCAGTTCAGGGCATAAATAGTAAGAATGCTCAAGTGAAAAGTCCAGATTCAGTTCAGGGCATAAACAGTAAGAATGCTCAAGTGAAAAGTCCAGATGCAGTTCAGGGCATAAACAGTAAGAATGCTCAAATAAAAAGTCCAGTTGTAGTTCAGGGCATAAACAGTAAGAATGCTCAAGTGAAAAGTCCAGATGCAGTTCAGGGCATAAACAGTAAGAATGCTCAAGTGAAAAGTCTGGATGTAGTTCAGGGCATAAACAGTAAGAATGCTCAAGTGAAAAGTCCGGATGTAGTTCAGGGCATAAACAGTAAGAATGCTCAAGTGAAAAGTCCGGATGTAGTTCAGGGCATAAACAGTAAGAATGCTCAAGTGAAAAGTCCGGATGCAGTTCAGGGCATAAACAGTAAGAATGCTCAAGTGAAAAGTCTGGATGCAGTTCAGGGCATAAACAGTAAGAATGCTCAAGTGAAAAGTCTGGATGTAGTTCAGGGCATAAACAGTAGCTCGGTCACCTAGTTGTAAGAGTTGGGGCCCTCAGGGACCAGGCAGGGCCAGACTGCCCGGCCGTAGCCACAACCTGAAAGAGATAAATGATCACAGCAGATGAACTCATTCGCGTAGCCACTTACACAAACAGAATGAGCAGTATGAATGAACGGAGCAGGCGGACTGAGAAAGCAGGGCACGCTAACTGAATTCCCATCGGCACAGACCTGAACTAGAAGAGACTGTCACTCCCACTAATTGTGCAAAGCTATAGGTTGGCCAAACTATAGTGAAAATAAAGAGGTTTTTAGCCTGGACTTAACAACATCAGTAGAGCTTGCCTCTCTAATCGCAAAGGGAGACCATTCCAAAAGAAGGGAGATACCTGCAAGTAGCCAGCATCTTACGATCGGAGAGCATGTGGTGGTATATAATATATATATATATATATATATATATATATATATATATATATAATATACCATATATACTATATGGTGCAGTGAGATCTGCTAAATAGCATGGCGCTACCCCATGTCTTCTTTTATATGTGGGTGGAAGCGTTGGGAGCCAGTCAGACTGGCATGATGCGGTCAAATTCAATCAAGTCTCAGTCTCACTAATACAAATGCATGTAGGTTTCCATAACTGCCGTTGTTAATTGAATTTGAGCAATACTGTGAAGTTGGTAAAATGGCATTTTAGTGATGTCCTTGGTGTGTTACTGCAAGATTTCTGATAGCAGGACTCTGGGAAATCACACAATTATGAAATGTTTTATAGTAGTGCTTTCGGTAGCGCTTTAGAATACAGCCTGCAACTTACAGGGTAAGTACAGGGTAACAAAATCTGAATTTACAGGGTAAGTACAGGGTAACAAAATCTGAATTTACAGGGTAAGTACAGGGTAACAAAATCTGAATTTACAGGGTAAGTACAGTAACTAGATTAGAAATGACCAATCGGGAGCACAGCGGGAGAAAGGGTTAAAGATAGGGAGAGTGCGCGTAAATCGGGAGTGATGGCAGGTATGCTTCCAA
>NC_139637.1:22438187-22488187 GCF_964638095.1 Poromitra crassiceps
CTTCAGAGGACACCAAATGTTTACCCCGCTATAGCCGGGCGCTTCTCGCTCATACTGAGCATTAGCGCCCAGCGACCCACGACGCATTTCCAATCAGACAATGGTGCCGCTGTCACGTCTAGGTATAAAAATGAACACTTACCTGAGCCAGAAACTTGAAGTGATTGTATCAGATCAAAGTGTGTTTTTGTCTTTAAGTCACAGAAACATGTACTGCACATACAAGTGTCACAGTGGATCTTATTACTAAGTTACTGAAAACAATATAGCCTAACAAAAATATAAAATATACTGTAGCTACATCAATAGACCATACTAAAATATTACTATTGGAGTGTACAGGTAAACCAGTAACTTATGAATATAAACTCACTCATACAATAAAACACCAGTAACTAACATGTGTACATGGCCACAAAGAACTACTGTTAAAGACCACATGGGCTGCTAGTTAGCTTTGCACACGGTTCTAACTAACACTGCACCAGACGGCTGCAGGTGGCTAACGTTAGCTTAGCTACATTAGCTTCGCTCCTCGTCAGGTAATTAACTGCATTCCTTAACAATGCATGGACGTGTCACACTACAACAGTTTCCCGAGGTCATACATACATTCACACAACATACTAGACTATATCAAACGTTACCATGAGGGATAAATACCTGTAAAAGGAGGATATGTGTGGAAAGAAGAGATGAGCTGCTTTCCCAGATATTTTGTCTGAAGGGCGGAAGTAGTGCCTCCCACAATATCCCTCCAAGCGCCTAGGCGCCGCCTGCTGGTACCCTCCAGTAATTACTACTGTTTGTGAAACTTACGAAACCTGAGCATAATAAAAAACAGAAAATGTATGTGCTTCTCAAATGACTAAACATAACTACAAAGACAACGATGAAACACCACAACATGAAAATGCCCACAACATAACTGAAATCAATATAAAACACATGCTTTGTGTTATTCTGCTATATCCAAATAATAGGCTATGAGTTTTTACTACTTTTAATTATTCTAAACATAGGCTACTTGATCAATTGTTCCCAAGCATTTTAACCCTTTTAGTGCCTTTTAACAAAATATTCATTTTTACTACTTTTAACTATTCTAAACATACTTTTGATCAATTGTTCCCATGACTGTATGATCTTTTTAATCTTAGCACGGACCATAAATTGATTCTGCTAGGCTATAGGCCTACCCAAATTGCATCTATCACAAAGATGCTATCCGATGGCCAACATCCTCTTCTTTTAAATAAATATAGTTACCGCTTCCAAATTGTTGCATAAAATGCACTTTTCTGTCTTTGAAAAACTGAAAATCATTCATCTGGAGCAACCCAGAAATACGACTCAGTGTTTACTCACTAATGCCCCCTACACTTCCGGTTGCTCCAGATGAATGATTTTCGGTTTTTCAAAGACAGAAAAGTGGATTTGATGCAACAATTTGGAAGTGGCAACTATATTTATTTAAAAGAAGAGGATGTTGGCCATCGATCGGATAGCGTCTTCACTTCACATTTTTGGCTCAGGTAAGGGTTCGTTTTTATACCTAGACGTGAGAGTGGCACGATTGTCTGATTGGAAATGCGTCGTGGGTCGCCGGGCGCTAATGCTCAGTATGAGCGAGAAGCGCCCGGCTAGCGGGGTAAACCAAATGCATGAAAAAGGTCTGTCTGAAGGCATTTCTTTGTTTCTGTCTCTGGGAAAGTGGAAAAAAACAGTCAAATTCCCCAAAACTGCTGTATCTCTGAACTATCCCACACATTTAGGCTATTCTATGTGATCTTCTTTTGATAACTAATGTATTTCCCCTCACTTCCATTTACTGAGCCTCCCCTGAAACTGGGTTGGAGTTGGAGTCCCCCGGGGGAGGCCCGCCTCCCACTGGTGGAGAGCTTAAAAGCCTTGATATAATTAGGGGCTACTTCTTACTGTAACCTACGCACTGCAGCTAGTAAATCCATCAGAACCGGACTTTTTATATGTTGACTACTTTAATCCCTGGCCCAAACACTGCTACTGATACAATCAAAATACCCAAGAATCACTCCTTCAGACTGTTTCTACTCGCATATTGAAGAAAATATATTTCGTTTTATTTATTCATAAGTTCACCACTAAGAAGTCAATAATGCAGCCAGGTCTAAGGGACGGTTGCATCTCAGAATGTTGTTGTTTTGCAGAGAAAGAGCTTTGAAGCGTCTCTGCGATGAGGTGAACTGTAGATGACTCTTTGCTATTGGCCTCACACACAACATTCTCCATTATTCATTCATTACTCCAAAATTCAGGGTAATAGCCAAAAGCAGACGTAATGTCTCTAGTTATTTCATATTTGTCCCCCACCTAAGGAACTTAAGAGGAGACTGCATCGGTCCCGATCCGTCCGTCCGTCCGTCCATCCGTCCACATTTGGCAGGTGGGTCCCTATGGCCCCCACTACTCAGGCAAGGCCAGACCCCCATGTCGACCAGATGGTGGCGCTATAGCAACTTCATGTTTTGTATTTAACTTCTGAACCATATGGGCCACTTTCCCTGGATTCCTTGGTTCATTCTGCATCCATCCGTATAGGCCCTGCCCATTTCCTTCAACAAGATTGTCCGCCACAAAACAGTTTTTTCACTGCTACTCCTACAAATGTTGTTCAATCGTCACCAAACCATGACACACAGCATGTCAGGACTGTCCTGCACAAAAGTCCCATAATGGTTTTTGATAGTCCACACTGTTTTCATATAATTGACTTCCAAATTTCGGTTAAGTGTCATGGGTCAGGTCTATTTCACAAAAATCGCCATAACTCAGGATCGCACTGTCCTATGGTAACCATAGGACAATGCAGACTTATGTGCAGGTATGTACATATATATATATTAGGGCTGTCAAATGATACATTTTATTAATCGTTTAATTAATAACTATAGTTAATCGCGATTAATCGCAACTTTGTATTGCATGTTTAAAATGCCATTATTTTGCATTTCAAAGCATTTTTAATTAGATATTAATCATTCTTACCAGTGTGTCATGATTGGGAATATATATATATATATATATATATATATATATATATATATATATATATATATATATATATATATATATATACAGTATATATATATATATATATACACACACACACACACACACACACACACACGCACACACACACCTACACACACACACACACACACACACACACACACACACACACACACACACACACACACACACACACACACACACACACACACACACACACACACACAAACTTTTTCTTTACTGGCTGACCCAAGGAAAAGGAACTACATCACTGGTGTGGGCGACGACGTGTTTACTGTTTGCTTGTTTAACAATGATGTGCTCTACCCTATCATACACAGTGTAACGAGCTTCAGCACTGCATCTGCACTACGCGATCAATAGCGATCGATCGATATGGTATGGATCAAGGCAAAGTGGCTCTATACGGGGAGCAGGAGGGAGTGGATTCAGCTGCTGTAGTAGAGCAGTGCTGGGCTTCCTCTAGGTGACGGGGAGTCCTTTTGTGTGATAACACCCCCCTCGTGATTAAACACTGGATGCTGGCAATTCCTCCACCCTTGTTATCACCTATGCTGTGGTACATCACCAGGCTGCTGGCTTCTGTGCAGCATCCAAAATTAGCAGCAGCCACCAGCCAAATGCTGGTCAAATATGCAAGTGGCTGGTAGATTTGCTCCACTCACCAGTCCAAAAAAACAATTATGATCTATTGGGTGGCTGATAAAATGTGAACATTCACTATAGCCATTTGGCCGGTGGACAAAAAAGTAAATTTTGGACCCTGCTTCTGAGCATGTGTCCCCAAGCCTTGGTTTGATGCAACAAAGCCAGATTTATGATGCATGTTTGAACATCAAGGTCCAAACCCCTTCAGGAACCGGTGTGCTGGCTTTTTACAAGCCTGGCAACCCCTGGCTTTGGGTTTGTGCTTCAGTGCATCCTTGAATTGGAGAAATGAAACGTGAAAACTGACCAAGAGAAAGATCAATAACCTCTTTTAAATGATTTGAACCAATGAACCAAATCATGGTTTTGAAACCACTACTGGCCTTACACACGTAATTACATTACTACTGCTACCAAAAATAATAACACGACTATAACTACCGATAATAATAATAATAATAATGACGCTATCATTATAGTTGTAATTAATATGATTCTAATTTAGAATCTATATATTTGATATTGAATGAAATCACTGACATGTATAAATCAGGTCATGACTAGTCTCTCCCCAGACTCAAATATTACGTTGAATTCGCTCCGCATACTACATAAATGAGTCTGTGCCACTTCACAACCACTTCTGGGGTTTGAGGACGGGTCTAGGGGGGGTTGGAACTGAATGAGTGACGGGTCGTAGCACCAATGAGAGAGCGGTTCGAAAAATGGGCTGGGCCTCCCCTGTCGTCTGATCGCAAAGTCGTTACTGATTGGGGAAGAATCCACCACTGGCCAATCACTGGCCAAGTGTACAGTTCACTTCCGACCCCAGCTGGCTGAGGGAAAGTGTCCCAGACCCAGAGAGAGATCTGCAGCATGCAGTAACGGAGTGTATCAGCGTAAGAACTCTCATGGGTCTGGCGTTGAGACTAGATCATGACAAGACCCGAGAGAAAAAAGGTGCAAAGAATTTGACCTGACAATGTCTGTGTCGCGAATGTGATTTCATACAAGCATATTATTTTAGCATCCTGCTAATCACAATTTCTCCTTTATACCGTAAATTATTCATATACTCTGTATTTGAAACAAAGATTAAATATTTATTACATATTGAGTATCTATTTACCTGACAGCCACTAGTAAACGATCAAACAAACCTATTTGAATAGACTGTTGAGAGTGTGCCAAAACACGTTACCACTTCACTTACGTTCCACCCACATGCCTTCCTAAAGCTAATCAGAGATAATGAGAAGCTATAGTCTCTCTTCCCACACTCTCCATATCAGTCACATCCTCACTAAACACATGGCAGGCTAGCTGGTGGTTAAGATTGATTATTCAAATGTTTAATTTTATTTTTATTCAAAAAAATATTTTATTTTTCATTTATCTAGGAAGGTCCCATTGAGATCTCTTCTTCCAGGGAGTCCATGATTCACAGTGCAATGTTTTGGAGCGCAATAAAACATTTTGAGTGGAGCCAAGCTTTTCATCGTGCAGCAATATAACTTCTGTCTGTGATGTGATAAAGCACAAACCATTTCAAACCCCCGGTGATGAAAATTACCGAGATGGAAAATGAGCCTAATCTATTTTTACAGGGCCAGAATGCAACCTCCCAGGTTTATTATAATACCTTTTAGAAATTAAAACATCCTCATAGCGTCATGCAGGGAGGGAGGCACGGGTCAAGTCGATAAAGGGGTTCCGCCTTTTGTAACGTCGTAAAAATGGTCAGCCTTGGCCTATAATGATACTGTAGCATCCTGCAGTGCACCTGTTCTGTAGGGGTGGGAATCACCAGATGCCCACGATACGATACTAAAACGATACTTGACTCACGACGATACGATAGTATTGCGATATTGCGATATGCTAGTAGTGCGATATATTGGATATTGCGATATTTCGATATATTGTGATTTCTTACTTTTTCAACTGCAAATTATGTCCCCAAAGGAATACTTTGTCAACATCTGGTTTATAGAAGATCACTTTTCCAGTCTGTTCGTCTGACTTCAACCATTTCATTGCAGCAACATTGTCAGGTAGACAGAATCAATTGAAAAAGCAATTGATTCTATTATTCTAGTACTGTAATAGCAAACAGTTTATTTGCACATTATATAATAAAATATCGATACTTGGCGTCCAAATATCGATACAATATAATCAGGCAAAATATCGCGATACTATGGTGTATCGATCCCCCCCCCCCCCCTACCCCTACTGTTCTGCCCGTCTCACATCACATGGCCTCCTGTATTATGGAGCTTCCACATCCATCCAGTCTATTTGTGGGGTTTCATACACCTTTTCCCCAGATGTCATATAAAAAAATCATATTACGTTATATTGAATATAGTACTATAGCTCTCTATACAGTACAAAAGCCATTTGTTACAGAGTGAAATGCTAAATTGGACAAGAGGCGGGAGGGATGTACTGCACAGTGTCGTTCAAATGTCTGGGGCAAGTGACCTTTTCTGACTCGGGCTGGTGTGAATGATGAGGTAATGATGAGGGTGCCACCCCCTCTCCCCTCCCCTCCCCTCCCCTCCCCTCCCCCTCCCTCCCCTCCCTTCCCCCTCCCCTCTCCTCCCCTCCCCTCCCCTCCCCTCACCTTGGGGTGACACAAGGTCAGGCATCTCTCTCTATCATGGCTACTATGGGTCAAGTTACAGACGGAAATGTTTACAATGTGTTATGAGTGCATCTTCCTCCGTCGGTAATTTGAGGTATTTCCTATATGGGGGCGGGGCATAATGCCTAATGGAGGGGATCAATTGAAAGTGTAAATCAATGGAAATATCAGTTAGCGAGAGAAACACGGTTTTTACTGGAAGGACGGGGCGGAAGCTGTGCCGGATTTATCGGTTGAATTTGTACGTACGCCTCCTGGTATACACGATGAAGTCACCGCTAAATACTACTATGAGTATTCCAGGAAAGAGATTTCAGATCAAATAGGGGTATGGTATGATGGTCAGGAGGAGATACAAAGGAAAAAAAAAGAAAAATGTATTGTTATATTTTGAGTGGTTCTGGCTCCAGCTGAGGTCTAACCTGATCTTTGCTGACTGGGCAGAAGGTACAGTACAGTACATGCTGTGTGTGAGGAGTGTGTCTTGAAAGCCCATGATTGCGTTTTGTACCCAAGAAGAGCAAACCCACCAAGCTGCAAATGGTGTTTTCCAGTGGACTGAAGAACAACCCCACATGACGAGGGTGTTAAGAGTAAATGTGATTTAAAATAATGCCATTCACATTATCTTCTGAATGACCTCACAAGATTGAAGGCTGTATACTGGGAAACGTCACACGTTGGCCAAAGATCTGGTTGGCGAATTCAAGCTTTCTGTGGAGACTGGAGAGACTGTTCAATTCAAGCTTTCTGTGGAGAGACTGTTCACTTGCTGCTGTTTAGGATTCAGCTTCTATTTTGCACATCAGTTTCAATTCATTACTTTCCTATGGGCAGAGAAGATTTCCGAGCAGTGACCATACCAGAATTTCATTTGGGCAAATGGGCGAATCTTCAGTGTCACAATTAGAGGAGACAGGTCTGTTGAGGCCCCACTATTTGTGATATGCTGATAAGATGGGTGTTTTGTACCAGAAAGAAATCTTGCCTCGTGCAAGTTTAAAGTTGGGCTGTTTGCAAAGCAGAGTTTGAAAAATCTGCATTTGCCCATTATGCATGCACAGATTGAAAACATTTTTGTATGTGGGAGTGGGATGTTTGGAAGAATCTTTTTTATTTATTTATTTTTTGCCCAGTGATGATATTTTAATTTAAGCCAATTTGCCAAGCTGAAGTATGACATTCGCTTACAGAGTTCACACTCACCTGAACTGTTCTCACATCTGTCTAGATTATACACGCATCAGACGGTGCTGACAAGTATTGATTTTTCAAGTGTAGGCATCTTGTTAAATCATTTGTCAAATCAAGCAGTTAAGATGTGCGTATAAAAAGATAAGACAGAATTTTGAAATAGCAGGTATAGCAAACCAGTGCTGATTAGAGATTTGCTCAGAATATTAAAAGTGAGTAGCTATTACCCCTGTAGTTAGCTAGTTAGTTAGTTAGTTAGTTAGTTAGTTAGTTAGTTAGTTAGTTAGTTGTAAGTTAGCTATTGTACTGCATCCCTCATATCTTGAAAAGGCAATGCAGAACTGAAACAACCAAATATGCAATCATCTGAAAATTTCCCACACAGAATATTGTGTGTGAGAATATTGTGAGAATATTGTGAGAATATTGCTGCAGGCCTGAAGCACTGTGATCTAATTCTACCGGTATATATTTGCCTTGTGTAAAAGGCACCCATGAGTACAGGCAGCTTGGCACACTGAAAGCTGTGTGACAGAGATAGGGGCTCCTGGTCAACAAGCAGGTTAATTGCCTGATAGGGCCAGATGCAAATAGCCAAGCTGAGCTAGCCAATCACAGCCCCCCGAGGGAGGCTATACCCCCCCGCCGCTTCTGACTGGCCACAGAAAACGACAATCAGATGACATTTGACGCCGAGGTAGAGCCGGTGTTCAGACCCCGGCAAAAATCTATTGACTTTGGGAAATGAGTTTTTTAAGATTGTAACTTTCATGGGGCGGGATGACAACAACTTTTGAACCGTAGAGAGAATTGGGCACTTTGATTAACTTCACACTTGTGGAGGAGATAACAGCTCAGAGAGTCTCTCTCTTGTGCCTTATATAGTGTGTGTGTGTGTGTGTGTGTGTGTGTGTGTGTGTGTGTGTGTGTGTGTGTGTGTGTGTGTGTGTGTGTGTGTGTGTGTGTGTGTGTGTGTGTGCGCGTGCGCGTGCGCGTGTGTGTGTGTGTGTGCTGGCACGTTATACGAGCCCTCAGAAGTCCATTAGCACACTCCAAGTCATTAATACCTCACGAGAGAGTGAGAATATCAATTGGAGAGAGAGGCATATGTGCAGTTATGCTGACAGAAACGTCATTTTAAACAAATGGATTTCTGGAGTCTAAAAATATCAATATAGGTCGGTGAGTGGATATAAATGATTTAGCATGAGGAGGAGGAGGAGGAGGGGACATGAGAACTGAAGCATCATCACATAAGATTCCCGTTACATGGATATTTAAAAATTTTAAATTACTGCATTTTAATTTCCGGAGCTTTTTAAATAGGGGCCATGAAAACTCAACAGCAAGAAACATGGCGATGGGGACTTGGGATTTGGGACTTGGACTTACGTCGCACTTAAGTCTCACCCACAGGGACTTGAGACACTTGAGACCATCCTCAAAGACTTGACACTTGATTTGGACTTGAGGTTTGGGACTTGTGAACAATCTTAAGTTTTTTATAAAAACAATTGTGTGCATTAACATTAAGGGAATCTCTACTGATGTCATCCAATCAATGCTGATACTGTATTCTAATAGATACAGGAGTTAGGATAATACAGTACATGCATTGAATTCTTTAGTTTTAGCTATGCAGTGTCCTAAGCAGACCGGATGGCATGCAGCACATGATAGAGACTTGAGACTTGACTTGGACTTGTGACCTCAAAGACTTGAGACTTGACTTGGACTTGCAAAAAATGACTTGTCAGCATCTCTGCGTCTAGGTAGTGTCGAGGTAAAAGCACTTGTCTACCACAGCGGGGACCCGGATTCAAATCCCGGCATGCAGTAGGCTACTTCTGGCTTCTCCAGACGTGTTCCAGACACAATTGACTGTGTGTGTGTGCGGGTGGGAAGCCGGTGCGGTACGTGTCCTGTCCACTGACCTGAAAATATGGACAGAGCTATCCCATTGATTTTGGAGTTGATTCATTGGCTGTCGCCATCTTGATTTTTCATCGGCACAGTGGGAGGGAATGGGTTGAGTTCTTGCGCAGCTCACGTGAGATTGGGGTTTCCCAGAGACGCTGCTCCGCCTGCTATTGGTCCGTGATCGGCAAGCTGTGCGATCATTGGACAGGCGATCTGTCAATCACTCCCTTTTCTATCATCTATTTTACTCCAAACGGGCGAGTTATATGAAAAATAACCCCCCCCTACAGTTGTTATGAAAAGGTGAAATTAACTATATAAACCAAAACTGTGTTTTGCCCCTGACTGGAAAGATGTTTAATCCTGTTCCAAAGTCAGGCACTTTAACATGGGGGAATGCCTAGTGCCCCCAACCCCCAAGTGGCCATTCGAGGAACTACAGCTTTTCACTTCACTTCCGTGTCATCAGAGGAAAGCCGGGGCAAGGGGGGGAAGGGGGGGGGGGGGATGGGGGGGTTCGCCACTGGTCCCATCGCTGCACTAGCGCCTCCTCTGGTCAGTCGGTCTTGACATTGGCCTCGTAAGTTGGAGCTATCAACTGGATGGATGATTCAGTTGATGGACATGCGCTAACAGTTTGAAGTGGACATTGTATCTGAATTTTCTTGTCCGTATTGTTGCATTTGAGGTAGAACCCAATTTTCAGTTCCCCATGTTTTCGCTGTAGGCAGGCGAGTTTCACATAATAGAAAACTGTTATCTGTTAACTGTTATCTGTCTTTAAGCATCGCGTCCCTTTTTATTTATCTCACTGTAGTTCACATTCCCCCCAGTTTAACCGAAGACTATAAAAACGAAATACAACATCTAGCAAGCTGGGGAGCAACGACATTATAATGTCCTTTCAACGCACGCTGCTCTCTAGTAGTCATCAACCCCTGCCGGCTTGATAGGTTACTCACAGCATGTCAATCTGAATTATTCAAAGGTTACAACACCTCCCCCTATCGCTAAACACTGACTATTTAAAATGGAATATGGTTAGCAATGCATAATGAGAAATAGGTGCCTCATAATTACATCTAAAGAACAATTACCAGGAAATGCTTTAGTGAGCTTAATTGATTTAGAGAATGAGAGGACCTGCAAATGCAACTTTACCCACTCTCTTTTTGTCCATAAGCCAAAATTGCTCCTCACACCTCTGGGCTGATCTGCCCGGGGTCTAAACTCCTCTTCCGGGCATGTGGCGGAGCTTTGGGATTTGGGGATCTGGGGGATTATAGGATTTCAGATTGCTCTCAAAAAGAAACCTTGGGATATAGCGATCCAAAAAGAAAATGGCAGAGGTTCCCACATCAATATCCCAACGCATTATTCCCTCCCTTTGGGAGAGAAGGCAGGAAATAAGCTTTCGCTTGTGAAACAAGTGTGTTCAAGGAACGTTGACAATCTGCAGAGATTGTCGTGAACTATACAAAGCTGCTTTTTTTTTTTGCTGAAATCGGCTGTGCATAGTCCAACTATATTTCCAATTTCATGAAATGTCACAGCACCTTGTCCAAAGCACCTACTTTCCTGAACCAATTTCAGCTTCTCTTTAAATTGAAAACGCTAATGGTGGCATCAGCACAAACATATCAATAGCAAAGACATTTCACATTAAAAGGACTGAATTGGAAATGTTTCTTAAAACTATCATTTTTGAACTTCTGCTCAGTAAATGGAAAAATGGCCTGCGCTTTTATCCAAAGCGCTTTACAATCAGTAGGTACATTCACGCATTCATACAACGATGGCGGCGGCTACCACGCAGGGTGCTGGCACACCATCAGGAGCAATTTTGGGGTTCAGTATCTTGCCCAAGGACACTTCGACATGGAGACTGGAGGAGGCGGGAATCGAACCACGACCTCTTTTATCCAAAGTGATTAGTGCAAGACGCGCTCTACCTCCTGAGCTACAGCCGCCCAGTATCAACTTTTGAAACCTGTATCATATTTGTTGGAGGAGGATATTTTTTTTGGGGACCGGGGAAGAAAATGATTGTTATATTGTATTGGTAACACTTTACAATAATCGAACATGGTGAGCTGGTGCTTGGAGAACAACCTCAACACAGCAAAGACCAAGGAGCTATCATCATCGACTTTAGGTGGTCGCGAAATGACGATTACGCCCCTATCTTCATCAACGGAGACAGTGGGAGAGAGTGTCCAGCTTCAGGTTTCTGGGCATTCACATCTCAGAGAACCTCACTATAACATCAATGCACTTGTCAAGCACTTGCTGTGCTTCAAGAAAGCACAACAATTTAGTTTTTGTTTTTTTGAGGACGCTGAGGAAAGCTGGTTTGCCCCCAACAGCTGGTGACCTTCTAGCGATCCATGCACCATAGAGAGCATCAACATACTGCATCTCAGTGTGACATCTCAGCTGCACAGAGGCGGACAGGAAGGCTCTTCAGCGGGTCGTCTCCAGAGCAGAGCGTATCATGGGGACACAGCTTCTCCAGGCTCTGGAGGATATCTAGAGCTCACGCTGGGTTCCTCCCTGCCTCAGGAAAGCTGCCAACATCTGCCAAGGACCACGCACACCCATGCCATCGTCTGTTTGAACGCGTTCCATCTGGCAGACGTGATAAGACCTTCTCCGCCCGCACCTCCAGCTTGAGGAATAGTTTCATCCCCCCGAGCCATATCTGCTCTGATATCAGTCCTCCAAGTGTCCCCCACACATAACTATATATCCCTGGACTGTACACATTTTGCTGCTGTTTTGCACAACCGGAGCTGTAGCTCTGCCCTTATAGACCAAATCAGCGGGATGTTTACATTTACTTCCGGGTACCCCTGGGTCCACACATTATAATGGCGGTGGACGGCACAAACTGACGTGTTGAAGACAAAAACAGACAAAGAAGACAAAAATGGTTCGTCCGTGTTGTGTTGTTGTTTAATATCATTCATAACAACACTTTCACTAACGTTAGTGGAGACCAGACTAGCTAATTTACCTGTTGGACCAGACCAGAGTAGACTTGAAGCTAAATTAAATTAACTTGGCGTCAGTAGCTCTGTCTGTAATAACCTCGCGTCACCAGGCTCTTCTCACGAGTCTGCAAAAAAACAGCGAGTTTGACAGACAAACAAACGTTATTAGCTAGCTAACACTACATAAAACAAACACAGAAGAAAGGCTAGATACGTCGGACAAGCATGTTTACCAACCGTTTAACCATTTAAATTGAAAGTAGTCGGCCGAAAACAGCGAGAGGGTTTGACAGCATTTATTTGACAACACGCACATTTAAACCTGCCGCCTTCCCCAAGTGGTACCCAGAAGTAAATTTGTTTACATGGTGACGTCACGGTGATTTGGTCTATAGAGAGGCAAAGTGGGACGTCACTTCCTGCTTCAGCACTGTACCAGCGATTTTCATCCGCCATTTATTTTCCCATAGACATTTCGTAAGATGCTTCTAAAATAGTTTTACTTCGTCGAACCGAACGGTTCAGCTAACGCTATAATCGGGAGAGACCATAGAACATTTCACTCGGACCAAAACTTAAAAAAAACAACATTGAAAAAATATTTCCTTTAAACCCGCATTTTTTTTTTACGTTTTGGTCCCAGTGAAATGTTATGCGATCTCTCCTGTTTCTAAATATATCTGTACCGTTTGGTTTGACTTTGAACCAGTAAAACTATTTTTATACGAATTTTACGAAATGTGTATGGGAAGATGAATGACGGATGAAAATCTCTGCTACAGTGCTGAAGCAGGAACTAGGCGGTCACTTTGCCTCTCTATTGTTTACCACTGCCTGATATTGCACATTTGAACTGTCTGTAACTCTGTGTACTAATGCCATCATTGTTCCAATGTTGATTGTTTACTACTGCTACAGTGTTGCCATTGCACATTTGAAGGCCAGCTCTATTCACTACTACTTTCTGCTACTGCCCGGACATTGTGCATTTGAACTATGGCACTATTCATTTATGTTATCATTGTTTATTGTCACATTGTACAGTGTGACTGTGTGACATTGCACGTTGAGCTGCAGCCCTGTCTATACGAGGGATCAGCCCGAGCAGCATTTTGGTCAACAAACCGCGTTTCCGGGTGGAAAACGGCAATGGGACCCTATGGAGCCAGCCTTGAGTGCTCACTCTAGCCCCAGCTGTGCAGTGTACATTTTATAAACTGTTCCCAATGAGACAGTTCAGCGGAGTCCCCACGGAAGTCGGGTGGTTGTTGTCGTCGTGACATCACGCTGATTCCTCGTGTAGGCTACTGTTTATACTGCTCGTTAGCTTTTTCTGCCATTTTAAAATTTTTTACTTTTTTTTTTTTTTTTTTTACCTATTTATTGTTCTTTTATTGCATCGGAGTTTGGAAGTTGCAAACTTAATTTCATTGTAGGCCTACCTGGCAATAAAGACCTGACAATAAAGATATTCAATTCAATGCATTAATTAAGCGTTAGTTAATCCTTAATAAGCATGAACTATTAACTAACTTTTAATTAATGTAACCTTATTGTAAAGTGTTACCATTATATTTATAGTATATTTTGTCATGCCAATAGTTTATCACATGAAACTGCTGAGTCCCCATTTATTGCGGCTCAAAGTCAACGTTCCAATGTGACTATTGACTAACTAACAAACTTACTGAGTGCGTAACTAACTAACGGACGGAGAGCGATCCATAGCCCACCCCCCACCATCCCCTGGTGTTCTTTATAACCTACTGTGTTGTACTGTGTTGTATTCCCACTCAGTGTTGGGGTAACTCATTACAAAAGTAACATATTACATGTAATATATTACTTTTAGCAGTAACTCAGTAATATAACTTATTACCAATGGGATTTCAGTCATATTAAACCAGTTACTTTGTCAAGTAGCAAGTTACAAATTGAGTTACCTTTTTTATTTATTATCAAAAAAACCATTTACATAAATATACAATCATCTCCTAATCGAATAGTGTATTTTTAAGCAAATAACCACTATAGATGACACTAATAAAGGAAAAGGATAACATTTCAACTTTTGAGCGTTTTACACTGACTTCAAGACAGTTGAAATTATTTTTAGGGATGGTCCCAGGGCGGCGATGTCATTCTGCTACTGCTGTTGTTTTGGTGAAAGTAATGCAAAAGTAGTGTATTAAGTAACAAGTTACTCTACACAGAAAGTAATATTGTAAAGTAACTTATGACTTTCAAATGAAAGTAACTAGTAATAAGTAGTATATTACATTCAGAAAGTAACTTCCCCAACACTGTTCCCACTCACCTACCCTCTATGGCAACATGTATTTTTGCCTCTCCTCACTCCATCACTGCGGCTCTCCTCCCCTCGTTCCCACGGAAAGATCAGCTGTCACGACGATGTGTAAAAAGAGGCAGAGGAGGATGAGTAATTGTGGGCCACAGGGCAGAGTTAGCACCAGCGCTCTCCGCCAATCAAAAGATTGCCCTTTGGGGGAAAATGAGGCTCGCGCCTACACGCACACTCATTCTAGTACTGCCATTGATCACGGATGGTAATTATGTGATTTTCAAAGATTGAAATCAATGCCTTCACCTTGGTTTGCCATTGTAAACCTACGTTTTTTCCCACCATGCTTTGCTTGCTGCTGTGCAAAGTGACTGTTACGGCGAGCTGATGTTTCTGACCTGTGTGTGTGTGATCTCCAGCGTGAGTCGATTCATAACAGCAAACAGAGAGAGAGGGTGAGTGCATATTCCATTTAATGACTGGGTTACTATGGAAACCAGGTTAGATTTGAAAGCAGTTGAAGGGGGTAAAAACCCTCCGGCTTCACTTTGCTCTGTGACTGCACTTCAAAACAATCTTTAATTAAATTTATACCTTATGCTCTCCAGCCAAGTCCTCCTTTGGTGGGACGTACCATCGGGGGAGAGTGGGACGTACCATCGGGGGACGAATGGAAAGTCAGTCAGTCAGTCCCTCTCATGCCTGCCTTCATGACTGAATCAAAGATGGTATAGTGAAACGTGCCAAGTGGCAGGGGAGAGGGTCCCTTGTTGTGGTCGATTTTAACCATACGACATTCAATGATTAGATGTAACTTAGGATAGGATCAAACGTAATATAATCATTTTCTGTTATCTTATATATTCAATGCTTGTATTTGGAGTGGAGCAAGTCAAATGCCTGCAGTATTTTTTAACAGTCTATAGAGGGCGACTTGGAAGACATGGCTTTAATAAGTGCAGTACCCACAGGGGCCATTAGAGACACCCCCGTGCGGGGTTAAACGTTCAGTAGACCAAAGGTCACCATGAGCGCGTCTCTTGCTCACGTGTATCCAGCACGTGCGACACCACGGCCGCGCTTACGGGCGGTCCGAAATATGACAAAAATGTGGGGTGAATCGGCAAAACCATTAAACGTAAATGACGTAAAGTCGTATGTCTTCCATAAGCCAATGATTTGGTACCTCAGAACAAAGAGACGCCCTGGCTAGAAGGTATATAATGATTATAAGATCGCTTGACATCAGTTCTGGTCCGAGTTGTTCATCATTCATTTATTGGATCAAAAGGTTTCTAGCAAGTGGTGGACTTGAGCGCCGACGCTCCCTTCATCGATTCCCAGAAGACGGGAGTCTACCCAACTGTCGCCCAACGGACAGATTTATCGGTCATTGGAATCGCTATCCAAACGTACCACAGATATCGGTTGGCATTGTCTTAGACTGCTATTATTGGCCCTACAAGTCGTATTTTCCCAAGCTACGACACCCTGCGGTCGCTGTGACACTTGTGATGTGGTTTCGCTTGTGGGAAAGAGTCTGCATGGGATGGCGACGATGATGGCCTATGTGATGAAAATGAAACAACCCACTTATCTAGCATAATGGAGTTGTGCCATATGCCATGTGTGTGAGTCACGCAGCTTGGAGGTTATTACCTGAACTTTTCATATATTTTTTATTTTTATTATTTTTTTATAGCTGTTTTTTTCCTCCCGTCTTATTGCCTTTTCCACCTGCACTAAAGCCCACCTGAGAGCGATTTACAGTGAGATTGAGGTGACTTCCGTGGCGGCGGCACATCGATTGTGTAAGCTCCTTTTGTCATGAAAGGACCCGGAAAAAATCCCTTTGATTGACTGCAGGATATAGATAGTCCCTCTCCTCCATCTTGTGGGCGTGATCATTAAGCCTGTGCTAAAACCCGGAGGTCAGGCCGGTCTCACGCTGTCAGGGCAGGTTGCGTGTCCAGAGGGAGTAATAGGTTCACACGACTCCGTGCTCCATTACCCCTGTCTGTCTGTCTGTCTGTCTGTCTGTGTGGAGGAGGAGAAGAAGAACAATGGCTTTCCTCTCAGCCTGTCTTCTGTCTCTGCCTCGCTATCACTGCATCGTCTGTGTCCGTTTGTGTCTTGAACCGTCGGGAGGCATTTCGACACCCTTTTGTGTTGTGTTCCTGGTGGTGGAAAAAGTCCTAACCTGATGCTGTCACATGGTTTGTTTCAATGTGATCGTGATCTCCTTCTCACGAGTCCACCTGCCTCACAAGGTAAAAAAAAACAAAAAAAAACTCCGTAAGACCAAGCAGATGTCTTTGTCACACTAAACTATAATCCAAAAAGGTTCATAGTGTCTATACTTTACTTAGATTGTTAGATTTTCTTCTATATCAGACACAGGTATTCATTCCTACCTGACATGTTTCGACGGCAATACTTCGTCTTCATCAGAGGTGTCACTAGATGGTGTGTGACGTGTCTTCATCAGAGGTGTCACTAGATGGTGTGTGACGTGTCTTCATCAGAGGTGTCACTAGATGGTGTGTGACGTGTCTTCATCAGAGGTGTCACTAGATGGTGTGTGAGGTGTCTTCATCAGAGGTGTCACTAGATGGTGTGTGACGTGTCTTCATCAGAGGTGTCACTAGATGGTGTGTGACGTGTCTTCATCAGAGGTGTCACTAGATGGTGTGTGACGTGTCTTCATCAGAGGTGTCACTAGATGGTGTGTGACGTGTCTTCATCAGAGGTGTCACTAGATGGTGTGTGACGCGTCTTCATCAGAGGTGTCACTAGATGGTGTGTGACGTGTCTTCATCAGAGGTGTCACTAGATGGTGTGTGACGTGTCTTCATCAGAGGTGTCACTAGATGGTGTGTGACGTGTCTTCATCAGAGGTGTCACTAGATGGTGTGTGACGTGTCTTCATCAGAGGTGTCACTAGATGGTGTGTGACGTGTCTTCATCAGAGGTGTCACTAGATGGTGTGTGACGTGTCTTCATCAGAGGTGTCACTAGATGGTGTGTGACGTGTCTTCATCAGAGGTGTCACTAGATGGTGTGTGACGTGTCTTCATCAGAGGTGTCACTAGATGGTGTGTGACGTGTCTTCATCAGAGGTGTCACTAGATGGTGTGTGACGTGTCTTCATCAGAGGTGTCACTAGATGGTGTGTGACGTGTCTTAAACAGCATCACACCATCTAGTGACACCTCTGATGAAGACGGAAGTATTGCCATCGAAACATGTCAGGTAGGAATGAAAACCTGTGTCTGATATAGAAGAAAATCTAACGATCACACTAAACTATGTTGGTGAAATTATCAACGAAACCATCAAAACTAGTCTGCTACTGCAAAATCGTGAGTTTTATATCATTCAGAGCGGCCTGCGTGTCCATGTGCAGTAGGGCTGCAACTAACTGTCGATTATTTTCTCGATTAATCGATTAGTTGTTTGTGGTCTATAAAATGTCAGAAGATGGTAGCAAATGACGATCAGTGTTTCCCAAAGTCCAAGATGACGCCCTCAAATGTCTTGTTTTGTCCACAACTCAAAGATAATATCAGTTTACTGTCACACAGGAGTAAAGAAACCAGAAAATATTCACATTGAAGAAGCTGGAATCAGAGAATTTAGACCTTTTCTCTACTTTTCTGTGTGGTTACTTTGCAGTTGCGATGTGAAACAAAGGGTCACTAGACCGGATCCTTCATTGGGATGGGTGCTGGATGCGGAAAAAGTAAAATAAAGTTGCAAGTATCAAGTCTGCTGCACACTCAAATGACAAAAGGCATTAGTAGCAAAAGAGTGCCAGTATAAGGGCATGTGTTGGTGTGTGTGTGTGTGTGTGTGTGTGTGTGTGTGTGTGTGTGTGTGTGTGTGTGTGTGTGTGTGTGTGTGTGTGTGTGTTTTTATTTATTTATTAGGGGCACAGTCAGGGTCTGTTTGAATTTGGCATGACAGCGGATGAAGAGTCTGCAAAGCGACAGGCCAGTCAACACTATGCTTTGCTCTGCAGAGAGCTGTGTGAAATTTCAGATGACATGAAGGGACCAGGGCCATGGTGGGACAGCTGAGAAATCCCCTTCAGGCACAAATCCTCCAGACTTGGAAATTCTGTCCACATCTTGGATAAGCCCTAATAAAAAATAAAAAAATAAAAAAATAATAATAATAATACCTAATAATAATAATAATAATAATAATAATAATAATAATAATAATAATCAATCAATCAATCAATCAATCAATCTTGTAGATATGCTGGTGTTTGCTATCCAACTTATTTCTAGCTGCCATGATGCCTGATGGGTGCTTCTTCCGCTTCCGGTGTAATTTTTACACTGTTTTAACTTGACAAAAAAACGTCTATGAGGATTTTACAGCAGAGCTGCTCTACAGCCGTGTCGTTCGGGTGCTGGGATAACGTAATGCATTGTGGGTATCGGCTACTGTGGCTAATGCTAGCGGCTAGCGTAATAGTTACTTTACATGGCAGTAAAACGCCACTGAATGACCAAATTGATTTAACTTTTAACCATTTCGAGTAACACCGTTTCCATACGGACCCCCAGCGTTGGTTAGTTGTTTATAACGTGACTATATTTATAACTTTTATAACGTACTCCAGTTTCCGGTTTATAATTCGGGTCTGCAGCCGAGTATAACAAAGGAAATGGCAAGCTGCAACAATAAGTCACGTTAAACCGGACCTTGTACCCACAATTATTTTTTAAAGTGGGGCATTCAAGAATAAGGTGGATAGAGAGAGAAGGTTGAGCCAGCTGCATTAAAGGAACAAATTGAATGTGCCTTGAAGCGGGCTCTCCAGCTCCTCCTATCTGCAGAGCGTTATCTTCGGAGGCCCAACAACAACATGCTCCTCAGCATGAGTTATTGAAGATAAATCCGGGTAATTGGGGTGCCACGTGGAAAAACCAACACTGCAGCGAAATCTTTGGAAAAATTGAATTAAATCGCTAAGTGTTGGAAAAGATTCCAATTATCAAGTGGTGAAATATAATTACTTTGAATCGAGAATAGCACGACACTGGCAAACGTCCGATCCCCACATGCAAAGCCAACAATATGTTCTCCGTGTTTTGTTTTCTCTCTCTCTCTCTCTCCATTCAGTCCCGATGAAGGCTCGCATGGTGCTTGTCAGCATTCTTGGTGCATCTCCAGGTCTTTGTACGCTGCTTGTTCCCTAGGAAGCATATTCATAATATCCGAAAATAAATGAGCCCCCCACCCCCCTATCTGTTTCTCTTCACACCATCCACCATTCATAGTAACCGCGGATCTATTCCCCATGGTCTTTTTTCCCCTATTTCAAATAGACTGTAGGCTATTGTTTGCCTTTTTGATCATTTATCAGTCTTAACGCTAATTATTTTAGCAAGTATAATGTAATTGTTACTGAGCGCGTGTGCATGCCATGCACAGACATGCATGGCATGTTCACACCACGTGTGCATATAGCGCACAAGCCTTTGAGCTGTATTTACATTCATAGGCAGACACACAGTGTAAAGCTCTGCTCATCCCGTGGCTGAAGACTAATGGAATCTTCTTTAATATTTATAAAGCACATCTCCTAGGATTACTCGTCTCCCTGTCCTCTGTCTTATATAAAAACCACTGATATAGCAGCAGCACCAGCCTATCCGAAAAATCCTGCAACCTAATTGACTGTGTTTCTCTCCCCCCTCTCTCTCCCTCTCTCTCCCCCTTGTAATCGCCATCTGTTTGTCCATATTGTGTGCGATGCTGTGTTTCTGGTCCCCGCGGCTGCCCGGCAGACGTTACTTTCGGCCTCCTGCTCGGTGTGTTTGTGGTCTGCGGCCTGGCCCTGCTGGGCCTCCTCGCCATCGCCTCCTGGAAGCTGTGCTGGGCGCCTTGGCGCAACGCGGCGCTCCTGTTCTCCTCCTCCTCCAGCCCGGCGGCAGCAGCCCCCCCCCAGACCCCACCAGAGCTCTGCTGCCCCCTCCAGCCGCCTCCGCCTCCGCCACCTCTCCGCCCGCCCAGTCCTCCCCAGCAGCAGCAGCAGCAGCAGCCACTGGTGGTGGTCACCATGGCCACGGAGAAGGCCAACAAGGACCCCGTGGGCTCCATGGGCTCCATGGGCTTCCTGGAGGCGGCGGTGAAGATCAGCCACACGTCGCCCGACATCCCCACGGACGTGCAGCTCTCCATGAGGGAGCACTTCCTGCGCCGCACGCAGCGCATGCAGAGGCAGACCACTGAGCCCGCCTCCTCCACCAGGTCAGCCATGGTGCACAAAGTCATATTTACGCATTGCTAATGCACAGTGTTGGGCAAGTTACTTTTAAAATGTAATATACTACATGATTGATTGATTGATTTTCTTTATTTAAGTGTCATGCTTCGAATGAAGCCCAGCCCACATGGGCTTACAGGACACTTTTACTGTTCATCATTTAAACAAACAATGATCAAAACATAAAACCAACAGAAAACACCCAAAATACATACAGTAAAGTTGTACAGCATGAAAACCACCACCTGAACCTACTTAAAGAGCTGTGCTTGCCTTCTATTCCAGGCCCTAGAGATAAAGTTAGCAGTCTTAAATACCTCAGTCTTAAACAACCACTCCAACTTCTGGCCATCATCTGCCCAGAAGAGCTCAGGTCTTTGCTTTTGCATTTCGTCAAATAAGGAAATCCTCAAATCATCATATAAAGTACAATAAAACATTAAATGAAAGTCATTTTCAACATCCTTTAGATCACAGACATTGCATATCCTGTTCTCTTCTGGTATAGCTGTGAACCGCCCTACTTCAATGGCAAGAGGCAGGATACCAATTCTCAGCTGAGCACATAAAGACCTCTGGTTTCTGGTTAGAAAGGAAGTGACATAGGGCTCAGGACCAAAACGCTGCTTCATCTGAACATATGATCTAAGCTTAGGTTTAGACCATATGTCGTAGTATTACTAGTTACTTTCATTTGAAAGTAATACGTTACTTTACAATATTACTGTCTGTGTAGAGTAACTACTTATTACACTACTTTTGCATTGCTTTTACCAAAACAACAGCAGCAGCAGAATGACATTGACCATCCCGAAAAATAATTTCAACCGCCTTGAAGTCAATGTAAAAAAAATCCAAAATTCTAAATGTTATTCTTTTCCTTTGTTATTGTCATCTGTAGTGGTTATTTGCATAACAAACACACAGTTTGATTAGGAAATGATTGTATCTTTTTTAAATATGCTTTGATTAATTTGTTTTTAACTCTTTTGTAACTTGAGTTACTTGACAAAGTAACTGATATAATATTACTGAAATCCTATAAGTAATATTACTGAGTTACTGCTAAAAGTCATATATTACATGTAACATATTACTTTTGTAATGAGTTACCCCCAACACTGCTAATACATGATACTGTACGATGTGTTCACTCATGTGTGCACACGTTGTAGAGATATATACACATTCATGCATACATGCATGCACAGGCAGCATTTTAAAAGACGCACGGTGCAGCCTAGAAGCTACATTAATCAGACATTAAAACATGCACGGTGCGGCCTAGAAGCTACATTAATGTGACATAAATAATAAGTGCACTGCAAACTCAAAAAGTCCAGGGACACACGTTTCTGGAAAAAAGAATATCCTTTTAGCGATCACAACGGAGGTCCAAATGTTCTATGTAGGGAATGTGCTATAATACACCAAATTGAATATATAACCAACAGATTGTGTTCCTCTCTGCCTCATGGGCATTTCTTTGCAGTTCATTATGGTCAGGCTAATTTTATGCGATGGCTTCTTCATGAGAAGTAATATAATTTAGTTGGAGGCAAAAGTACTTTGCAGGATCATTACTATCGGCGCTGTACGTTTTCAACAACTGTGACTATAAAAGAATTCAAGCAAACACAAAAACAACGCTAAGGCAATCAGTTGGATTATGTAGATAAAGAGATGTGTGCTTCTGTTCAAACCGATTTCAATAACATCATTCCAGTAGTCTGTTCTGCTTATTATAAATGTGCAGACAGTGTTGTAGTTCCTTGAGGGCATCGCTATTTTGTCCTTGGCAAAGCAATAGAATCAGCAAAGGAATCATACCAAGTAACACTGAAAACCAATTAAGATTCAAAACCGTCCGAGTTCAGCTCTTTAAACGCTGACCTCTCTTAGGTGCTGCAACTGTTCACTCATCCTTTCTCTTTCTCTTCCAACCCACCCTGACTGTCCCCACAGGCACAGTTCATTCAAAAGGCACCTGCCCAGGCAGATGCAGGTTGGCAGTCTGGACCTGGGAAACGACTATGTGTCCGACCAAGACGAGAAGCCCACCGGCGGCATCGGCCGCATCCAGCCGGAGCTCTACCAGCAGCAGAAGACCCTGGAGTCGGAGGAGTCGTCCAAGAACGGCGGCGGCAAGAACTGCGGCAGGATTAACTTTTCCCTCAAGTACGACTACGAGAACGAGGCGCTCCTCGTCAACATCCTGAGGGCCCTGGACCTGCCCGCCAAGGACCTGTGCGGCAGCTCCGACCCGTACGTCAAGGTCTACCTGCTGCCCGACCGCAAGAAGTTCCAGACGCGCGTCCACCGGAAGACGCTCAACCCCACGTTCTCGGAGAGCTTCCAGTTCCCTGTGCCTTACGACGAGCTGGCCGGCCGCAAGCTCCACATGAGCGTGTTCGACTTTGACCGCTTTTCGCGGCACGACATGATCGGGGAGGTGGTGGTGGACAACTTGTTTGAGATGTCAGACCTCTCCAGGGAGACGAACGTATGGAGGGACATCCAGTACGCCACCAGTGTAAGAATCCTTTGCTTTTAGCTTCCAGTTCAGTGTCAAATTAATGATTAAAGTCCCCATGGAATGAGCTCCTATTACTTTTACGTCCTGGAAAAGAGAGTATCTTTTATTGTGCCCTCATGCTGCATCAGTTTGAATATAAATACCAACCAATAACACCATCAAATCTTTTAACAATCCTGGCCCTCCAGACACCTCCCCTCAAATAAAACCTCTTCTCTTTCTCTCCCTGACTCATATTCCATTGGTTCAGACTTTTGAATGATCCATTATGTCCAGAGCAATTTAGAGAGAGAGTGGCGTCAGCGGAGGACCAACATGCGAGACTCATTAGCCAATGAACAGCCAGGAAGGGGTCTGGTGCTACTTTTGAATGCTAACATAAAGCTGATAATGTACAATTTGATTAAATGAAAAAATCTAAGTACAACACAAACCGTCCATTTTGCTGCAACTCGACAGCGCTGCTTAATCCTGGAACTCTTGAGAGTTAAAAAAACGGGTCCATTGGAGTGAATGGAGATGTTGCGACTCTTCTACACGGCTCTGGTCAAATCAAGGAAGTAAAGATGACATTTCATGGAGTCTTTAATCGAGATTGTATACTGTGATTATAAGTTATTACCAATTTCACATAGGGCGTCTATTTCAGAGCTATCGGCTATATCACTAACTATTCTTTTCACTTTCATTACTATAAATGTGTCAAACACCAAGTAGGCTATGCAGAACCAGATACCTACCTAGCTGTGTATAATATTCTGGCAATAATAAAACACACAACTTAAAATGCATAAAGGGACCTGCAGTCACAAAATGCACATTTAATACCTCAAGCACAAAATGAGACTACTTACTAATGGCTTACTCAAGCAACCGTGTTTCTTAGCTTGACTACATATTGATGATGTCCAGGGGCCAGTTTGGTGAACTAAGTGTTCCTTGTCTCTCTGGCAACACTTGAGTCTCCTCAGGAGCCTTCATCGCTTTAACATCTCCTCAGAGCACTTAAGCTTGACAACACTTCCTCGTTCCTCCCACACCACCTCCTTCCCCTTTTCCCCTCCAATTGTTGAACTTCAGCGTCTTGTTCAATAATCTCGAGGTTATTGCTTACGAGGCAGAAACAGGCCTTCGCCTTGGCACGCAACCTTTATTGAACCGTCCAACGATTTTACGACAAAACTCGTTACCCACCTTCAATTCGGAATTGCTCGAATAAACAAATGCACAGGAGGTGGAAGGCCACACTAAGATACACATGAAGTGGCATAATTATAATATTAGTCTTTGGACTGTATAAAGAGATGCTGCTGCCCACAATGTACAGTACACACTGCTTAAGTGGAAGAGCAGCAGCAACCGAGCAGACGAAAAAGGCGGAGGAGAAGCCCCGGCTTGCTTTCCTCCCGATCATAGATCACGGAGAGATATTCATCAATAACACCAACCTGCAGGCATTAGTGAGGTAAAGAGCCTAGAGGGGGGTGAGGGAATTTATTGACTTCAGGCACTTTCTCAGGCATGTTCGATCTACCTGGACAATTTTGGGGAGGGTTTTTAAATAATCAGTGGCAGGTATGACACATTGTCCATCAGCTGTGGAATTGACTGAAAGCCAAGAGGTTCTTCTTTATAAGAAGAGATGCTACAAGGTGTTTAAGTAATAAATGATACTATATTTAGGATAATGTGGGACTTTTTAAATGGCTATTGGAATTGAAATGGAATTAAGTTTTTTTTATATGAGACTTTTTGCTCTGCTCTCACATTGTGGCTGAACGTCCACACCCTTCAAACAAAATCCTCCTCCGATCCACAGCAGGCCAAGCTCAATCATGGAGGTATGTGGAGACGTTAAGACTCCAGCACTCAGAAGCTTTGGGATTTGCCCCCTCCCGCGCTAAAGTAATACTGCTTCTGAGATGAGGCATGAAGACCTCTCATGGGACAGATAGCAGAACTCTCATTAGTACTTATCTTGCATACTTGTGATTTTTCTTATTAGTATTTCTCTGTGAGTTTCTCTGCTCACCTCTTAACTCGAAACCCGCTCATGCTACACATACTGCTCTTCTATCAAAATGTGCAGAATTTTTGGGAGGTATGTGCAAATTCATACTCAGTAGAGTGCATGCCTCTGCCATCTGATGATAAGCCACGCCCACAGTCATGCCCCCTTTTGCCCAGTGGGCGTGGAAAGTTAATCAGTTCTTCTTTGGTCCATGATGACCAACCTTTCTACAAAGTTTCGTGGTGTTGCGTGAATCCTTTTGGAAGTTATTCTGCACCTTTTTGTGATTGGCCATGGCCACGACCCATTTTGGCCAGTGGGCGTGGTTAATCAGCTCTAAGTTGGCCCATGACCTCTGACCTGCTTTTCTACAAGGTTTCATACAAATCCACTCTTAACCTTTTTTGAGACACTACTGTATGAGAGACAGATAAACAGGAGCGAAAACATGACCTGCAGCAAAATCAGTTGACGGAGGTAATTAATTATTAATTAATTTAATTGGTTATCGCAGATTTTGAGGATTTTTTAAAAACCTCTGTCATGTATTTCCTCCTACAATTTTAATGCCACAAAGACAGTCCATATGTCAAACCATGCAGGATTCTTTGTAGATGTGTGCTATAACTAAAATAATTTATGATACTAATTAATTCCTTACACTTTTTTTTTGCATTATCGATTATTATATAAAATTCCATAGACATCCGTTGTATTTATAACTCAGCCAGTGTATAGGCTGTACACTAGAAACTCCAATTCAAATTTCAAAATGCTCAGTAGGGCTGTACTGTACTGATCAACCATTCATACGCTCATAATGATGTCATGTATAGTTTATGAGTTACATGGCTGTCTAATGGCCTTCCATCCGCTACCGTGATATTTATAACTCGGCCACTGTATTTATATCGTCGAAACTCCTTTCAAATTCCAAAATGGTCACGACCACGTCGGTATTTAATTCCACTAACTCAGGGGGAAATCATAGAGAGGACTGTCCTCCTCCACCAGCGAGATCGAGGCAAACAAAGTCGATGATTCAGAGGAATTAAAGGTTATTTTCTGATCGTTTCACAGCGGTTACCTTCAAATAGACCTTTCACCCACGCCTCCGCTAAACCCTGTAGGGAGGTGGTGTCTCCAGGTTGTTGTTTTTTTGAATGCATGTCTGCTCTGCATGTGTGTCATCAGACACACCCACGGCCCAGCGTGCCTGCAGTGCACACACACAGCAGAGAGAGGGAGAACTGAATCACATAACAGGGAGGAGGGGGGGAACACATTCTGGGTTGGACATGCTTCGACATGGGTGTGAGCAGTACCAGAGTGAAATTGGATGGGTGGTTTAGGGTAGGTGTAGGACAGTGATACTCAACTTGCGGCCCGCGGGCCGATGGAATTGCAAGAAGAAAAAAAAATCATTTTTTACAGTGCACTTGAACGCAACATGCAAGATACCCGCTGAATAAGTGTCCAAATGTTCATGTCATTCTGGCAAAAATACTCCACTTCTGTTACAGCATTTCAGTCTGGAATATGGAATATCTTTAAATAATCTATGATTTAGCTGCTTTATTGTCAAATACCGCCGTCTGCTTGCTACCCAGGCACTTATGTATGTACTTAACCTAACTAACTTAACCTAACTAACTATCCGGTGTGCACAACATTGTCAGACTAAACTCCGGCTGACACCCCAAAAACCTACAATCTGCCACAGAAAAATGTATATTGTTTGTTTATTAACTGGCCCCTGGCCTTCTATCATTTCACGAAAGTGGCCCCCAGGCAAAGCAAGTGGAGTATCCTTGGTGTAAGACCATTTTCCATGCTGAAAACAGTTAGCCATGTTGTTGAGCTACTACCCCCAAAACATTGCCTTAAGTGCCATAAGGCTGAATGGCCACACGAGGGCCCGTGGGCAACATGATTTCCCTTGGCTCAAAGGAGTTGGATGTTGGATGTGCTATCTAAACATCGTGAAAGCATCGAAACACACAGCAACGATCCACACAATCCATATGAGAAAAGCAAGTGTTTGGACGTCCATAACTTTGTGGCATCACAAAGGTTTGCTAATTATAATTTTTGTAAGAAATAATAGACTAACATAGTGTTTTTACCACGGCGTGGGGCAGAGCCAGCCGTGGTCATCAAAGGCTTACAGGGAGGGGCTAAGCCCAGGACGTGAAGGGGCCCAAGGCTCAGAGAGGAAAAAAGAAATAAATAAAATAAATCAGGGGAAAAGATATGCCTCGCTGCGTGTGCATGCATGTAACCAAATTAATGTGAGTCCTCTTGAGTCCCGACTGGTAGCGAGTAGGTTGGTTAAACTTACTCCCCCAGTATGTAAATGCACGTTAATTAGCTCCACTCTCTTGGTGCAGTGGTTAGCATGTCCGTCCCGGAAGCCAAAGGTCGGCAGTTCGAATCCACCCCTGGGCAAGCCCTTAACACAACGCCGTTACACGCACACACTCGCACACACTCACGTATGCGTGCGTTATGTGTGTGAGAGATGGATATTGGCCTACAGTGAGCCTGTACTGAATGTCCAATCAATGTGGAGAGCATCAAAACAAACTAATGTCTTTTCACAGATCTGATGGTTGTATAGTTGGTTGCCACTCCCAGTGGTCTTCTTTAGCAAGATGTGTCTTTAAGCTTTTTGGGTGTTGTTTTCTTTATCTGCTTTAGCTTTTCCAACTTTTTGTACACAGATATGGTGGTAATAATGATCCAAAATTATGTGTTTTTTAATTGAAAAACATGACATTTTCATGGGGAGAGAACCCAAATACAGTACGTGCACCTGTCTTCCACAAACGGAAAACACACCACTGCTATGCTATGCTATGCTACCGTTCCATAGCATGTATGTAGATTAAACGTGGCTGATGTTTGGCGGGGCAATAGTTAAGTCATGAGGATGTCGGTGTCACGATGATGTCGATGTGTAATTGAAAAAGTCGTAAGGGGGTGGGGCCTTTGAAAAAGTCGTAGCCCCGGGGCCCATCATGGCCTTGCCTGTCCACTGCCTGCTCTGCCTGCTCTGCCGTCTCTGCGGTGTCTCATATTTCACTTTTTACACGGTTGGCCAGGCGGAGCAGAGGGCTCGTTAATAGTAATGAGCCTTAAAGACACAGCGACAGAAACAGCCTGTTCTTGGCGAGGCCCAGAGAGACGCTGGTGTAAAAATGGATTGAGAGTGACAGCTTTTAATGGCCCTCAAGACATAAAATAAGACACTGGGAAATGTAGAAAATGGGACCTTTGAAGCAACGATTATTTCCAAATGTCAAAATCACAAAAAACGCCAACATAATTCAGATGAATTGGCATGAAGCCACATTCACACCTCGTCATTTTCTTTTCACTAGTTTAGATTTACTGTGCCAGGCAGGTGCCATTCATAATTCAGCACTAACATCGAACATGTACAGAGTGCTGAAAATCCTCTCCATTTTAGAGTATCTCTGGTTTACTCATCTCCATTGTGAAAAATGTGACTTTATTTCTGTCACTTACAGGCCACCGTAAGCTATGACAGACATGCAAATGTTGTTGCAATTATTTGGATTGGATGTCAACAAAAGTCATCAATACAAGTCATACGTAATGTCCCTTTATAACAGAAGGGTTCAGAGGCCATGATGACCCTGGAGAGCTGGGCTTTCTTCCTTTAGACAAATGTCACCTTGAGAACCTCAACATTGAGGATCTGATTTGTTAGATTTAGATGCTCTGTCCCTATCTGTATGTCTGACATACGCTTTCAGCAGGATCAAAATATGACACATTTGATCCCAGAAACAGCGAATCATATGTGAAAAGGATGATGTGTCTCTGTGTGTGTGTGTGTGTGTGTGTGTGTGTGTGTGTCTCTGCTCCCGCAGGAGAGCGTGGACCTCGGGGAGCTCATGTTCTCACTATGCTACCTGCCCACCGCAGGCAGGCTTACACTCACTGTCATCAAGTGCAGGAACCTCAAGGCCATGGACATCACTGGATACTCAGGTGGCGTGCGTGTGTGTGTGTGTGTGTGTGTGTGTGTGTGTGTGTGTGTGTGTGTGTGTGCGTGCCTGCGCGCGCGTGTGTGTGTGTGTATGTGTGTGTGTGTGCGTGCCTGCGCGCGCGTGTGTGTGTGTGTATGTGTGTGTGTGTCAGTGTTGGGGGTAACTCATTACAAAAGTAACATATTACATGTAATATATTACTTTTAGCAGTAACTCAGTAATATAACTTATTACTTATAGGATTTTAGTAATATTATACCAGTTAAAGTCGAGGTGAACCCGTTCGTCACGTGCATCTGAGTCCGTTTCAGACTGAAAACAAATTGAGAGGCGGACCATATTCGTGTCGATGATTTGATTTGACAATTCTGAGCCTGAGGACTGGCTTTGGCATTGGCCAATCCTGGCGTGTTCCACCCCCAAATCCGGGTGGGATTCAGCGTGTTGTCGTGCTACGCGAGTGGGATCCACGGAGTACCAGGCAGCCACCGGCTTCGTGCAGAACGAGCGGACAATCCGATGCATGGGTGCTGCCCGCCCGCCTGGAATCTCCGAGACGACCCCTGACAGCCAGGGAGGCTGTCAGGCTCGGAGGCGCGCGCCATTATCGTTATAAATGTAAATAATATTCCTGGAATGCGTGTTTTAACGAGCCAGTTACATTTCTTTGCATTCTTAGAAATTACCGTTTGATTTAGTTTGCATAATTGCTCAAGTTAGTAGTTAGTTTATGGGCTAGAAACTCTGCCAGATGACAGGCACTAGGCATCATTTTCCCCTTCATTTGGAAAAGAAAATGATCCTGAAATGAACATTTGATTGACAGCTGCATGTCGTGACATGATTGGTTGAAATGGGGTAGAAATTTGATAGTACTAGGTGACGTCAGCAAACTGTAAATTACTCAAGATTCAAGATTCAAGATTCAAGATTTTTATTGTCACTCCATGGTACAAGTACCACGTGTGAAATTCTTGTGCAGTGGACTCCGTTTACGACATAGTACAAATAGGCAACAGCAATAAGTAATAGGCAATAAGAAATAGGCATCAATAAGCAATAAGACAGCAATAAGGCAATAAGAAATAGGCATCTTATAAGCAATAAGACAAGTCGGTGGCTTATACGACAGTGGCATATTCATTGCACATAGGTGCACATGTCATGTGCATACGTTAGACGTGTTCAGACATTCCAAATTCGACGTTTTATACATACATGTGCAAATAGCATGTACCTTATTAAACATACACTTAAATTTACAATTAAACGTTAGGCACCTTATTAAACATACACTTAAATTTACAATTAAACGTTAGGCATCCGTAATAGTAGCAGCTGCAGTACGGTACTGCGGTACGACTACTGCACTATTTGTGCATATTTAGGAGTCTCGTGGCCTGCGGGAAGAAACTGTTCCTCAAGCGATTTGTGCGTGTTTTTGGAACCCTGTATCTCCTCCCTGAGGGTAGCCGGGAGAACAGGCTGTTGTGGGGATGGTTTGTGTCTTTGATGATCTTCAGGGACCTCCTGAGGCACCGCTGGTTATACAGTTCGTGCAGTTCTGGCAACTCGTCTCCTGTTACGTGCTGGGCCGCGCGCCTCACCCTCCGTAGCGCCCTGCGGTCCATGGTGGTACAGTTCCCGTACCAGGCGGTGAAGCAGCCAGTCAGCAGGCTTTCAATGGTGCCTCTGTAGAAGTCCCTGAGGATTTCTTTCCTTAGCCCAAACTTCTTCAGTTATCAATGAAATCTTGAAAAATTTACTTTTGATGTGAAAAAGAAATTAGATTTTTGTGATTTGTTTTGCATACATTATTAAATAGGTGCACTGCATACCCAGGTATTTGAACTAAAAGAAAAGAAAAGTCATTTTTGGGTTCAGCTCAACTTTAAAGTAACTCAAGTTACAAATTGATTTTTTTTTTTTTTAATCAAAGCACATATTTAAAAAAGATACAATCATTTCCTAATCAAACTGTGTGTTTTTATGCAAATAACCACTATAGATGACAATAACAAAGGAAAAGAATAACATTTTGAATTTTGGATTGTTTACACTGACTTCATGGCGGTTGAAATTATTTTCCGGGATGGTTCCGGGGCGGCGATGTCATTCTGCTGCTGCTGTTGTTTTGGTGAAAGTAATGCAAAACTAGTGGCATAACTAACGAGTTACTCTACACCTCTACACAGACAGTAATATTGTAAAGTAACTTATTACTTTCAAATGAAAGTAACTAGTAATATGTACGTAGTATATTACATTTTGAAAGTAACTTGCCCAACACTGGTGTGCGTGTGTGTGTGTGTGTGTGTGTGTGTGTGTGTGTGCACGTGCGCGTGCGTGCGTGTGTGTGCGTGCGCGTGTGTGTGTGTGTGTGTGTGTGTGTGTGTGTGTGTGTGAATGTCAAAGTGTACCTTGCTGCGTGCCTGACATTGTGCAGTGTCTCTATATATGTCTCTATAGCGAGCTCAAATTGAATGAGCCCCCTTTTGAATATCCAATTCTAAACATGTCAGATGGAATGAGCAAACAGCGGAAAGCCGCGGCTCCACCGCTGTGTTGTGTTGATTTCAGCAGTTATTAATATTCAACACTTGCAGTATTAAGACATTGTCAGCAAATAGTTTTAGACCAGACTGTTTATTTTAATAGTGTTGTTCCACGTGTCTATAATAGTGACATTTATTGTGCATTAGAAGCCAAGGTTCAGGTGTAAGTCAGAGTGTGACAATGTTTACCCCCCCGTGTTTAATGACATTTCACAGTTTTAATGAGTCACAGTTTTAATGTGAGTCACAATTTTAATCCCCTGAGTGTTGGGGGGGAGGGGTTTAGGTGTCTGCCTATTATTTCAATCTGTGCATCATAAACAGTGTTGGTCAGTAACTTAGTTACAGTAACTTAGTTACTGTAATTGTATTACTTTCCCCCAGTCACGAGTAATGTAAGGGATTACATTTTCCAAAAAAGTAATTATATTACACTTACTAATCCAAGTAACTGCAAGTGCAACTGCATTACATTTTCAGCGCTGGCACAGTGCCAAAAAAAAACGTGTGAAGATAGATAGGTCTGGCTTTATGAGACTAACTGTGTTGTCAGAACATGATCAGGTTTTTGTCCTGGGTAGGCAAAATAAAAAGTATGTATTTTGGCTGATTGTTAACTCCTGTAAGGTTAATTAAAAAACAGGTTGTACGTCACTTTTACAGAAGGAGGTGGGTAGCGAAAGTAATATAGTAAAATAACGAGTAACTAATTACTTTTGACACCAAGTAATAAGTAAAGTAATTGTGTTACTTTTTAAAGGAGTAATCAGTAATATGTAACTAATTACACCTTCTGAGTAACTTGCCCGACACTGAACATAAAGCATAGCTATATCAAATTGTGCCGTCCTGCATATTGGGTTGCAAAAGCAGGCACTCTCATGATTTGTTGTGCGTTATGGATTTAGGAGAACGGCTTACATCTGACTAAAACGTCCCCATAATGGACCATACCACTGACGGGGGAAGATTGGAATCAGCATTCGCCAAGGAGCTTTCTCAATTATGCCATTTAAGCTCACTATCAATGGCCGCCCACCCTCTTTTTACAGGAGGTGTTGACTCATCCTCTCTTATGCATAATTACTGTTGCCAGGCATTCCCAGGCTTCAGAGGGAAACTGGGACAGACATATTGACTACTGGCTACACCTTAATGGATGCCTTTCAAACGCTTTCTAAAGTTCAGGCAAACATTGTGAACGCTGTGTTCTGATCTGCATACTAATCTCATCATAAATGAGATGGATTTTTAGAGAGAGTGGCCAAACGTTCTGTCATTTAATTACTGGAAAACATACTCAGTTCCTATTTAGGTGAAAGTCATTTCATTCGTCGTTTTTCCCCTTCTCTCTTTCTCCCCCGAGCAGATCCTTACGTCAAAGTGTCGCTCATATGCGACGGGCGACGTTTGAAAAAGAAGAAGACGACCATCAAAAAGAACACTCTGAATCCAACCTACAATGAAGCCATCATCTTCGACATCCCTCCAGACAGTATGGACCATGTCAGCCTGCACATCTCGGTCATGGACTACGATTTGTACGTATAGAACCAACCCCTTCATCTATGATATTTAGCGTCGCATCTGGGTAGGGCGACAGCAGACGGGTCGGGGCGACAACGAACAAAAATTGAAAATGAGTTTTGGGGGGTGTCCGGGTGATGGTGCGGTAGATTCCAACATGAGGGTGGCAGGTTCGAGCCCCCGCGTTACCTCCGGCTTGGTCGGGCGTGTCCATACAGGTGTAACGGCGTCGTGTAGGTGACACTTGCAGCAACCCATGTCAAGGGCTTGTCCAGGGGTGGGTACGAACCGCCGACCTTCGGCTAGGGAGTCCGACATGTTAACCGCAACACCAAGAGAGCTAGCTCCCTTTGGGGGAGCTGATTAACATGCCTTTATACTGGGGAGTGAGTTTAACCAATCCACTCACGAGGGATCCGCGCCGATTCACCTCGGTTACACAGGCACAATTGGCCGTGTCTCTGGGTGGGAAGCCGGGTTAAGGCTGTGTGTCCTGGTCGCTGCACTAGCGCCTCCTCTGGTCGGTCGGGGCGCCCGTGGGGGTGGAGCGATGACCGGGACAGCTTGGCAGGGGGAATTGGCCAAATATTATTAGCATATTATTAAATCAAATCAAATCAAATTCAACGCTGCAGTCAGCTGGCACAATGAGAACATAAATAGCATAAATGTCTGTTTTGCTTTAGTCTACGAGAGGAGGGAAGGCTCTCTGAACACTCGCTCACCCCCCCCCCCCCCCCCACCTTTGGTCTGGGCCAGTCTGTGTTGTGCTTTCATTTACACTTCAGACATTGCTTTGATGGCCTTGCAACTATTGAGATGAGTCAATGCTATATTGCCACAGCTGTGCAGCAGCGTCTCTGTGCGCTCCGGCAGCAGCAGCAGCAGCAGCAGGCTTTGTGAGACTCTTCAGAACCCTATCTGCTTTGATCATATAATGCCCCCCACCCCCCCACCCCCTCCTCTGCAATTAGAAACGACAATGGGCGGGACGCCATGTCATGTCATGTCATGTCAAGTCATGTCAAGTCACGTGACATTCACATGTGTGTGTGTGCGTGTCCCCACAGGGTAGGTCATAACGAGATCATCGGCGTCATGCGTGTCGGCTGCAACGCCGAGGGACTCGGCAGGGACCACTGGAACGAAATGCTGGCGTATCCGCGCAAGCCCATTGCACACTGGCACCACCTGCTGGAGCCCAAGAAGTCTGAGAAAGAGGTATGTTAACTGCTCCTCCCACTTTGGAACTCTCACCAAAGGAACCTATAAATGAAGGAAGAGTCAATACATCATACTAATGTTCTATGGGGCCAGTTCTGTTGAAGCCTATGGGGGAGATGCATGGAGAAGCGCGATAAAACCCAACATGTCAACGTCGTATGACCTTTGACCTTCTACCAGATGAAAGCGCACATTTCAGAGAATAAGCTAGTGTCTTTTTTTTGGCATGTTTTTTTAGCGGGGGGGGGTTCAACCCCAGGGGAGCATGGGGAGAACATGCAAACTCTGCACAGAAAGGCCCTTTTGACGACCCCACCTGGGCAGTATAGGCACTGAGGACATGGGGATGGGGACACGCCCTCAGCGTCCCAGGCGGGAATCGAACCCAGGACCTTCTTGCTGAGAGGCGCCACCGTGTGACTGATTTTCTTCCTAACGTGCACATTTGTTTACTTGTTGTGGGTCTGCAAATAGTTCATTCGACTCACCATGTAAAGTACGCTGTAATCATGTTTGGTGCTATTTGGAGACCAACAATAACTAAACGAATGCACACATAAGGGAAAAAATCAGTCGGTAGCCTATACTCTGAAGTGTGTTCTTTCATTTGGAATACCGGTAGGCATTTCTTCATCAAAGCTCATACAATATGTTGGGTTTTAGTGTGCTTCTCCCACAGGCTTCAATAGAACTGGCTCCAAAGTCTGGCCCAATAGCACATTGGTATGATCTAATGTTTCTTCCTTCTTTATAGGTTTCTTGGAACTCACTGGGATGTAAAAAGGGTTCTTCAGGACATTTTTTCTCTGGCGCGGCGCGGTGTTAGCATGCGCTAACATCCTGTGTCCTTGTCTGTGTGCGCTGCAGTGGAAAGCCAGGACTGCCAGCTTTGACAGCCAAGGCTCCTGCCCCTCTCCCAGGCCCCCTGCTAGTCCCTGAGCAGAACCACCCCGTGACCCAGCCAGCCCAGAAGGGGGTTTCCTGCCTCCTACCGATCCACTTCCTGTCCGTCTGCCTGAGGTGAAACACAACCCCACTGTCTCTCTCTCTCTCTCCCCCCACCCTCCGCACCACTTCGTCAAGTCTAGCCGCAGAGCACTCCCCCCCCCCCCCCCCCCCCGAACTGATCTAGGATCACGTCGAGCTAAGTTGTGCGAAAAACAACAACGGTCTTTTTCGGGGGAGGTCAGCGCCAAGTTACGTTTCGCTGATTTGGACCGATGTGATGATACCCCAGAGCTTTCTCCCACGGTGTCGTCAAAAAGAGACGGGCTTTTCTTCCGGGGGCAGAGCGGACCGGTCCCAGTCTGCAGACATTTGATACCGAGCTTAACTCTGTCCAGATTGTGATCCCGGCGGCGGCCCGCGCGCACGCAGGAGGTCCTTCCGCACGCCGCAAGTTTCCACTTTGAGGCTCTTTGATGATGCCGGCTGCGCTCGGACAGGAAGTCGGACAGGAAGTCCTCTGTGGAAGTGTCACAGAGGGAAGCTGAGGACGCGGACAGAAAATACGAGCATCTTAAACTGGGATCTGAAGCAAGTTTTTACAGTGCCACGTTAGCATAATGATATTGTACTGTATCACTTTGGCACTATTAGGTGCGAAGCCGCTCCATCAAACATTATTGTTTTGTGACTAACAAAACTGACGAGGGCGGCGAATGAATTTGCGGAGCTCCCCCGCTGAGTTTTACGGGCAGATTTGTCAGTAAAAAATAAGTAATTACCTGGTCTCCAGCTTAGCAGAGAGAGAGGCTGGATCAGGCTGAGGCTAAAGTATACTCCACTTGGCTAAGTGCAGCAGCAGCAACCGCTCTATGATGTGTCCTCACACGAGCAGCCAACAAAATAACGACAACATGTTGAGCATTTGGCGGTTGAGCAGGAAAACAACTGGGACAGGCTCAACTGTCAAAAAAGTCAAGTTTCTTGTCACTATAAGGGCAAATTGGCTACATTGTAGTTTCTTTTCTTCACATTCTCTATTTCACTACAGGAAGTAGAATCATAAAAGTAACGGAGGCACTGCGAACCGAGACTGTTGGACGCAACTTCGCCAAAACCAATCGCAAAACATTGCAAAATTTCAAACATGACAATGAAAACACAAGCCGCTGTGCCGTGGTCGTCAGAGGCAGAAATAACATATTGTCAAGGGGAGCTCGGGAGGTTTCTGTCAACAGGGAATTTGCAAGCAGACTTCAGTTCACCCTTACCTCCGTCTCTGTTTGATGATTACGCTTGAGCGATCTCGCCCGCCTTCGCTTCCAAGGAGGCGAAAAACTCACAAAAGTCCACGTTATCCTTCAGTCAAACAGTCCAACACGCTTTCCTTCAGTCATGTTATTTTCTGTACAGGGTTGGATGTGTATAGTTTTTATGTACAGGCGTCTGTTGGTTAGTCTATGTATGTTTTGTTTTTCTTAAACAGAAAACCAAGTTAAAATAGGCCTAGATCAAATTCTTGACATTCTTAATGTATGTAGCTTTGTCGGCGACTGAGGAAAAAACCTAAAGTCAGAAAAAGGTGGACTTTTTCCTCGTTTCTGCTGATGGACATGCAACTATCTTGATGTGGATTCTGTCACAAATCATGAATACTGTGGGCTCTGTGTATAGAAAGGGATGAGGTGCGTTATTTGGATTAGCTGTGTCAGATGCCTGACCTGCAACAATATAGCTGTAACAGTCACGTGACATCTTTTGCCCCGGAAGTGAGTTTCCTATTCATTTTCTCCAGCAAAAATTTAAAAAATAACATCGGGGGAAAAAACAAATTTTAAATTTTTCACCCCATCTTCAGTTTTTGTTTTTGCTCCAAGTGAAATGTTTTATGGTCACTCACGATTCAGTAGGTCACGGGGTGGCTTGGTTGGTTCCAGCCTTAAAACTTTTTTTTTTTAATGTCTATGGAAAAAATGAATGGGAAACGCACTTCCGGGGCAAGACACGTCACGTGACCGTTGAGCTCTATACTGCCAATGTATTAAATAGGCCCCTGTTTGTTATTTGCTGTCTTTACAATAGCTTTGTCAGCAGTACTATGGAGATTCAATGAGTTCCGGTTAAGACAGATAGAAAAAATGCACAAAATTCTATATTGAGCATAATACCTATATTATTGTCCTATATTTGATGCTATATTGTTCAAGTGAAATGCGGTAATGCAACTGTATAACTTTAAATTAAAATCCCAAATGTCAAACATTTCGTAACTGGTGTACAATGGCAGTTCCATATGTGTTTTGCGATCAGATTAAAAATGTAATTTGGGTCAATGTGATCTCTATTTTCTCTCAGCTCTCCAGCAGGTTTTGACCTTCTCAGTAGGGGTTTCTATCTCACATTTCCCAGTGTTGTGATAATAATGGAACCACAATGTGATGATGTGATGCTTTGAAGGAAAACCGTGTGAAAACAGTGAAAGATTGCATTTGGTACCGTGTGTTACAGATGATGTTTTTCGATATTGATTGAAAAACATCCTCGTGTTCCAGTTTATCTGAACCGCCGCAGCCCCACACAACGGCTGCGTCTAATCAGATAACGGATAACAGAGTTGTTTTCTTGGCACTGGCCGTGACCGGTGTCTAGACGACGGCTGATGCTTCATCCAGACAGCAGCGTAAAAGAGTATCCTCCTCCTCGACAAGCTCTGGAATAGTAATAATACCGTAGCTGTAACTGCTCTCAGTTGCAGGGCCATAGGATGAGCCGAGCATAAATCACACTCTACCGAGATAGACGCCATTGAAACACGGGGGGGCCCAGAACATCCAGAAGGCAGCAGATGCGGATAGCAGAGACAGGAGCTGTTTTAGCCATTTCCTTTCTCCTCCATAGCTCCATAGTTTACCCCCAAAGGCAGGCAGTTCACCTCAATGCAGCAGCAGCAGGACGTGAGACAGGGGAGAGTGCGGGGGCGGCTGATTGGTGGACAGGCCAGCATCTATACACACAGCAGTTGTATTCTCTTCTCTAATTGGCACTTGTTGCACCGAGAATGAGTCATCATAGCTCTTGCTTGACGTAATTTCCGCATAGCATAAATAGCATCTCTCCACAAAATGTGACTGTTTGGAAATAATTGCCGACGTTCACATCAGTCGATTCGGTGGTGAAAACTCCTTTTCGAGACTAAATGGCATTATTCATAAATTAGATTTCTTATGTCTGATTTGAGTGTAATATTTGGAAACTAGTGGTTGAATAATAATGTCGTTTTTGTTCCTTTGTGTTCTTTTTCCAACGCGTACTTTATGACGGCCATACATACGGTATGTTTCCTTGACAATGTGGTGTGTGTTTTCATAGTAGATATAAATCCTGTTAAACCGATTGCCTCAGTTTATATGGACTGTTTTAAGACCTTCTAGCTTTGGCTATAATGTTGTAATGTTTCTTGATATGATCTCGTATCCCTTCCAACTGTCATGGATAGCAACTGAATTGACAATTTTTTATTGAACACTTTGTACTTGCACCCAATAGAAATGTTTGAGAAAATATTCTGGTGATTGAAATCAAAAGTTGTTCGTTCAGACAAAAGGTCTATTATAGATAGTTTCCTTTTACCGTAGATCCCGGATCATGATCAAGACTCGTAATATGAGGCCCAACGTGTAAGAAACTAAACTGGAATAGCATACTTCTGCCACAAAATTGTCATTCTTTTTTTTAGCAGTCTGAAAAATCAGCAGTGACAAAAGAGTTTGTTTTTCCCCCATGGGGTGTGATGTATTATTACCTATGGTTCTGTGACATGATTATTATTTGTTCCTTTGATTAAAAGACTTATGCAAAATGGGCTCTGCTCTGTTTGTTTTGTGCAATATATCATCAGATGACAGCCAGTGGCCTAACGAGTGACAGGGAACAAATTGGGGATGAGATTTAGACAAGACAGTCTGAGTCAAATGGTCAAATTAGCTGAGAGGACGTATCCCATAGTAATGAGACTTGATAGCAGAGCTGCACCACCCTCTGATAAACTGAAAGACATTTGCATGGAAATAATTTTGTTTGGTATATTACCCAGACAAAGGGTGGTGCCATCCAAGGATAACATTCATCAATTATGGTGAAAGAGTCCTTAATTTGATTTAAAATGTGATTTTACGGAAGACTTGCATAAATGGACCACAACTTAATGAAGAGTGTACAGGGCGTGGGAATAGAACAGAACTATTGTAGGTTTGAAATACTCTGGCATGTAGCATTCCAGTGATACTCAACTTGCAGCCCGCGGGCCAGATGCGGCCCGCGATAGGGTGTCAGGTGGCCCGCCGACCATTTTCCACAATTGTTCTCTTTGGTGACACCAATGGTGATAAGCGGTAATTGCAGGTGGGATCCAAACAGTGTTGCAAGTCAGTTTGGTCGGCCATAGTAAAAACCCGCAATGCTAGCAGAGACTGGAAAACATGTAGCTTGTTATCGTCCTACACACCAAGAGTTGTCGGGGGACCCTCCAGTAACCTGCAGCGAGTCTATAGAGACAGTCCGCATGTCTGGGAACGCCCACAAAATGTTAAACGGACTGGCGTGCGAGTGGGGTAAAACCGCCCATATATCTCATGGGCTGACTCACCAAAAGATGGTGCTGCGGCTCTAAACTACAGGTTTGGGGGTTCTAGAGCAGAACACAAGACGTCTGCTCAGATGTGCGTTTACTGCGGTGGTTAAATCCCCGACCGTGTCTGCCTGGGCTGGGCTATCAGCTAAATTCTAACTTTGCTGAATGGATAGAACGGGGGTTTTTACCCCACCCTGACCCCGCCCCCAGCCAGGCTGAGCCAGCTAAACCAGCATCTATGACGAGACGTGGCCTCAACCTATTGTGTTAGCTCCGCCTACCCTGTGTCACCACAGACACCAAGTTCACAAATGCTGCAATATTGAAAATGCAAAGGCTTCCATCAGTGGGCCATAGGCTCAACCACCATTGTGTTAACTGACATTTAACTGACATTTATTTTACATGAAAATCTTTGAGATGATAAAATAATAAAGTGTGACTGAGCTCCATCTAAGTTCTCAAATATCTGCTCGCCCACCCAGGCACTCAGATACTGTGTGCACAAAGTCGACCAACTGACCGGTCCCAGAGGTAACTCCGACAGCATCAGAGATGTTTGGTTCATTCCCTTCTTGGAGAGAGCCTCTATTGATTTGTTTGGGAAGAGGGTTTACTCTGAACAGATTAGAGAACTGAACTGAACAAACTGAATTAAACTTTGTTGCTTGTTGAACCCCTTAAGAGTGGTGTTTTTATGTCAAACTCTGAACTGTTTCTTTTTGATGAATACCATCTGGTTGGGTTGATTATTTGGACTTGCCTGTGAAGGACATTTTTCTTTTGTGGCTGGTTTTCATTGTACCTCCAATACACTGATTTCTATTGAACTTCCCTGTCTCACTCTGATTGCTTTGGTTTTTTGTTTCCATCCTGCTCGGTGGTTCAGTTTATACTATGCTACAGTATGTGGGTTCAGTGTGTGAGTGTATGGAGCACTGATTCATGTATCCACGTGGAGGATTGACCTTCAAAAATCTTAACGTTAGAATTGTCAGCCTGGCACCCCAAAAACCTATAGGCAATCCGTTACAGAAAAAAATATCAGTAGCCTAATGTTTGTTTATTAACTTGGCCCCTGGCCCCCCTGTCACTTTGAAAAAGTGGCCCCCTGCTGGGCAACGCAAGTTGAGTATCCCTCATTTACGGCGACTATTTCTTTGATTTGTCCATGTGCCACTGCACAGCCATCACTCCCCCCAGTCATCAAGCCAAGAGTTTCCTCTTCATGGTTAGCCTGTAGAGGATCTGGTAGCCGTCGTCCCAGGCGTAGAGCTGCTTCTCCTCGGGGTTGTACTTGAGGCTGGCGTGGGCGCCGTACCTCCGGGGGAAGTAGAGCAGCGGGGCCTCCTCGCTGACCACCATCTCGTTGACGTCGAACACGCACTGGACCCGCGAGCGGCTGGGCAGGCGCGTGTTGTACACCACGTAGAGCGTCCCGCACGCCACGAAGGCCGCCTCCGCGTTCTCCCGCGGGCACCGGGTGTCCCAGATCTGCTCGATATCCAGAGCGTCGGGGTCCATCTTCGCCAGGTTGATGTTCGGCTCGCTCTCGCTGGACGCGTACAGAAGCCAGAGGCCCTCGTCGTCCGCCGCCAGGTCCGCCACGGTCTCCGGGTTGAGGCTGTAAACGGGCGCGTGGCCGTCCACGGGAAACATGGCGGTGTCCGCCACCGAACCGCTCAGCAGGTCGTATTTCACCACCTGCACGTCGGTGTCGGCCTCCTGTTTGACGTAGTACAAGTAGCCGTTGTAAACGGCACTGCCGGGACCCCTCCACAGAGAGGGCAGCAGGATCTGCCTGCTGTGGTTGACTCCGGGAGAGCTGGAGAAGTCCAGCACCGAGTCGAACTGGTAGACGCCGTCTCCCTCGGTCCCGTTGAAGACGTACACCTTGGAGGACCGCGGGTCCCTGGTCCACATGCCCTTAGGACTGCCCACTCTCTTCAGGATCTTCACGGACCTGATGCTGGAGATGATGTCCACGCAGTCTGCAGAGGGAACACATGGTGGTTGTTTAAAGGGCCACCTTGTCGATTTCTAACCAGCTTTGTGTCATTATAAAATCGGTAGTGTATATACGCAAATTAACACTGTTTCACTTCCCTCCATCTTGCCTGGACCGAGAGCTCCCCGTTCATTCACAGAACTTTTTGGTCCAAATGACGTCATCTTCACTTATTCTTATTTTTGCCATGGTGCCACTATTACTGTCACTATCACTTCTGGGTCCAAATGACATCATCATTATGACATCATTTGGACCAGGAAGTTCTGCAAATGAACGGGGAGCTCTCGGTCCAGGCAAGATGGAGGAAAGTTAAACATTGTTCATTTGCATATATATATTACCGATTTTGTAATGATACAAAAGCTGGTTGGAAATTGGCAAAGTGTCCCTTTAATAATAATGATGGAAAAATCATGTTCACTTCCTGTCAGCGCCACACATTGACGAGTATCACTTCTTGTATAAACACGCCGCACGATAAGAACAAGCCAAACTGTCTGGCAAACGCCACGTCCCCAGATGCTCCCCCTCGGATCACAGCTTCGCCAGACACCAGAAGAAGTAATCATTCATGTTTTTCGACCGATTCATATGAAACAGCATATGAGCACAGCAGGTGTAATGTGATAAACTATTCACATCGTGCATTTCGATTTTTCCTCCCTTTTCACCATCAGTTCATTTAGCATATCTCTGTAATGTATTAGAAACGTGTTTTTGATATGCAGCACACATCAAGCAGCTGCAGCACTCCATATCTGGCTTCTCCAAACGAAAGCAAATTCAAAGCAGCGACGGGGGGAATTGAACGCAGCCCACATGAGAGGAAGCAGCACAGGTGTAGCACACAGATAGTATAAAGCTACTTCCCGTCAGAGAACTAATTTGATAAACGGTAATAGCCTCCCCCTGCCGTGCTTTGCATGAACAAAGGACATGATTCCCGATGGGTCTAGAACAGAGGTTTTCAAAGTGGGAGGGAGGCCTCTCCATGGGGGGGGGGGGGGCTCCAAGCAGTTTCAGGGGAGGCTCAGTGAATGGAAGTGAGAAAATATGACATTAGTTATTAATGAGCATTAATATAAGGAGATCTCATAGAATAGCCTAAATCTGTGTGATTTGGTTAAAGAGGTAGTTCAGTTGTTCTGAAAATTTGAAAATAAAATATTCAAATAAAAGATATATATTTTATTTATATTTAAAATATAAACAGTTTTTCCACTTTCCCAGAGTCAGAAGCAAATAAATGCCTTCAGAGAGACCTTTTTAAAACTGCAATATCAGGCTATCAATTGTTGAGTGTCTATGGGGATAAATAACATCCGTTTGCCGATTGCCGTTAGTTATCTTCCTACTTCTTATCCCTGTATATTGATGTAACCGCTACGCTGCATACAGACACTAAGACAAATTCCTCGTATGTAACTTGCATACTGTGGCAATAAAAGTGATTCTGATTTTGATTCTGATTCTGATCATAATGATCCCATAGGAATCATTGGAATTGAGGGGGCTCCTTTTTCCAAGCTTTGTTTGGGGGAACCCCACAGTCTCAGACTTTGAAAAACCCCTCAGGTCTAGAAGCAACATTTTGCATGATGCTCCCAAACATGAAGGGGGTCCCCGCAATGCAGTAAAACTGATTTCAGGTCAGTTTCGAAAATAATTCACAATGGGCCACACTGTATGCAGAGCACGCTGAACACATGAGATGTGAGAGTAATGCCACTGACCTCAGGGCAGCTGTCCTGTCCCTGCTCTCTGCATTACCCAAGAGATCTCCTGCACAGAAACTGGCCTCAGCACTGCTAGAGTCATCTACTCTGTATGTGACCTGTCACCTGACCGGATGAAGTATATATATTGGATGGCTCCAGCATCATGATACAGGGCAAAGACTTTTCTATATTATAAGGTTTCATAATAGTACTACCCAATTCTTGTTTGGTGTGTTATTTTTTTGTTTTTATAGTTATTATATTTTTCATTTCATTTTTTATTATTTTTGTCACACACACAATACAGTATAGTATTAATAGTACCCGAGTCCAGACTAATTTTCAAGACTTGTGACTCGAGATATAGTGACTTGATCATAACACTGGTGGCACCATAGGAATGTCGAGTTGGTGTGTATTTGGCGACAATCAAATGACAAAATATAGATCTTTTTCACTTCATATGCACAGGTTCAGAGCAAAATGCTCATGTCTGAGTAGTATTGATGGGTTAATGGGATTTGACGGTCGGTCGGCTGTAGTGGACATTTTGCATGAAAGGGTTAAAGGTTCCTGATTTACCTACGTAAATGAATGATTCAGCAGTTAGCCTACATTTAGCATCTCAGCATTATTCATATACAGTAGCAGCATCCCATGGTACCAGAAGATTCTAAAGACAAACTGTGCCCGGCTATACAGCACAAACAGGAGGGAACGCCACACTAAACGAGTTGCATCAAGCCATAATTCTCATGGAAAACATGACCAGTGACTCGAAAACACCCAGCGAAATGACTTGTAACAGCCCTGTGTTTGTTTTCCCATTTTCCAGTAGCATGGCTTTTCCAAGACAGTGGCCCTGCAAAAGGGTTAGTGTAGTGTAGGGTTAGTGTAATGTAGGGGTAGTGTAGTAACCATTGTACCTGCATGGGATATTGAACATTTGCTTATTGAGGAGGCTTAGCCTACTCAAGGTCATTAGCTGTTGGTCTCTGGCTTTAGCTGCAGTGTGGCACATTTTTGCTGGGCAGAAAGGAGGCGTCTCTCCCCAGACTAGGTCTGAGGATCAGAAACCGGATAATCCTCTGAAGTTGTACCACTATTTTCATGTCCTAAAGTAACTATTTAAGTAACTATAATTGTGTTAGTACATTTCAAAACATAATTAGTTAGATGACTAGTTACTGCAAAAAGTAAGTTACTCCCAACACTGCTCACCAGAGACACTGGAGCGCACCTCCTCCCACTCCTCCTCCTCCTCTTCATCCCCTCTCCTCTCCTCCAGGCTCCAGGCCCCCTGCTGCTCCAGCACCCTGTCTGCCTTGGTGCAGGCGCGCGGCGAGGTCTGGGCCTCCAGGTAGTCCATCTCGCGGTCCACTCGCTCCGCTCGGACCAGCGCCCCCTCCAGGTCTTTGAGCAGCGCGCCGTGCTCCTGGCCCAGCCCCTCCATGCTCTCTGCTGTCAGCTTCTTGAAGTCCTGCAGCTCTGTGTGGTAGCGGCGGGTCTGCTCGTGCCACAGCTCCATGCGGTCCTATCAGACAAGGGCAGCACCAAGGCGGAGTAGTGTTGTGAGTGATCTTGGATTAGGCAGTGTTGGGCAAGTTACTTTCAAAATGTAATATACTACATATTACTAGTTACTTTCATTTGAAAGTAATAAGTTACTTTAAAATATTACTGTCTGTGTAAAGTAACTCATTACTTATGACACTACTTTTGCATTACTTTCACCAAAACAACAGCAGCAGCAGCAGAATGACATCGCCGCCTCGGAACCATGCCGAAAAATAATTTCAACCGCCTTGAAGTCAGTGTAAACAATCCAAAATTCTAAATGTTATTCTTTTCCTTTGTTATTGTGATCTATAGTGGTTATTTGCATAAAAACACAGTTTGATTAGGAAATGATTGTATCTTTATTTAAATATGTGCTTTGATAAAAGAAAAAACTCAATTTGTAACTTGAGTTACTTGACAAAGTAGCTGGTACTGAAATCCTATAAGTAATAAGTTATGTATATAACTACTTATATATATATCTATATAAATAAATGACGTAATGTAATGTTATATTACTGAGTTACTACTCAAAGTAATATATTACATGTAATCTGTTACTTTTGTAATGAGTTACCCCCAACACTGGGATTAGGTCTAATGATTTCCCGTCAGACAGGAAAAAACCCTCTGAAACTCTGTTCAACTTCTAACTTCAGTAATAAATCCTAGATGAATTTCCCTGATATCAGATATGCAGTTTCACTCGGAGTGCAATGGCTCACATCAACAAAGCACCCAAATAGAATAAAACATGCGCTGCGCTTCCCTGTGCAGTGATTGACACAGTCAGATTGACAGGTGAATTATTCAGAATGAGAGGCAATAACAGATGGCGTCTCCTGTCCTCGGTGGCCTCCTCCTCTGTCTCGGTTTCATCTATTTTCCTCTCTTTGCTCGCTGTGGGCCTGTCGACCGTCAAATGCAAATGTAATAGTTCAATGAAAACATTGGGATGAATCACCGTGTTCATGCAGAAGTTGTGGCGAGAGGCCACACGGGGGGACGGAGAGAGACAAACGCAGCTGTAAATAGATTACTCGTTTTATTTGATAACGGGGGCTTTTCATTATTTGCGGTTGCCGATGAAAGACAACAATATTTGTAGTATGCTCATTCTGCAAAGACATTCTTCACACATTGTCGAAACGAATAGGCGACGAGAAGTGTAAAAACAGAAACACTTAGCATTTAAATTGCATTACGTCGAAATTACTTTATGCTAGAGTCTGCCCTTAGTTATAGGAAACAGACTGTTTGGCAGCACAAACACGAAGGAACCAGGCGTTTATTCCCCTTGGAGTCCATGACACACCATTACAAAAGAGATGTGTTTACCGCCAAATATTTTTGCATGCTGTAGTAGGATAATCAATGAAATGGATGTGCTGCTGTCTCAGAACCTTCCTCATTTAGAAACACACACATTTGAGCGTACAGTAATGTCATCCCTCCACCAGGGCACTTCTGTTGAGTGACACAATTTCATTCCAACCTTGTGCCAGGAAATGTCTTGTGATTAGGGCCGTCGCGATGTTTGATGTAACTGCCATGGAAGCAAAGGTTGCTCTTGTACTCATTAGTGTTGCCATCGATGGAATTGTAACGGTTGACGGGTAGAAATTGAGCGTTGTGCTGCACGAGAGAAAGGAGAGCGAGCTCTGAGGCGCACACAGCCTGCATGCATCAACTGATCTTCTCCCAGAGGCACCCGGCTGTATAAATGTGATGAGCTGGGCAGAGATTGCATTAATTGGATTGCTTTCGACATTAAATTCCGATCAAGCAGGAAGCACAAACCTCGCAGGCAGCGACTCTCATTCTCATAAAGTTACAAATCTCTTCTCGGCCATTCTGCGTTATTGAGCGCCTCCGATCCTTAAATTGTATAGTGGAGATCTGCCACACTTTTTATGCACGGAGACTAGGATGCACGATATTGGATTTTCTTTTCTTCCGATATCGAATATGCCGATAATTTCCAACTGTTTTGAAATACGCGCGCCTGTTTTTCCACCTAATTTCAGAGAACATCAAGTCTCCTGTAGTGGAAATTAACACATTATTATGCCCACTCTTATGATGGCCTAACATAAATACACTGCTTTTTAACATGTACACATTCACTGGGCAAAATAAGAAAACTACTTCATATTTTTTTTATTTATGTATCATTTTCTTTCAAAGAAAACTGTAAGATTCATCGGATTTACACAGACTCGGATTATGCTCTCCCTGAGATAATCCTGACTATATAGCCACCACAATTGACCTATTTCACAAGTTGCAAAGCAAATAAATAAAACGTAATCTCTGTCCGCAGAGATCATGTGATCATACTGTATATCGGCAGAAAGGTATTTCGGGCCGACGCCGATATTTAATTTGAAAGCCTTTATCGGCCGATATACCGATGCCGTGCCGATAATCGTTGTGTGTTTTGCCTCACCTCAATAGCCAGCATCCTGTTCTCCAGATAATCCATCAGGCCCTGGTAGTAGTACTGCTGGCCTCTGGTGAAAGCCCAGGCTGTGGAAACAAGGAGGACAAGGAGGAGCTGCTTCATGGTGTGCAGAAGATCCACTTGACAGCTCACTGTCCTTTGTCTGTCCAGCTTTTACAAGTCGGTCCTGGTGGTATCCCTCCTTGGCCCTCCTTGGTCTTCTTTAGAGCGAGCTGCCCTCCTCAAGAGCTCCGCACAAGGTGTGAACGCCTGTGTAGGGTACTACCTACCACCCAGGAGTGCTGCCCTGGAACTGTGCAGAGAGGTGAGAGGGACACAGAGAGAGAGAGAGGGATACAGAGAGAGAGAGAGAGAGAGAGAGAGAGAGAGGGATACAGAGAGAGAGAAAGAGAGAGAGAGAGAGAGAGAGAGAGAGAGAGAGGGATAGAGAGAGAGTGGGAGGCCTCAGTGAGAGTTTCCAATTCTTTGACCGCTCTCACTTTGCTGGAATGTTTTCACAAACTCTCAGGGAGGAGCCTTGTGCCTCTAACCCCTCTCTGTCCTCAGAAAAGTTAATAGAGAGCCAAAGTGAACGTCACTTCCTGCTTCAGCACTGTACCAGGGATTTTCATCCGCCATTTATTTTCCCATAGACATTTCGTAAAATGCGTATAGAAATAGTTTTACTTGTTCAAACCAAACGGTACAGATATATTTAGAAACAGGAGAGATCGCATAACATTTCACTCGGACCAAGACGTTTAAAAAAATGCGGGTTTAAAGAAAATATTTTTTAGATGTTTTTTTTTTTTAGTTTTGGTCCAAGTGAAATGTTCTATGGTCTCTCCCGATTCTAAATATAGCTGAACCGTTTGGTTTGACGAAGTAAAACTATTTTTATAAGCATTTTACAAAATGTCTATGGGAAAATAAATTGCGGGAGAAAATCTCTGGTACACTGCTGAAGCAGGAAGTGACGTTCACTTTGCCTCTCTATACACTCCACTCACTCGGCGTGTGTGTGTGTGTGTGTGTGTGTGTCAGGCACGTGCACACATAGACATGAAAGGGGGCTTGAGCCCCTGCCTTTTTTTCAGTCTGTAAAAAGTGCCTTTTTTTTTTTTTTTTTTTTTTTATTATAATACATTTTTCATTTTCATTCCAACAACACATGAACAAAACAAACAGCTCAGACACATGAAAAAATAAAATAAAAAGTGCCCTTTCCTGACCATGAATGCATTTCTAATGATGCTTTGTATGGAAATTGCCCTTTCCATGCCATCACTGAAGGCAGCATTCAAAGAGAAATGCCTTTTCCGAGCTCTCTTGGCCTTGAATGCACCATTTGTAATAGGCCTCTGCATGGAGCAGTGTTTTTCTAAACCGCCCCTGAAGGCACCAACCCAAAAAAGCACGTGGCCCTTCCCCACCCACTCCAGCAGTGCGCACTCCACTCAGCCAGAGCAACCATGCAGACGGACAGCAGCAGCACAGGCGCACACAGTCTGACAGATATATCAGTCAGTGAACGTGAATCAGGTATGTATGTTTGTCAAAGTCTCATCCTAAAATGAGATATTCCTCTAAATCTGGTTAAAATCGGAATATTTAAAATGAGTTATACCCCTAAATTGGCCTTCAAATTGCCTCAAATTTCCGCCGCCGCCGCCCTCCGGACGGCGGCTGTAGTGCCCTTTTATGAATTTGAGCCCCTGCCCCTCTAATGTTCTGTGCACGTCCCTGGTGTGTGTGTAGG
>NC_139637.1:22493187-22524366 GCF_964638095.1 Poromitra crassiceps
ACATCTTAAAACATACCTGGAGGGGATCTTTACATAATGATCATGTTTAGAGTAATGTGAGAAGTGAAATAAGCAGTTTTTGCCCATATTGAAGAATTCTAATAACAATCCAAACAAGGAGTGGAAACTGATTGTGTAAAGTGTGTGCGTGCGTGCGTGCGTGTGGGTGGGTGTGTGTTCTTGTGTGTGTGTGTGTGTTCATGTGCATGCCTGTGTTTGTGTGTGTGTGTGTGTGTGTGTGTGTGCGTGTGTGTGTGCGTGTGTGTGTGTGTGTGTGTGTGTGTGTGCGTGTGCGTGCGTGCGTGTGGGTGTGTGTTCTTGTGTGTGTGTGTTCATGTGCATGCCTGTGTTTGTGTGTGTGTGTGTGCGTGTGTGTGTGTGTGTGTGTGTTCTTGTGTGTGTGTGTGTGTGTGTGTGTGTTCTTGTGTGTGTGTGTGTGTGTGTGTGTGTGTGTGTGTGTGTGTGTGTGTGTGTGTGTGTGTGTGTGTGTGTGTGTGTGTGTGTGAGTGTGCGTCTGTTCTTAATGTGTCTGTGTCTGGGTGTGCTGTGTGCACGCCCCAAGGAGTTTTGCTCAATCATAGCTTTTGATTGATGTATGCAATTATGATTTTAGCCCTTTTTCCATTTTCTAAATACATTTTGATTGACTTCTAATCAATTTGATCAATTCAAAGCATGCGTTTCAGACCGTCTGCTGTGTGTGTGTGTGTGTGTGTGTGTGTGTGTGTGTGCGTGCGTGCGCTCGCGCGCGCGCGCGTGACAGAGTGTGTGTGCATCTCAATCCCCCCATGTCTCTCGGTGTACTTGCCCTCACACCAGGCGTCGGGAGCCACCCATAAAAAAGCCCTTCCTCCGCAACAAAACACGAACCCAAACACGCCCGTTAAAGGCAACATTCTTTATTGGCCTTTCGTATTGATTGAGGGGGTCAGAAAAGCCGACAGCCGAGTGCCAGGTCGTATAAAACTGCCGAGCGTTACGGTGGAGCAACGTAAATCCTTTAGGCCCTTGTAAATAGCTTTAATACACCCCGAGGCGCCAAATCACTTGACCTGCGTTAGCCCTGCCCGTTTGGGGCCTTTCTGGCTGACTGAACAGTGTGGAGCCAGCCCCTCTCCCTCCCATTCTCTGGCTGTCAGTCCAGGTAATAGTCAAGGCCTTGTTAGCGACACGCTCGCCCTGCCTGGCTCCAAGCTTTCGTGGCAAACTCCTACGTTTAATAATCAGCCATGGAGAGGCCGGGAGCACTCTTTCTCCATCCCGTCTTCCTGCTTTTCTTCTCTCGTGAGCTTCTCTCCACTTCTTTTGCATTTTCTTTTCATGGCATTCCCTCCTTATCGCTCTTCCCTTTCTCCCAGTTAGCAGCATTGCCCAGGCTGTCATCATGTAGCTACACGATGGTCAGAAGACTTGCTAGTTTTGTTTGGACCCATTATCCTGCTGCGGGCTGAACGTTGCCAGCTTATCATAACTACAACCGCCTTGTGTGTGGAACATCCCACCACGGGTTATCATTGAGTCATGTAACTACCAGGAATTGTGAAACGGTTTCCCCGCTACGAAGTTCATCCAGCCCATATTTCAAATCGGTATGCGTTATGTACACGCAATCAGGTGTGTCTCGTCTTAATGGCTTGCATACAGGGACGTCTTGAGAAAAATATTATTTCAGCGTTAATATCTAAAGTAGGCTAGTGAAAACCGTCTGTCAACTGGCGCGTTCGTTTCCCGCTGCCGCCCGTGACGGACGACGTGCACTTGCTCGGCGAGCGAAGGGCCCTGAGGGGGCCACGCGCGCGCAGCGCGGACAGCTGCTCGGAGGGGGGAAAAACTCGGACAAAGCGGCCGTTTATCCACCGGTGGTGGGCGCCGCGCGGGGAATCCAGCATGGCAGCTTGACCACACTGGAAAATAAAGACACAGTTATGCGAGAGAGAATATGCGAGGAAATGGCGTCACAGGCCAGTTGTCCCCGGACAGGAGCGCAGGCAGCACAGCTGTTAGCCATACCCCCGTCTCCGCTCGGTTGCTGCTGCTGCGCTGTTACAGCCTCCGTCGAGACAATCCACACAAGGAGTTCTCCGAAGCCAACAACGTTGACGGTGTGGTGGTGGAGGAGCCAAAGCTGAGAAGTCGAACCCAGTGCCAGCAGCGCAGAGTTATGGAGCATGTACCGTATTATGGACATGGCACATACTGGAGGAACTTGCGGTGAATGTGAACCCTCGGATTACACGCTCGATTGGGTGCAGCAGCACCACCCTGCCAAGCACTCCTCCTCCTCCTCGTCGGGGGCCCCAGCTAGCATGCAGCATATATACAGTCTTGTGTTGTTGCGAGCTCGTCTGACATGACATGTTCCTGCATTGTTCTTCTTGTTGCTGTTTCTGGAGCTTCGAGTTAGGAAACTTTGGTGGGGAGGAGGCGGGCCCGTGCATACCATTATCACTCACAAAGCACTCATTACTGGAGCATCTCGCCGTATCCTCTGTTAGCAGCAGGAACATGTCACCTCACGCTCTTCTGTTTGGATCGACACCATGACTCACTTGAGTGAAATGCCTCAGACTCTTGATTAACGGCGGCTTTACGGTTGCCAGGTGATGAAGTGAACAGAGATGTATGTATGTATGCACGCGGGGCAAGGCCTCCTCTTCCTGGAAGTGGAGGGAAGGGGGGGGGGGGGAGGGGGGGGGGGTGGGGGCTGACACAGGCCACTTGCAGGACCACCTGTAGCCCCGCCCCCCTTCCTTTCCGCAAAAACACGCCGTCATGTTTTGCCACCATACATCATAAGGACATATGTCTCATTTACTGTAAACGCCGGCGCAAGTCAAAAAATGAGGTAATGGGGGGGCACGGTGGAGCAGTGGTAAGTGCTGTCGCCTCATAGCTAGAAGGCCCTGGGTTCGATTCCCAACCGGGGACGCTGTGAGCGCTGAAGGAGTGCGTGCCCGGCGTCCGCATGTCCTCGAGTGCCCACCGCCCGGGTGGGGTCGTCAAAAAAAGGGCCTTTCTGTGTGGAGTTTGCATGTTCTTCCCCCCGTGCCCCCTGGGGGTTTCCTTCATATAGGAACCCCTCACCAAAACATGCAATATCCTGGTCGCTGAAGTGGTGCCTCCTCTGGTCGTTCGGGGCGCCTGTTCGGAGGGAGGGGAACTCATTGGAATAGCGTGATCCTCTCACGTGCTATACGTCCTACCGGTGAAGCTTCCCCTGTCGGGTGAAAAAGAAGCGGCTGGCTACTGCCCATGTCTCGGAGGAAGCATGGAGCCAGTTTCGGCTCTCCCCAGATCGGCAGAGGGTGGAGCAGCAACCAGGATAAATAAATTAAAAATAGCACTAATGGGGGATAAAAATAGGATAAAAAAATCTGGGGAAAAAGAAAAGAAAATAGGTAATAGTCTGCGAACGTTTAAATGACGGTTGTTAGAGGCGCTCGAGTTCATTACCGAGGCTCTCTGTGCAAATATGCGTTAACGCTGATTAGCGCACAAAAAAGGCAGAGCCCGGTCGTTATCTCGTTGAAGATCACCGCGTGATCCGGCCGCTCAAGGTGCATGTAAATTGAGCATACCTCTTTTATAAGGTAATGACATGTTTAGTGGCTCCACGTCTGGAATAGTGAAAGTATGAATGTATCCTCCCCTGGGATTTATCCACGGTTTTGCTCTGTAATTACCGCGCGCCTCGTATAAAAACCCTCCAATACATCAGCCATGACATCCATTACGTCACGTTACGGTTAAATAGCCCGTGATCACACTGACGAGCAATGTGGCAGATACACCTGGCCAGAGTGGACGGAGGCCGGTAACTATTTACACTTCCCTGAACCGTGCTGCACGACTATGACTACATGTGTGACTATGGTAGAAAGCCCATTAGGTCCATTGGGTATCAGTGGAGGCCTCTTCCTCTTGAGGGTTATAGGGGTAGACTTAGGGCTATTGTCCTGAGGGTTATTGTTATTGTCCTGAGGGTTATTGTTATTGTCCTGAGGGTTATTGTTATTGTCCTGAGGGTTATTGTTATTGTCCTGAGGGTTATTGTTATTGTCCTGAGGGTTATTGTCCTGAGGGTTATTGTCCTGAGGGTTAGGGTTATTGTCCTGAGGGTTAGGGTTATTGTCCTGAGGGTTAGGGTTATTGTCCTGAGGGTTATTGTCCTGAGGGTTAGGGTTATTGTCCTGAGGGTTATTGTCCTGAGGGTTATTGCCCTGAGGGTTATTGTCCTGAGGGTTATTGTTATTGTCCTGAGGGTTATTGTCCTGAGGGTTATTGTTATTGTCCTGAGGGTTATTGTCCTGAGGGTTATTGTTATTGTCCTGAGGGTTATTGTTATTGTCCTGAGGGTTATTGTCCTGAGGGTTATTGTCCTGAGGGTTATTGTTATTGTCCTGAGGGTTATTGTCCTGAGGGTTAGGGTTATTGTCCTGAGGGTTAGGGTTATTGTCCTGAGGGTTATTGTCCTGAGGGTTAGGGTTATTGTCCTGAGGGTTATTGTCCTGAGGGTTATTGCCCTGAGGGTTATTGTCCTGAGGGTTATTGTTATTGTCCTGAGGGTTATTGTCCTGAGGGTTATTGTTATTGTCCTGAGGGTTATTGTCCTGAGGGTTATTGTTATTGTCCTGAGGGTTATTGTTATTGTCCTGAGGGTTATTGTCCTGAGGGTTATTGTCCTGAGGGTTATTGTTATTGTCCTGAGGGTTATTGTCCTGAGGGTTAGGGTTATTGCCCTGAAGGTAATTGTTATTGTCCTGAGGGTTATTGTCCTGAGGGTTATTGTCCTGAGGGTTATTGTTATTGTCCTGAGGGTTATTGTCCTGAGGGTTATTGTTATTGTCCTGAGGGTTATTGTCCTGAGGGTTATTGTCCTGAGGGTTATTGTTATTGTCCTGAGGGTTATTGTCCTGAGGGTTATTGTCCTGAGGGTTAGGGTTATTGTCCTGAGGGTTATTGTCCTGAGGGTTATTGTTATTGTCCTGAGGGTTATTGTCCTGAGGGTTAGGGTTATTGTCCTGAGGGTTATTGTCCTGAGGGTTAGGGTTATTGCCCTGAGGGTTATTGTTATTGTCCTGAGAGTTAGGGCTATTGTCCTGAGGGTTATTGTTATTGTCCTGAGGGTTATTGTCCTGAGGGTTATTGTTATTGTCCTGAGGGTTATTGTCCTGAGGGTTAGGGTTATTGTCCTGAGGGTTATTGTCCTGAGGGTTAGGGTTATTGTCCTGAGGGTTATTGCCCTGAGGGTTAGGGTTATTGTCCTGAGGGTTAGGGTTATTGTCCTGAGGGTTATTGTTATTGCCCTGAGGGTTATTGTCCTGAGGGTTATTGTTATTGTCCTGAGGGTTATTGTCCTGAGGGTTATTGTTATTGTCCTGAGGGTTATTGTCCTGAGGGTTATTGTCCTGAGGGTTATTGTCCTGAGGGTTAGGGTTATTGTCCTGAGGGTTATTGCCCTGAGGGTTATTGTCCTGAGGGTTAGGGTTATTGTCCTGAGGGTTATTGTCCTGAGGGTTATTGTTATTGTCCTGAGGGTTATTGTCCTGAGGGTTATTGTTATTGTCCTGAGGGTTATTGTCCTGAGGGTTATTGTCCTGAGGGTTATTGTTATTGTCCTGAGGGTTATTGTCCTGAGGGTTATTGTTATTGTCCTGAGGGTTATTGTTATTGTCCTGAGGGTTATTGTCCTGAGGGTTATTGTTATTGTCCTGAGGGTTATTGTTATTGTCCTGAGGGTTATTGTTATTGTCCTGAGGGTTATTGTTATTGTCCTGAGGGTTAGGGTTATTGTCCTGAGGGTTATTGTTATTGTCCTGAGGGTTATTGTTATTGTCCTGAGGGTTATTGTTATTGTCCTGAGGGTTATTGTTATTGTCCTGATGCTTAGGGTTATTGTCCTGAGGCTTAGGGTTATTGTCCTGAGGTTTAGGGTTATTGTCCTGAGGTTATAGGGTTACGGTTAGGATTATTGTCCTGAGAATACCTTATCCGAAGACTAATGCCACAGCAGGAACACCCCAGCAGGCTGCAGACTGCAGCCTGCTGCGATGCTCCAGCACGGGCTGCAGAGAGAGAGAGAGAGAGAGGGGCTTGTCAGCAGCTGTTTCAGCCCGTTGTGTGGTGTGGAAAAGCTCTGTCATGGCCTACCTAATGGTAATTGTTTGGGGCACTGAGAGCCCAGCGTCTTGTCTGCCTGCTGGTATCTCCAGGTTTGGAGTGGAGGCGACAGGCAGTGGCAGTTGGGGGGATGGGACGCTGAGATATCTATAAGGTTTCATCCAGATTTCCTCCTCTCAAAAAACACCTTTATTCTGAAGTACAGCATAATGCCGGGACGGTTAATGTAAGTTGTCAAAATAAGAGAGCGCGTAACAGTCGAGGTGGGGGGAAGAGAGAGAGAGTGGGAGACAGAGAGAGGGAGAGAAAGTGTTGGGCAGAGAGAGAGAGAGAGAGAGAGATGGCGTCTCAGGCAGACTGTCTGGCTGCAGCAGGATCTCCAGCACTCAGCGTCATATGATTCTGGGGGCCAAAGGTTATCCCCACTGATGAATATCGGGACCGAGGCTCGTCTCCCCTCCGCACAAAAGAAAAGGGAGTTGTTTTCACTCCCAGGCTCTGGAAAGTTTATTTCAGGAATTCATTCTGCCAGCACGAGACTGTAAACCTGTCTCACGCCAGGAGACTTATGTCCACAAATATTACTTCTTCTTTTTTTTTCTTCTAAACGGTTTTTATCGGCCTGCCAAAATATATCTGGAGATGCGCGCTTTTTCGTTGAAATACACCGACGGTTGCGATCACACAGAAGCAGGAGGATGTATTCACTAGTGAAACGTGTATCTCGGGGGGATTTGGACTGGATTTGGAAGATTACAGTTTGCAGTGTGTGAAAGAACACATTGGTGTTTTGAATTGGGAATGTCTCATCCCACAACCCGTCTCCTATATCCCAGGGTCTTAGAGGTGGTAATACCCCAGGCAACCTTTATGGGCAACGTAGATAGGCAACACTCGCAGCAATAGGCGACAAAGTGAAAGACACAAGACACACAAGATGTTAAGGATAAGGAAAGACGCCCGGTGGAAAGTGGTCCCTTACATCTTCACCTTGATCTAGATCTTCTCACAGATATGTACACTCTAAAGCAGTGGTTCTCAAATTTCTTCACATGAAGGACCCCTAAACTGACAAAAATGGACCCCCATTTGATAGGATTTTGTCCCACAGTCCCCCATATGATAATAAGATTGATGCTTTTAGATGTTTTATTACAGAAAGTGTATAAAACCCATGACCAAAATAGTCAGTGTGTTACTTATGAATGGAATTATAGCGAAAATAAATGACCCCTGGAACCCCCTCAAGGACCCCTGGGGGTCCCCAGACCCCCGTTTGAGAACCACTGCTCTAAAGGACAGGCATGCCCGGGGGCCACTTGCGGCCTGCGGACCGATTGTCTCCCAAGATGTACTATTATGTGGCCCTCCACACAGTATCGATCAATCAAGCAAGTTCACTTTGCACTAACGATGACAACACTATCATACAGTTTGTAGACAAGCAGCACCAAGCAGGAACTACGCAGGCGCCAGGCGGAACTAATGTTTTCAGGCGGTAAACGACAAACAAAACGGTTGCCTAGCAACAGACACCTCCCACTGGGTGGCAGACATGGCCGCAGCAAAGAAGCGTAAAGTTGACGGCGAAGGCCGCCGTTTTCAGCAGCGCTGGGAAGTTGAATACTTTTTCACCGAGAGCTGAAACAGTTACGTTTGTCTCATTTATGCCAAGAGACCGTCGCTGTTATGAAAGAGTTCAATGTGAAGAGACCAGACTAAGCATAATTCAAACCATCGTTTGTCTGGCCGTGAACGGGTGGATAAAGTTAAACTGCCTATTGAACTATTGATTTAAGGACTGCTATTATGGTACTGGAAAAAAAACTCCTTCAAGTACAATCGCATTGTGTTTGATTTCTTTTGATATAATCCATATGATGCGAGAAGTAGCTTTGGCCCCCGGGGATTTCCACATTATCTAATCTGGCCCCCGTTCAAAAAAAGGTTTGGACCCTCCTGCTGTAGGGAATAATCACGAGGGTACTTCAAATAACACTGTCAGCAGGGTTTTTTGACTAAAAGCCTCTTGAGAGGTTCTAGCTGCTGCCCGTGGTGGAAGACAGGTGTGATATATGAGATGACACATCTGAACAAATGGATGGCAGGAGCCCGGGCGTTTATGAGGCTGCAGTCTCCTAGCCTGGATATATACAAATCTTTTGACAGTTTTGATTTGAGTAATGAAACCCTACACTGCGGCTCTCCCTGCGGAGTGAGGGGCTGGCTGTAACGCCTGCCTGCCATCCACCGACTTGATGTTCAGGAGTGAGCTGGGGGGGGGGGGGGGGGGATCGTCGGGGTTCTGGAGTCCATCCCTCGAGGCCCATCGCCCATGGGCAGAAACCCCATCATCGCCCCACACACCGGATCGCCTTTCGACCTCCCCCCAAACTGATGGGGGGCGCGCTGGCTTTTAACGAGGCGGAGGGGTTGCCAGGTTTGCGGTTTGGCAATTAATTAGCGCAGTAACAGGGAGAGGGGGTGTGAAGCATGGCGTCTGAGGGGACGGAGCTGTAGGAGGGAGAAGTGCTTTTGGATGGAAAGAGGTGGCATGAGGTGGCTGCCTGCCTGCCTGCCTGCGCAAAACCTTCTCCTTCCATCAATCACACACAAACATCTACCTGCCAGTCAGTCCCTCATGCGGGGCCATCATTACAAACACATGTTTTTGCAGACAAGCTTTCTTCAAACCCACAACACTGCGTTTATTTCTAAATTGTATTCTGGAACCAGTAAGACAAATGGCTTAAATACATGATGAGTATTCACCTTATGTATAGAAGAGACAGTCTGGCTTGAGAGACTAACAGGGAGTGTAAACACAATCGGAGGTTCCGATTGTGTTTACACTTCCTGTGACTCATAAACCTCGTCTGACTCATAATGTGAGTCAAACTAGGTTTGGACCAGGTGAGTCAGACTAGTTTGAGCGGGTAAAACGGGGGGCTGAGCGGGGCTACATAAGGTGAATAAGACTTGCCCTGAGAACGTGCACATCTTATGACCCACTCTCTCTACCCCCTTATACTCTCTGCACTCACTTTATTTAGTGTCCTCTAGAGAGAGAGCGGCGTCAGCGGAGGACCAAAATGCGAGACTCATTAGCCAATGAACAGCCAGGAAGGGGTCTCGCGCACTTTTGCATGCTAAAATAAAGCTGATAATGTACAATTTGATTCAAGGGGGAAAAAACCCTTTCAGAGTACAACACAAACTGTCTATTTTGCTGCAACTCGACAGTGCTGCTTAATCCAGGACCTTACTTCCTGGAACTATTGAGAGTAAAAAACTGGTCCATTGGAGTGAATGGAGATGTCGGGACTCTTCTATATACACGGCTCTGACTTTATTCCCATGAGGCCCCAAAGCCCTCGTCCCTCCTCTCCTCCTCCTATCACTCAGGGAGAAGATAATGGTGGATATTTGCCCTGATTAGTGTCATTAGTGCGATTCTGGGTCTAATCATCTGCGCTGTGAAGAGGCACATATTACACGGGATATGTCTGACATGTTTTTCATAACAGCCGGGCTTAGTGCACGAGGAAGCCTGAGAACGTCTGCGGCACCACAACTGGGGGGTCTCAAAGGGGTTTAAATTCTCCGTCATTATATGTCTATAGCAAAGTTAGCCCACAGGACACACACACGCACACGCACACGCACACGTACACACACACACACACACACACACACACACACACACACACATGCACACGCACACACACACACACATGCACACACACACACACACACATGCACACACACACACACACACACGCACACGCACACACACACACACACACACACACACACACACACACACACATGCACACACACACAAAGCAGTGAGACATGAGAAAAAGACAGGTTTCAAACGAGCACAATAGGTCTGCAAAGTCTCAGGTCTGCGTGTGCAATTGTCCCTAATTATGACAATGAGTCAAGGGAATCCACATTCCAGTGCCTCTTATGGTTTTGCTGCTATGTATCTTGGAGCCTGTGGGGCCATTAACACGATGCCAATCTGACCAGTGGCTCCGGCTCGGGCCTCCTCCATGGACTCCTGAAGGCAACCTGTCCAACAACTGCAGGGGGCGAATCCAAACATCTCCTCTTCTTCTCTCCTCCCCGAGGAAGGAGGTGGGCATCAGGACAAACAATCAGTGCCAATGACAGATCCACGTCAGACAGAGGCTCATTATGAGAACGGCGCTCTGAAAGATGCACTGCGTCATTACAAGCCACCGTCTCCACTCCAACTGCGAGAGGCGCTCTCCTGCTGCCTGCCCATGCCATGGGAGGAGTGTGTGTGTGTCACTAGTGCCTTTTAAACATGTTATCTGGATCATGTCCTGCTAGACAGAGCAGGATATTTTCAGGTTTTGCCTTTCTAAACATGAGGGGTCTTTGTTAAGAAACAACTGGATATGAGCCGTTTTTTCTGCCAGTGGGGGGGGGGGGGGGGGGGGGCGGCGCGGTAGCATCTATCAAAAACAAGAAATGTGATAGGAAACAGCTTTAGCGAATTTGTAACCAAACAAAAACAAATCAGCTCATATCTGACTAGTTTTAAATTTATTTCTCCCCACAAAAGTTTGATAGCCTATCAGTCAGTCAGCTCCTATCCTCTCCACAGTGTGGATGCACAGTCACACAACACTGCCTGCCATCACGTTAGCGACAAATCTGGAGACTTCAAAAAACATGTTTTAACGGAGTCCATTGACAACGAGGGGTGGCAATGTGCCAAAAATGCCTTTGTTAAGCAACATAAAGCGCCAGTCAAAATAGTGGTCGGACTGTCATCAATCACTGTGGGTGATTTATTTTATGACATTCAAGTCATATCTCTGACTAGTTAAAATGTAGCCTATTTCTCCCCACAAAAGTTTGATAGCCTATCAGTCAGAGTCAGTCAGCTCCTATCCACTCCGCAGTGTGGGCGCAGTAGTGTCAGGGACGATGAAAATTAATTTGGGGAGCCGTAGGATAGCCTAAACACGCTCTGCTCGTTATGAACAGCGTTAAAAATGACATGCCACACACACACGCACACTAAACAGACATGCGGGCACTGGCAGAGAGACAAACAGGCAGATAGAGCGGCACGCATTGCGCAAAAAGTGTCAGAATCTCGGCTGCTCTTTGTGATAGTTGTTTCATTACATTTGCTTCAGTCACCCTGCTGCCTCAGGAGAGCGCGTTTCTGCTCCACTTCTCACTTTACTTCCCCGCTGCCTCTCTGCAGTCAAGCCAGCCCTCACCTCGGAAAGCACGGCCATTCTAGCCCCCACTTAACAATTCAAGACGTTTTTGCAACACTTGAGGAAACCGTGAGTTTGCAAGTTGATATAAGCGATTGCCCGAACGATTCATTAATTAATAAACTAGCGAACGTGAAGTGAGTCACGAAGAGCCACACCTGCCCACTACGGATATGCGGATAATAACCTGCCAGCTGTTTAACATGAGCTGCGATTGCGTGGAAGCGGATCTTATACCAGCGGTCGAGGTAGATAAGATACGGAGTCGCGGGAGTGCGCATAGGCCGGCTAATTGTTGTTTAACATGCAGGCCAACCGGCTAGGTGCAGGTTATAATACGGATTCCACTGCATGTTAAGAAGTGGCTTTTGTGTGTGTGTGTGTGTGTGTGTGTGTGTGTGTGGGGGGGGGGGGGGGGGGTGTTTGGGGAGGGAGGTTGGTTTTTTGTGCGTGGATGTTGGGAAACCGACCAGTGGGGAATTTGGTTTGCGCTGCTTTTGTTAGAACATTCCCTAATATGTTCTGTGTCCTCGTACAACTTTTTGCGTAATTGCGCCAGAGGGTCGACGCCGAATGACTGGATGAGGTAACGGACCGGAGATGAAGCGATGCAGACGTGAGACGCAGACATGAAGCACAATTTGAGGTCGCCATGCATGCTGCGAACGAACGAGGGGGAACCCTCGAGTTCACCTGACAGCAGCGATTTGAGAAGAAAATGGCCGGAAATGCTCCGATCCCATCCCCGAAACCATCCCCAGATAGTACCATCTGATCCCATTCTGAAACCATACCCCGATATGATTAAAGCGAGATTATCCAGAGGACGATGTGACACATTCAATTTGCTTGCAGAAAAGTGGTTTGGAGAGGTTTTATTACGCGATAATTTCCTGCAGGTGTGAGAAATAATAAGCAATACTCCTGTTTCTTCTCCTGCTGAGTCAAACAATGGGTAAAAAACAAAAACTTCTGTAACCAATAAACATGGATTCAAATCTGCCACTTTTAATCCACCAGCCGTTGTCAAATGGAGGAGACTGAACAATGAAAAACTATGTGAATCACACAGCAACACTGGCAGAACTTCAGCTATTATTTATATGGGCAGGTAGTCTCTCTCCCCAGACTCAAATATGACTGCTATTTTGAGGGCGGGTCTATGGGTCAAAATTTTATGACTGACATGTTGTAGCACCAATGAGAGAGTGGTTCGTTTTCAAAAGTCAACAAAGTCAGGTTGGGTGGGCGTCCGTGCCTGATCGCTAAAGTCGTTACTGATTGGTGCCCCTCAGGATCACGGGGGAACCAATCACTGGCCAGGATTCCGACATTCAGTTTGGAGCTAGAAGTGTCCCAGACACCCAGAGAGAGAGATCTGCAGCATGCCAGTAACGTAGTGTATCGGCGTAAGAACTCTCATGGGTCTGGCGTTGAGACTCGTCTCTTTCCGACAAGCGTCTCTTTGTGAAGCTCCACTGAGGTGTGTATTGTATTTGTACGCTGACACATGCAGAGAAGGCCCTGTCGAAATTCCACCAGTTTAGAACAAATGGTGGAAAATCCGAGAAGACAGAGAAGGTGAAAAAAGGAGGATTCAACTGTTATATATCACTGTGAAAATGGCATTTCATATGTTTCTCATATATCTTCTCATCGCCTGGAACGACAGAGAGGACTGGGCCGGTATCGTAGCAACAGGTTTGTTTGGGGCATGCCTTGGTATCAGCGGGACTTGGACTGTGTGGATCTGTTTGGAGTAACTTAGGTTCCCGTGAAAAAATCCAAAGTATGCTGAAAACATAATATACAGGAGCCTGGCATCCCCGAGGGAGAGAGCCTCTCTGTCTGTTCTCCTCTGCGCTCGCTCTGCAGGTAGCCATGTTTGGAAGTGCTGACAAACAGAGAAGAAATACAGAAGGCTCCGAGTCGGGCCCGGTGGCCGGCGCCGATCCAAAATGTCAGGTCCGCCTAATCTCTGGACTCCAACTATGGTCACCTTTTATAAGCATGTTTCACTGTGTGTGTGTGTGTGTGTGTGTGTGTTGTGAGTTGATATTTCCCCAATACATAAGAAGAATGTTGTGTAGGTTTTAAAGGGCCCCTCCACTCAAAAATGTTTTTCTTCTTGTTTGGCTGCACCGTGCAGAATGATGCATGTGCAGAGTTTGATGCTACTGTATAGAAGGCTGTGCCCACAATCGTCTGCTGAAAGTGGAAAGTTCCCCTGCGCTCACTGAGAAGGCTATTCCCAAGCATGATTTGTGTTGTGACATCACAAATACTTGGAGCCAATCCCTGTCCAGTATTCAGCAGATACACTTTAAAAAAAAATCAAGCATATTTGCATATTGACATATTCTGGAATTTCTTTTAATGAGGGAGAAGGAGGGAACATCATTTGAAGGATTTCAACAAGATAATTTGACGTTTTTTGTGGAAAAGCCATATCAAAGACAAATTATTCAAAGTAGAATATTTTATATACATCTTAAAACATGACTTTAGGGGGTCTTTAAAAGTGTGGTGTTTGTGGAGTGTCACTTTTGTCTTCTTCTTGGTCCTCCTTTGTCTCAACTAAGAATAGCCTGTGATGGGAGGGTTTGCTTCAAGCCGTCACCCGCCAAGTCAGTCACTAAGGTACAGGAATCTGATAATTAAGGCCTCATTAAAGCTATACAGCCCCAACTCTGTTGGTTTACACAACTCCGGGCAGACAGCAAGCTGCACCGATTCACAATGGGGCCATTCATAATACCTCACTCCTCCAGAGAGGAAAAGGAGAAAACGCAGTTGCTCTTAGCATTTGGGCAGATGTAATTGCAATCACTCAGCTTGTCTGATGCTGATAATGGGGGCGATGGGAAATTCCTGTCAGAGTCGTGGCGCAGGGCGGGTTTCGCAACCACTTTGGCAGCGCTCCCCGTGTGTTCCGCGGCGGGGCGGCGAATGCGTTACGGCACGCTCGCATAGCTGTCATTAAACACGTTTTGAGAGCGAGAGAAAGAGAGAAAAAACACAAGACAATCAAAAACTCAAGTGTACGCCATTCTCCTGATTCTTTAGCAGTGAGGAGGCAGTTATTATGTGAGAGATTACAGTTCTGTCATCCCCTATACTGTTTCACGTGTTGACAGATGACAGCTTTGGTAAAAAAAAAACGAAACAAAAAAAAATCAGAGTGTATATATGTATATATGCTTCAGCAATGAGCAATCACCTAATACAGGGGTTCTCAAAGTGGGGTCTGGTCTCTCAGAGGGGGGCCTTGAGGGGGTTCCAGGGGGTCCCCAGCAAAAAGGGGAGTAATTTATTTTCACTACAATTCCATAAGTTACACAATAATGGAACAGAATGATTATTTTGGTCATGGGTTCCATACACTTTCTGTAACAACACACATCTGAAGCAAAAATCTTATCAGATGGGGGACACGTGGGACAAAATCTTATCAAATGGGGGGGGTCTGTGGTCTAATTGGTGTCAGTTTAGAGGTCCTTGACGCGAAAAGGTTTGAGAATCACTGACCTAATACACCTCATGAATTCTGGCTGAGCTAGATAGAAGTATTATCAGACAAGGCTGTTCATTTTGGCACTTGAAAAATATCTGTCTCGGGGCAGCACAGTCAAAGTGGAAATAAAGCTCAGAGGAAATAATAATAATATAGGCTAGGTATAATAGCCTACCTGGAAATGTAGAAAAGTCAAAATATGAGAGTTTTTCAATTTCTCTGCCTACTTTTTGGAGCGAGCAGCCGATTCCCGTCTGCAATGTGTGCTGGGTAGTGCTCAGTAGCACGTGGGTGCTAAGTTCTTGTGGTTGGTCCTTGGGTACAGTATGTGACACTTGGCAGCTGAGCAATGCCTCCATCCATGAGAAGCCTCTTTAATAAGGCCTTCATGCATTGGTGCTAACAAACTCATTCAAGTGGCCGGACAAGCATTCGTGCCATAAAGTCTCAAACCTTCTTATTTGTGCAGTGTGATATAACACAGACCACCCAAGTAATACTATTATCGAAGATTACACCATATTTCTCCCCCCCCCCCCCCCCCACCCGCAGTCTATCTTTGTGTATAGTACTGTTACACTGTTTATACGCTGCGACCAGAAGTGGCCTAAAAAGTTCCTAAAAAGTAAATCTAAGAGCAAAACTTATACAAATCCTTTATTTAAAATCTCTTTCTCAAGTATCAATATTTCAAAATCACCACATAGCAGCAAACCGCGATGGTCCCACATGCCCCGGCTTCAGTGTATTGTAGTGAACCACAGTTATTCCGTATAAACAAAACTTGGAAAATTGCGGAATAGAAGCCCGGAGAAGGTAATAGCCCTTAGATTTGTTGTTCCCTGGACACAAGTTTATAAATGACATGCAGAATATAGTTCATTTCAAACATTAAGGTTAGTCATATTTTACATGTTGGGTCAGTAACCGCAGCGATTCATTTGGCCGCCCGCCACTGTTTACAGAGGTATTTTAGGTATTTGGGTAATTTAAAATGCAAATGACACTACGGGGAAATGCAGACGTTTGTTGCATTCCAGCAGATGCTTTCATAAGAACACAATTGTATTTGAAGAAACGTCTCCACAAGCACCACAAGCGAATATTGATAGTCCCCCCCCTCCACTCAGCCAATGATTATATTATGTTATGAAACGAGATGTCCCGAAGATAGAGAACCTCACCTCAACGTCGTATCGAGTGGAGAACACATCGTGGCAACTTTTCTAGAATAGTTTAATTTCATATTACAGTATATCATGGTCGATAATAGAAAAGAGTAAAAAGATATAATGTTATTCTTGCAATCCAATCTGTGGGGTTCAAGAGTCCATGTGATTCAGAAATCAAGTTGGGATTGACACAATCGCCACAAAATGTGCGGATACATTTCAAACATAAATACCATATATCAAATTTCAAATGCTTTTTAAACAACTTTCCAATGTTAATGGAGTCTCAGTTATCATAAATTACAGACAGCTATATGCCAAGAAGAGTAATAAAAATACAGCAAAAATAAACCGATAATGATAATAACACAAACGTCACTGTAGAAAAATCGTAGAAAAAACAAATCCTTCGCCGCTCCATTACAGTCAAAGAGCTCATCTGGATTTCTTTTGACATAAACTGTAATAATACAGTGATAGCTATGTTACAAAAGGTGTAATTACATCATATATGAGACATCACGCCATCATTCCAAGATCTTGTGGGGCCTTAGTATGTCTATTGAGCATATTCCCATTGTCCAGTGTACTCACAGAGTCTATGTACCATACATAATGTATATAAATGTGAGATTCAATTCATAAGAAAAATAACTATGTTTCAAGAGTGTTGTACACAATAGATCATGTAGACAAAATATCAGTATACATACATATTTCTACTATTTCATGTTCTCCAGCTCTTTCAACATCTATTCAGAGGACACATTTGGTGTACTGTTAAGATTGCTGCTATGGCATTTTCAACAATCATGACCATGTGACAAACAGACATATTCACGGTTTTATATTCGTCGGGTTATGCTGCTGGTGTGAGCAGCAACAAAGTTCCCCAGGTGGCAGTGCATTGCGAAAGACAAACTCAGTCCTTGAGTTTTTCCCACACTGTCCTTTCACCGTTTGCCAAGTAGGAAAGTCCAGTGGCAAACCGTCGTTTCTTTCTCTGAAGCTAGACTTCCTTCAAATCTTCCCCCATGGATGTTTACTGTAAGTAGTCCATTGAAAAAAAAAAAAAAAAGTCCAAACGGGTGATTTGGCTGGCGCCCTGTTCACGGGGGCGGGGTGTGAGGCTATACCCCGGAACAGCATGCCCAGGGGGGGCGGGGTGTGAGGCTATACCCCGAGTAGCATGCCCATAAAATCAGACCCGTTCTGTATTGTGATGGACGCTCCTGCTGCGTTATCCACAAATATGGACGTGTACTGCCCAGCCTGCCGAGAGAAATGGATGACATTTATGTATAAATATTGAGCAAAAAAACAAATTTTATATATATATATTTTCTTCCGTTTTCATCTCAATTGTACTTGGCCAATCCCCCCTGCTGTCCCGGTCGTTGCTCGGCCCCCTCTGCCGATCCGGGGAGAGCCGTAGACTAGCACATGCTTCCTCCGATACATGTGCAGTCGCCAGCCGCTTCTTTTCACATTGACAGCGAGGAGTTTCGCCCCGCGGGACGTAGCGCGTGGGAGGATCACGCTATTCCCCCCGCAGTTCCCCTCCCCCCGAACAGGTGCCCCCCCCCCCCCGACCGACCAGAGGAGGCGCTAGTGCAGCGACCAGGACACACACCCTTAATCCGGCTTCTCACCCGCCAGACACGGCCAATTGTGCCTGTATGGACGCCCGACCAAGACAGAGGTACTGTAACACGGGGGATCGAACCTGTGACCCTCGTATTGATAGGCAGGAATCTACCGCTGCACTACCCGGACGCCATTGTACAAACATTGTGTGTTTGTGTGTATTTGTGTGTGTGTGTGTGTGTGTGTGTGTGTGTGTGTGTGTGTGTGTGTGTGTGTGTGAGAGATACTTACCTGGAGCTCCAGCAGCCCTTGCACGCTGACAGTGAATATCTTGCTGTTACTTTCCAAACCGACAATCATCTCCAGCGACCTGCGACGATCAAATTGAAAGAGAACAACTACATAAACGTTCTGAAACTTGTCATTGTCAAAATGAGCTTCCCGCGAGGCTTGCTTAAAATGAACATGCAGAATGCCTCACGATTAAAAATCGAGTGCTACTGGGCCTAAGGTCTGCGTAGACTGTGGTTACAGACTGCAACCGCACAGTGCGAGCACTGGCTCCTGTTAAGTGGAAAATGCTACATTTTTATGGCAAATCAATCATGTTTGTCTTCGCTCTAACTGCCATCTCAATGAGGCTCATTTCACATTCTCTGCATTTTCATGCGTGGGAGGGCGAGACTGGCTGGAGCTTTGGCTAGAAAAGCAAAAATCTTGCACTCTTCTGGGTTAGGTAACCCATCATAATAATATGATTTATACCCCCCTCTCATTGTACCATGCTAGGAGGGAGGCTGTGGAGCGCTGCGCAGTCCGGGGGAGAGTTTAGGGAGCAATTCGTTTGGACAATTTTCGCTGACTTTATGTAAATAGAAAATTTTGAAATATTGGAAAGAACCCATAACCATCTTCCAACAGGGATTTGCGATATCTGCCATGTACAACCGCTGCAGTCCGCCGATTCCTTGTTCGTTATCTGCCTCCCTACATCCCAAACAAGGGCATTTTCATTGCCTTTTTGCTAGTCGGACACAACAGGCTGCCTGGGGTGGGGGTCAAAGGTGAGTCTATAAAGATTAGTTAGGCGACAGCCCCCGAGCGAGAGGACATTTGCCTTTAAAGAGCTGCTCCACTTTTATACAGGAAATGCCAAACTGGTTCCACTCAAACTATAACAGACAACACCTTTAACGGCTCGTAAATTCTGCTGAAAGTTGAGGTAGCATTAAACACCAATAAACTATCTCCGTAACGCGAGGTACGAGTAAACAAACCGTCATGGCAGAATGTCAACAACGCCGAGTGTGTGGAGAATGTCTGACTCCGAGTTGCATTAATTAGTTCTACTTCTTCTAGTTCTAGGTTCATTAGTGGGTCCGTGAGGGCATTTCTCACCACATGTGTTTTTAGCCGGAACCGACGAGACCCACATGGTTTTAATTGACTAAGGTGACAAAGAATGCTAGATTGGGTGCGCTTGATTCGGAGTCACGGGGGAACGCGTGTCTGTTCGAGATTGACCTCCCAAAGTGTTTCATCACGGCGCCCGCGGCGACGCGCCGTACTCACGTGTATCTGTGGCACAGGGACTCGATGCAGATCAGAACCCGCACGTTGTCCCGGGCCTTGAGCTGACTCTTGCTCCTCTTCACCTCATTGTGGTCTAGGAGAAGAACACCACAAAACGGGGTCACAATCACCACCCAAAACACGCCTTGAATCCATGACACTCATAATGTACAGTCAGGAATTTAATCTCAGGCCTCGTTGTGTAGACGATATCCCATACAGGACCGTTAGCGTTATTTACCGATGTGGACGTTGGCAGAGAACTGGTAGATCCCTGTGATGGGAGCGGTGAATCTCCCGGTGGACTGGTCCATCCCCGAACCCCGGAGGAAGGCTCCTTTAGCGGGAGGCTGGAAGTACAGAGAAATGGCGGAGATGGTCTGGTTAGATGTTTGGAAATCATCCTGACCTGGCCTGTGGAAATCCCTCCACAGGCCAGGTCAAAGGGCCACGGTCCACCCCAGAGCAGCACCCCTAACCCCGGAGCTGGTAGGGATTCATCAGTGTCTTTTGCTCAAGGGCTCTTCGGCAGGACGGCTGCGATGACATTTTAAACCCCCTTCCTCCTCTGTGTCTCCCCCTCGTCTGTCTTGCCTCTTCACTGCCGACTTGTCTGAATGAGCGTTTAAAATATATCCTCGACAGTTAGCAACGTCGTCTATTCACCTAATATGTTCCAACACAGGGGTCAGCCAGTTACTTCATATTGTGTTGACACTTCCTGTGACAGTACAGTACTAGTGAGCAGGTAAAACAGATGGTGTTTTGAACAGGAAGTCATAACACAACCGGGTCAAGTGGGCGGGGCTACATAAGGTGAATAACATAGCGCTGTAGCCCCTATTAGCATATTTAAGTGGCGCGCACGGCTACGCTTATAAGCCTCCCCTCCTGCCTCGTCAGTCAGCCCGTCCCAACGGGGGCATAGTTCTTCCACTACAGCATGCTGCTTCAAACCGTGTCTATTTCTGTCCTCTCCACACTTTATTCCAAGTCGCAAGACAGAGTGCCTTTTGTACAGAGAGTGATGTGGAGAATTGAAAAAGTCGATATTTTGGACCAAAGAGCCAGTCTAAGCCCCAGAGTGGCACTGCCACGCCGGTGCCAGTTACCAGTGTGACGGGATGATCCTCTCATAATCCACCTTCCCCCCCCCCGTGCAAACCATGTGAAGATTACTCTCAAACATTCGTTCTCTCAAACACGCTTCAACGGGTGAGAAACAAAGCGGGTAGTAAACCATGTCGAGAATTAGCCAAAACCGTTACTTTCTCAGCCGTGCGCTAAGAGCAAAGTTGAAACGGTTCCCTAAACATCTCCGCGGTTTCAAAACAGAAACGTACCGTCTGAAAGTTCTGGAGCTCCACCAGAGTCTTCTTGTCGACCACCACGGGTCCCTTCAGCTTGCAGTGGAAAGCCTCCTCTATCCGCCGGTAGGAGGTCATCCCCTCCAGGGTGAGGAGGGCCATGGGCACCTGGCTGGGGCTGGTGGTTTGTCTGTCCAGGGCTGCTGCTCTCCTCTCTGTAGCCTCTGACAGAAACACACACACACACACACACACACACACCCACGTCATCGCGTTGTAGACCCTACCGTCGCAGACCTTAAGGTCAATACCGTATATTAGCGACGTGGACGTATTCATCTGCATCACATGATGTTTGAAATGGAGTTTTTTGAAATGTTATCTTTCTCACACTCCTGAAACAACCTGGAGTCAGAGGAGCTAGTAGCATGACTGTTGTGGGGACTGGGAAGCAGCCCTGTTTAGGTACCTTTGATCATTTCTTTGAACTCCTGGAGAAGGACTTCCTGGGTCACTTCTGCCCCAGGAGAACCAGCAGGTCCCTGTGGTCCAGGAGGACCTGGGGGACCAGGCGGGCCCGGCTAGTGGAGGAGGAGAGATGGACAAAATGTTGATGCCCTGCAATTGGATGGACCGTGGCTACCAAAGACATGAGACAAAAGCTGCATCTAAAACTTGACTTGGAAATTAACATGCAATTTTGTCTTTCTTTGTGTATATGTCAATTGCTGGCCTAATTAAATAATTATCATGATCACCACAGTACGATCGTTTGACAAACTAAAGAAGACACAGTTCATAGGCTGTTTTTTTTTTACCAGGGGTCGTTTCCGTTTGCGACACTTTCCAGGGAAGTTGCCGACGGGTCGTTTGACAAAGTCCATCCATGATCCCAATGGGTCAACTCTCTGGTTGTCAGCAACCTGTGGCAGAAAGGATGACACAGCAAAAAAATAACTGTCATCTAAAGTCAAGCTGGAAACATTTAGGGCATTGTAGATATTAACCAATTTACTCAATTGGAGTAATAGAGGATATTAGAGCATGCTCAGTAACATATCGGCTATCGCTAAAATCAATTAACGACGACTCTTTGAAACAGGACTTGGAAGGTTCATCAGATATTTTAGATTGAAATCATTTTGGCAATGGGACATATAATGCAAAGTATTGCACCAACCGACGTAACTGAATATAGTGAGTCAGAATTTCTTCTTATAAGCCATCATTGGAAAATCTTGCCCTAAGATACTATTAACTGGTGCCCGACATCAAGGACGGTCCCATGGGGAAACCTCTTTCTTTCCCTCTCTCTCTCCTGCCTGGTCTGCTGCAACTCTCCCTGAGGAGGAATAAGGGCTTTTTTTCTTTTCGAAAGTCAAATTACCAACTATGTTCAGTCACCATTCCTCTGCAAACGCTTCACTTTATGCTTATTTTTCATCCCGGATAATTCACTCAGGTGCCACGTCACTTCGTATTTGCCCAATAGCCTCGGACGAATATAAACAAACCTTCTCAAGTGAATTTTTTTCCCCCCACCAACACATGAACATTTCCATGAGCGGCGTGGTGAAAAATGAGTCTGTCCGTGTGCGCGTGATGTAGATTCTGTGGATTGCAAACCTCAATTAGTCTACAACAACATGTCAAAATGGCCAACACTTTCTCCCGTACCGAACACACACACACACACACACACACACACACACACACACACACACACACACACACACACACACACACACACACACACCACACACACACACACACACACACACACACACACACACACACACACGCACCAGCATCCTCCCCCCCCCCTCCAAATCAACATTACAGTGTGTGCGTAATACTGATTGAAATATTAATAAATGAGATAACAAATGTGTGTGTGTATATACCATGAATGTCAACAAGGAGTGTTATGATTTAGGGTTGTTAGTCTGTTTCCTAACACTGTGCATGCATGTTCTCCTTATCTGTAATAGCTGGTCTATAATGAATTGCTGTATAGGAGGAGAGGGGGATGCGTCCGGGAGATAGCTGAACTTACACACTACGAGCAGACCTCAGACTGGAACGGACCTTTATTTTTTATATTTATATATTTATTTATATTTTATTTTCATTTTTTTAATAGAGCAGTACACAAACAAAACAAACAGGCTTAGGCACAGGAAAAGAAAAGAAAGAAAAAACATACAAACATCATCAACATTCAATAAACAACGTGCTACCAGCTACATAAGGCGCATATGTGCTTATAAGAAATGTACATGGGATCCCGCGCGAGGGGTCCATGAGAAACCAGCCAGGCGAGTCACCCGTCGCCCCCTAACCTCATCGAGGTAGACTAGACACGAGTCTCAGATCATTAGAAATTTTCTACGTGAGTTGGTTCTCAGGAACCTGAGCCTCTCCATCCGTATAACAGAGATCATGTCCATCAACCACAATTGAAAAGGTGGTGAAGAGGGGGACTTCCATTCCTTCAAAATTAGTTTTGTTTGGGCAACAATTGTCCCCCAGTGTCAGAGACTGTTGCACAGCTGTAGGGAAGTTCAGAGAGGACTCGGAGCAGCCAAAGATGGCGAGTCCTGCCTCCGGGCTGAAGGGTTATTTTGTAAGCCTTAGAGTGGAGTCCATGAGTGGAACGGACCTTTATATTGCATAGCGCCCCCAACTGGTGCACTTTCATCCTGGTCAAAATTGTGAAGCTGTGTGGATTTCCAATGACTGCTGCAGATCTTTACCCTGGGCGGCCTTCCTTCTCCCCAAGCGTCAAGTGACTGAGATAGAAGAGGAGATAGAGACGAGCTATGGAGGTGAGCTGTCTGAAATGGAATTTGTTTAGGTTTGGCAGCAGGACACGGATCACTTATCTGCAAAAGCAACATGGCCCCTTTTCTTCACTGTTAAAGACTCGCGCTCTTGTTCCGCCGCAACAAAGTCACTCCTTGTTTGTCTTTTCAATATGCTGGAATAAAAAAAAAAAAAAAAAAAAGTTTCATAGTTTGGGTTTGCAGGCCAGGCTCACTCCCTCTCCCTCTCCCTCTCTCCCCCTCCCTCCCTCCCTCCCTCTCTGTGTCTCTCTCTCTCTGACTCTCTCTTTTCTCTCTGACAGCAGACAAAATAAACAACTTAACAGGCGCAGTGCCCTAGCTGCATGTTGGATCTCTCTGTGTTTGTGTTGTGATTTTGAGGCTTGGAAACGGATAAAAGCGAGACTGATTTTTGTCAGGACGAGGAGGGGGGGATACTCTTACAGCACTCAATACACTTTCCACAAAAACCCAAGAGGAGAGGCTACTGGATAAAAATGATCTTTCCCCCCCCCCCCTCTTGCCATGCTAAAACTCTGCCTGCCTGGCTGACAGTAGGCTATTATTCATTAGCATACCTGTTCTGGAAGCTAACAAATATTAACACGTTTGTGACTGGGGGGCGGTGGTGTGTGTGTGTGTGTGTGTGTGTGTGTGTGGGGGGGGGGGGGGGGGGGTTGCACCAGTATTCCATGCCTGTGGCCATTTGAGTACATTTCCACTGGGATTAATTGGGGAAAAGTGTCTGTCAAATAACGACGTGAATCATCGGTACAAAATACTCTCAGACAAGCTCTGCGTGATCCAAACGATACCCGCCCCGAAAACACTGACAGGCCCGTCAGAAACAAAGGCTTCACTGCACTGCTGCGGCCCGCGCTATTCTAGTAGTAATCCCAGGAAAACCCGAGCTTCGCATTGATCGTCTGGGTGTTTACGTCGTAGAGATCATCGTCTGCTCGTTTCAAAGATATTAAGTTGGGCCCACACATGTGACTTATAATTATACTTCTTAGCTATTCCCTACAAGACTGGCGTATCATTGCCAGGAAATCAGCCGTGCTCTCGGGGGGCTGTTATCCTCTTTAACACACGCCATTGTAATTAAACCATTAAAACCGTGCCCTCGGGGATTTTCTGTGCTCTAGGAAGTAAGGCTATGACCAAGGTAATTATTACCTTCATTTTCTCCAGGGTGCAAACAGCAAATCACTATATAAATAATTGAATCATCAGCTTAAAGAATGCTGAAGAGACTAGCATACAGGTTTTGTTCTGCACCCATTTCATGCGTTTGTGCTACTACCAGAGTTTAGCATGCGCTATAGGACGAATCAGCGTGACGTGCACTTGCCACCCAAAAATGCGTAACCCCGCGGCAGTTACCTAGTATGAGTTATTGTGCCAAACAAACGTTAATATCTCAAAAAGTCTACATCACATCGCTGACATTTTGACGTTCTGAGTGAGAGCAGAAGTAGCTCAAGAGTTTGATGTATGCCGACGAGCAGCATTTTGGTAAACAAACCGCGTCACTGGGTGGAAACGGCAACGGGGCCCCTATGGAGCCCTGAGCTTGAGTGTCTGACTCTAGCCGCGGCTGACCCTGTTTACATTCTAAAAATGGCGACAGTTCAACACAACTTTAACACGATGTGCATATATTAGACATCAAACTCTTGAGCTAATTCCGCTCTCACTCAGAAAATGTCAAAATATAAGCGATGTGATGTATCGTTTTCGAGAGATATAAACTGCTGCGGGGGGGTTCTGCATTTCTGGGGTGGTTGTCGTGACGTCACGCCCCATTCGTCCTATAGCGATCGCCGGCGCGCGGTGGTTCACACAACTCGCCAAAGAGATTGTGATTCATTGTATCCAGGTGAGTCTCACTCTGTCTCTACCTCGACAGAAAGAACATCAAAGGCGTCCCACACATTGCAGGCATAAAAACCACACTGCCCTGACGACGCGGGGAAAAAAGCTGCTGTCAGTAGAGTTCAATCTCTCACTCGCTGCTATTGAGTGTGGCGCAAAGTCAACCGCGGATTCCCTGGCGCATAGCTCTGTATCAGCACGCACGGCTCGTGAACAAAGTGGGGGGAGGGGAGAGCGGGTTCCAGGTATCAGTCTGAGGAGTTGATGAAGAACACCGGGGCTTCTGGCTTTGATCGTCGGGCGATGTGTGAGTGCCTGAAAATGGCCTCGTCTGTCAGCAGGTGTGAGCGCACGCGCGCCCATTCCAGCGCCGACTTAAGAGAATGTGTCTAAAGCTACTCTCAACTTTAAGTCCTCATGACAGTGTTTTCCCTCATTAATGAGGCCCTAAATCACAGCACTCTATCAAGGCGTACTATCGAGGTTGAACTCTTTTAACCCATTGATACCTGATGCAGCATTTGTGTGTGTATCCCTTTAAGACCGCGAACCGCGTGGCGCGGTTCACGGTCTTAAAGGGATACACACACAAATGAGGGATGTACACGCAAATGCTGCATCAGTTATCAATGGGATAAAGGAGCACTTCACACAAAAACCAACGCTGATTCATTTTGCACATGGTCTCAGATAGAGCTGAAAACTGTAAACCCGTTTTGCAGACGTTCATTTAGTTTGACAGTTATTGAGAGTTGATTTGAGTCGAGCCGTGGACCAGTGATGTCGTGGTTCGTGCACAGGTGACATCACCGGGGCCCACAATTTCACTCAAACACTCAATAACTGTCAAACTAAATGAATGTCTGCAAAACTGTTTACGGGTTTCCGGATATGTGTGAGGTCATGTGCGAAATGAATCAGCGTTGTTTTTCGGGGTGAAGTTAACCTTTAAGAATGGGATGAAATCGGCCTCCTAAACATGGCACACAAGTTCTCCGGTGTTGCATAATATTAGAATCAATTAAGTGAATCTAATGTTGATCAGTCCCAGAAGCACATTACCCGGAAAAGAGCAGCTTCGGTCAGGAATCTATGAATAAACCTTTTTACATGCGTCGCTTTAAGTATGTTTGTGATGTAGTTTGGGGGAAATTAGGTTGGATTTATTTGAGGCAATAAAATGGGAAAATATTTCCCTGAGGCAGCATGCCACCAAAAACACAAACACAACTGTTAAAACTTGTCTCTGGGGCTGACACAGATACTGAAACTCTACTCCGGTGTGCAGGGGCAGCTCCTGAATTTTCCAGATGGAGGAGTGGAGCCATCTTTATTTTCATAACCATGTTATCTGGTTTGTTCTGTCTTATCCATACAAACTGTCGGTGCGATGTACAACACAGCGCCACGTGAAACCTTTCGTTGGCGTTTGGAGAACACCGCTGTGCTCACAGGCAGGTTTAAGGTTGGACAGGATGATGGAGAGGCGTCCATAATCCCTTGTTTTTCTATCCCTGTACTACTCCCTGTGCAGTCATCCATGCATGGGCGGACGGGGCTAACACTGGGCCTATCCCATCCTGGCGAGGGAGGCAGGGATCCCCAGGGGCCATGTAAGACCCAGGGGATCCTGGGTAACCTGCGTGCGTCCCAGGCGTCATGCATCCCACCCCCGTGTTCCCCACCGCTGCACTTCACAGACGCAGATTGGCCGCGAGGATTTATCGCCGGAGAGCTAAATACAGTTAGGCATGCAATGTTGACTCTGTGCTCGTCTCACTGTGTTATTACTCAATTGGCAAGCGCCATGTGCAAAGCATAATTACTCTATCACCCCTATGAGTGTGTGCTGCTATTAGTTCAACAAATGCTGCTGACGGTAAGTCGAAGCCATTTTCCTGAGGAACATCAATTGGAATCGTCGTGTTCCAAATCCAAATAGGGAATATAGTTATTAAAAAATATATTTTTGAGTATGAGGCTTAAGGTATATGCCAAAGACTGATGTTTTGTTTCGTTTCAGCTAACTTCACTGTTGTCTAAACCAGGCTTAATAGGCAAATGTGTGTATGCATTCATTATGAGCACATGTGAGAAGAAAGTGATTAAAATATATGTTTATGCTAAAGAAATCACACACACACACACACACACACACACACACACACACACACACACACACACACACACACACACACACACACACACACACGTGTATATATATATATACACAGTATATGTATATGTATATGTATATGTATATATGTATATGTATGTATATGTATATATAGGTATATGTATATGTATATGTATGTATATGTATTTATAGGTATATGTATAATATATGTATAATAAGCTGAAAGAAACTGATTGCTGTGTCACATCTGTTTTGTGTACAAATTATAGCTTTGAAATTGGTGTGGGTGCTCATTTTCCCTGTGGTAGGTAAAGTGAGCTGTTGAAAAGCACAGTGGATCCAGTTGCGTAGTATCAGGTGCAGGTAGGTAGGTAGGTAGGTACACCCCACGGTCTGACTCTGGGCTCCTTTGCATTTTGATGTGCTTCTTGTGGTTCTCGTCTACGCCACATAAGTACATAGGATGGTTCAGTTTACTTCTTCTTTGGAGTACTTTATTATGTAAGCACTTTGTTCCGCCATCCTGTGAGCTCATATTACAAATAGTTACATTTCAAAAAAAGACATTTGAAAGGTAATACTAACACGGTTACAGGGTAATTACAGGAAGCGGTTTCATCTATCCTTTTTACCCAAAAGGGAAAACGCATCATGTAGATACTAAAATGATATAGTAGACGCCAAATAATGATGACATGTATCATTCATCTGAATGCTGCTCGAGAAATTATAACCTCAAATGTTGAACTACTTCGGCACTGTTTTGCTGCGTTTCATTTATTTATTTTATTTTAGAAATATCTGATATGTATCACATCGTCCAGCGCAGTAGAACAAAACAAAACAAAACAAAACAAAACAAAACAAAACAAAACAAAACAAAACAAACAGACCATCTTATTTTGACTCATCGGCGCTAGCGGTCTTTGCTAGAATCCACAGCTGATCCGTGTAACTGTAAAGGCTCAGAATGACCATAACAGTTTGAAATTATGGTTCCGAGACTCCAATGTGAACGAAAGCAACATGAGCAGCACATGATAAGAATCAGGCGCAAGATTAAGGGATTTCTCTAAATCTGGCATCAATCTGAAGCTATTAGAAATGAAACAAAATCCAAATAAAACAGACCCTCTTATGTCTGTTGTGTGAAAACAGAACTTCTGGCGCTTAAAGGGAATGTCGTCCAGAGACAGTTTATTTGACTTGCCGATTTCAGAATGTAACGACAAAGGACTGTTTATTATCGTTTGTTTTTCCGCCCTCTGTCAAGACGACCGCGTTATATTATCACGAACCAATTGCGACACGTTAAATAAGCAGGACCCTTTAAAACCCCTGACATCACAAAGTCGACAGACTAGAGGCGGGGTCACGCCCGACGAGGGGCGCGTGTGCTCCCCGCAGTGGCCCGGTTTCCTGAGGGACTGGGTTCTTGGTCTCGGGTGTGCAGGGTGATCCGAAAGGTCCCCCCCGCACACACACACACCGCTGCATTCATCATCACGGCGGGGATGAGAGAGGGGGAAACCAGAACCCTCCCCCCCTCGGGCCAAAGCCCAGCCATTACTCAACATGCCTAGGAGAGATGTTTGACTTGACTCCCTCAATTAACAGCGAGCACACATCCCTCACTGCTCTCGACAATGACAGATTCCTCTCATCTTTGGAGTGGAAAGTAATAAGGCTTACTTACAGGCACCCTCTGCGAGTGTTTATCATCGCGGGGAAACGCGAGATTTATTTTCGTGGCAGTTTTAAAGGATAGGTTCGCTCCAAAAATGACAATTCTGACGTTATCTACTCACGCCCTCGCCGATGAAAGGACGTTTTTTTTGTTTCACAGCAAAACGCCATTTGTACCCATAGAGACAGTCCGCATGTCTGGGAACGCCCACAAAATGTTAAACGGCTGGCGCGCGAGTGGGGTAAAACCGCCCATATATCTCATGGGCTGACTCACCAAAAGACGGTGCTGCGGCTCTAAACTACAGGTTTGGGGGTTCTAGAGCAGAACACAAGACGTCTGCTCAGGTGTGCGTTTACTGCGGTGGTTAAATCCCCGATCGTGTCCGCCTGGGCTGGGCTATCAGCTAAATTCTAACTTTGCTGAATGGATAGAACGGGGGTTTTTAGCCCACCCTGACCCCGCCCCCAGCCAGGCTGAGCCAGCTAAACCAGCGTCTATGACGAGACGTGGCCTCAACCTATGTGCTTCCAAGAAGGCGGGGCGGATACTGCAGCCTGCTACAGTGAAGCTTTCCGCTAAAAAACAGGGTGCAAAATGACATCGTTTCAAGTCAACTATGGCATCTCGGGCTTCTGGAGACTTGGATTATTCCAGGTGAGCAGTAGGGAAGCACTTTCTGTTTTTGTGTGTGTGTTTTTTTCTCCCCTCAACGTTTGAAAGTTAAGAGGATTCTGCAACAATGTTTTGCTCTGAATGCGCAAATGTTTTGTGGACTACCCGTCGGGGCGTCCGGGGTAGTGTAGCGGTAGATTCCCTGCCTACCAACACGAGGGTCGCAGGTTTGTGCCCCCCGTGTTATCCCCGGCTTGGTCGGGCGTCCATACAGGCACGATTGGCCGTGTCTGCGGGTGGGAACTGGGAAGCCGGATTGAGGGTATGTGACCTGGTCGCTGCACTAGCGCCTCCTCTGGTCGGTCGGGGTGCCTGGTCGGGGCGGAAGGGAACTGGTGGGAATAGCGTGATCCGCCCACGTGCTACGTCCTGCCGGTGAAGCTCCCCGCTGTCAGGTGAAAAGAAGCGGCTGGCAACTGAGCATGTGTCGGAGGAAGCATGGTGCTAGTCTACGGCTCTCCCCAGATCGGCAGAGGGTGGGAACTGGGACTGGACCGGGGCAGCAGGGGGGGGAAATTGGCCAAGTCCAATTGGGGAGAAAATGGGGGGGGAATCAGAAGGGTGAGTAGACAGGTGAACTCATCCTTGAACAATCCATTAACATTATTTAACATGTTGCTCCGACAGGATAAGTTGGCCAACTAACACAGAGTTCCCAGTTGTTTGAATTCAGCTCAGTTATCATCTCGTAAAAATTCCGCTCACGGCACAACTCCACACCTCACTGTTGTGATCAATTTCAAATGGAAAAATCTATGGTTGGAATGCAGTCTCCTAACTGCGCCCTGCCAACAGCAGCCCACACACGGGATTGGTCAGATAGAAAATGAATGCCATCGCAAAAGAAAGCGTTTCCACTGTTTCCACTGGGCACAAGGGGGGAAAAAAAGAGATGTAAATGTGGAGTATAAACTTTTGGCTTGTTTAAGAATACAAAGATCCTGCCAAGGCAGCTCCAACAGACGTGTTGTTTTCTCCAGCACATAAAAGCTACAGACGTGTAATGGGATAAACGTACAAACGACCCAAGAAAAGCAGATTTTGCCACTTTGCGTGGTGTGTGGCACACTTTTTCACCAGCAGAACCGCGGGTCGGTAGTGGCACCGACAAGTGCGCCGGCCGCGGTGCATCGTTTTCCCAACCTCCAAAACACACGAGCGCGCTCGATCTTCCCCCGCACCTTAAGATGTTCGGCTTAAAAGCATCGGCTTCTCATCATCAGAGGTGACAATGTTTGGCGCAGACGCTATCTGGCATAACACTGCGTCTTAGGAGTGATTATGTCATTACCCTCTGATTGTGGGAGATGAGATGAAAAGAATGTTAGTGATGGGGAGGGTGGGGGGGGGGGGGGACAGGGGGGGGGGCTAATCCTCGCTGAGGTGTTCTCTTTCAGGACCCTTTCTATGGGGCTTTGTGAGGGGCTTACACGGCATG
>NC_139637.1:22524566-22529566 GCF_964638095.1 Poromitra crassiceps
AATCTCTGTCCACAGAGATCATGTGATCATATCGGCAGAAAGGTTTTTCGGGGCCAACGCCGATATTTCATTTGAAAGCCTTTATCGGCCGATATACCGATGCCGTGCAGATAATCGTCGTGCGTTTTGCCTCACCTCAATAGCCAGCATCCTGTTCTCCAGATAATCCATCAGGCCCTGGTAGTAGTACTGCTGGCCTCTGGTGAAAGCCCAGGCTGTGGAAACAAGGAGGACAAGGAGGAGCTGCTTCATGGTGTGCAGAAGATCCACTTGACAGCTCACTGTCCTTTGTCTGTCCAGCTTTTACAAGTCGGTCCTGGTGGTATCCCTCCTTGGCCCTCCTTGGTCTTCTGTAGAGCGAGTTGCCCTCCTCAAGAGCTCCGCACAAGGTGTGAACGCCTGTGTAGGGTACTACCTACCACCCAGGAGTGCTGCCCTGGAACTGTGCAGAGAGGTGAGAGGGACAGAGAGAGAGAGAGAGGGATACAGAGAGAGAGAGAGAGAGAGAGGGATACAGAGAGAGAGAGAGAGAGAGAGAGGGATAGAGAGAGAGAGAGAGAGAGAGTGGGAGGCCTCAGTGAGAGTTTCCAATTCTTTGACCGCTCTCACTTTGCTGGAATGTTTTCACAAACTCTCAGGGAGGAGCCTTGTGCCTCTAACCCCTCTCTGTCCTCAGAAAAGTTAATAGAGAGCCAAAGTGAACGTCACTTCCTGCTTCAGCACTGTACCAGAGATTTTCATCTGCCATTTATTTTCCCATATAGACATTTTGTAAAATGCGTATACAAATAGTTTTACTTCTTCAAACCAAACGCTACAGATATATTTAGAAACAGGAGAGATCGCATAACATTTAACTCGGACCAAAACGTTAAAAAAAATTAGGGTTTAAAGAACATAGCCTATTTTTTTATGTTTTGTTTTTTTAAGTTTTGGTGTGAGTGAAATGTTCTATGGTCTCTCCCGATTCTAAATATAGCTGAACCGTTTGGTTTGACCAAGTACAACTATTTTTATAAGCATTTTACAAAATGTCTATGGGAAAATCGATTGCGGAAGAAAATCTCTGGTACAGTGCTGAAGCAGGAAGTGACGTTCACTTTGCCTCTCCATGCAGTCCACTCACTCGGCGTGTGTGTGTGTCGTGTGTGTGTGTGTGTGTGTGTGTGTGTAGGTAATGTATGTGTGTGTGTGTGTGTGTGTGTGTGTGTAGGTTTGTGTGTGTGTGTGTGTGTGTGTGTGTGTGTGTGTGTGGGTATTTATGTGTGTGTGTGTGTGTGTGTGTGTGTGTGTGTGTGTGTGCGCGTGTGTGCGCGTGCGCGTGTGTACTTGTGTATGTGCATGGGTGTTTTGTCATACATGTTCTAGGCTAATCTACACTCTGCTTAGGCAAGTGAGCAGGGATTCGTTCTGGATGACACTCATTCAGCATTCTAGGCTCTGTCCAAGTGTTATTTATCATTCAGGTGAAATGAGCATGAAATCATAACTGGGAGGGAAATGTCAATGCTTCATAAGGACAGTAGGCCTAATGCAGTGTCTTTCTTCTATGGCAGCTGATTCTCAACCTTTTTCATATCAAGAACCCCTTATTTCATCTGCATTAGTGCCACGGACCCCCATTTGATGAGATGTTGTCTCTCGGGCCCAAATCGGAGAATATTTTCATTGTTATATGATTTTTTTCCAGAATTCCATGACGATCTGTATTGTAGATAACAGAGAAACCATTCTCAAAATACTCGTTCTTCTACATTCTCGAATTGTGTTAACATCTTGTAAATGAAATAATGGTGAAGTTGAACAATCTATCAATTTGCTGGGGACCCCCTGGAACCCCTCAAGGACCCCTGCTGGTCCCTGGACCCACATTGAGAACCCCCTGCTTTGAGGAATCATATGAGAAAGATTCTGCTCACTGAAAAAGTTGATCAGTGGATTACATTATTACAGCATCACTATTATGTCTAATAGAGTCGTATCTATGACAAGTGTTTTTGTTTCTTGTTCTGTTCCGTGTTGTCTCCATTGCATACATTATATAATTACATTTTCTTGCTGAGGTACTTTCTATACGCCCACTTGGATTTCAAATCTCTCTGGCACATTCTTTGTTTTGGATTGTATATCATCCTGATTTTTATTTATGGTGTGTAGAAATAAAACATAAAGACATGAGCCCAACTAATCTATTATCTATATGACGCTATCTCTCCTGCAATAACGTTGATCAAAATGAAATACGACAGAACTGCTGTTATTTCCAAGCAAGGACAAAACATTTATGCTATTTTTGGCCCATTAAACAAGAGTTGGACATTTATGGCTTCGCTGGTCCCTGCAGTTAATTTGTCTTATTAGCTGACAGCATCACCCCTCCTCCTCCCCGCCCAACATGGACAACTAATAGAGAGGCAAAGTGAACGTCACTTCCTGCTTCAGCACTGTACCAGAGATTTTCTTCCGCAATTTATTTTCCCATAGACATTTCATAAAATGCTATAAAAATAGTTTTACTTGGTCAAACCAAACGGTTCAGCTATAATATTTAGAATCGGAAAAGACCATAGAACATTTCACTGGGACCAAAACTTAAAAAAGAACAACATTGAAAAAATATTTTCTTTAAACCCGCACTTTTTTTAACGTTTTGGTCGGAGTGAAATGTTATGCGATCTCTCCTGTTTCTAAATATATCTGAACCGTTTGATTTGAACAAGTAAAACTATTTTTATAAGCATTTTACGAAATGTCTATGGGAAAATAAATGGCGGATGAAAATCTCAGTGCTGAAGCAGGAAGTGACGTTCCACTTTGGCTCTCTATCAGCCGACGACACTTCTTCTCTGCTACTCGGAGGCAGAGTCGCTCCGATCTGGGGGAACGGTGTACTGTACACGACCCGCTCTCTCTCTCTCTCTCTCTCTCTCTCTCTCTCTCTCTCTCTTTCTCTCTCTCTCTCTCTTTCTCTCTCCCTCTCTCTCTCTCTCTCCCTCTCTCTCTCTCTCTCTCTCTCTACCCCTCTCTCTCTCTCTCTCTCCCTCTCTCTCTCTCTCTACTCTCTCTCTCTCTCTCTCTCTCTCTCTCTCTCTCTCTCTGCGGGGGCGGCAGCAGCGCATGTGGGTTAGATTACATCTAGGCGATCACACTGGGAAGGCTGACCTGTGACCCCTGTCATAACAGATCAAACTTAGACCCACAAAGAGGCTGTAGTAGTAGTGAGCGCGCGCACACATGAAGAAGAAATAACACATGAAGAAGAACACATGAAGAACACATGAAGAAGAAATAACATGCCATTCCAGGCTTCACTTTTGTCTGGGCAAAAGGTCTCACACTTGGGTGGAGAGCAAATCACAATGTCAGAGGAGTGTTTGGAGCCCCACGCTTGCTTGCTTGCTGCTGTGTCTCCGCGCCGGGCGAAGGTGTCACCTGTTTCTTGAGATGTTATCACATGATTGAATGGGCGTTATCAGCCTCACAGATAGGGCCTGGCCTGCTGCACCTGCTATAGTAGCAGGATCAGAAGGCCCTTATCACCCAGGTGTTAGACTGAAATCTGTGACCACCCCAAATGTGTGACCGCATTGCTTCTTATGGGGGAAAGAATCAATTATCAATCAATCATTTCGCCATCACCTGACAGCAGCTGTGAGGACCACACTGATCTGTAGCCAGCAACAAGCGATCTCACAGATTCACAGATTGCAGTCGCACACCATATTTTGTGAGCCATCACATTCTGTGAGCTGCCCTGATGTTCTTATCCTAATATCATCCATCTCACTCCTCCTCCTCATGCCTAAACCCAACCAACCTAAAAACAGCTGCGGGTCACAGAATCGGATGGGTCACCAAAAATACACGGTAATAACACACCTGTCCCATCAGTGAGCGTTCAAACTCCAGCTGATCCTGGTTCAGCTGCTCCAGCGACCTCGTGCCAGCTCTCTCTCTCTCTAATGATGTGCTTTGTGACTGTCTTGTCTGTCTTGAGGTGAACTGAACCACAACCCCTCTCGTCTATTTTTATGCCCGCAGACCGCGGAACAGACGGCCAGTGTCGTCATGGTAACAAAGTGCCGTACAGCTGCTTGTTGAATTGAAATGGGGGGCTAGCTAGCTGTCTGATCTAATCTGCTCCACAATGCCTGTCTGGCTGCTGGCCTCGCTACAGGGCAAAGACAGGCCAGCGTCTGTTGACTCTACCTGTGTGTGTGTGTGTGTGTGTGTGCGCGTGTGTGTGTGTGTGTGTGTGTGTGTGTGTGCGTGTGTGTGTGGGGGTGGGGGTGGGGGGGGGGGGTGCATGTGGGTGTGTGGGTGGTCATAGGCTACTTTTGGGGGCGAATTACAGACTTAAGACCCAGTTACTTAGGGACGGATTGTCCTATTGGGGACAAATCTATGTCCCCAATTAGGAAAACGCTGATTTTTAGCGTTAGGGTTAGGGTTAGGGTCGGGGCGTGTGGGTAGTGCAGCAGTAGATTCCCTGGGAATCAACTGCCAACACAAGGGTCGCAGGTTCGAGCCTCCGGCCTCAATTGGCCGTGTGTGTCTGCAGGTGGCAAGCCGCATTGAGGGTATGTCCTGGTTGCTGCGCCAGTGCCTCCTCTGGTCAGTCGAGGCGCATGTTTTGGGGGAGGGGGAACTGGGGGGATAGGGTGATCCTCCCACACGCCACGGTGAAAAGAAGAGGCCGGTGACTGCACATGTATTGGAGGAATCATGCGCTAGTGACTAGCACATGATTCCTCCGATACATGTGTGCAGCAGTATAGACTGGGAGACTAGCAGCTATAGTCTACCAGATTGGCAGAGAGGGTGTGGAGCAACAACCAGGACAGCAGGGGGAATTGGCCAAGTATGGATTCTTCTCAGGCGAGCCATTTTGTGTCAAAAAGGCAGGGTAAACACAGGTGCAAGCAAAACACTAATGAGGGTTTCAAACTTCCATGATTGGAAGTTGGAAACCCTCATTCGTGTTTTGCTTGCACCTGTGT
>NC_139637.1:22534566-22537066 GCF_964638095.1 Poromitra crassiceps
AGGTCCATTGGGTATCAGTGGAGGCCTCTTCCTCTTGAGGGTTATAGGGTTAGACTTAGGGTTATTGTCCTGAGGGTTAGGGTTATTGTCCTGGGTTATTGTCCTGAGGGTTAGGGTTATTGTCCTGAGGGTTATTGTCCTGGGTTATTGTCCTGAGGGTTAGGGTTATTGTCCTGAGGGTTATTGTTATTGTCCTGAGGGTTATTGTTATTGTCCTGAGGGTTATTGTTATTGTCCTGAGGGTTATTGTTATTGTCCTGAGGGTTATTGTTATTGTCCTGAGGGTTATTGTTATTGTCCTGAGGGTTATTGTTATTGTCCTGAGGGTTATTGTCCTGAGGGTTATTGTTATTGTCCTGAGGGTTATTGTTATTGTCCTGAGGGTTAGGGTTATTGTCCTGAGGGTTATTGTTATTGTCCTGAGGGTTATTGTTATTGTCCTGAGGGTTATTGTTATTGTCCTGAGGGTTATTGTTATTGTCCTGAGGGTTAGGGTTATTGTCCTGAGGGTTATTGTTATTGTCCTGAGGGTTATTGTTATTGTCCTGAGGGTTATTGTTATTGTCCTGAGGTTATAGGGTTACGGTTAGGATTATTGTCCTGAGAATACCTTATCCGAAGACTACAGCAGGAACACCCCAGCAGGCTGCAGAACAAGCCTTGTTCTGCAGCCTGCTGCGATGCTCCAGCACAGGCTGCAGAGAGAGAGAGAGAGAGGGGCTTGTCAGCAGCTGTTTCAGCCCGTTGTGTGGTGTGGAAAAGCTCTGTCATGGCCTACCTAATGGTAATTGTTTGGGGCACTGAGAGCCCAGCGTCTTGTCTGCCTGCTGGTATCTCCAGGTTTGGAGTGGAGGCGACAGGCAGTGGCAGTTGGGGGGATGGGACGCTGAGATATCTATAAGGTTTCATCCAGATTTCCTCCTCTCAAAAAACACCTTTATTCTGAAGTACAGCATAATGCCCGGGACGGTTAATGTAAGTTGTCAAAATAAGAGAGCGCGTGAGATATCAAAACAGTCGAGGCGGGGGGAAGAGAGAGAGAGAGTGGGAGACAGAGAGAGGGAGAGAAAGTGTTGGGCAGAGAGAGAGAGAGAGAGAGAGAGATGGCGTCTCAGGCAGACTGTCTGGCTGCAGCAGGATCTCCAGCACTCAGCGTCATATGATTCTGGGGGCCAAAGGTTATCCCCACTGATGAATATCGGGACCGAGGCTCGTCTCCCCTCCGCACAAAAGAAAAGGGAGTTGTTTTCACTCCCAGGCTCTGGAAAGTTTATTTCAGGAATTCATTCTGCCAGCACGAGACTGTAAACCTGTCTCACGCCAGGAGACTTATGTCCACAAATATTACTTCTTCTTTTTTTTCTTCTAAACGGTTTTTATCGGCCTGCCAAAATATATCTCGAGATGCGCGCTTTTCCGTTGAAATACACCGACGGTTGCGATCGCACAGTAGCAGGAGGATGTATTCACTAGTGAAACGTGTATCTCGGGGGGATTTGGACTGGATTTGGAAGATTACAGTTTGCAGTGTGTGAAAGAACACATTGGTGTTTTGAATTGGGAATGTCTCATCCCACAACCCGTCTCCTATATCCCAGGGTCTTAGAGGTGGTAATACCCCAGGCAACCTTTATGGGCAACGTAGATAGGCAACACTCGCAGCAATAGGCGACAAAGTGAAAGACACAAGACACACAAGATGTTAAGGATAAGGAAAGACGCCCGGTGGAAAGTGGTCCCTTACATCTTCACCTTGATCTAGATCTTCTCACAGATATGTACACTCTAAAGCAGTGGTTCTCAAATTTCTTCACATGAAGGACCCCTAAACTGCCAAAAATCGACCCCTATTTGATAGGCTTTTGTCCCACGGTCCCCCATATGATAATAAGATTGATGCTTTTAGATGTTTTATTACAGAAAGTGTATAAAACCCATGACCAAAATAGTCATTGTGTTACTTATGAATGGAATTATAGTGAAAATAAATGACCCCCCTTTTTTGGCTGGGGACCCCCTGGAACCCCCTCAAGGACCCCTGGGGGTCCTCCCGGACCCCCGTTTGAGAACCACTGCTCTAAAGGACAGGCATGCCCGGGGGCCACTTGCGGCCTGCGGACTGATTGTCTCCCAGGATGTACTATTATGTGGCCCTCCACACAGTATCGGTCAATCAAGCAAGTTCACTTTGCACTAACGATGACAACACTATCATACAGTTTGTAGACAAGCAGCACCAAGCAGGAACTACGCAGGCGGAACTAATGTTTTCAGGCGGTAAACAGCAAACGAAACGGTTGCCTATAGCAACAGACACCTCCCACTGGGGGGGGGGGGGGGGGGGGGGGGCAGACATGGCCGCAGCAAAGAAGCGTAAAAGTTGACGGCGAAGGCCGTTTTCAGCAGCGCTGGGAAGTTGAATACTTTTTCACCGAGAGCTGAAACAGTTACGTTTGTCTCATTTATGCCAAGAGACCGTCGCTGTTATGAAAGAGTTCAA
>NC_139637.1:22542066-22891175 GCF_964638095.1 Poromitra crassiceps
CAAGCAAGCTGCACCGATTCACAATGGGGCCATTCATAATACCTCACTCCTCCAGAGAGGAAAAGGAGAAAACGCAGTTGCTCTTAGCATTTGGGCAGATGTAATTGCAATCACTCAGCTTGTCTGATGCTGATAATGGGGGCGATGGGAAATTCCTGTCAGAGTCGTGGCGCAGGGCGGGTTTCGCAACCACTTTGGCAGCGCTCCCCGTGTGTTCCGCGGCGGGGCGGCGAATGCGTTACGGCACGCTCGCATAGCTGTCATTAAACACGTTTTGAGAGCGAGAGAAAGAGAGAAAAAACATAAGACAATCAAAACTCAAGTGTACGCCATTCTCCTGATTCTTTAGCAGTGAGGAGGCAGTTATTATGTGAGAGATTACAGTTCTGTCATCCCCTATACTGTTTCACGTGTTGACAGATGACAGCTTTGGTAAAAAAAAACTAAACAAAAAAAAATCTGAGTGTATATATGTATATATGCTTCAGCAATGACCAATCACCTAATACAGTGGTTCTCAAAGTGGGGTCTGGGCTCCCAGAGGGGTCCTTGAGGCGGTTCCAGGGGGTCCCCCAGCAAAAAGGTGAGTAATTTATTTTCACTACAATTCCATAAGTAACACAATAACGGAACAGAATGATTATTTTGGTCATGGGTTCCATACACTTTCTGTAACAACACACATCTGAAGCAAAAATCTTATCAGATGGGGGACGCGTGGGACAAAATCTTATCAAATGGGTGATCTGTGGTCTAATTGGTGTCAGTTTAGAGGTCCTTGACGCGAAAAGGTTTGAGAATCACTGACCTAATACACCTCATGAATTCTGGCTGAGCTAGATAGAAGTATTATCAGACAAGGCTGTTCATTTTGGCACTTGAAAAATATCTGTCTCGGGGCAGCACAGTCAAAGTGGAAATAAAGCTCAGAGGAAATAATAATAATATAGGCTAGGTATATAGCCTACCTGGAAATGTAGAAAAGTCAAAACGTAATATGAGAGTTTTTCAATTTCTCTGCCTACTTTTTTGAGCGAGCAGCCGATTCCTGTCTGCAATGTGTGCTGGGTAGCGCTCAGTAGCACGTGGGTGCTAAGTTCTTGTGGTTGGTCCTTGGGTACAGTATGTGACACTTGGCAGCAGAGCAATGCCTCCATCCATGAGAAGCCTCTTTAATAAGGCCTTCATGCATTGGTGCTAACAAACTCATTCAAGTGGCCGGACAAGCATTCGTGCCATAAAGTCTCCAACCTTCTTATTTGTGCAGTGTGATATAACACAGACCACCCAAGTAATACTATTATCGAAGATTACACCATATTTCTTCCCCCCCCCCCACCCGCAGTCTATCTTTGTGTATAGTACTGTTACACTGTTTATACGCTGCGACCAGAAGTGGCCTAAAAAGTTCCTAAAAAGTAAATCTAAAGAGCAAAACTTATACAAATCCTTTATTTAAAATCTCTTTCTCAAGTATCAATATTTCAAAATCACCACATAGCAGCAAACCGCGATGGTCCCACATGCCCCGGCTTCAGTGTATTGTAGTGAACCACAGTTATTCCGTATAAACAAAACTTGGAAAATTGCGGAATAGAAGCCCGGAGAAGGTAATAGCCCTTAGATTTGTTGTTCCCTGGACACAAGTTTATAAATGACATGCAGAATATAGTTCATTTCAAACATTAAGGTTAGTCATATTTTACATGTTGGGTCAGTAAACCGCAGCGATTCATTTGGCCGCCCGCCACTGTTTACAGAGGTATTTTAGGTATTTGGGTAATTTAAAATGCAAATGACACTACGGGGAAATGCAGACGTTTGTTGCATTCCAGCAGATGCTTTCATAAGAACACAATTGTATTTGAAGAAACGTCTCCACAAGCACCACAAGCGAATATTGATAGTCCCCCCCCTCCACTCAGCCAATGATTATATTATGTTATGAAACGAGATGTCCCGAAGATAGAGAACCTCACCTCAACATCGTATCGAGTGGAGAACACATCGTGGCAACTTTTCTAGAATAGTTTAATTTCATATTACAGTATATCATGGTCGATAATAGAAAAGAGTAAAAAGATATAATGTTATTCTTGCAATCCAATCTGTGGGGTTCAAGAGTCCGTGTGATTCAGAAATCAAGTTGGGATTGACACAATCGCCACAAAATGTGCGGATACATTTCAAACATAAATACCATATATCAAATTTCAAATGCTTTTTAAACAACTTTCCAATGTTAATGGAGTCTCAGTTATCATAAATTACAGACAGCTATATGCCAAGAAGAGTAATAAAAATACAGCAAAAATAAACCGATAATGATAATAACACAAACGTCACTGTAGAAAAATCGTAGAAAAAACAAATCCTTCGCCGCTCCATTACAGTCAAAGAGCTCATCTGGATTTCTTTTGACATAAACTGTAATAATACAGTGATAGCTATGTTACAAAAGGTGTAATTACATCATATATGAGACATCACGCCATCATTCCAAGATCTTGTGGGGCCTTAGTATGTCTATTGAGCATATTCCCATTGTCCAGTGTACTCACAGAGTCTATGTACCATACATAATGTATATAAATGTGAGATTCAATTCATAAGAAAAATAACTATGTTTCAAGAGTGTTGTACACAATAGATCATGTAGACAAAATATCAGTATACATACATATTTCTACTATTTCATGTTCTCCAGCTCTTTCAACATCTATTCAGAGGACACATTTGGTGTACTGTTAAGATTGCTGTTATGGCATTTTCAACAATCATGACCATGTGACAAACAGACATATTCACGGTTTTATATTCGTCGGGTTATGCTGCTGGTGTGAGCAGCAACAAAGTTCCCCCGGTGGAGGTGGCAGTGCATTGCGAAAGACAAACTCAGTCCTTGAGTTTTTCCCACACTGTCCTTTCACCGTTTGCCAAGTAGGAAAGTCCAGTGGCAAACCGTCGTTTCTTTCTCTGAAGCTAGACTTCCTTCAAATCTTCCCCCATGGATGTTTACTGTAAGTAGTCCATTGAAAAAAAAAAAAAAAAGTCCAAACGGGTGATTTGGCTGGCGCCCTGTTCACGGGGGCGGGGTGTGAGGCTATACCCCGGAGCAGCATGCCCAGGGGGGGCGGGGTGTGAGGCTATACCCCGAGTAGCATGCCCATAAAATCAGACCCGTTCTGTATTGTGATGGACGCTCCTGCTGCGTTATCCACAAATATGGACGTGTACTGCCCAGCCTGCAGAGAGAAATGGATGACATTTATGTATAAATATTGAGCAAAAAAACAAATTTTATATATATATATTTTCTTCCGGATTTCCCCCCGTTTTCATCTCAATTGTACTTGGCCAATCCCCCCTGCTGTCCCGGTCGTTGCTCGGCCCCCTCTGCCGATCCGGGGAGAGCCGTAGACTAGCACATGCTTCCTCCGATACATGTGCAGTCGCCAGCCGCTTCTTTTCACATTGACAGCGAGGAGTTTCGCCCCGCGGGACGTAGCGCGTGGGAGGATCACGCTATTCCCCCCGCAGTCCCCCCCCCCCCCGACTGACCAGAGGAGGCGCTAGTGCAGCGACCAGGACACACACCCTTAATCCGGCTTCTCACCCGCCAGACACGGCCAATTGTGCCTGTATGGATACCCCCGACCAAGACAGAGGTACTGTAACACGGGGGCTCGAACCTGTGACCCTCGTATTGATAGGCAGGGAATCTACCGCTGCACTACCCGGACGCCATTGTACAAACATTGTGTGTTTGTGTGTATTTGTGTGTGTGTGTGTGTGTGTGTGTGTGTGTGAGAGAGATACTTACCTGGAGCTCCAGCAGCCCTTGCACGCTGACAGTGAATATCTTGCTGTTACTTTCCAAACCGACAATCATCTCCAGCGACCTGCGACGATCAAATTGAAAGAAAACAACTACATAAACGTTCTGAAACTCGTCGTTGTCAAAATGAGCTTCCCGCGAGGCTTGCTTAAGTGAACATGCAGAATGCCTTACGATTAAGAATCGAGTGCTACTGGGCCTAAGGTCTGCGTAGACTGTGGTTACAGACTGCAACCGCACAGTGCGAGCACTGGCTCCTGTTAAGTGGAAAATGCTACATTTTTATGGCAAATCAATCATGTTTGTCTTCGCTCTAACTGCCATCTCAATGAGGCTCATTTCACATTCTCTGCATTTTCATGCGTGGGAGGGCGAGACTGGCTGGAGCTTTGGCTAGAAAAGCAAAAATCTTGCACTCTTCTGGGTTAGGTAACCCATCATAATAATATGATTTATACCCCCCTCTCATTGTACCATGCTAGGAGGGAGGCTGTGGAGCGCTGCGCAGTCCGGGGGAGAGTTTGGGGAGCAATTCGTTTGGACAATTTTCGCTGACTTTATGTAAATAGAAAATTTTGAAATATTGGAAAGAACCCATAACCATCTTCCAACAGGGATTTGCGATATCTGCCATGTACAACCGCTGCAGTCCGCCGATTCCTTGTTCGTTATCTGCCTCCCTACATCCCAAACAAGGGCATTTTCATTGCCTTTTTGCTAGTCGGACACAACAGGCTGCCTGGGGTGGGGGTCAAAGGTGAGTCTATAAAGATTAGTTAGGCGACAGCCCCCGAGCGAGAGGACATTTGCCTTTAAAGAGCTGCTCCACTTTTATACAGGAAATGCCAAACTGGTTCCACTCAAACTATAACAGACAACACCTTTAACGGCTCGTAAATTCTGCTGAAAGTTGAGGTAGCATTAAACACCAATAAACTATCTCCGTAACGCGAGGTACGAGTAAACAAACCGTCATGGCAGAATGTCAACAACGCCGAGTGTGTGGAGAATGTCTGACTCCGAGTTGCATTAATTAGTTCTACTTCTTCTAGTTCTAGGTTCATTAGTGTGGGTCCGTGAGGGCATTTCTGACCACATGTGTTTTTAGCCGGAACCGACGAGACCCACATGGTTTTAATTGACTAAGGTGACAAAGAATGCTAGATTGGGTGCGCTTGATTCAGAGTCACGGGGACGCGTGTCTGTTCGAGATTGACCTCCCAAAGTGTTTCATCACAGCGGCGTACTCACGTGTATCTGTGGCACAGGGACTCGATGCAGATCAGAACCCGCACGTTGTCCCGGGCCTTGAGTTGACTCTTGCTCCTCTTCACCTCATTGTGGTCTATGAGAAGAACACCACAACCAAACGGGGTCACAATCACCACCCAAACACGCCTTGAATCGGTGACACTCATAACATCACTCAGGCCTCGTTGTGTAGACGATATCCCATACAGGACCGTTAGCGTTATTTACCGATGTGGACGTTGGCAGAGAACTGGTAGATCCCTGTGATGGGAGCGGTGAATCTCCCGGTGGACTGGTCCATCCCCGAACCCCGGAGGAAGGCTCCTTTAGCGGGAGGCTGGAAGTACAGAGAAATGGCGGAGATGGTCTGGTTAGATGTTTGGAAATCATCCTGACCTGCCTGTGGAAATCCCTCCACAGGCCAGGTCAAAGGGCCACGGTCCACCCCAGAGCAGCACCCCTGTACCCCCGGAGCTGGTAGGGATTCATCCGTGTCTTGTGTTGTGAGAATAAACTAGCAAATAAATAATTACAAAGTTATAAAGGTTACATGGTATATTTATTTCAGAAAATAACACACAATTTATTCTCTGAAAAAAATATACCATGTAACCTTTATAACTTTGTAATTATTTATTTGCTAGTTTAGTCTCACAACACTTGCTCAAGGGCTCTCCGGCAGGACGGATGCGATGGCTGGATGCGACGACCTCGATTCAATTTTGACATTTTAAACCCCCTTCCTCCTCTGTGTCTCCCCCTCGTCTGTCTGCCTCTTCGCTGCCGACTTGTCTGAATGAGCGTTTAAAATGGGGTCCACCCGCTATGCCGACCACCCGCAATGCCGACCACCCGCAATGCCGACCTTAGGTTTAGGCGTGGGGGTGGGAGAGGTTAGGTTTTGGGTTAGGGTCTGGGGGAGGTTAGGTTTAGGCATGGGGGGAGGTTAGGTTTGGCGTGGGGGCTGGGAGAGGTTAGGTTTTGGGTTAGGGTCTGGGGGAGGTTAGGTTTGGCGTGGGGGCTGGAAGAGGTTAGCTCCACCGACACGCTGCACGGCACGCCGCCTCGCTCAGCTGGTTCTGCTTGTGGGCTATCGGCATTGCGACCTGTCGGCACTGCGGCCTGTCGGCACATAGACGCGGCACCGTTTAAAATATATCCTCGACAGTTAGCAACGTCGTCTATTCACCTTATATGTTCCAACACAGGGGTCAGCCAGTTACTTCCTATTGTGTTGACACTTCCTGTGACAGTACAGTGCTAGTGAGCGGGTAAAACAGACGGTGTTTTGAACAGGAAGTCATAACACAACTGGGTCAAGTGGGCGGGGCTACATAAGGTGAGCGCTGTAGCCCCTATTAGCATATTTAAGTGGCGCGCACGGCTACGCTTATAAGCCTCCCCTCCTGCCTCGTCAGTCAGCCCGTCCCAACGGGGGCATAGTTCTTCCACTACAGCATGCTGCTTCAAACCGTGTCTATTTCTGTCCTCTCCACACTTTATTCCAAGTCGCAAGACAGAGTGCCTTTTGTACAGAGAGTGATGTGGAGAATTGAAAAAGTCGATATTTTGGACCAAAGAGCCAGTCTAAGCCCCAGAGTGGCACTGCCACGCCGGTGCCAGTTACCAGTGTGACGGGATGATCCTCTCATAATCCACCTTCCCCCCACCCGTGCAAACCATGTGAAGATTACTCTCAAACATTCGTTCTCTCAAACACGATCAACGGGTGAGAAACAAAGCGGGTAGTAAACCATGTCGAGAATTAGCCAAAACCGTTACTTTCTCAGCCGTGCGCTAAGAGCAAAGTTGAAACGGTTCCCTAAACATCTCCGCGGTTTCAAAACAGAAACGTACCGTCTGAAAGTTCTGGAGCTCCACCAGAGTCTTCTTGTCGACCACCACGGGTCCCTTCAGCTTGCAGTGGAAAGCCTCCTCTATCCGCCGGTAGGAGGTCATCCCCTCCAGGGTGAGGAGGGCCATGGGCACCTGGCTGGGGCTGGTGGTTTGTCTGTCCAGGGCTGCTGCTCTCCTCTCTGTAGCCTCTGACAGAAACACACACACACACACACACACACACACACACACACACACACACACACACACACACACGTCATCGCGTTGTAGACCCTACCGTCGCAGACCTTAAGGTCAATACCGTATATTAGCGACGTGGACGTATTCATCTGCATCACATGATGTTTGAAATGGAGTTTTTTGAAATGTTATCTTTGTCACACTACTGAAACAACCTCGAGTCAGAGGAGCTAGTAGCATGACTGTTGTGGGGACTGGGAAGCAGCCTGTTTCAGGTACCTTTGATCATTTCTTTGAACTCCTGGAGAAGGACTTCCTGGGTCACTTCTGCCCCAGGAGAACCAGCAGGTCCCTGTGGTCCAGGAGGACCTGGGGGACCAGGCGGGCCCGGCTAGTGGAGGAGAGATGGACAAAATGTTGATGCCCTGCAATGGATGAACCGTGGCTACCAAAGACATGAGACAAAAGCTGCATCCAAACTTGACTTGGAAATTAAGATGCAATTTTGTCTTTCTTTGTGCATATATGTCAATTGCTGGCCTAATTAAATAATTATCATGATCACCACAGTATGATCGTTTGACAAACAAAAGAAGACACAGTTCATAGACTGTTTTTACCAGGGGTCGTTTCCGTTTGCGACACTTTCCAGGGAAGTTGCCGACGGGTCGTTTGACAAAGTCCATCCATGATCCCAGTGGGTCGACTCTCTGGTTGTCAGCAACCTGTGGCAGAAAGGATGACACAGCAAAAAAATAACTACGTCATCTAAAGTCAAGCTGGAAACATTTAGGGCATCGTAGATATTAACCAATTTACTCAATTGGAGTAATAGAGGATATTAGAGCATGCTCAGTAACATATCGGCTATCGCTAAAATCAATTAACGACGACTCTTTGAAACAGGACTTGGGAGGTTCATCAGATATTTTAGATTGAAATCATTTTGGCAATGGGACATATAATGCAAAGTATTGTACCAACCGACGTAACTGAATATAGTGAGTCAGAATTTCTTCTTATAAGCCATCATTGGAAAATCTTGCCCTAAGATACTATTAACTGGTGCCCGACATCAAGGACGGTCCCATGGGGAAACCTCTTTCTTTCCCTCTCTCTCTCCTGCCTGGTCTGCTGCAACTCTCCCTGAGGAAAAATAAGGCTTTTTTCTTTTTCTAAAGTCAAATTACCAACTATGTTCAGTCACCATTCCTCTGCAAACGCTTCACTTTATGCTTATTTTTCATCCCGGATAATTCACTCAGGTGCCACGTCACTTCGTATTTGCCCAATAGCCTCGGACGAATATAAACAAACCTTCTCGAGTGAATTTTTTTTTCCCCCACCAACACATGAACATTTCCATGAGCGTCCTGGTGAAAAATGAGTCTGTCCGTGTGCGCGTGATGTAGATTCTGTGGATTGCAAACCTCAATTAGTCTACAACAACATGTCAAAATGGCCAACACTTTCTCCCGTACCGAAAACACACACACACACACACACACACACACACACACACACACACACACACACAGACACACACACACACACACACACACACGCACCAGCACCCCCCCCCCCTCCAAATCAACATTACAGTGTGTGCGTAATACTGATTGAAATATTAATAAATGAGATAACAAATGTGTGTGTGTATATACCATGAATGTCAACTAGGAGTGTTATGATTTAGGGTTGTTAGTCTGTTTCCTAACACTGTGCATGCACTGTGTTCTCCTTATCTGTAATAGCTGGTCTATAATGAATTGCTGTATAGGAGGAGAGGGGGATGCGTCCGGGAGATAGCTGAACTTACACACTACGAGCAGACCTCAGACTGGAACGGACCTTTATTTTTATATTTATATATTTATTTATATTTTATTTTCATTTTTTTAATAGAGCATTACACAAACAAAACAAACAGGCTTAGGCACAGGAAAAGAATAGAAAGAAAAAACATACAAACATCATCAACATTCAATAAACAACGTGGTGCTACCAGCTACATAAGGCGCATATGTGCTTATAAGAAATGTACATGGGATCCCGCGCGAGGGGTCCATGAGAAACCAGCCAGGCGAGTCACCAGTCGCCCCCTAACCTCATCGAGGTAGACTAGACACGAGTCTCAGATCATTAGAAATTTTCTACGTGAGTTGGTTCTCAGGAACCTGAGCCTCTCCATCCGTATAACAGAGATCATGTCCATCAACCACAATTGAAAAGGAGGTGAAGAGGGGGACTTCCATTCCTTCAAAATTAGTTTTTTTTGCAACAATTGTCCCCAGTGTCAGAGACTGACTGTTGCACAGCTGTAGGGAAGTTCAGAGAGGACTCGGAGCAGCCAAAGATGGCGAGTCCTGCCTCCGGGCTGAAGGGTTATTTTGTAGGCCTTAGAGTGGAGTCCATGAGTGGAACGGACCTTTATATTGCATAGCGCCCCCAACTGGTGCACTTTCATCCTGGTCAAAATTGTGAAGCTGTGTGGATTTCCAATGACTGCTGCAGATCTTTACCCTGGGCGGCCTTCCTTCTCCCCAAGCGTCAAGTGACTGAGATAGAAGAGGAGATAGAGACGAGCTATGGAGGTGAGCTGTCTGAAATGGAATTTGTTTAGGTTTGGCAGCAGGACACGGATCACTTATCTGCAAAAGCAACATGGCCCCTTTTCTTCACTGTTAAAGACTCGCGCTCTTGTTCCGCCGCAACAAAGTCACTCCTTGTTTGTCTTTTCAATATGCTGGAATAAAAAAAAAAAAAAAAAAAAAAAGTTTCATAGTTTGGGTTTGCAGCCCAGGCTCACTCCCTCCCTCTCTCCCCCTCCCTCCTTCCCTCCCTCCCTCCCTCCCTCTCTGTGTCTCTCTCTCTGACTCTCTCTTTTCTCTCTGACAGCAGACAAAATAAACAACTTAACAGGCGCAGTGCCCTAGCTGCATGTTGGATCTTTCTGTGTTTGTGTTGTGATTTTGAGGCTTGGAAACGGATAAAAGCGAGACTGATTTTTGTCAGGACGAGGAAGGGGGGGATACTCTTACAGCACTCAATACACTTTCCACAAAAACCCAAGAGGAGAGGCTACTGGATAAAAATGATCTCCCCCCCCCCCTCTTGCCATGCTAAAACTCTGCCTGCCTGGCTGACAGTAGGCTATTATTCATTAGCATACCTGTTCTGGAAGCTAACAAATATTAACACGTTTGTGACTGGGGGGCGGTGGTGTGTGTGTGTGTGTGTGTGTGTGTGTGTGTGGGGGGGGGGGGGGGGGGGGTTGCACCAGTATTCCATGCCTGTGGCCATTTGAGTACATTTCCACTGGGATTAATTGGGGAAAAGTGTCTGTCAAATAACGGCGTGAATCATCGGTACAAAATACTCTCAGACAAGCTCTGCGTGATCCAAACGATACCCGCCCCGAAAACACTGACAGGCCCATCAGAAACAAAGGCTTCACTGCACTGCTGCGGCCCGCGCTATTCTAGTAGTAATCCCAGGAAAACCCGAGCTTCGCATTGATCGTCTGGGTGTTTACGTCGTAGAGATCATCGTCTGCTCGTTTCAAAGATATTAAGTTGGGCCCACACATGTGACTTATAATTATACTTCTTAGCTATTCCCTACAAGACTGGCGTATCATTGCCAGGAAATCAGCCGTACTCTCGGGGGGCTGTTATCCTCTTTAACACACGCCAGTGTAATTAAACCATTAAAACCGTGCCCTCGGGGATTTTCTGTGCTCTAGGAAGTTAAGGCTATGACCAAGGTAATTATTACCTTCATTTTCTCCAGGGTGCAAACAGCAAATCACTATATAAATAATTGAATCATCAGCTTAAAGAATGCTGAAGAGACTAGCATACAGGTTTTGTTCTGCACCCATTTCATGCGTTTGTGCTACTACCAGAGTTTAGCATGCACTATAGGACGAATCAGCGTGACGTGCACTTGCCACCCAAAAATGCGTAACCCCGCGGCAGTTAACTAGTATGAGTTATTGTGCCAAACAAACGTTAATATCTCAAAAAGTATACATCACATCGCTGACATTTTGGCGTTCTGAGTGAGAGCAGAAGTAGCTCAAGAGTTTGATGTATGCCGACGAGCAGCATTTTGGTAAACAAACCGCGTCACTGGGTGGAAACGGCAACGGGGCCCCTATGGAGCCCTGAGCTTGAGTGTCTGACTCTAGCCGCGGCTGACCCTGTTTACATTCTAAAAACTGCGACAGTTCAACACAACTTTAACACGACGTGCATATATTATACATCAAACTCTTGAGCTAATTCCGCTCTCACTCAGAAAATGTCAAAATATAAGCGATGTGATGTCTAGTTTTCGAGATAATATTAGTTAAAGTGCTGTGGGGGTTCTGCATTTCTGGGGTGGTTGTCGTGATCACTCCCGATTCGTCCTATAGCGATCGCCGGCGCGCGGTGGTTCACACAACTCGCCAAAGAGATTGTGATTCATTGTATCCAGGTGAGTCTCTCTGTCTCTACCTCGACAGAAAGAACATCAAAGGCGTCCCACACATTGCAGGCATAAAAACCACACTGCCCTGACGACGCGGGGGAAAAAGCTGCTGTCAGTAGAGTTCAATCTCTCACTCGCTGCTATTGAGTGTGGCGCAAAGTCAACCGCGGATTCCCTGGCGCATAGCTCTGTATCAGCACGCACGGCTCGTGAACAAAGTGGGGGGAGGGAGAAGCGGGTTCCAGGTATCAGTCTGAGGAGTTGATGAAGAACACCGGGGCTTCTGGCTTTGATCGTCGGGCGATGTGTGAGTGCCTGAAAATGGACCTCGTCTGTCAGCAGGTGTGAGCGCACGCGCGCCCATTCCAGCGCCGACTTAAGAGAATGTGTCTAAAGCTACTCTCAACTTTAAGTCCTCATGACAGTGTTTTCCCTCATTAATGAGGCCCTAAATCACAGCACTCTATCAAGGCGTACTATCGAGGTTGAACTCTTTTAACCCATTGATACCTGATGCAGCATTTGTGTGTGTATCCCTTTAAGACCGCGAACCGCGTGACGCGGTTCGCGGTCTTAAAGGGATACACACACAAATGAGGGATGTACACGCAAATGCTGCATCAGTTATCAATGGGATAAAGGAGCACTTCACACAAAAACCAACGCTGATTCATTTTGCACATGGTCTCACATAGAGCTGAAAACTGTAAACCCGTTTTGCAGACGTTCATTTAGTTTGACAGTTATTGAGAGTTGATTTGAGTCGAGTCGTGGACCAGTGATGTCGTCGTTCGTGCACAGGTGACATCACCGGGGCCCACAATTTCACTCAAACACTCAATAACTGTCAAACTAAATGAATGTCTGCAAAACTGTTTACGGGTTTCCGGATATGTGTGAGGTCATGTGCGAAATGAATCGGCGTTGTTTTTCGGGGTGAAGTTAACCTTTAAGGATGGGATGAAATCTGCCTCCTAAACATGGCACAAGTTCTCCGGTGTTGCATAACATTAGAATCAATTAAGTGAATCTAATGTTGATCAGTCCCAGAAGCACATTACCCGGAAAAGAGCAGCTTCGGTCAGGAATCTATGAATAAACCTTTTTACATGCGTCGCTTTAAGTATGTTTGTGATGTAGTTTGGGGGAAATTAGGTTGGATTTATTTGAGGCAATAAAATGGGAAAATATTTCCCTGAGGCAGCATGCCACCAAAAACACAAACACAACTGTTAAAACTTGTCTCTGGGGCTGACACAGATACTGAAACTCTACTCCGGTGTGCAGGGGCAGCTCCCGAATTTTCCAGATGGAGGAGTGGAGCCATCTTTATTTTCATAACCATGTTATCTGGTTTGTTCTGTCTTATCCATACAAACTGTCGGTGCGATGTACAACACAGCGCCACGTGAAACCTTTCGTTGGCGTTTGGAGAACACCGCTGTGCTCACAGGCAGGTTTAAGGTTGGACAGGATGATGGAGAGGCGTCCATAATCCCTTGTTTTTCTATCCCTGTACTACTCCCTGTGCAGTCATCCATGCATGGGCGGACGGGGCTAACACTGGGCCTATCCCATCCTGGCGAGGGAGGCAGGGATCCCCAGGGGCCATGTAAGACCCAGGGGATCCTGGTAACCTGCGTGCGTCCCAGGCGTCATGCATCCCACCCCCGTGTTCCCCACCGCTGCACCTCACAGACGCAGATTGGCCGCGAGGATTTATCGCCGGAGAGCTAAATACAGTTAGGCATGCAATGTTGACTCTGTGCTCGTCTCACTGTGTTATTACTCAATTGGCAAGCGCCATGTGCAAAGCATAATTACTCTATCACCCCTATGAGTGTGTGCTGCTATTAGTTCAACAAATGCTGCTGACGGTAAGTCGAAGCCATTTTCCTGAGGAACATCCATTGGAATCGTCGTGTTCCAATTCCCAAATAGGGAATATAGTTATTTAAAAATATATTTTTGCTATGCCAAAGACTGATGTTTTGTTTGGTTTCGGCTAACTTCACTGTTGTCTAAACCAGGCTTAATAGGCAAATGTGTGTGTGTATGCATTCATTATGAGCACATGTGATGTTTGTGCTTAAGAAAATCACACACACACACACACACACACACACACACACACACACACACACACACACACACACGTGTGCGTGTGTATGTATATATATATATATATATATATACACACACTATATGTATATACATATATATATATATAGACTTTAACTTTAACATATATAACTTATAACTTATATATATATATATATATATATATATATATATATATATATATATATATATATATATATATATATATATATCAATAAGCTGAAAGAAACTGATTGCTGTGTCACATCTGTTTTGTGTACAAATTATAGCTTTGAAATTGGTGTGGGTGCTCATTTTCCCTGTGGTAGGTAAAGTGAGCTGTTGAAAAGCACAGTGGATCCAGTTGCGTATCAGGTGCAGGTAGGTAGGTAGGTAGGTACACCCCACGGTCTGACTCTGGGCTCCTTTGCATTTTGATGTGCTCCTTGTGGTTCTCGTCTACGCCACATAAGTACATAGGATGGTTCAGTTTACTTCTTCTTTGGAGTACTTTATTATGTAAGCACTTTGTTCCGCCATCCTGTGAGCTCATATTACAAATAGTTACATTTGAAAAAAGACATTTGAAAGGTAATACTAACACGGTTACAGGGTAATTACAGGAAGTGGTTTCATCTATCCTTTTTACCCAAAAGGGAAAACGCATCATGTAGATACTAAAATGATATAGTAGACGCCAAATAATGATGACATGTATCATTCATCTGAATGCTGCTCAAGAAATTATAACCTCAAATGTTGAACTACTTCGGCACTGTTTTGCTGCGTTTCATTTATTTATTTCATTTTCGAAATATCTGATATGTATCACATCGTCCAGCGCAGTAGAACAAAACAAAACAAAACAAAACAAAACAAAACAAAACAAAACAAAACAAAACAAACAGACCATCTTATTTTGACTCATCGGCGCTAGCGGTCTTTGCTAGAATCCACAGTTGATCCGTGTAACTGTAAAGGCTCAGAATGACCATAACAGTTTGAAATTATGGTTCCGAGACTCCAATGTGAACGAAAGCAACATGAGCAGCACATGATAAGAATCAGGCGCAAGATTAAGGGATTTCTCTAAATCTGGCATCAATCTGAAGCTATTAGAAATGAAACAAAATCCAAATAAAACAGACCCTCTTATGTCTGTTGTGTGAAAACAGAACTTCTGGCGCTTAAAGGGAATGTCGTCCAGAGACAGTTTATTTGACTTGCCGATTTCAGAATGTAACGACAAAGGACTGTTTATTATCGTTTGTTTTTTCGCCCTCTGTCAAGACGACCGCGTTATATTATCACGAACCAATTGCGACACGTTAAATAAGCAGGACCCTTTAAAACCCCTGACATCACAAACTCCACAGACTAGAGGCGGGGTCACGCCCGACTAGGGGCGTGTGTGCTCCCCGCAGTGGCCCGGTTTCCTGAGGGACTGGGTTCTTGGTCTCGGGTGTGCAGGGTGATCCGAAAGGTCCCCCCCGCACACACACACACACACCGCTGCATTCATCATCACGGAGGGATGAGAGAGGGGGAAACCAGAACCCTCCCCCCCTCGGGCCAAAGCCCAGCCATTACTCAACATGCCTAGGAGAGATGTTTGACTTGACTCCCTCAATTAACAGCGAGCACACATCCCTCACTGCTCTCGACAATGACAGATTCCTCTCATCTTTGGAGTGGAAAGTAATAAGGCTTACTTACAGGCACCCTCTGCGAGTGTTTATCATCGCGGGGAAACGCGAGATTTATTTGCCGTGGCAGTTTAAAAGGATAGGTTTCGCCCCAAAAATGACAATTCTGACGTTATCTACTCACGCCCTCGCCGATGAAAGGAGGGGTGACGTTTTTTTAGTTTCACAGCAAAACGCCATTTGTAGAGACAGTCCGCATGTCTGGGAACGCCCACAAAATGTTAAACGGCTGGCGCGCGAGTGGGGTAAAACCGCCCATATATCTCATGGGCTGACTCACCAAAAGACGGTGCTGCGGCTCTAAACTACAGGTTTGGGGGTTCTAGAGCAGAACACAAGACGTCTGCTCAGATGTGCGTTTACTGCGGTGGTTAAATCCCCAATCGTGTCTGCCTGGGCTGGGCTATCAGCTAAATTCTAACTTTGCTGAATGGATAGAACGGGTTTTTTTACCCCACCCTGACCACGCCCCCAGCCAGGCTGAGCCAGCTAACCCAGCGTCTATGACGAGACGTGGCCTCAACCTATGTGCTTCCAAGAAGGCGGGCGGATACTGCAGCCTGCTACAGTGAAGCTTTCCGCTAAAAAACAGGGTGCAAAATGACATCGTTTCAAGTCAACTATGGCATCTCGGGCTTCTGGAGACTTGGATTATTCCAGGTGAGCAGTAGGGAAGCACTTTCTGTTTTTGTGTGTGTGTTTTTTTCTCCCCTTAACGTTTGAAAGTTAAGAGGATTCTGCAACAATGTTTTGCTCTGAATGCGCAAATGTTTTGTGGACTACCCGTCGGGGCGTCCGGGGTAGTGTAGCGGTAGATTCCCTGCCTACCAACACGAGGGCCGCAGGTTTGTGTCCCCCGTGTTATCCCCGGCTTGGTCGGGCGTCCATACAGGCACGATTGGCCGTGTCTGCGGGTGGGAACTGGGAAGCCGGATTGAGGGTATGTGACCTGGTCGCTGCACTAGCGCCTCCTCTGGTCGATCGGGGTGCCTGGTCGGGGCGGAGGGGAATTGGTGGGAATAGCGTGATCCGCCCACGTGCTACGTCCTGCCGGTGAAGCTCCCCGCTGTCAGGTGAAAAGAAGCGGCTGGCAACTGAGCATGTGTCGGAGGAAGCATGGTGCTAGTCTACGGCTCTTCCCAGATCGGCAGAGGGTGGAGCAGCGACCGGGGCAGCAGGGGGGAAATGTTGGCCAATTGGCCAAGTCCAATTGGGGAGAAAATGGGGGGGGGATCAGAAGGGTGAGTAGACAGGTGAACTCATCCTTGAACAATCCATTAACATTATTTAACATGTTGCTCCGACAGGATAAGTTGGCCAACTAACACAGAGTTCCCAGTTGTTTGAATTCAGCTCAGTTATCATCTCGTAAAAATTCCGCTCACGGCACAACTCCACACCTCACTGTTGTGATCAATTTCAAATGGAAAAATCTATGGTTGGAATGCAGTCTACTAACTGCGCCCTGCCAACAGCAGCCCACACACGGGATTGGTCAGATAGAAAATGAATGCCATCGCAAAAGAAAGCGTTTCCACTGTTTCCACTGGGCACAAGGGGGGAAAAAAAGAGATGTAAATGTGGAGTATAAACTTTTGGCTTGTTTAAGAATACAAAGATCCTGCCAAGGCAGCTCCAACAGACGTGTTGTTTTCTCCAGCACATAAAAGCTACAGACGTGTAATGGGATAAACGTACAAACGACCCAAGAAAAGCAGATTTTGCCACTTTGCGTGGTGTGTGGCACACTTTTTCACCAGCAGAACCGCGGGTCGGTAGTGGCACCGACAAGTGCAAACCTCCAAAACACACGAGCGCGCTCGATCTTCCCCCGCACCTTAAGATGTTCGGCTTAAAAGCATCGGCTTCTCATCATCAGAGGTGACAATGTTTGGCGCAGACGCTATCTGGCATAACACTGCGTCTTAGGAGTGATTATGTCATTACCCTCTGATTGTGGGAGATGAGATGAAAAGAATGTTAGTGATGGGGAGGGTGGGGGGGGGGGAACAGGGGGGGGGGGGCTAATCCTCACTGAGGTGTTCTCTTTCAGGACCCTTTCTATGAGGCTTTGTGAGGGGCTTACACGGCATGCTGCCCCAGTTTTCGGGGGCCGCACCGCCCCTATCGGATGTCCCAGACACAGCGGAGTCAGACGAGGCCCGTGAATGACAGAGTCAATGGGCTGGGAACAACGTAGCCAGCGCTCTTTAAATATCTGCTGCCCACCTCACTTTCCCAGGAGTTACATCATGGCAGCCATCCCTGTGGGACAGGGGGGAGACACTCCACTCCCTGTGGGACGAGGGGGGATGGGGGGGGCACCCCACTCCCTGTGGGACGGGGGGGGGGGGAGACACCCCACTCCCTGTGGGATGGGGGGGGGGAGACCCCACTCCCTGTGGAACGGGGGGGGGGGGGGGGAGAGACACCCCACTCCCTGTCGGAGGGGGGGGGGGGGGGGGGGAGAGACACCCCACCCCCTGTGGGACGGGGTGAGAGACACCCCACTCCCTGTGGGACGGGGGGGGGAGAGACACCCCACCCCCTGTGGGACGGGGGGGAGAGACACCCCACTCCCTGTGGGACGGGGGGAGAGACACCCCACTCCCTGTGGGACGGGGGGAGAGACACCCCACTCCCTGTGGGACGGGGGGGGGGAACACCCCACTCCCTGTGGGACGGGGGGGAAGGGGAGAGACACCCCACCCCCTGTGGGACGGGGGGGGGGGAGACACCCCACTCCCTGTGGGACGGGGGGGGGGGGGGAGACACTCCATTCCCTGTGGGATGGGGGGGAGACACTCCACTCCCTGTGGGATGGGGGGGGGGGGGAGACACCCCATTCCCTGTGGGACGGGGTGAGAGACACCCCACTCCCTGTGGGACGGGGGGGGAGAGACACCCCACCCCCTGTGGGACGGGGGGGAGAGACACTCCACTCCCTGTGGGATGGGGGGGGGGGGGAGACACCCCATTCCCTGTGGGATGGGGGGGAGAGACACCCCACTCCCTGTGGAACGGGGGAGAGATCCCTGTGGGACCGGGGGGGGTGAGAATGGGGTGCAATCTTCAGCAGGTTTGAGGGTTGACACAAGGTCAGCCTTCATAGCCTCTGCTTTTACAGGGCAAAGCAAGTCAAATAAACACAGCCCAGCCACAAGCAGCTACAATGTGTCTCTTAAAGACACAGAGAGGCGCTCACACAGAGAGGAGCTCACACAGGAGAGGAGCTCACACACAGAGAGGAGCTCACACAGAGAGGCGCTCACACAGAGAGGAGCTCACACAGAGAGGAGCTCACACAGGAGAGGAGCTCACACACAGAGAGGTGCTCACACAGAGAGAGGAGCTCACACAGAGAGGAGCTCACACAGAGAGGAGCTCACACAGAGAGGAGCTCACACAGAGATGAGCTCACACAGAGAGGAGCTCACACAGAGAGGAGCTCACACAGAGAGGAGCTCACACAGGAGAGGAGCTCACACACAGAGAGGAGCTCACACTGAGAGGAGCTCACACAGAGAGGAGCTCACACACAGAGAGCAGCTCACACAGAGAGGAGCTCACACAGAGAGGAGCTCACACAGAGAGCAGCTCACACAGAGAGGAGCTCACACAGAGAGGAGCTCACACAGAGAGGAGCTCACACAGAGAGGAGCTCACACACAGAGAGGAGCTCACACACAGAGAGGAGCTCACACACAGAGAGGCGCTCACACAGAGAGGAGCTTACACAGATAGGAGCTCACACAGAGAGGTGCTCACACAGAGAGGAGCTCACACAGAGAGGAGCTCACACAGAGAGGAGCTCACACAGAGAGGAGCTCACACAGAGAGGAGCTCACACAGAGAGGAGCTCACACAGAGAGGAGCTCACACAGAGAGGAGCTCACACAGAGAGGTGCTCACACACAGAGAGGAGCTCACACAGGAGAGGTGCTCACACACAGAGAGGAGCTCACACAGATAGGAGCTCACACAGAGAGGTGCTCACACACAGAGAGGTGCTCACACAGAGAGGAGCTCACACACAGAGAGGTGCTCACACAGAGAGAGGAGCTCACACAGAGAGGAGCTCACACAGAGAGGAGCTCACACACAGAGAGGAGCTCACACAGAGAGGAGCTCACACACAGAGAGGAGCTCACACACAGAGAGGAGCTCACACAGAGAGGAGCTCACACACAGAGAGGAGCTCACACAGAGAGGAGCTCACACAGGAGAGGAGCTCACACACAGAGAGGAGCTCACACAGAGAGGAGCTCACACAGGAGAGGAGCTCACACAGAGAGGAGCTCACACAGAGAGGAGCTCACACACAGAGAGGAGCTCACACAGAGAGGAGCTCACACAGGAGAGGAGCTCACACAGAGAGGAGCTCACACAGAGAGGAGCTCACACACAGAGAGGAGCTCACACACAGAGAGGAGCTCACACAGAGAGGAGCTCACACAGGAGAGGAGCTCACACAGGAGAGGAGCTCACACAGAGAGGAGCTCACACAGAGAGGAGCTCACACAGAGAGGAGCTCACTGCTCGGCTTGGGTGGAGGTGAGCAGTAGTATTCCACAGACTGCCTGGTAGGAGCTGGAGGGTGGATGCTGGGTATATGGGCCAGTGAGGGTTATATGAGAATGCCAACACAATGGGTGGGCCGAAAGCAAAGCCAATATCCTGTTGGACACCCCCGCAAATATGCAACACCAGCAATACGCCAATAAATAACAAGGTCAGAGGTCAACTGCTGTTATTGAAAAATGTCAGTTTTGCCAGACGAACACGTTTCTCGTGAAAACAACCTTGTTCTGCGGTTATCGTTGTCGTCAGTGAACAGTGGTCAACATGGGGGTAATTGGCTCTAGCCAACAGGAATCTGTGTACTGGTAATCATGATGAGAACATTGTATCAATTATTGCAAGTTCCTCTCAGCGATATAGTTAATTGTATCTTATCTAATCATATCTTATCTATAATGATATCTTTTCTGAAAGTTAGCGCTATCTACTACTTGTCTCAATATCAACCTTAAAATCCATCGGGCAGATACTACCAGCCATCCGTGGGTTTTTTTTTTGCCTCACATTTTCTTAGACAATGCCAGACGTCAGTTCTCGACACGCCAGATTCATCACAACACTTCCCCGCGTCCTGATTGGTTCGCACCGGCTGGAGAGCGGGTGGCGGAGACACCCGCTGCGAGCGCTAATTGACGCATTGATCGGCCTTTAGATGTGCACATTCCTGGCATTCCTCCGGAAGTCATCCATTTAAGGGTTTCACACATTTCTGCGCCGTCTGGGTGTCTGAGGTTTGACCCTGGCGGGGGCACACCTGTCCTCTCCGAGCGTTCTCCTAACCCTCGCCACACTTACTTAGCCCTCAGTAATACCTGTGCTGACAAGAACTTACACACATCTATCAAGTCGTAATGCATTCCATTTGATCATGTCAAAAAAAAAATCTCAGCTTTTATCCTTATCATTCTATCTGCATTGTTCTGCTTATGAAATGGTAGTATTACCGTGAGAGATTCGCTCATAAATGATAGACTTTTGATGTCAATCTACAGCCTTGAAATGTCAACACGCATATCTTTAAGAATAGGGATTTTTAAAGTCAAACATTCAGAGAGTGTTCACTTACCACCTTGACGCTGCCGACGCTGACGCCGACCTCCTCGCTGTTGGAGAGAGTGGCGTTGTACGCCGCCTCCGTGTGCTGCGGCGGGGTGGCCTCCTTTGGCCTCTTCCGCTCCTTCTTGGCCTCCACGCCTTCCAGGAGGACACACTGAGTCCAAAACACTGCAGCCACCAGCACCGCCAGAGGCCCGGCCCCACACCTCCACATCTTCAACACACTCTGTCAGTCAGCAGCACCAGGAGAAATCCCTGCAGGGGGCGGGGGGGACAAGCAGAATCTTCTCGGTGTGGAGGATCTGCCTGGTGGTGGTGGTGGTGGTGAGACCAGGGGCGGCTGTGGGGGGGGAGGAGAGGAGCCTGTGCTGGATGCAGGACCCAACCAGGGTGGAAGGAACCTGGAGGAATGCAGCTTCAGGGGACTCCCTGTCCCAGAGACTGACTGACTGGCTGCTCTGCTGCTGCTCTCCTCTCCTTGATGAGCTCTCAGCCAGCGAGCACCACGATGCAGGCAGGAGGCACCAGCTCGACTCCAGCCAGAAAGCCAAAGAGGGGCTTACTCAACTATGAAATGTGTCAGGCAGAATGGTCCCAGGGAATGACAGATCGGCGCAGATCTGACGGGCAAATAAACCCATTAGTGAGATTTTTCACGCTCTCTGCTCTGTTGGGGGGTGAGGGGGGTGGGGGCGGGCGGGGGTGGTTGGGGGGGGGGGGTGAACAGGGGGGCAAAGGAAGAGGCAGAGAGAGGAGGGGCGTACCAAAGCTGAGGGTGGGGTACGGGGGGGGGGGGGGATGCCTTGTTGGGATAGAGATGGATGGCGATGTTCTCTATTCCCCCCCTCTCTCCTGCTGAGCAGTGGGGTCCACCCTGACAAATCGGTGTGGTGGTAACTGGAAAAATGGCACGATCCACAAAAAAAAGTTGGGCTTCCCGTCAAAATGATGCAGTTCAGCAGTCCAGATCAATCTGTCCGTGCGCGCGCACACCATGTGCCCACAGGGGGTGCCGAGTGAACAAAGTCCCAGAGAAGTTGGATAAGGTCCAGTTTTGGTCTTCTTCTTCTTCTTCTTCTTCTTCTTCTCTCCTTGAAGCCTGAGCAGCTGGTTGCTCACTGCTATCACAAAACATAAAACGTCAACACTTTTTTGTCGGTACTACAGACAGTAACAATGTGTGTTTTTCTGCCTCTGGCCAAAACAGCTCAAGGTGCTCTCTAGTGACTGTCCCGGGCGGCTTACAAGTCATCAAGTTCCAAGGCCATGTGCTGCAGGTTTCATGTCAGAGAGCCCAGTGTTGTTGAGAGTGTGTGTGTGGTAGGTCCCTGTGTGCCTGCTCTGCTCCGCTAGCTGCTGCACTCACTCTCTCTCCTTCTGCTCTCTGACTGAGCTGAGCGTACAGGAGGGCGCACACTGGAGTTTTATCATCACTCTTACTCCCTCCCGCTCTCTCTCTCTCTCTCTCTCTGTCTGTGTGTGTGTGTGTCTCTGTCTGTGTGTGTGTGTGTGTCTCTCTCTCTCTCTCTCTCTCTCTCCCTCTCTCTGTCTGTGTCTCTCTCTCTCTCATTCTCTCTCTCTCTCTCCTTGTCCTTGCTTCTGTTGGCAACCCCACTGGTGTATCCAGCCCTGTTTTATCTCATAGATGAAATGCTCGACTCTGTAGCAAGCTGGAGAGGTTCTTTGGCAGACGACCTGTGTGTGTGTGTGTGATGTGTGTGTGTGTGTGTGATGTGATGTGTGTGTGTAAGGGCGTGTGTATCTTTCCTGAGAGTGTCTGTCATTTTGGCTCAATAGATTAGCCTCCTCTACCAAAGCCCCATGTTTAGATCCAAGCAATAGAAAAGAAGTTATGCACTTTTTTGTGACCCTCAGGGAATATCTTGTATGTACAATATGTTACTTGAAAAACTGCCAAAGAATGAATACAGGCTGTGTTACATATAGGCCTACTGTTGTACAGAGCATATAGGCTATGCTATGTTGTACCTTTTGTCTTTTGTGCGTTTATGTACAAGAACATGTCAAATTTGGCACACGTTTGGATTTGGAAATTAACTGATCGAATAGCCTATATTTCCAGGAATGTATATTTCACCTTCCAGTAAATAAACTTCTCACAATCAACTCAAAAGTTACAACAAGATGTCTGATTTGTCATAAGTTTACATTGGGAAATTAACTGATTGAATAGATATATTTCCAGGAATGTATTTCAGCTTCCAGTAAAATAACTTCCCACAACCATCAACTCAAACGTTTTTAAAGCAATTAAGCCATCTCTCTCATATAGGCCTAAATGACATGTTGGCTCGGCTGCCAGTTGATCATGCTATTATTTGACCATTTTGGCTACATCTATGATGTTCACGCCATGGATAGACTAACCATGCCTATTTTAGAACAAATATAAGATTTGAACACAGTGCCACCCAGAGGCAGCAGCTTGGAGTACAGAAATTGAATATTACCTTTCCAACATGGCTCCATCCTCGGGCTCTACTTCCTGTATCTGTTGGAACCTCTGCAACGCAACATAACGCAACAGCAGTCAAGCAACGTCAAATTAACCAGAGTTGGCCGGAAATTGCTTTCAAAATAAAAATGTATTATTTGGATTGGCTGCGAAAAAAGAACCTGTGTGCAGAACGGTGCAGAACATACAGTACATGGTACACACTACATTCAATTAATATCGGATGAGTTATAAAACAGCCAAAAAGAACATTTAATTTAGCTTACAGTAGTGGAAAAATAGTTGTGTAAGTGTAAAGTCTATGTCAAGTCAGAATAAGCCACCACTGAAATGCCGTATTATGCTATTAGACAGTCCAAAATTCACAATGACCTCCTCCCCTTAGTGGTCACTGGGTTATTCTGGCTGACTTGACACAACCTTCAGACAAGACAAAATAGGCTAGAATGATGGATTTTCTGTAGTGTTATTTTACTACAAATGCACCCATAAAGATACCCACAGAGCTTATTGCTGGAACGCCACATGTAACGTAGCAAGTGAAATTCGAGAGCCGATCACATTTATTTTCACTTTTGTATTGTACTGCGTACTACTGCGAACACGTTCATACGGGGTTTTACTTCGAAAGCGATGGCCGGACCGGACGAGGTTCTTTCTTAATTTAACCAGCTTGACACGTTGGTAGAGCAAACAGACAGAGCAGCTAGCAGTAGCAACTTCAACTGAAAGCTGGAGTCGGCAACATCGGCAAAGGACCTGTTATTAACTGCTATCACCCCAGCAGTGTTTCTGGTTGAGCTGCATTTTCACCTAGAAACATCTGGAAGTCCTGCGGATGAGCCACCAGCCACGTGTACGGGAAGGAACTACGTTAGCTAGTCTGACAGCAGCTTTCCTGGAAGCAGGTCTGTTCTTGGCTCTCTGCTGACTAACAGAAAGCTAACGTTAGCTCAGCTGGTGCCTACTGTACAGTATAGCCATCTCTCATTTCCAACACTCACTCTTTGATCTGCCCTCCGGGGCTGCCTGAGATTGCTTCAGTCGGCGTGCTTGACAGGTTGGTCTGGTCATCCTTGGCTGTGCCCTTCGTCATCGCGTGTTAGCAAATTAATGACGTTGTTAGCCTGCTTGTGTTAGCCACACTTTAGCCCATATATAAAACGATCGCGTCTGACGATAACTTACTAAGCTAAATTAACAGGGTATTTACGATTTGTCGTGTGAGTTAGTTTCATAATGTTAGGTAACACGTTATGAACTAATACGTCAATGCTAGTACTGTCAAAAACCGTGCTGCGTTCAGGTCATGTAGGAAGAAACGTAAGAATGCGATGACATTTGCTTTGCTTCAACTGGCAAGCCCGCATCCAAAATCATTTTTATTACCGAAACAGGTGGATTCTTATGTTTTAACGCTACCGCTTGCAAACATAGACAAAGCAAGCAGAGCAGCGAAATTCACCACAATAGCAATAGGAACTAGGAAGTTGACGTGACGTTTTTCTAGTGTGGGGCAGGTCCTATTTACGGTAAATGTTGGGACCTGAACGCGTCATTAATGTTATGGCGCAATGAAGCTAAAGGACATACTTTTTAATGGGTCCAGTCGTCCACATAATAACTTCATGTTAAGGTCGCACGCTGCATGGTGTTGATTACTTAACTTTGACATTATGATGGCACAGATTATGTCAATGTTGACATTATGGTGTCACAGTTGATAATGCCACAATAACATCACAATGTCAACAGTGACATAATCACATGCTGTGTTTACCCCTACTCTTCAGGGCACCTGGGTAAGCAATAACCATCATGGCTGTTCTGAGGCAAGTGTGCTGCAGACACCTGGCTGTGTCCCTGCTTCTGTGTCTCCTGCTCCACACCGTGGATGTCCAAGCGCGGCCAGCCAACATGTCAGCCTTCAAAGATAAGAACCCGACTGGCAAGGACGAGAACGAGATCCTGCCGCCCGACCACCTGAATGGGGTCAAGCTGGAGATGGACGGCCACCTCAACAAGGACTTCCACCAGGAGGTGTTCCTGGGTAAAGAGCTGGAGGAGTTTGAGGAGGACTCTGAGCCCAGGAGGAACCGGAAGAAGCTTATTGACATCTTCACCAAGTAAGACATGGGCCCTCGGGCCTCATGAGGGGCAGCATTCCTGACCCAGGAGGATCTGGGTTTTCAACATTGCTGTGAGGCAGCTTGGCTCCAGATGCGTCACAGCAATGTTGACATCACTGATCCGAAGAACTATTATACAGGTGCAAGAGATTCATCAACAGGGTGATATCTGAGTGCATTTGGAGTGCACACAGTTGTATTGTAGCAGTGGTTATGCAAAGCTAGCCATCCCTTAACCTATGGACTATAATCTCCTACAAATAGGGGATTGTTGTATGCCTGCATGGATGCAAGTCACAATGTTGTTTTCTAACCCCAAATATTTAAAACTAAGCAGAAAAGAATAACCATTTGAAAATATATTTACTTGCCAAATCATGATGTATCATGGTTTTTACTCCGACCAATTCATTCTAAAGTTATGTAATTTCTGAAGTGGCTGCACACATTTTATCCAGTTGTGGATTGTGGTATAAATAGGGATGTCACGATACTAGAATTTCTACTTTGATACCGATACCCAGGAAAATATCGATACTCGATACCATTTTCGATACCACGCGGGGGGGATGACAACACATCAAGAGGCATAAAAAATAAACAAAGACAGATGGACGGACAGATGCACGCTTCTCCATAATCTAGGTCTGATAAAACTCATTAAAAACTTTGACCTGACACAGCAGATTACACCTGCTCTAGTCATCAGCCTATCATAACACAGCAGATTACACCTGCTCTAGTCATCAACCTATCAGAATACTTTGAACTTGTTGAAGCAAAAGATACCCACCAATGACACGGAGGGAGAAATCCGTGGTAAATTAGATTTTTCAGTTGCAAATGAGTATTGTATCCATTTCAAATTTTTAGTATTGACTTTTATCGATACTTTTGACAACCCTAGGTATAAGTTGAGTGAGGCTCGAAAATAATGTACATAATCGACACAATAATGCTACATGCATGCATGGCTGGATAGTTTTTTTATGTCCTGAAAGTCATTTTATTCTTCTACAAGGCACAACCCAGATATAGGGGTCACATTCTTGAAGTAAAGAACAAACTTGGGCTGACGCACGACCGCCTAGTGTACTACCTGTGTTCCTGAAAAAAGGACTGCACTGCACACTTGCTAAGTTGCTATATGCACCAGCTATATAGCTATATATTATAAATATTTCTCCTTACAATATACAATTGCAAAGCTGAGAGCCATTATAATAGCGCAGAGGCTGATTTATTGAGGCAAAAGTCAGTCCATATTTTTTATACTAATCCTCTTCTGTGACTTGACAAATGTCTCTTGTCAGGGAGCAAGCTACTGGCAAATCCTCATTTATTGTTCCTTTATTTGACCTTATACGGTCATGGAGCGGCTGTGTTAACGGTATTGGTGCGAGGAACATTTAAACAAAAGTGCCACATTGGACACGAGCCAACCACATAATGCAGTATATGGGTCGTTACAGGCGACAGGATATGGTTAATATTTCAAAGCTCCAGGCAATTAGCAACTAAAAGGTTGAGTGTAGCAGTAGATACTGTATAACATCAACCTGCCAGGGACTGCAGATGAAAATTTGCCTGTATGGCTAAATCTGACACATTTACATGATGGACTCACGTGCTCATGTTAATTAATGTGCATTGTCCCTCTTTCTTAAATAAATAAACAAACAATAAACAAACAATTCCCTGCCTGCCTACCAACGCGAGGGTCGCAGGTTTCGCGCCCCCGTGTTACCTCCGGCTTGGTCGGGCATCCACACAGGCACGATTGGCTGGTGTCTGCGGGTGGGAAGCCGGATTAAGGGTATGTGTCCTGGTCGCTGCACTAGTAGCGCCTCCCCTGGTCGGTCGGGGTCGGGGCGGAAGGGAACTGGTGGGAATAGCGTGATCCTCCCACGTGCTACGTCCTGCCGGTGAAGCTCCCCGGCGCTGTCAGGTGAAAAGAAGCGGCTGGCAACTGCGCATGTGTCGGGGGGAAGCATGGTGCTAGTCTACGGCTCTCCCCAGGGGGGGGATTCCGAAAAAAAGCAGCAACTAAAAGGTATCTTCTCCTTCCACAGAGTTGATTTCAACAAAGACAAGAGCGTGAGTGCCAAGGAGATGCAGCGCTGGATTATGGAGAAGACGGAGGAGCACTTCCAGGAAGCCGTGAAGGAGAACAAGCTGAGCTTCCGCGCAGTCGACCCCGATGGAGACGGTGAGACGGACATGACAGTCCTGCTGAGTCTGTTCCTGGCCTCAAGGAGGTTCACGGCTTGATTTATGAGCGGAAATTCATCTTGGTTAATCATTGAAAGCGCCAACGTTTTATCGTGGGGCTTATCAGGCTCGTGGTCTGTGCGCTGCCACACTCTGTCACAATTAAGTTCAGATTGAATGCCTCCTGTGTCGTCGCTAGTCAACCAAAATGCCGAATTGATTATTTTTCCATAGGTCACGTGACATGGGATGAATACAGAGTCAAGTTTCTGGCCAGCAAAGGATTCAGTGAGCAAGAAGTCGACGAGAAGATAAAGAATAACGAAGATCTGAAAGTGGACGAGGAAAGTAAGTGGAGAACAATACGCGCTATTCTTTTCGAAAGCCTGAATCATCTCGCAGTTATGAAGAGGAGACGCTGCTGACCTGACGTTCTCGTCGATGTCACGTTTGTCTGGAGAAAAACAACAACGGTATTGAGTTGCACCGTGTCGTCTCAAACATTTTGTGGTGTCTCTCTGTCATTGCAGCTCAGGAGGTTCTGGAAAGCCTGAAGGACCGCTGGTTCCAGGCCGACAACCCCCCGGCCGACCAGCTGCTCAACGAACAGGAGTTCCTCTCCTTCCTCCACCCGGAGCACAGCAGAGGCATGCTCAAATACATGGTCAAGGAGATCGTTCGCGACCTAGGTACGTCTTCTTCACCTAACGATATGAATCTTGAGCTTGCCCGGGTCTTAATTTTGCACCGCTGCGTACTGGTGTTGTAACGAGTTGGCGGTTTAAATCAATATATTATCAGTGGCTGTGTTTCCATCAATGATGAATTCTGTTATTAGCCTGTTGTTACACAGGTAACTCTGTTGTATAGCCATGTATTAGAATAAGCCAGTTAAGCTCATCCTGTACTGGTTTATTCATAACAATAAGGACACCCAGTCCCAGCATGCAGGTACTTCCTGTTGCAGTGTTTGCTAGTACAATAACTGACAGGACATAAGCTGGGTTCCAAACTGTTGCCTAACAACACAATTCAGTGAAAACCCAGATCCACACATCAAATAGCCATTTGGTGTCTAGATCTCTCTCATCTACCTTCATTTTCCTATTGGGTATTGAGAGGTGCGTGTCGGGTTTTTTTTTAAACTGTTTTACCTACGTCGGTATTACCATAAACAAATGAGACCATGGTTGACTGGAAGCAGTGCTATATTGCTGCTTCTTCAGTCAAGGTTTTTCACTTAATCTTAAGAGGGTACACTTAAGGGGGTAAGTGAGTTGAGAGTGATTTTTCCATCGACTTTTCACTCCATAACAGGAAACCCTGAAAGCGTTGGTGCTGGAAGAACAGCAGCCCTCCTCCTGCTGTGTGCTGTAAAGCAATCTGGCCTATTTCCCTGTGAAATCCGACCCAGAGGCACAAATGCAGTCTAGAGGCGTATAAAAGCTCTCCCACTCTTCTCGGCAGTTATCTCATTTGTTTACATTGTATGTATCGTAATTTATGTGGAAAATGATTGATGTCAAATTTTTTTTGTTTTTGTTTTTTTTGCAACAGCTTATGGATGTTTGTATCAGCCATGTTCTCTACAGCGTGACGAGGCTTATGGTGTATGCAGCAGTTAATTAGATGGGTTTATGGTGCTTTGTTGGCAGACCAGGATGGCGATAAGAAATTGACGCTGTCCGAGTTCATCTCCTTACCCATGGGCACTGTGGAGAACCAGCAGGCTCAGGACATTGACGACGACTGGGTGCGGGAGAGGAAGAAGGAGTTTGAGGACGTCATCGATGCGAACCATGACGGCATCGTAACCATGGACGAACTGGAGGTGGGTACAAAAGAAAGATCGTAAAAAGCAACAGTCTCTTGTTGTTTTGGTCTCTCGTGTAGGTGAATAGCTCTATTTCCAAAGGCTGTAATATCCGTTGTGGGGAAGACATCGCTATCTGAAGCTTGCCTGTCGGTATCTCTAAAATATCAAGGTCCAGTCTGTTATGTATCGCACTACTATAATAAGGTTCTTCTGTGGCGGTGCTCAGTTGAATGAGTGGGCAAGGCGAGGACGCGAAGGCATGCTAGAAATAAGCTCAATATTTTGAGGGTTGTTAGTCAGTCATCGTCCTTCCTTCAGACAGACAGATGCAGGCCAGCAGCCAGCTGGCAAAAATCTATTACTACTGTAGCTTCGTTAATAGAGAGCCAAAGTGGAACGTCACTTCCTGCTTCAGCACTGTACCAGAGATTTTCATCCGCCATTTATTTTCCCATAGACATTTCGTAAAATGCTTATAACAAGAGTTGTACTTGTTCAAATCAAGCGGTACAGATATACAGTGTATTTAGAAACAGGAGAGATCGCATAACATTTCACTCGGACCAAAACATAAAAAAAAATCGGTTTTAAAGTCCAACTGAAGTAGCGCGAGGGTCAGAGACGTTTCAGAGTCTGAAAACAGAGGCGGGGCTGTTAACAAGGACGCTGAGATGAAACTGCCTCCGCGCTGCGTTGCTTCAGTGTTGCTTCAGTGTTGCTTCAGCGTTGCTTCAGCGTAGGATTGATTTGGTGTATGCTGTGTTCGGCTTGGCCAGAAAGGGAAACCAAATCACATGGCCTACATAGTTGGGTGTAACACCGGCCAGTATCCGCCCTCACAGACATTCGATTCGGGTCAGGAGGACCTGTGAGCATGACTATCATTTACAAAAATGCATTTTTCTCTGCTTTTTGTGGGACAGACGGACGTCGGAATCAACGCTACCTACATTCAAGTGTTGATCACTAAAGAACGGATCGAGCTAGCAATTAGAATAAAAACAAAATCTATGAAAGTAGAGGCTCTTTTCAGATATTCAGCGTTTAAATATTCACAGAACAAAATATTGTTGCCTTGGCTGTGAAAGAACGGTTCGTCTCTGATTGTATCGCAGATTGGGACCGTGTGTTTCCTGGTTTGGGTTGCAGTGCGGTCGGTCGGTCGGCTCTGTGTCTCTCTGCATGTCTCCTCCACGCCACAAGGCTGGTCCGGGTTGGCGAGTGTAGACGGCAGACATCTATAGCAGATGTCTTTTATAGACTTGTCTTTCAAACATTTTGTGAGCATAAGTGTGTCTACGTTGTATCTCCCCTGTCCGTCCGGTGTGTGCAGGAGTACATGGACCCGATGAACGAGTACAACGCGTTGAACGAAGCCAAGCAGATGATCGCCGTGGCGGACGAGAACCAGAATCACAACTTGGAGCTGGAGGAGATCCTCAAGTACAGCGAATACTTCACGGGCAGCAAGCTCATGGACTACGCCAGGAATGTTCACGAGGAGTTCTGAGGACAAACCCCCCCCCCCTCTCTTTTGGAAACGCCATCCCCCCCTCTCTCTCTCCGGCCGGTCAGCAAGGCAGGGGGGCGGGCAAGGAATCCTGCGCCTGCTTCAGGGACAGGCCTGTCTTACTGACGGGGCGGGGGTGGTGGGGGGGGGTTGGAGTTTCTAGTGTGCAATTTGTATGTTTAAAAGCCTAGCCCTCGAGGCGTTAAAGAAGCATCCTTCCTTCATCTCCGGACCGTCTGTCGTCAAAGTTAAACCGTTGCCATGGTCTGCCTGCCCGTTGGACTTGCTTTGTATGGATGATATATTTTGGGCTTTTCCTTGCATTTAAAGGGATAGTCCAACTTTTTGAGAGATTCACCTATTTGCCATATTGCCCATACATAAATAAGATCAACAGTGCCTTTATCGTGTTGAGATACACCCCTCCAGTTAGTTAGTTAGATTCCCAAATGAACGGGAGTTAATGGAACAATTGCATACCTACTACGTTCAAGTCACCAAAAACTCACATTTCAATAGCGGCAAAAAAGCTCTATGTACATGTTGTGACACGTGATGAAATATGAATCCGAAATACCGATTTTCGAAGGTAAATAGATAGCTGGAACTACTTTCCGAACATGGCCGCCGCCAGGCGCAGTGATTTCACACAGCACCTCAAAAGCCGAAAAAAAAAAAAAGAGTAACCGAACTAACAAAGAGTATAACTGAAGTTACGTCCTCGTTTGCCATGCAATTAGGAAGTAAGCAAATGAGGAAGTAACTTCAGTTGCTTGCTTGCTTAGTTTGGTTCATCTTTGTTAGATCTCGGTCTGTGGATTTACTTTGAAAATGGCCGTTTGGAGTAACTTTGGATTCTTATTTCATGGTGCGTACACGAGTCACAACATGTACATACAGCTTTTTGGCGCTGTTGAAATGTGTGTTTTTGGTGACTTGAACGGGGCTATGCAATTGTTCCATTAACTAACCGTTCATTTGTGAATCTAACTAACTGGAGGGCCGTACCTCACAGTGTGTACTGCACGGAGAGTGACGATAAAGGCATTGTTTATCTTGTTTATGTATGGGCGATATGGCAAATAGTCAAATCTCTCAAAAAGTTGGCCTATCCCTTTAAGGCACTAACCTCGCACGCAAGCTGGATTCTCTCGCGAGATTTGCGAGAGCGGTTTGGTTTGTGAAAACAAACCATGCCGCCCCCATCTGGCAATGTCAGGTTATTAAGGCACTGCATCAACTCAACTCAAAATTCATGTGTCAATATATTGTGAAATGTGTGTATATGAGGAATTTCACCCAACTCTAGATCTTCTTCTACCCATTGCAGTAGCGAGGAAGACTGCACAGCTAGGTGAGTTGTTTGTACTGCAGGATCTGTCGTTTTTACTGCAAACCCTATGATTTTAGGTGGTGTATGTGTGTGTATACAATGTAAATATTTGTTCATTCGCATCTATCTACTCATGCCTCTGTTGGATGGGATGACTCAAAATAAATTTAATATAATGCTGCTGAAAAGAAAGAACCCCCCCCCCCCCCCCCCCCAGAGATATCAGCTACATTACATTACATTTTGTCATTTGGCAGACGCTTTTATCCGAAGCGACTTAACAATATCACATTTTGTCAACAGTAGAGAAATCAACTTTGCAACGCAATCTGTGACAGCTACAACTTTTGAAGGAATAGAGTCGCACCTCTAGGAAGTAGATTGAGAAGTATTTTTTTTATTTTTTTTATGTTATTTCAAGATGGGCCCATGTGGAGCCTGAAAAGGTGTGTTTTTAGTCTTTAGCTACGGATTGAGTTTACAGCTAAAGCACAAGTGATTTTTTTTGACCACGTCATTCCCTATACTAAATTTGTGATCAAAGGGGTTTCCAATTCTGGAAAGGTTTCCGTGGTGATAGATTATCCGTCCTACTACTACTAATCAATTGATATTGATTTGTTTAAAGATGTCAAAATTCTTCTGAACCGTATTAGTGAAATAATCCTACTTAACATTGTCTATGTCAACTGTGTCTTTCAGACTGGACTGTATATCTGTAGTCGTTCGGAAATCAGAATAACTCAAAATGTGGGAAATTATATGACTAATAGCTCCGGGAACAGTTGTCTTATGTTGATATCTTCAGTAGCAAGCCATCTTTGTAGTTCTGTGCTCTTGAAAGACTTGGAAAAAGTTATTTATTTGTTCGGTATAATTTGGATTTTATCAGTCAACTGCGTCTCTGAACGTTGCACAGGTGCGCACATACGACTGCTTTATTCCAATAGAGGTTGGCGTTGGGAAGCTTGTCATGGGTCTCTACGCCTTGGATCGCAAATTATAGTTTACTCATCAGCAAATTCCCTTGTTTGTGTTTTTTCTTGGTTCATCCACTATACAGTCACAGTCGTAGCTTGTTTTTTTTTAGATGCTTGGGCAAACTATGGAATCGTATGCATTCCTCAGTTTTTAATTTACAATATCCTGTGGAGTGCTGTTTGGGTCCTGCTACCAGTCCTCTTTATTCTTGGTCCTCTCTTTGAATTGTAAGATAAGATGTATGATGACAGAATGTGACATAGCTTTATAAAGTGCTTGGCAAATTTACTGGTAAAACAATAAATATTTCATATTAAGCGCTGAGCACCTGCTTTTTGTCAGTGATTTATATAATCCGATTTCTTGTAAATGTCAACATGTGTTTAGTTAGTATTTGAGGAATTGTAACGTAGCTTGTGTTTCAGTTCATTCGAGACTATTCAACATTTGTTTAACCTGTGGTGCATGTTTTGTTTTGGCCTGTCTAGACATATTTGCATCTCCCGTCACCATGGCAACAGTGTTATATCTGAGAGGAGAGAAAATGAAAGAGTATCCACTCTGACCTTACAGTTTTCTGTGGTACACTGCAGAATGAAATTTTGAAGCCATTTGACTTGAGTGGTGTTGGTCTTCCACTGCCACCTGCTGGATGGAAGCAAAGTAACAGCTAAACTGAGAGAGAGAGGGAGAGGATCAGCTGTGACAAACGGCAAGAAACCTTTTCCAGAAGTATTTGGGAAATGTAGGAAATCACTGAAGCCAAGACGAGGCAGGTTGAGAGAAAGTGGGTTCACCAAAAATGATGTGATGATCCTGTTGCCAGACACGGCATTGATATCTTATTAGGATTATTTGGACCGAATAATGTTTGTGATGTGGAGTTTTTGAGGGAGCGAGAGAGAGAGAGCGATAGCGCCAGCTGTTTTACATCTGTACTTTTGCAGACCAAAAATATGGTTCAGTTATTTGAATAATGAGTGATATTTCTTAAACATATATACGATCTTTGATTCCATCGCTGCAACCGTTTACGTCCCTTTAATAATTGACGTCTGTCACGCCTCGTTTTTACGTAGGGTAGGAGGAAGTACAGGTCGTGATTTACAGACAGGCAGGCAGGCAGGCAGAGAGGCAGAGACACGACAGTGCTCATTTTGGATGCTCTCTGACATCTCGCATGACACAGTATGCTAAATTAGCTTCAGTATCGTCATACGCGATGTCAATTCAGATACAGGTCAGATGTGAGTCGGATGCCTTTAGTTAGCTAGCTAGCCGTTAGCTCGGTCCTCCTCCCGCAGCCTCAGTACAGTAAAGGTACGCAGCTAGCAGCCAGCAGCCCAGCTGAACAGCAGCAGCAACACAAACCAGAGGAGCTGCTCCATACGATGAAGAGGCCCTAGATGTCAGATCGGCGACGGTGTCATCACTCATCAAATAACAGGTAGCGTTATGTCATAACTGAATAGTAATGTCAGCCATGTACAGTAAATGTCAGAGCTACCTGTCAGACACTAGTCACATTAATTATGTCGTTATTAGCGAACGTTAGTTACTAGCCATCTAGCTATGCAGTCCTACTAGTGAGCTGCAGCAGTCAGCTCCCCTTCGTTTCTTGTCAGTGCCATCCATCAGCAGTAGATAACACAACCTCTTAGTTCCACCTGCTTGTGTGTTTCATCTATGCAGTCTGATATGCCCTGTTCTGTTCTGTTCATGCTAATGATGTAGAGACCTTCATCCTACAGACATGGCCTCCCAGCTCCAGGTGTTCTCCTCCCCCTCGGTGTCCTCCAGTGCCTACTCCCGCTCCAAGAGGCTGAAGGTGGAGCACCCTGCCTGGGATGTGAGCAACCACCAGCTGGGAGACGGGGGCTACTACCAGCCGAGCCCCAGCCACGGCTGCGCCCCCTCCACGTCCGGCTCCAGCTTCAACCCGGTGTACAGCTCCGCCCAGGGGCACGGGCACGGGCACCACCACCCCCCCACCACCACCACCACGGCGGCGGGCTCCCGGGAGCAGACGGTGGTGCGGGCGGCCGACAGCACGGGCAGCCTCCGCGGGGGGGCGCCCTCCTCCTCCTCTTCCTCCGCCTGCTCCACCGGTCGTCGCGCCAAGGGCGCCGAGACGTCGTCGCAGCAGCCGTGCGACCTTTACCCCAGGCAGTACAGCCTGAAGCGCAAGAGCGAGGAGGTGGACAGCAGTGACAGCGTCCAGATCCTGGAGGAGCTCTCGGCCCCCGTGGTGGTCTCCAACCGCACCGGCGGAGGAGGAGGAGGAGGAGGAGGAGGAGGGGGGGGGACCACCACGGCTCAGTCCATAGCACATTCCACTTCCACCACCAAGAGCAGCAACTCGCACAGCGAGGGCGACTACCAGCTGGTGCAGCACGAGATCCTGTGCTCGGTGGCCAACACCTACGAGGTGCTGGAGTTCCTGGGGCGCGGCACCTTCGGCCAGGTGGCGAAATGCTGGAAGCGCGGCACCAACGAGATAGTCGCCATTAAGATCTTGAAGAATCATCCGTCGTATGCTCGGCAAGGGCAGATTGAAGTGAGTCAGTGTGTTTGAAAAGTAAACACCACAGCTTTGCTTATATAACAAGCAGGTGCAAAGATCTTTACGTCTTTACTTGACTATTCAAACAGGATGTTTAGGCAGGACAATGCAGGGAAGGATCATTCAAAAGTCTAAATCAATGGAATATGAGTCAGGGAGGGAAAGGGGATTTTATTTGATAGGAGTGGTGGCAGGATTTCATATACCGGTGTGTGTATATATATATTTATAAAACGGCTCTCTCAAATCAAGCAATCTGATTGGTTCACAGCCATCGTATAAATCCCGTAACCCACTCTCATAACCCATGGCCATGGGTTATGAGTTGCCATGGCAACTCTCTTACTAAAAGGCTTTGGTTACCTCAAATGACAATGTAGAAAAAACAAATGGCGGAGACAGCTGTCAGATCCTTGTGAATCGATCTTCGCTTATAACTTTACTAATACTTCGCAGAAAATTATGTTTTGTACAAGAATAGACGCGGGCTAATGTCTTCTTTGCAAAAAAAAGGCTGTTAACCCCGCATTTAACCCCGTAACGTTAGTTGGTGTCGGGCTCTCAGCTTCTCAGCAAGCGCTGAGAATGCAGCGCTGCGCTCGAGCTGCGTGTCGGGCTTTCCAGCAAGCGCCAGGATTGGCCAATGTCAACTTCAGTCTCCAGAACGATCCAATCAAATCACCTGCACGTTCTTGCGGTCCCGCCTTACAGTAGTGTTTCAACTGACTCTATCAGAATGCCATGCCAGTCGGACTTATAGTATTATTATTATTATTATATTATCATACTTGGAAACCGTTTTATAAAAGCAATATAGCACTCGAGCTGCGTGTGTTGTGGCATATATCCCGCTGCTCAGCAGTTATCCCACTCGGCCTGCGGCCTCGTGGGATAACAGCTGATCAGCGAAGTATTAGTAAAGTTATAAGCGAAGATCGATTCACAAGGATCTGAAAGCTGTCTCCGCCATTTTGTTTTTGAGGTACTTTTAGTAAGAGAGTTGCGCCATCATGCGTCCATAATGACTCATTGTACAAAGACTTGAAGGACTAGTGACCCTCCATACAGCAGATCAGGAGAAAGCTGTTTGGCTCGAGCACAGCGCTGCCTTTTAGTAAGAGAGTTGCCATGGCAACCAATAACCCATGGCCATGGGTTATTGAACTCGGTTACTGGAATTATACAATGGCTGTGAACCAATCAGATTGCTTGATTTGAGAGAGCCGTTTTATAAATACGTTTATAAAATGGCCATGGCAACTCTCTTACTAAGAGAGTAATAATAAGGCTTACCTCAAATGACAACGTAGAAAAAAAAATGGCGGAGACAGCTGTCAGATCCTTGTGAATCGATCTTCGCTTATAACTTTACTAATACTTCGCAGAAAATTATGTTTTGTACAAGAATAGATGCGGGCTAATGTCTTCTTTGCAAAAGAAAGGCTGTTAACTCCGCATTTAACCCCGCATTTAACCCCGTAACGTTAGTTGGTGTCGGGCAAGCCCTGAGAATGCAACGCTGCGCTCGAGCTGCCTGGGTTTCCAGAAAGCTCTCAGCAAGCGCCAGGATTGGCCAATGTCAACTTCAGTCTCCAGAACGATCCAATCAAATCACCCGCCACGTCTATCTTCTTGCTAGAGGTCCCGCCTTACAGTAGTGTTTCAACTGACTCTCAGAATACCATGCCAGTCGGACTTATAGTGTTATTATTATTATATTATTATACTTGGAACCCTTTTATAAAAGCAATATAGCACTCGAGCAGCGTGTGTTGTGGAATATATCCCCCTGCTCGGTTGTTATCCCACTCGGCCTGCGGCCTCGTGGGATAACAACTGATCAGGGGGATATATTCACCACAACACACTTGCTCTCGTGATATATTGCTTAAATATAGATACCAAATCTGATGGTTACTGGTGCAGCATGAGGTCACCTTCAAAAAAATCACACCCAGGTGAGAAGCAAACGGTACAAGCGTTGCCACTTCCTGACACTGTGTGCGTGATGTCACACAAGCAATTGTGATGTCATCGGTGATGATATTATCAGTCTTGACATTGTGACATCATCACATCAACACACGATTGCTCAATTTAGCATGCTCAGCCTGAGTGGCATCACTGATGATGTCCTAAAGTCTTCTGTGGTGTTTTATGGCAGTTGGTTGGCATCCTTTATGTTGCATTACTGCCTCCTGGATTTATCCATCCACTGTTTCCCTACATTCTGTCCCTCTACTCTCAATCCTCCTAGTAGTCCTGCTATGACATCATACATAGACCAATCACAGGTCACGCTCCTCATGTCATAAAGCCAATGCACTGGTCATGCTTGACATCGTGACATCACCGGCAGCGCACAATTGCTTAAGTGAGCATGCTCAGCCCGAGTGCTGATAAGGGCATGCACACGTGTGTGTGTGTGCGCGCGCGTGTGTGCGTGCGTCAGAGATGGGGACTTGGACTTGGGACTTGGACTTGAGTCGCACTTAAGTCTCACTCACAGTGACTTGAGACATGACTTGAGACTCGTCCTCAAAGACTTGAGACTTGACTTGGACTTGAGTTTTGGGACTTGTGAACAATCTTTATTTTATTTTATTTTAATTTTGGTGCATTAACATCTATACATCTAATTCTATACTGACAAATCTATACTGATGTCATCCAATCAATGCTGATACTGTCTGCTAATAGATAAGGAGTGAGGATAATACAGTAGATGCTTTGAATTCCTTTGTTTTATCTATGCAGTATTCAAAGCAGACCGGATGGCATGCAGCAGATGATAGAACGCTCATCCATAAAAGACTTAAGACTTGACTTGGACTTGTGACTAAAGACTTGAGACTTGACTTGGACTTGTGACTAAAGACTTGAGACTTGACTTGGACTTGAGCTCAAAGACTTGAGACTTGACTTGGACTTGTGACTAAAGACTTGAGACTTGACTTGGACTTGAGCTCAAAGACTTAAGACTTGACTTGGACTTGTGACTAAAGACTTGAGACTTGACTTGGACTTGTGACTAAAGACTTGAGACTTGACTTGGACTTGAGCTCAAAGACTTGAGACTTGACTTGGACTTGCAAAAAATGACTTGTGAGCATCTCTGGTGTGCATGTGTGACGGTCTGTGCCATAACGGACGGAAGGATGTACACAGTCACCTATAGAAGTGGCTGCACTGCTTAAAAAATATACGGGGGGGGGGGGGTAGCTGATGTTGTCTACATTATTCATGAGAAAGAATAACAACGCCTGACCTTTATAAAGTATTTATATCGGCCATCCTCTGTCTCCTCTCTGCAGGTGAGCATCCTTAGCAGGCTGAGCACGGAGAACGCCGACGAGTTCAACTTCGTCCGCTCGTACGAGTGCTTCCAGCACAAGAACCACACGTGCCTGGTGTTCGAGATGCTGGAGCAGAACCTCTACGACTTCCTGAAGCACAGCAAGTTCAGCCCCCTGCTGCTCAAGTCCATCCGGCCCGTGCTGCAGCAGGTGGCCACGGCGCTGATGAAGCTCAAGAGCCTGGGGCTGATCCACGCCGACCTCAAGCCCGAGAACATCATGCTGGTGGACCCTCTGCGGCAGCCCTACAGGGTGAAGGTCATTGATTTTGGTTCGGCCAGCCACGTGTCCAAAGCCGTTTGCTCCACCTATCTGCAGTCTCGGTACTACAGGTGAGTGTGGCGAAGGCCGTGTGACCACTAGGATGTTGCTGGAGTCTGGAGTAGTCTCTCTTGACTCATAATATTCTGTGCTGTGCAGTGCAGTAGAGGCTTGTATAGAGAGGCAAAGTGAACGTCACTTCCTGTTTCAGCACTGTACCGGAGATTTTCTTCCACAATTCATGTACCCATAGACATTTCGTAAAATGCCTATAAAAATAGTTTGACTTGGTCAAACCAAACGGCTATATTTAGAATCGGGAGAGACCATAGAACATTTAACTCGGACCAAAAAAAACAAAAAAACATTGAAAAAATATTTTCTTTAAACCCGCATATTTTTGGGGGGTACGGTGGTGCAGTGGTAAGCGCTGTCTCCTCACAGCTCGAAGGTCCTGGGTTCGATTCTCACCTGGGACGCTGTGAACGCTGAAGGAATGCGTGCCCGTCCGCATGTCCTCGAGTGCCCACCGCCCGGGTGGGGTCTTCAAAAAGGGCCTTTCTGTGTGGAATTTGCATGTTCTCCCCGTGCCTCCCGGGGGTTTCCTTCATATAGGAACCCCCTTCACCAAAACATGCAATATCCTGGTTGCTAATGTGGTTCCTCCTCTGGTCATTAAGGGCGCCTGTTCAGAGGGAGGGGAAGTGGTTGGAATAGCTCTGCCGATCTCCCCAGATCGGCAGAGGGTGGAGTAGCAACCAGGATAAATAAAAGTAAATTAGCACTAATGGGGGATAAAAATGGGATAAAAAAATCGGGGGGGGGGGGATATATATTTAAAAAAAAACACACACATATCTTTACGTTTTGGTCCGAGTGAAATGTTACACGGTTTCTCCTGTTTCTAAATATATCTGTACCGTTTGGTTTGAACAAGTAAAACTATTTTTTTATAAGCATCTTACGAAATGTCTATGGGAAAATAAATGGCGGATGAAAATCTCTGGTCCAGTGCTGAAGCAGGAAGTGACGTTCCACTTTGCCTCTCTTATTTACTTGCTGTGATCTCATCATTGGTCCAATGTGATGTGTTTGCACCAGAGCGCCAGAGATCATCCTGGGCCTTCCCTTCTGTGAAGCGATCGACATGTGGTCCTTAGGATGTGTGATTGCCGAGCTGTTCTTGGGATGGCCTCTCTATCCTGGTGCCTCAGAGTATGATCAGGTCGGCTGCATCACTATTACACATATCACTGCTATAATAAGGTGAGGGGTTCGGCGGCCCACAATTGCTAATTTGCTCAACTGCAGTAGATATTAGCCTGACTCCGCCAGATGGGGGCGGCATTGTTCCACAAATAAACAAACGAACCTCCAATGTGAACGAACATCCATCTGGCAGTGTCAGGTTAAGTAGATATGGCATCATGTGTAATTGTTTAGTAGCAATAAGGCTTCATAAAAGCTTTGTTTTTGGTGTTTTTGAAACTTCCCAGTGATTGTACAAGGTGTGGAAAATCATAAAAATGCGATTGTTGCAATGTTGACAATAATGTGTTGGTAACAGTGCATTGAGTGCAACCATAGCAACATAATTTGTCAATGAGGCAGACATGAGCTGAATGTGATTTAAATCATTTTCCTCACCGCTTAATCATTTGAATACTGTGATTTGACTGGATAGCTGAATTAATGAAACCTGGCTGCCAGATTCCCTAATTTTTCATAGGGACAAGTTTTGTATTTTTATCACGCAGTGTGGGAGAGCCTACCTACATGATGTGATAAGAATAACAATCTGGCTACATGGACTGCATTTATATAGCTACAAAAACCCTATAAACATGGACAAAATCAGATCCTAGGTGGTTGAAAGGGAAATGTTGTCATAACCACTACAAGTATAGTATTACACTGTTCGCTGCTGTAAAGTGCTAAACACAAGGCCATAATCCTGGTCATATACCAGGAACTGCCAGTTGATGTTGATGTGTTTGTCCTTGCTCTGTTAGATTCGCTACATCTCCCAGACCCAGGGCCTTCCAGCGGAGTATCTGCTGAGCGCAGGAACCAAGACCAGCCGCTTTTTCAACAGAGGCCCTGACTCCAGCTACCCTCTCTGGAGACTCAAAGTAGGTGGTGGCCAGAAGAATCAACACCGTTTCATTTCTGTGACATTCTGATATATAAGCTTAGATCTGATCCTGTATTCATCTTCCTGCAGACGCCTGCAGAGCACGAGGCAGAGATGGGGATTAAGTCAAAGGAGGCAAGAAAATACATCTTCAACTGCCTGGATGATATGATGCAGGTGAGGAGGTCGCCATTCAATTTCTGATCAAATGCGCCCATTTGATCAGAAATTGTTGCGTTCCTTGAGTTGATGTTGTAATTTCCCCCCCTTGCTTTTCTAGTGTGTCCCAATATCTGCTCAGTGTCCTATGCTGCATGCTGACGTTTTAACCAGTGTTGGGCAAGTTACTTTCAAAATGTAATTATACTACATATTACTAGTTACTTTCATTTGAAAGTAATAAGTTACTTTACAATATTACTGTATGCGTAGTAGGGATGCACGATATATCGGCAATCATATCGGTATCGGCCGATGTTAGTCATTTTTAACATATCGGTATCGGTCCGATGTTGCAATGTTAATATCGGTTATCGGTATCAGCCAAATTCTTCACATTGAGATGAAATAATGCAGTAAATCTATGATTTATGGGCTTTTACAAATGTTTTTGAAATAAAGAAATGTATAACTTTTTCAAATTCAGTGTTTACATGTGTTTTTCAGTATGTACAAAATTTGATTATCATAGAAATGTGTTTTTATGCAGATTTATCGACATCGGTAAATATCGGTTATCGGCCATAACAGCAATCGTAATATCGGTTATCGGCATCGGCCAAAATTTTCATATCGGTGCATCCCTAATGTGTAGAGTAACTTGTTACTTTTTACACTACTTTTGCATTACTTTCACTGTAATAACAGCAGTAGCAGAATGACATCGCCGCCCCGGAACCATCCCGAAAAATAATTTCAACCCGTCTTGAAGTCAGTGTAAACAATCCTAAATTCTAAATGTTATTCTTTTCCTTTGTTATTGTCATCTATAGTGGTTATTTGCATAAAAGCACACAGTTTGATTAGGAAGTGATTTAAATATGTGCTTTGATTTAAAAATAATAATAACTCAATTTGGAACTTGAGTTATTTGACAAAGTAACTGGTATAATATTACTGAAATCCTAGAAGTAATAAGTTATATTACCAAGTTACTGCTAAAAGTAATATATTTCATGTAATACGTTACTTTTGTAATGAGTTACCCCCAAACACTGGTTTTAACACACTTTTATTATTGACAGAATGTTGCCGTTTCTCTATCGTAAAAGCTGTCATGACTCCTTGAGATGTTATGATGCACGTTAAGATGTTCTGCTCCATGTGTTCAGATGTTTTCAGCACCTGAGGACCGTTCCCACAATGCAGATCATTTGTACAATGTTTGTCGTGGGGCTGCAGGTGAATATGACCAGCCTGGAGGGGACGGACATCTTGGCGGAGAAGGCTGACCGGCGGGAGTTCATCGACCTGCTGAAGAAGATGCTGACGCTGGACGCGGACAAACGCATCACGCCCATGAAGACCCTGAACCACCCCTTCGTCACCATGACCCACCTGCTGCACTTCCCTCACAGCTCACAGTAAGCACTCGAACAATATAGATTAATATAGTGTTTATATAATACTATAAAGTAATATAGTTTTAACTTGACAACAATAACAACCGTCACAACCCCACCTGAATATCCGCTTTACTTCCTGTGTACATACTGTAGCTGAGCGCAGGCTGATATTCGGCTCATATTAAATGTTAACGTTAGGCCGTGTCTCCGACATACACAGTAACAACGTAGCCTATTTCGGTCTTTATGTCTCGTAGTAGTTAGTAGTTGTTGTTGTTGTTGATAGTTGCCATAACAACCACCCCCATCGGGGGCATGTGCACACACTGGGTAGTAGAAGCGTTGTTGTCTGGTCCGGAGCTAGCCTGAAAGGCTACTAAAAGCTACATGTTACAGAGTAAGCTGACTATCAGTACATTATTGCATGCATACGCCTATCTTTACATTTAAACGTATAGCAGAAATAGAAGTAGGCTATGTCAGTGTTTTCCCCTGAACAGCTGAGAAAGTGGACACTGTAAATAGTTAGCACTGTGAAGCTGATACAATTCAGGTGGCGGTAATACAACATTTAAGGATGCCAACCGCCATAAAACACAGAAGAAGAAGCGGAGAAAAAGGAAGTGCTGTGGGGTTGCAGCTGGTGAAAACCGTCTATAACTGTGGAGGCTTCTCAGTGTGAGCTGCAGCATTTTGGTTTAGTCTGCAAGCACAGTATTTAGGGCTGCGTCTAAAGCCCAGTTTGCAGGGAAAAGGTGCAGCGGTGTAAACTGGCCCCGTCTCATCTGGACTCCAGTCAGCTGATGGCATCGCCTGCTATTCAGCTTGTCAAGTCACAGGCGCTGGTTTCAAGTATTAGTTGCAATTATTTACCTCATCTCGTTGTGAATCTTTGGTCTAAACTGGGCTTAACATCTATATTGATTCATTTATTGATTCATTTCTGATTCATCAATGATTAATTGACTAATAAGTTCCAACACAATGTTCCGTGTTGATTCGTAGTCGTGATTCCTTGATGCTAGCGCATTAGCATCACTTCCACCTGTGTTCTAGTCTAACTAGACATTATTATATCCTTTGTTCTCCTGTCACAGTGTGAAGTCCTGCTTCCAAAATATGGACATATGCAAACGCAGATGCAGCGCCTTTGAGAACGGGAAGAATTTGTTTGCCAACAACAACACTCCAAGTGCCGGCACCAACCTCACTGTAACCTTCAGTAGCCAACTGAACCAGCACAACCAGGTGATCATGACCTCTCACTGCCTCAGGGGTATTTTATTGTGTAACATGCGTCCTTTGTGTTGTTATCCTGTTTTCAGTTGTTACAGTACAGTTTATATCAGGAGCATATTTCATATTACAGTACAGTTTATATCAGGAGCATATTTCATATTACAGTACAGTTTATATCAGGAGCATATTTCATATTACAGTACAGTTTATATCAGGAGCATATTCAGTGTTGGGCAAGTTACTTTACAATATTACTGTCTGTGTAGAGTAACTCGTTACTTATCACACTACTTTTGCATTACTTTCACCAAAATCACTGCAGTAGTAGAATGACATCGCCGCCCCGGAACCATCCCGAAAAATAATTTATACCGTCTTGAAGTCAGTGTAAACCGTCCAAAATTCTCAATGTTATCTTTTTCCTTTGTTATTCTAGTGGTTATTTGCATAAAAACACACAATTTGATTAGGAAATTATTATATCTTTATTTAAATATGTGCTTTGATTAAAAAAAAAAAAAAACTCAATTTGTAACTTGTGTTACTTGACAAAGTAACTGGTATAATATTACTGAAATCCTATTGTAATAAGTTATATTACTGAGTTACTGCTAAAAGTAATATATTACATGTAATATATTACTTTTGTAATGCGTTACCCCCAACACTGAGCATATTTCATATTACAGTACAGTTGATATCAGGAGCATATTATTTCGACTCATGTTCCGGGCATCAAAGACAGTGTAATCTGATGTCCCCACTGTGTGAATGTTTGCATCTTCTTCACAGATGGCCTCTACAGGTGGCCAGTCTCTGTCCCTGAGCAGTAACGTCCCGTTGTTGAACTACCAGCCTGGCCTCTACCAGCAGGCCACCATCAACATCCCGGGCCTGGCCCAGCAGAGCGTGCCCCTGCAGACCAGACCCACCCAGCTCTGCGCCCAGACCGAACCCTTCCAACAAACACTCATAGTTTGCCCACCCACCATCCAGGGTGAGCGAGCAAGGTTATGGCGTAGCGTTGCTTTTAGAACAAGCTCTTTTTCCACTCCATCTATCCATCCATCCATCCATCCATCTTCAACCGCTTATCCGCGATCAGGTCGCGGAGGTAGCAGTTCCAGCAGGGGACCCCAAACCTCCCTTTCCCCGGCCACATTAGTCAGCTCTGACTGGGAGATCCCGAGGCGTTCCCCCAGGCCAGCGTGGAGATACAATCTCTCCACCTCGCCCTCGGTCTGCCCCGTGGTCTCCTCCCAGCTGGACGTGTCTGGAACACCTTCCTAGGGAGACGACCAGGTGGCATCCTTACCAGATGCCCGAACCACCTCAACTGGCTCCTTTGTACGCAAAGGAGCAGCGGCTCTACTCCGAGTCCCTCACGGACTGAGCTTCTCACATCTTCACACTCAATCACCATTATTCAACCAGCAATGGCAGATTGGACAGAACTATAATACAATCCACTATATTTGCATAGTGTTTTTAGAGAGCGATGTTTCCGAAAGTGTTTTCACAATGACAGACAGGAACCATTTGGAACGTATTGCCTTGGTTCAGCTAATTTCAAAATGCCAAATCTCTGATACGTTTGAACATTTCTCTGTGTATACCTTTGTATATTTGACACGATATAATCTGCCTCCATCTTTTCCTTCTAGGTCTCCAAACATCCAATAAGCACTCTGGTTACCCAGTGAGGATGGACAACTCTGTCCCCTTAGTCCCTCAGAACCAGTCCTCCCAGTCTCTACACATCCAGCCCAGCATGCTAGCACAGGTAGGACCTACGCCGTTGGTCAACTTTGTCAGTACACTTGTACATTACTTCTGTATTAAATTGTGCTCCTAAAATATCCAAGAAACTCCCTTTTTTTCTCTTTATTATCCTACTTTTGGCCTGCTGAGCTTTCTTGTCCCACTTTTTTTTGTATTCTCTTATCACTTTACTGTAAACAGGAAGTAACATTTGAAGCTATTTCACAATATTACGATGACCAAAATCACAGACGAGTTCTAGTCTCATATCATGATACCGATATTATACGATATATCACCCAGTCTGGTTGTCTTAACAGTTCCACTCCCTCCCTCCGTGCGTCCGCCCCCGCCCCCCCTCCCTTCACACCTCCTCCCAGGCCTCCTTCAACCCGCTGATGGTAGCCAGCCTGTACGCCCCAGTGGCGGGAATGCCGCCCTTAGGCTCGGTCCCTCTGGCACTGGGCTGCGGGGGCGCAAGTCCCAGGGGCTTACTGGATCAGAATGCCTCCATGCTGGTAAAGCGCCATCACGACGACGGGTTTCCCCCCCGTTCATTGTTTTCCCCCTTCCTCCGAATAAATTCATTCTTCCTTTCCTCTGTCCTTCCTCCTCCTCCTCACATGTATACTGTATATTTCAGGGGTGTGCAGCAGAGCATGGGACGCATGTGCAACTCACCAGTTGGTTTGCGCTTTTGCTTGGAGCTTCTTGCGTCCTGTTTTTCTCTGTGTCCAAAGAAGAGTGTTTATATGTCGGCTCTTGAAGAATACCGAGGAGATCGAAAACATATCCTGTGGTACTGTCCAGTATTGTATAAGGGATAGGATGATATATCGAAATTCAGTATATCACAATACAAAAATGTGACAATACTGTGTGTACCGTGGGGCGGAACTACGTTTTACTCTTGCTATAGTAATCCCAAATGAAGAAAATGAGATTTGTTTTGTTGCAATCTCAAAATGCTTCTCAGAGTCTCAAAAAAGTATCAGAAAAAGGCAATATGTTTATATGATATTGTTGAACTCACGTAACGGCCTCCAATCTTATGCAGCCATTTTGTATTAGATTCCTACATTTTTAAACCTTTGGAAGCGTCTTCTGCCATTCTTCTACTTTAGCTGGAGAAAAGAAAAAAATTGGTGACACAGAAAGTGTCACCAATTGTCATTTGGTGACCAGCTTTGTCGCCTTCTTCCTTGTCCCTATCTTTAACTAACAGACTTTCGGTTTCAGGTTGGCTGACTCGTAACTGGACTTTGACTCGGTTTTTCAGGGGCTGAGGAGTTGCATGTCTGCTTGAGAAGCTGAGTGAAGCATTTCTACTGCCCCTTTTTCATTCACTGAAGCACTTTTCCTCCGCAACAGTACTAATCCACTTCTCTCTGCACAGGAACAGGTTTGGAACCGAGGTTTGGTAGACAGTGAACCTTTGTGTATTTATAAAAACAAATGCATGAGTTTGTCGTGCCTTTTCTTTCAACATGGTTCTCTGAGAAACTTCACCTTGGGTCCTGCCATCACCAGCTTTTTTTCTTCTTTTTCTTACTACAAGCGTCACTTGAATTTTGACTTAAAAGTTTGATCAATGGAACATCTAGTGACATCTTGTCTTTGCAATGTGTGTGTGTGTGTGTGTGTGTGTGTGTGTGTGTGTGTGTGTGTGTGTGTGTGCGTACGCGTACAGCAGGGCTGGCCAGCGGGGACCCAGCAGATCCTCATCCCTTCCACATGGCAGCAGATGCCGGGCATGGCCATCCACAACCCTGGGCAGGCCGTGGTGCCCGACTCGCACATGGGAGCCCCCATCTCCGACAGCCAACACACTTCCAACTGGAGGTGAGTTCTTCTCGTCGGGGGGGCTCAGTGTCCCCATGCTGCGCCCCAAATATGAAAGTATAATAATGGCGTTGAATATACATGTGGTCCAATCATAAATACAGCGCAGCCTGGCACCTAAGATAGTGTCTCTCACCGGTTGATTCCAGTGTTGGGGGTAACTCAACTCAAAATTACAAAAGTAACATATTACATGTAATATCTTATTTTTAGCAGTAACTCAGTAATATAACTTCTTACTTATATGATTTCAGTAATATTATACCAGTTATTTTGTCAAGTAACTCAAGTTACAAATTGAGTTAAAAAAACATTTTAATTTTAATTAAAGCACATATTTAAATAAAGATACAACCATTTCCTAATCAAACTGTCTGTTTTTATGCAAATAACCACTATAGATGACAATAACAAAGGAAAAGGATAACCTTTAGAATTTTGGATTGTTTACACTGACAAGGCGGTTGAAATTACTTTTCGGGATGGTTCCGGGGCGGCGATGTCATTCTGCTGCTGCTGTTGTTTTGGTGAAAGTAATGCCAAAAGTAGTGTAATAAGTAACAAGTTACTCTACACAGACAGTAATATTGTATAGTAATGTATTACTTTCAAATGAAAGTAACTAGTAATAGGTAGTATATTACATTTTGAAAGTAACTTGCCCAAGGCAGGCAAGTGAGTACTAAAACTACAAACTGTTGTTTTCCCCTTTCCTAGGGCTCGTCATGGCAGCCAGTACTGTGGCCTCAGCCAGCAGGACTCTGGTGTGGGCCGTCACGCCTCCTCCCAAAGCCACAACTCAGGAGCGGCTCACTCCAGATCCCAACCGGGCAAGAGGTCCAAGGCGCGACACGCTGACAGCAGAGCCAGGTACCACGTCCGCTTCCATAGAGACACTGCAAAACGCCTCATCGTTCAGAAGCCACGCCCAAGACGGGGCGGAAAATACAAGGAAGCACTGCCTGACGACTGCAGCTAGCAAAACAAACCGCGGCTAACCAGGGCGAACGGAGGAACTCTCGTCAGATAGAAATAGTTTTTGCGGGGTTTTACAGGGATTTGGACGGTTTTCTTTTTAGAGAATGTCAAAAGATTATTTCAGTACACTTCCTCCAACGGAGAGGGAAAGGTACATCGAGAAAATGAACTCAGTTGGCCTGGAGCAGTGTCCCTTTTCATTGCCCAAACAACGCTGGATAAACGATCCCACACAGTGGCCTGAAGTGAAATACTATGACATGAGCTTTTAGGCATGTTTCAATTAATCAAAATAACGCGCGGTGTAACATCAGACAGATGGTATCAGACCCGCTGGCGTTCTCCTATGTCACGTAGTTGCACACAAAGATCATATATATGGAAGATGAACACTCCAACTTACTTCCTTGACAGCTAAATCCACATTTTCTTCTCGCGAATGCTCAATGGCTTCCTTGTTTTGCTCGGGAGTACAAAAAAACTTTTTACATTTGTTGTCTGCGCAGCCCCACCACACAACAGCTTTTAGCTATGTTTAATTCAAGGAAAATTACGCTGGTGAATGGGACTGAACGGAGCGATTTCCCCCGTGATGGGCGTGGCCTATTTCATGCAGTGTCTCTATACCTAGTTCTCATCAAAAGCTAATGCCAATGTGTTACAGGAGCAGGTAAAACACAACAGGAAACAAAATGCGGCAGGCGATCTCTGTTTCCTGTTGACTTCCCATTACACTATCGAGCGCTCATGCCTCTCGTTCTCCCCCTGTAGGCCCGTGTCGCCGCTGCAGTCGGCCGCCACGGTGGTCCACAACTCTCCCGCCACCTCGGCCGGTGACCAGTCTCAGCCGATCGTCATCTCCGACACGCCCAGCCCTGCGGTCAGCATCATCACCATCCACAGCGACTCGGAGGACGAAGACGACAGGAAGTTCCCGGCTGCCTGGTGAGCTCATTTCCTCTCTCGGGCTTTTTCCCGGGTAACCGCAGGGATGACGTGGTTTTTATAGGCCTGCCCAGAAGTTAGCATCGCGCGTTGTTAGATGATCTTGCTGAAGACAAAGGTCGACAGTCTCATCAACTTTTGTGAAGCACAGCCCTTTTTTCAGGCATATAACCAAAATCCTCATATAAATACCCCATTGAGTTCCAGATGAGGGACGCAGGCGATGCCAACTTCCGGCTTTTAGGAGTCCTATTCAGCCCAGACGATGATTAGAAACTGAACCCAACTTTGACTCTTCCCGCTCTCCCCCTTCTGGCAGCTCCGGGACAAGTCAGCGGACCAACGTGATCAGCTGTGTGACGGTGCACGACTCCCACGACTCGGACTCCTCCACCAGCAGCCCCCTGAGCCCCAAGGCCAGCTCCCAACCCACCAAGTCTCTAGCCGTCATTATGCCCTCTGTGAAGAGCCAGCCCGGGGAGAGCACCGCACACAAAGCCCCTGCAGCGCCAGGTCTAGTTTGAAACAGATTAAAAAAAAAATCAAAATCAAAATTTGAAAAAAAATTTGATATTTAATTTTATTGCGGATCGATTTTGGAAGAGATGATTTAGTGCTCTCTATCCAGTGTTTCCCCTAGAAAAATGTTCAGGCCTGGAGGGATTTCGAAAACGTACCTCGACCGCAACGGTGGGGGCCCTCGCTGGCGACGCTAAACTTTTCGCTAACCTGTTCGCATCTATGTTCGCAATGGCATCCCAAGTGTCATCATACTATTATGGGATGCGATGCGAACGGTTGTATTATGGGATGTGCGTTTCCCAGGCAACGACACGTTGACATGTTTTGGAACAGCGCTGCACGCTGGCACAATGCTCCTAAAAGCAAAATGCTTATTATTTTTGAATGATTTGGCATCTTCTATTGCTGTCAACACTGTCAACACCAGTATTGCTGTATTGTAATAATATGCCATAAAGGTTTATTGAAATTTTACGGAGAGCAGAAAAAAAAAAAATCAATTACTTTTCTGTAGAATGGTTCTGTAGAATTCTGTAGAATGGTAGGGGAAACACTGCTATCATTTGAGTGTAAGACTGGCAAAGGAGACGCTCTCAGAATCGTATCCATCCATCAGTATTGTTAATGACCTCCAAGTCGCCATATTGAATTTCTTGCTTTTGTTACATCAAACCAAAGCAAGGTGGGTCCATTATAATTTGCCATTATGATACTGCGCCTCAAGACACACCGCCACATAACGATAGGTCTACTAATAGGCTCAGTGCCTAAAATTGACGAGGAAAAGCTTTTAATTGAAATGCCGGCTGAGCCGTGCTCCATCCTTACTTCACCTCCAGCAGCTGTGATGATCTGGACTCGTTGTCGTACCGACGTACTTTTCCATGTTGCTGATATTCTGTGTGTTTGTGCGACGGTAGATCAAGCAACAAGTGGCCCGGCAAAGTCCAAGAAGGGGTGGGCTCAGCAGTCCAGTCGGTCGGGAGACTCCGGCGCTGATCGCCATCAGCGGGCCGCGTCCAGCAGATCTCAGCCTCTTAACCTGAGCCAGGTAACGGCTTTAGACGCTAGCTCGTATCGCTCCCCAGAAACTGTTTGTGCTCTTTTCAAATTGTTGTAAGAAGGTATCATTTAAACCAGGGCTGAAACATACTGGCAAACAAAAAAAATCAAGTTATTATCTTATCTATCGAGTTATTATTTGACATTTGAGATTTAAACTTGAAAATTGTTTAAAGAGAAGTGATTTTGGTAAATACCTTTTGTTATTAGTCCATTTTTGATGCCCGCTTGCAATTTGGAAATTGCAATAGTTCTCATTTCGATTTCTTTCCTTGTTCAGATAATAGTCCGGCTCTAATTTAAACCCATAATGAGTACATACATGAGGCTAACGTTCTCTGTCGTTTCAGGTCCAACAGTCTGTGATGTCATCATCACACGACCAATCGGCAAGCAGCAGCGGCCTGAGGCGGCAGCCCACGTATCCCCCTCCCGTCTCCTCCCACTCCTCCTACCGGCTCCACGAGACCTCTCTGTTCAGCTCCACCCCCAACCTGTACGCCTACCCGGCGTCCGCCGCCCTGGCGTCCGTGTCCCAGGCCGTGGACCAAATGCAGGGGGGCTCGTCGTCCCGCCACGGCCGGCCCGGCGGGGCTTACTCTTCCCTGGGGCTGCTGCAGAAGAATAGCGGCCTGGCAATGGGCGCTCCTGCTCCGGGACAGTACAGCCACCACCACCACCACCAACACCAACAACAGCAGCAGCAGCAGCAGCAGCATCAACTGGGAGGACAAGCTTTCCACCGCTCCAGCGCTGCCTACCAGCGTAAACTCAACCAGTACCCCTACCTGTAAAAGACTGAGACAGGAGCGCTAGAGGTCGGCCTCGGAGCCCCGCATGAAGGCCAAATGGAGACCGAGACTAGAGAGGCGAGCACAAGGTCATCGCAAGCGACTGCGATGGGGTTTGTTTTTAACGTGACGTTTACCTTAGTTCGTTGCCCCCAGCCGGTTTTCCAAACATTCCGTTATTGTCTTTGTAAAAGAACGGATAACAAAAGGATGACAAAATAATCACGGAATGTATTTAAATTTTAATTGTGTTAATTTTTTTTTAATTTTTTTTATACCATTTCAGCTTTTGATTTTGCTCATGTTGCACAAGTCAACGGTGACATAACTTGAGTTTTAAACGTGTCAAGTCTTTGTGGTTTTGGAATCTACAGTATTTAATGAGAAATCTGTGTTGTGGAGGAATTTGATCCTTTAGCACTAACTGTTATGCTGCTCTCTATTATGGTGGAGTGGAGATTTTGTATATCAAAAATGAAAGTTTGGTCATGATCTACTCACCCCCATGCTGGTGGAAGGTTAGGTGAAGTTTTTTAGTCGCAAAACATTCGTGGAGTTTTCCAGGGAAACAGGGTTACAGCATTCTTCCAAACATTTGAAGTGAATGGTGACCAACTTTCAAACGTTAAAAAAACAAACGAAGAAAACATGAAATGCCTCCATACTGCTACTCTGGCATAATCCAAGTCTCCAGAAGCCCCGGGATGCCAAGTTGACTTGAAAAGACGTCATTTGTTTTCAGCTGAAATCTCCACTGTAGCCATGAGCTTAAAGTTAAAGTGAAAACAGGACTTTCAGCTCGACAGTGGATTCCAGCTAAAAACAGGAGGTGACTTGGATTACGCCAGACGAGCAGTAGCTATGGAGGCTTTATTGAAAGTTGCTCACCATTCAATTGTTTAGATTATGCTGTAATTCTGGTTCCCTGGAAAACACCAGAAATGTTTTGTGGACTAAAGAACTTCACCCAACCTTCCACCAGCATGGGGGTGCGTAGATAATGACAGAATTTTCATTTTTGGGTGAATTTATCCTTTATTAATATCATTTATGAGAATCATTCTCTTTTGTGTACTTCAGATTTAAAAGTTACACTCATACGTACACACAACACACTCGCCTTACCTATTTAATATGTCAACACCATGTGAGATGGACTAGATTAATTTGTTGTATGTTTCATTTATGAATGTACTGTATGTATGTTAGTTGTACTATACGTACAAATGGGATAAAGTAAATTCCTGTACTGTGGGCTGAGGTGTCACTGTGTTCTGAAACAGATCTTCAGAGGTCGCCATGTCAGTTCAGTGTATGAGCTGACTATTGACTTGATTATATTTATATGTTTAGAATGTTGAACAAAACCATACATTTCAATGCAGGTTGGGGTGTGGTTTTCACAGGAGAATGTCACTTTCTGTTCTTTTATTATTCTTAAGGTTGCATGTGTCTGACATGGAGTAGCATTCAAGAGAGGTTTGTAGACCACCAATGACACTGTTTAGTATTGTTGCTGCAGGGAGGCCAAAAAAAAGAGACGATGCAATGTTTTGTAATTTTAATTTGTACAACAAACTCTTCATAATAGTGGGAAACTGTAAAGGCTCTTGTCTTGTGAAGTGATGTATGTGAAGTAAAGCGTGCACACTACAAATCTGATTGGATATCTCACACTATTATATAAAAGTAAAGCCATTTCGATTACATTTTAATTGTAATATTCACACTAATAATTACCTTTAAATTGACTTTTTGAATGATCAAATCTGACGACGGTGATTTATGAAAATATGAATTGATGTTCGGTATGTAACCGCTTCTAACAAAATTGTTGGTTTTGGTGAAATGATGGTTGTTCTTACAACCCTGCTGTGTTGTGAAGTGTAGTGCTCCATTACAAAGAACACGCAATGAACCTTAACTCGTATACACGCAATAAAATCTTCTCAAAACAGAACGTAAGAGTTATTTATGATTCAAAGAATCCCTAGAATTAAACCAAAGACACGATCTGATATCTTTTATTTGCAATACAATATGAATTTTGCATAGTATAGTATAGTGGAAACAATATGCTATACTGGATGAAAATGATGCATATTAACAAATCGCCATGCAAAAAGGTAGCCTGGGTAAACGCAGCCGCCACGTGACCTGCTCTCAGACCTGCTCTCAGTCACTACCGTCTGGAGATCGAGCCTTGTGACTGTAAGGTCACTGGGGGCTGGGTTTACCCAGGCTAGCAAAAAGGGTGGTTTTTGGACACCTTCATTTGTCCTCCCTCGTACATGTTTTTAATAGCCTATATAAAAAATAATAATAATAATTGAATGTATTTGTTTCTCTTATTGTTACCACATAACGTGTGTGTGTGTGTGTGTGTGTGTGTGTGTGTGTGTGTGTGTGTGTGTGTGTGTGTGTGTGCGTGCGTGCGTGCGTGCGTGCGTGCGTGAGAAAGAGTGAGAGAGAAGGGATTTAGTAAATCGATTGTGTGTTTCACACTCCGGACCAGAAGATGGCGGTATTGCACAAATAAGCTGGATGCCAACCGCCGTAAAACAGAATAAGAAGAGGAGGAAGAAGAAGAACAAGAAAGGTTTGACGAGATGGCGGCCTTTGTGTGTAAATATTCGTGAGCGAGGCACCGTCTACATTACCATGTTTTCCCCTTTCATTCGTACAGTTTACAACTGTAATTGACAAACAGAAGACTCTGTATGTGTGGATGATATTATCACGGATATATAAACTAGAGCAGAGGCTCCGTTTAGCACTGAGAGAGGAAGAAGCTCATCGTATGGACTCAGATGAATGGTTTCGTTAGCTGTGAAGCTAATGGAGCTAAGGCTGTTGGAGCTTTGACGTTGGTCAGTAAACCTTTTCATGATACAACAGTTCCCGTGTCACTGTATGGAAATGTCTCATGTCCAAAACCTGACAGCGTTGGTGAACTAATACGCTAGCGACTAACTGGCTGTTGAGATATTTGGGCTGTTTGAAAGAAGATAGCAGCATACGAGGAGGAAGCTTCTTTGCCTGAGTCCAGACCTTCAGATCTCCCCACTCCACTGAGTTGACTGCTTCTGAAGAAGGAAATGGAGTGTAACGACTTAACAATGCAGTCTGATATCAGGCTAGAATCTTAACAATGCAGTCTGATATCAGGCTAGAATCTTCTAGAACAAAACCGATCGAGCAACAGCAACGAAAGCTGTTGGACACTGTTTTAAATCCTGTAGTGCGGTTACACAGAGTAACCCTACCTCCAGACTTCAAGCAGCTGTTAGTAATTAAAGAAGAAATTCCCCCTGAGCTGCAGGAGTGGAGCCCCAGTCTGGACCAGGAGGCCACAGAGCCCCCACACATTAAAGAGGAACAGGAGGAACTCTGGATCAGTCAGGAGGGAGAGCAGCTTCAGGAGGACCCAGAGCCTCCACACATTAAAGAGGAACGGGAGGACCCAGAGCCTCCACACATTAAAGAGGAACAGGAGGACCCAGAGCCTCCACACATTAAAGAGGAACAGGAGGACCCAGAGCCCACACACATTAAAGAGGAACAGGAGGACCCAGAGCCTCCACACATTAAAGAGGAACAGGAGGACCCAGAGCCTCCACACATTAAAGAGGAACAGGAGGACCCAGAGCCTCCACACATTAAAGAGGAACAGGAGGAACTCTGGATCAGTCAGGAGGGAGAGCAGCTTCAAGGGCTGGAGGAGGCTGATATCACCAAGTTCCCATTCACTATTGTTCCTGTGAAGAGTGAAGATGAGGAAGAGAAACCTCAGTCCTCACAGCTTCATCAAAACCTAAATGAGGAGAACAGAGAGGCACAGCCTCTAGCCAGCATCTCAACTGAACAGATGAAAACAGAAGCTGATGGAGAGGACTGTGGAGTATCAGAACCAGCCAGGAACTTATATTGTATACACTTATATCCAGCTAGTAATCCACAACCAACTAGTGATGACAAGACTTCAGACTCTTCTGAGACGGAAGACAGTGATGATGAAAAGATGGAAACTAGTGAACCTCAGTCAGGTTTATACTCACAGAAAATCAGTAAAGTTCTTGGGAAGAAACACTTCACCTGCTCAGTTTGTCGTAAAGGATTTGGTAATAAAGCACACTTGAATCGACACATGATAGTCCACACAGGGGAGAAACAATTTCATTGCTCTGTCTGTGGTAAAGGTTTTGGTCACAATGCAAACTTGAAGGCACACATGATAGTCCACACAGGAAATAAACATTTTATTTGCTCTCTCTGTGGTAAAGCTTTTGGTCGGAAAAGAAGCTTGAAGATACACATGCTAGTCCACACAGGAGATAAACAATTTCATTGCTCAGTCTGTGGTAAAGGTTTTGGTCAGAAAAGAAGCTTGAAGATACACATGATTGTCCACACAGGAGATAAACAATTTATTTGCTCAGTCTGTGGTAAAGGTTTTGGTCGCAAAGCAAACTTGAAGCAACACATGATAATCCACACAGGAGATAAACAATTTAATTGCTCAGTCTGTGGTAAATGTTTTGGTCAGAAAGGAGAGTTGAAGACACACATGATAGTCCACACAGGAGAGAAACATTTTATTTGCTCAGTCTGTGGTAAAGGTTTTCGCCGTAAAGGAGACTTGAAGAAACACATGATAGTCCACACGGGGGATAAACAATTTAATTGCTCAGTCTGTGGTAAAGGGTTTCGTCTTAAGCAACACTTGAAGACACACATGCTAGTCCACACAGGAGATAAACAATTTAATTGCTCAGTCTGTGGTAAAGGTTTTGGTTGTAAAAGATACTTGAAGAGACACATGACAGTCCACACAGCTGGGTAAAGTCCTTGAAAGTTTAGGAAAAGTCATGACATTTTGTTGTGTGCAATGAAATTGTTACAGTCATGTAACAATGTAATGTAACATAACAGCAAATGTATTTTCTGTAGCTGTTGACGTAACATAGTAGCTCTAATATGTGTTGATTTTAGTGCTTCTTCAGCATTCTTCCAAACAATCAAGTGAATGGTGACCAACTTTTAAATCAAATGTTAAAAAAACAAACCCAGAAAACATAAAATGCCTCCATACTGCTAGTCTGGCTTAATCCAAGTCTCCAGAAGCCCCGAGATGCCAAGTTGACTTGAAAAGACGTCATTTACACCTTGTTTTTAGCTGAAATCTCCACTGTAGCCATGAGCTTAAAGTTAAAGTGTAAACAGGACTTTCAGCTCGGCAGTGGATTCCAGCTAAAAACAGGACGTGACTTGGATTACGCCAGACGAGCAGTAGTTATGGAGGCTTTTTTGAAAGTTGCTCACCATTCAATTGTTTAGAAGAATTCTGTAACTCTGTTTCCCTGGAAAACATCACACATCTTTTATGGACTAAAAAACTTCACCCAACCTTCCACCAGCATGGGGGTGCATAGATAATGACTGAATTTTCATTTTTGGGTGAATTTATCCTTTATTAATATCAGTTATGAGAATCATTCTCTTTTGTGTACTTCAGATTTAAAAGTTACTCATATGTACACACAACACACTCGCCTTACCTATTTAATATGTCAACACCATGTGAGATGGACTAGATTAATTTGTTGTACGTTTCATTTATGAATGTACTGTATGTATGTTAGTTGTACTATACGTACAAATGGACTAAAGTAAATTCCTGTACTGTGGGCTGAGGTGGCACTGTGTTCTGAAACAGATCTTCAGAGGTCGCCATGTCAGTTTGGTGTATGAGTGGCTATTGACTTGATTATATTTATATGTTTAGAATGTTGAACTAAACCATACATTTCAATGCAGGTTGGGATGTGGTTTTCACAGGAGAATGTCACTTTCTGTTCTTTTATTATTCTTAAGGTTGCATGTGTCTGACATGGAGTAGCATTCAAGAGAGGTTTGTAGACCACCAATGACACTGTTTAGTATTGTTGCTGCAGAGAGGCCAAAAAAAAGAGACGATGCAATGTTTTGTCATTTTAATTTGTACAACAAACACTTCATAATAGTGGAAAACTGTAAAGGCTCTTGTCTTGTGAAGTGATGTATGTGAAGTAAAGCGTGCACACTACAAATCTGATTCGATATCTCACACTATTATATCAAAGTAAAGCCATTTAGATTACATTTAAATTGTAATATTCACACTAATAATTCCTTATAAATTGACTTTGTGAATGATCAAATCTGACGATGGTGATTTATGAAAATATGAATTGATGTTCAGTATGTAACTGCTTCTAACAAAATTGTTGGTTTGGTGAAATGATGGTTCTTACAACCCTGCTGTGTTGTGAAGTGTAGTGCTACATTACAAAGAACACGCAATGAACCTTAACTCGTATACACGCAATAAAATCTTCTCAAAACAGAACTTAAGAGTTATTTATGATTCAAAGAATCCATAGAATTAAACCAAAGACAATCTTTTTGCGAATTTTGCATAGTATAGTATAGTGGAAACAATATGCTATACTGGATGAAAATGATGTATATTGTAGCGTTCCTGGTATTGAAGAGGCAGAGGCTTCTTGCGGGTACAGGGTTCTTTATTTATAGTTAGTCATATTACAACTCTAGGCGGTTGCTACGCCATAGTTAGCTAGCTGCTTCCCTCTAGGCGGTAACCGGAGACTGCCACCGCATGCTCTCTCACCGGAAGCGTTCCCACAAACCTAGTGTTCCCCCTCGGTAACACTCCCACACATCAGTTCCTAGCTAATAATCTAGACACTTCTATTGCACATCACATTACAGGTAATACCTGGATTACCTGAACCGCTACATTCTCCCCGCCCAACTTTAATGTCGCTCCCACGCGACATGCACAACCCACACACATATCCCCCTGTACCAAAACACACCAACACAACATTTTTCCCATCACCACATCAAATTATAATTCCCCAACAACCAGTCTTTTCTTTTCAGCACCCCCGTCATAATGTCCAGTTTTTCATTAGGTACTCCATAATGTCTAGTTTTCATTATTTCCTTCTTTTTCACACATTCATTTAAATTCAACACAATAGCCCATTCAACAATAACCCCCACATCTCAATTAAACACAAGCCCCCACATTTTCCTTAACTTTTCTTTTCCCAGCAACTTCTTAATTTTTCATTTAAACCCCATTTCCATCCCCCCTCTGTGCCCCACAGTCCTCACACGCATCGCAGTATCTTCGCACATCCTCCTTTTGTTTGCCCCAGTAGAAATGTCCACGGATGCGGGTGAGTGTCTCTTCGGGCCCAAAATGACTGGAACCAGGGCCCTTGTGTGCCCCCTTAAGCGCCAACTCTCGCAGGTAACCGGGTACAACCGCCTGCCTCCCTTTTACCCCGTGCTCTGTTCTCTCCAACAGCCCGTCTTCATCTAGCCGCAGGTCGGAAAACATGTTCCACAGTCCTTTCGTGGCACCGGAAAACATGTGAGTCTCCTTCACAGGGGGCCGGCGTCCGGCCGCCACCCACGCAAGCACCGGACCGATCTCCGCGTCCTCCGCCTGCCTGCGTTTCCACTCACTCACGTCGACATCCTTGATGGTCGCTCTGTCGTCCTCCAGATCCACATCTGGACAGTCCTCCTCGTCTTCCTCCACCTCCTGCACTCGGTCGTCCTCCCGCCCCCCTTCCCCAGGGGACGGCGTGTTCAGGACAGCAGGGGGAACACAACCGGCCTCGCTCTCCACCTCGGCTTTCCGCACAGCAACCGTGGGGGGCGCAGTGCAGTTTCTGGCTAAGTGCCCAGGCGAACGGCAAGTCCAGCAGAGTCTCACCTGTCCGCCGCCTGCACGTCTCTCTTCTCCCGCTGCCCTCCGGTCCCCGACAGCCTTTTGACACTCTCTAGCCAGGTGTCCAATCTCGCCGCATGCCCAGCAGGCTCCCTGCTGTCCATGTCGTTGTCCCGCATACCCGGTCCGTCTCCCGGGACCGCTTCTGCACCACCTCGCCACGTGGCCCGGCTCTCCACATGTCCAACACAGTCTCTTTTGCGGCTCCGCGTGGGGCCCGTGCTCAACTGTGACGCGGTATACAGTGATGTTATTGACGTTTGGTTGCTCCCCTGGAGCGGTGGGAGGGTGACCCATCTGGACTACCGGCCCCCCTGCAAACGTCAGTGTGCTCTTCCCTAGGTCTACTGTGCATTGGTTTAGCGTCAAGTAGTCCTCCCCCAAGATACAGGGCCCCGCCATCTCTACTACCCATACCGGAAAGTTCACTGTCTGTCCCCCCACAGTTATCATCACGGACCCCCTTCCCCTCATCGGCATCAACTCACCGGATACTGTCCTCAGCAGCTGGTCCGCTGGCTGTTCCAGAAGCGCTCCCTCTGGCATCATGTTGTAGTTCACCAGCGTTGCCGTACACCCCGTGTCCACCAGGGCGACACAGGGCTTCCCTTGCAGGCGGACCTGAACATGGCAGCCGTTCATCGTGTGCGGCCCGTTCTGCATGTTGACAGCGCCGGCGATGTCGTCTGCTTCGGGGGAAGGCGACGCCCCACCTCCCCGTCTGTACCGCTGGGCCCCCTCCAACGGTGACGTGGCCATAGGGAATATGACGTAGGGGGCCCGTCTCGCCCCTCTTAGACGGGCCCCGCGCCGTTTCCCTGGTTCCACGCTCCTCCGCGGCACTCTCTGGCCCGATGTCCGGGGCGTCCACAGGTCCAGCAGCGCATGGCCCCGGGCCCCCTGGGCCAGGTATTGTCTCGTAGGGTGGGCTGCAGGGTCGCGCTTCGGAGCAGCTGTTCTTTTAACTGGCGCACCGACTCAGATAGCTCCCGCACCATGCTGCTTTGCTCCACCAACGCACTCTTCCACGCTGGCTCCTCCCGTGCCTCCCCTGCCATTCTCGCCACGGGGGCGGCCTCCATCGTGCCGTCCTCCGTGGCCACCGCCCCCACGATCTCTCTCTCTGATGCCAGCTCCAGCGCCTCCTGCAGCGTCCTTGGGCGTGCCAGCTGGGTCTGCCTGCGCAGCCAACACGGGGTCAAAGCTCGAACAAACTGATCCCTGGCAAGTTCACTCTGCGTCTCTGGCAACATGTCCGTATATGCCCTCCTTGATAGAGTCTCAATGTCATTAGCCAAAACACGCAGTGACTCACCAGGCTGCCGGTGCCTGTTACACAGTTCGGCGCGTTGTATACTCGGCAGCTCACACTGGCCGAATCTCCTCTGTAGGGCCCCCACCAGTGCCCCATAGTCACCTCTTTCCCCTGGGCTTAGCAGTAGCAAGCATGCCCGCGCGTCATCCACCAGGCACGTAGCTAGCTTTGTTCCTTTCTCTTGCTTTGTCCAGCCCTCACTCTCCGCTATCAGTTCGAATTGGGCCTGAAACGCCTCCCAACTCTGTTTACCGTCGTACTTCTGCGTCTTGATAGGGCCCCGCCCGCCGCTCCTCACTGGCGCCAGCTGCACAGGATCTTCCCCGGCTCTCGCTGCTCCGCTCACGGGTCCCTGTCCGTTAGCGGGGCCCGGTTCGGCTGCCGCTGCTCCGCGCCCGGGTCCCTGTCTGTTAGAGGGGTCCTGTTCGGCGTCGTTCTCCTCCCGCCCGAGGCTCTTCCTCATCTGTCTGTATTCCTCTCTCATCCGTCTGTATATCCCCCTTACGCCCTCCACCGTATTCCTCATCTCGGCGCACACCGCGGCTTCAGCCTCTCCTATCTCCCTCTTCATCTTCGGCGGCTCCGTTCCGCACTTTTCTTCAGGAACTTGTTCACCACCTCGCCGATTCTGGAGGCAATATTCACCGTTTTAACTTCTGACACCAATTGTAGCGTTCCTGGTATTGAAGAGGCAGAGGCTTCTTGCGGGTACAGGGTTCTTTATTTATAGTTAGTCATATTACAACTCTAGGCGGTTGCTACGCCATAGTTAGCTAGCTGCTTCCCTCTAGGCGGTAACCGGAGACTGCCACCGCATGCTCTCTCACCGGAAGCGTTCCCACAAACCTAGTGTTCCCCCTCGGTAACACTCCCACACATCAGTTCCTAGCTAATAATCTAGACACTTCTATTGCACATCACATTACAGGTAATACCTGGATTACCTGAACCGCTACAATATGAACAGAAATCGCCATGCAAAAAGGGTGGTTTTTGGACACCTTCATTTGGCCTCCCTTGTACATGTTTTTAATAGCCTATATAAAAAACAACAGAATAATTTAATGTATTTGTTTATCTTATTGTTACCACATAACCTGTGTGTGTGTGTGTGTGTGTGTGTGTGTGTGAGAGAGAGAGAGAGAGAAGGGATTTAGATTGTAAATCGATTGTGTGTTTCACACTCCGGACCATAAGATGGCGGTAATGCACCAATAAGCTGGATGCCACCGCCGTAAAATAAAACAAGAAGAAGAGGAGGAGGAAGCAGAACAACAAGAAACGTTTGACGAGATGGCGGCCTTTGTGTGTAAATATTCGTGAGCGAGGTACCGTCTACCTTACCGACGTTTTCCCCTTTCATTGCTACAGTTTACAACTGTAATTGACCAACAGAAGACTCTGTATGTGTGGATGATATTATCACGGATATATAAACTGGAGCCGAGGCTCCGTTTACCACTGAGAGAGGAAGAAGCTCATCGTATGGACTCAGATGAATGGTTTCGTTAGCTGTGAAGCTAATGGAGCTAAGGCTGTTGGTGCTTTGACGTTGGTCAGTAAACCTTTTCATGATACAGTTCCCGTGTCACTGTATGGAAATGTCTCATGTCCAAAACCTGACAGCGTTGGTGAACTAATACGCTAGAGACTAACTGTGTGGCTGTTGAGATATTTGTGCTGTTTGAAAGAAGATAGCAGCATACGAGGAGGAAGCTTCTTTGCCTGAGTCCAGACCTTCAGATCTCCCCAATCCACTGAGTTGACTGCTTCTGAAGAAGGAAATGGAGTGTAACGACTTAACAATGCAGTCTGATATCAGGCTAGAATCTTCTAGAACAAAAACGATCAAGCAACAACAACGAAAGCTGTTGGACACTGTTTTAAATCCTGTAGTGCGGTTACACAGAGTAACCGTACCTCCAGACTTCCAGCAGCTGTTAGTAATTAAAGAAGAAGTTCCCCCTGAGCTGCAGGAGTGGAGCCCCAGTCTGGACCAGGAGGCCACAGAGGTCCTACACATTAAAGAGGAACAGGAGGAACTCTGGACCAGTCGGGAGGGAGAGCAGCTTCAAGGGCTGGAGGAGGCTGATATCACCAAGTTCCTATTCACTGCTGTTCCTGTGAAGAGTGAAGATGAGGAAGAGAATCCTCAGTCCTCACAGCTTCATCAAAGCCAAACTGAGGAGAACAGAGAGGCAGAGCCTCTAGCCAGCATCTCAACTGAACAGGTGAAAACAGAAGCTGATGGAGAGGACTGTGGAGTATCAGAACCAGCCAGGAACTTATATTGTATACACTTATATCCAGCTAGTAATCCACAACCAACTAGTGGTGACAAGACTTCAGAATCTTCTGAGACTGAAGTCAGTGATGATGAAAAGATGGAAACTAGTGAACCTCAGTCAGGTTTATACTCACAGAAAATCAGTAAAGTTCTTGGGAAGAAACACTTCACCTGCTCAGTTTGTGGTAAAGGATTTGGTAATAAAGCACACTTGAATCGACACATGATAGTCCACACAGGGGAGAAACAATTTCATTGCTCTCTCTGTGGTAAAGGTTTTGGTCACAAAGCAAACTTGAACGCACACATGATAGTCCACACAGGAGATAAACATTTTATTTGCTCTCTCTGTGGTAAAGCTTTTGGTCAGAAAAGAAGCTTGAAGATACACATGCTAGTCCACACAGGAGATAAACAATTTCATTGCTCAGTCTGTGGTAAAGGTTTTCGTCATAAAGATTGCTTGAAGTCACACATGATAATCCACACAGGAGATAAACAATTTAATTGCTCAGTCTGTGGTAAAGGTTTTGGTCTTAAGCAACACTTGAGGTCACACATGATAGTCCACAAAGGAGATAAACAATTTAATTGTGCAATCTGTGGTAAAGGTTTTGTTCTTAAGCAACACTTGAATCGACACATGATAATCCACACAGGAGATAAACAATTTAATTGCTCAGTCTGTGGTAAAGGTTTTGGTCTTAAGCAACACTTGAAGTCACACATGATAGTCCACACAGGAGATAAACAATTTATTTGCTCAGTCTGTGGTAAAGGTTTTGGTCACGAAGCAAACTTGAAGCAACACATGATAGTCCACACAGGAGATAAACAATTTCTTTGCTCAGTCTGTGGTAAAGGTTTTGGTCAGAAAGGAGACTTGAAGACACACATGATAGTCCACACGGGAGATAAACAATTTAATTGCACAGTCTGTGGTAAATGTTTTGGTCAGAAAGGAAGCTTGAAGACACACATGATAATCCACACAGGAGATAAACAATTTAATTGCACAGTCTGTGGTAAAGGGTTTCATCTTAAGCAACACTTGAAGAGACACATGATAATCCACACAGGCGATAAACAATGTATTTGCTCAGTCTGTGGTAAAGGGTTCCGTCTTAAGCAACACTTGCAGAGACACATGATAATCCACACAGGCGATAAACAATGTATTTGCTCAGTCTGTGGTAAAGGGTTCCGTCTTAAGCAACACTTGCAGAGACACATGATAATCCACACAGGCGATAAACAATGTATTTGCTCAGTCTGTGGTAAATGTTTTGGTTGTAAAAGAGACTTGAAGAAACACATGATAGTCCACACAGGTGGTTAAAATCCTTGAAAGTTTAGGAAAAGTCATGACATTTTGTTGTGTGTAATGAAATTGTTCCAGTCATGTAACAATGTAATGTAACATAACAGCAAATGTATTTTCTGTAGCTGTTGACATAACATAGTAGCTCTAATATGTGTTGATTTTAGTGCTTCTTCAGCATTCTTCCAAACAATTCAAGTGAATGGTGACCAACTTTTAAATCAAATGTTAAAAAAACAAAACCCAGAAAACATTAAATGCCTCCATACTGCTAGTCTGGCTTAATCCAAGTCTCCAGAAGCCCTGAGATGCCAAGTTGACTTGAAAAGACATCATTTACACCTTGTTTTCAGCTGAAATCTCCACTGTAGCCATGAGCTTAAAGTTAAAGTGAAAACAGGACTTTCAGCTCGACAGTGGATTCCAGCTAAAAACAGGACGTGACTTGGATTACGCCAGACGAGCAGTAGCTATCGAGGCTTTTTTGAAAGTTGCTCACCATTCAATTGTTTAGAAGAATTCTGTAACTGTTTCCCTGGAAAACACCACAAATGTTTTGTGGACTAAAAAACTTCACCCAACCTTCCACCAGCATGCGGGTGCATAGATAATGACTGCATTTTCATTTTTGTGTGAATTTATCCTTTATTAATATCAGTTATGAGAATCATTCTTTTGTGGACTTCAGATTTAAAAGTTACACTCATACGTACACACAACACACTCGCCTTATCTATTTAATATGTCAACACCATGTGAGATGGACGTAGATTAATTTGTTGTACGTTTCATTTATGAATGTACTGTATGTATGTTAGTTGTACTATACGTACAAATGGGAGAAAGTAAATTCCTGTACTGTGGGCTGAGGTGTCACTGTGCTCTTCGGAGTATGAGCTGACTATTGACTTGATTATATATATATGTTTAGAATGTTGAACAAAACCATACATTTCAATGCAGGTTGGGTTTAGGGATGTTCATCAATTATCGAAAATCGATAATTGATCGTTAAGGATTGGAATCGATCCTGTGGCATTTGGATCGATTTTTTTATTATTAATTTTTTTTTTTTTTTTTTTTGGGACTAGGTTTTGGTGGAATTCGTTCCTCCTCGCCCCACTCCATTGCACAGCCGACTAACGTGAGGTGGAGCTTCATATAGTCTCTAGTTTTCTGGCTGGGCACGGGCCTTTGTGCCAACAAAACTGTTTTAAACATGGGAAATTCACACCGGCATGCGCCGGGGACAGCAGTGTTGGAGAGGAGACACATTGAAATAAAGAGTTAATTGAGGAGAACACGTTGTCTTTCGTATTTTCTGCCATAGGCATTCATTTTGTAAAAAAAAAAAAAAAAAATTGAAAATTTTCTAAGTATTAATATGATCGATAATCGATAATTGATCGTTAATTTTCACCAATTATCGATTTTGGAAAATTTTCAAAATGAACATCCCTAGTTGGGGTGTGGTTTTCACAGGAGAATGTCACTTTCTGTTCTTTTATTATTCTTAACGTTGCATGTGTCTGACATGGAGTAGCATTCAAGAGAGGTTTGTAGACCACCAATGACACTGTTTAGTATTGTTGCTGCAGGGAGGCCAAAAAAAAGAGACTGTGCAATGTTTTGTCATTTTAATTTGTACAACAAATACTTCATAATAGTGGGAAACTGTAAAGGCTCTTGTCTTGTGAAGTGATGTATGTGAAGTAAAGCGTGCACACTCCAAATCTGATTGGAGATCTCACACTACTATATAAAAGTAAAGCCATTTAGATTACATTTTAATTGTAATATTCACACTAATAATTACCTTTAAATTGACTTTGTGAATGATCAAATCTGATCACTGTGATTTATGAAAATATGAATTGATGTTCAGTATGTAACTGCTTCTAACAAAATTGTTGGTTTGGTGAAATGATGGTTGTTCTTACAACCCTGCTGTGTTGTGAAGTGTAGTGCTACATTACAAAGAACACGCAATGAACCTTAACTCGTATACACGCAATAAAATCTTCTCAAAACAGAACGTAAGAGTTATTTATGATTCAAAGAATCCCTAGAATTAAACCAAAGACATGATCTCATATCTATCTTTTTTTTCCAATAAAATATGAATTGTGCATAGTATAGTATAGTGGAAACAATATGCTATACTGGATGAAAATTATGCATATTAAAAGAAATCGCCAGACAAAAAGGGTGGTTTTTGGAGACCTTCATTTGTCCTCCCTTGTACATGTTTTTAATAGCCTATATAAAAAACAACAAAATAATTGAATGTATTTGTTTCTCTTATTGTTACCACATAACTTGTGTGTGTGTGTGTGTGTGTGTGTGTGTGTGTGTGTGTGTGTGTGTGTGTGTGTGTGTGTGTGTGTGTGTGTGTTTGTGTGTGTGTGTTTGTGTGTGTGTGTGTGTGTGTGAGAGAGAAAGAGAGTGAGATAAGGGATTTAGATAGTAACTCGATTGTGTGTTTCACACTCCGGACCAGACGATGGCGGTAATGCACCAATAAACTGGATGCCAATCGCCGTAAAACAAAACAGGAAGAAGAGGATCTTTCAGTATACCAAAGAGCATGGAAGGAAAGAGACGAAACTCCGGCCATTTTTGGAAACAGAATGCGCCTCGCAGTGGTCAGCTGCGGTAGCGCGGGCCCCTATAATCAGCCTCTCTAAACAGTAACTCAACGGGAGAACACTCTAAATTTCGTGGATTCACATCTTTTCTGGGCGTACTGTAAATCTTGATTGAAGTGGTGTAGTGCAGGGATGTAAAACAACAACCATATTGTGGAAACTAAGCAAAATTTTTAGTTTTTTTCTTTTAGTTTTTTCAAGATAAATAGTAAATGCAAAGGACCCGAGGTTAAAACCACGGCAACACACTTCTGACGGAGTGGACGACAGCCGCATTAGCTATTTATCTTGAAAAAACTAAACAAAGAAAACGAAACATTTTGCTTAGTTTCCACAATATGGTTGTTGTTTTACATCCCTGCACTACACCACTTCAGTCAAGATTTGCAGTACGCCCAGAAAAGATGTGAATCCACGAAATTTAGAGTGTTCTCCCGTTGAGTTACTGTTTAGAGAGGCTGATTATAGGGGCCCGCGCTACCGCAGCTGACCACTGCGAGCCTGTGCGAGGTTCTTTTGGCGCTGTCACGCTTCCAAAAATAAAAAATGGCGGAGGCTGCTGGGCGCTGATGTTGCAATGGGGCAATATGGAGCTTTCAGTTCTTTCCATAAAAGTTCTTTGAGTATACACAACGGAGCTATTGGCAATTATATTAGCATTAAGGTGGGTGGAGCAGAGAGAAAGAAACAACACAGTTATTGCATCTGATAGTTTTTCATCACTACAAAGCATACAATCTGGCAGATCAGCATTCAGAACAGATATTATCAATGAAATATTCAATATAATGTACAGATTGGAGGTGAAGGGCATAGCTACACGCTACCTTTGGGTCCCTGCTCATGTTGGTGTGGAGGGGAATGAGCAGGTGGATATCTTAGCCAAACAAGCACTAAGAATCAAACAGGTAGATATAAACATTCCATTAAGTAAAGCTGAAGTCAAGACATTCATTAAATCATACGTGCAGTCAGTATGGCAGGAGCACTGGGATGGTCAAGACACTGGTAGACATTTGTATAACATACAAAGGCAGGTTGGGGCTGGAAGGAGGGTGGGTTGGAAACGAAGGGAAGAAAGCATTATCACCCGTTTAAGAATAGGTCACACAGCTCTCAATCATACATTACATAAAATAGGCAAGCACCCTGATGGGAAATGTATACACTGTAGCGAACCAGAAACTGTGGAACATATCCACTGTAGGAAATACGATACAGAAAGGAATACTATGTTTCAGGCATTGAGAATGGCAAAACATCAAGATTTTTCATTGCCAGGTTTATTAGGGAAAACAGCAGGTAGCATTTATATGCATATTATTAAGTTTCTTAAAGAAAATGGGGTAGACACAATAATTTAAGAGTAGTTGTTTTTGGTTTTGTTTGTTTTGTTTCGTTTTGAATCCCCTGTTCCACAATCCAGTCCAGTTGGTGGCGGTAATGCACCTTTAAGTTGGTTGCCAACCGCCATAAAACACTAAAGAAGGAGAAGAAGAAGAAGAAGCAGGGTCTGTGGATTGTCCGAGAAGAAAGAAGGAAAGGGAGGTAAACAAAATCAGAGAAGAACGGGGGACGTCATATGCTGAGGCTGTTAAAAGGTGGAAAGGGGAAAGAAACGAGGACAGGGTGATTGTACAAAGGGAGCCGGAAAAGGAAAGAGCAAGTCACAGTAATATCTGTATGGACAAGAAGAGATTCCTGGCATTCATCGCCATGGTGATAAACTGTGCTGTTAGTATGACTGGGAAGACGGAGAGGACTGAAATGGTGGTTGACGCTGCAAAGAGATTTCTGGATGTGGTTGATGTATCTGGAGCAGAGATAGATCAAATACTGAGAGATGCGTTTGTGCAAAATCAGGAGTCTGCTTCTGGAAAGTAATTATGAATGAGTACTTTGGGTGGATATGGGGTTATTTTGTTTATTTTAGTTCAATTAAGATCAGTTTAGGTTTAGTTCAGTAGATGGCGGTAATGCAACAATTTGGATGCCAACCGCCGTAAAACCAAACAGAAGAAGAAGAAGAAGAAGAAGAAGAAGAAGAAGAAGAAGGAGGAAGAAGAACAAGAAACGTTTGACGCGATGGCGGCCTTTGTGTGTAAATATTCGTGAGCGAGGTACCGTCTACCTTACCGATGTTTTCCCCTTTCATTGCTACAGTTTACAGAAGACTCTGTATGTATGGATGATATTATCACGGGTATATAAACTGGAGCCGAGGCTCCGTTTAGCACTGAGAGAGGAAGAAGCTCATCGTATGGACTCAGATGAATGGTTTCGTTAGCTGTGAAGCTAATGGAGCTAAGGCTGTTGGTGCTTTGACGTTGGTCAGTAAACCTTTTCATGATACAGTTCCCGTGTCACTGTATGGAAATGTCTCATGTCCAAAACCTGACAGCGTTGGTGAACTAATACGCTAGCGACTAACTGTGGCTGTTGAGATATTTGGGCTGTTTGAAAGAAGATAGCAGCATACGAGGAGGAAACTTATTTGCCTGAGTCCAGACCTTCAGATCGCCCCAATCCACTGAGTTGACTGCTTCTGAAGAAGGAAATGGAGTGTAACGACTTAACAATGCAGTCTGATATCAGGCTAGAATCTTCTAGAACAAAACCGATCGAGCAACAACAACGCAAGCTGTTAGACACTGTTTTAAATCCTGTAGTGCGGTTACACAGAGTAACCGTACCTCCAGACTTCCAGCAGCTGTTAGTAATTAAAGAAGAAGTTCCCCATGAGCTGGAGGAGTGGAGCCCCAGTCTGGACCAGGAGGCCACAGAGCCCCCACACATTAAAGAGGAACAGGAGGAACTTTCGATCAGTCAGGAGGGAGAGCAGCTTCAGGAGGACCCAGAGCCTCCACACATTAAAGAGGAACAGGAGGAACTCTGGGCCAGTCAGGAGAGAGAGCAGCTTCAAGGGCTGGAGGAGGCTGATATCACCAAGTTCCCATTCACTGCTGTTCCTGTGAAGATCGAAGATGAGGAAGAGAAACCTCAGTCCTCACAGCTTCATCAAAGCCAAACTGAGGAGAACAGAGAGGCACAGCCTCTAGCCAGCATCTCAACTGATCAGATGAAAACCGAGGCTGATGCAGAGGACTGTGGAGTATCAGAACCAGCCAGGAACTTATATCATATACACTTATATCCAGCTAGTAATCCACAACCAACTAGTGATGACAAGACTTCAGACTCTTCTGAGACTGAAGACAGTGATGTTGAAAGGATGGAAACTAGTGAATCTCAGTCTGGTTTACACTCACAGAAAACCAGTGAAGTTCTTGGGAAGAAATACTTCACCTGCTCAGTTTGTGGTAAAGGATTTGGTTCTAAAGGAGTCTTGAATCGACACATGATAGTCCACACAGGAGATAAACATTTTATTTGCTCTGTCTGTGGTAAAGGTTTTGGTCGTAAGCAACACTTGAAGGCACACGTGATAGTCCACACAGGAGATAAACAATTTAATTGCTCAGTCTGTGGTAAATGTTTTGGTCTTAAGCAACACTTGAATCGACACATGATAGTACACACAGGAGATAAACAATTTAATTGCACAGTCTGTGGTAAAGGTTTTGGTCGTAAGCAACACTTGAAGGCACACGTGATAGTACACACAGGAGATAAACAATTTATTTGCTCAGTCTGTGGTAAAGGTTTTGGTCTTAAGAAAAACTTAAAGAGACACATGGTAGTCCACAAAGGGGATAAACAATTTAATTGCCCAGTCTGTGGTAAAGGTTTTGGTTGTAAAGGAGACTTGGAGAGACACATGATAGTCCACACAGTAGATCAATAATTTAATTGTTCAGTCTGTTGTAAAGGTTTTGGTTGTAAAATATATATATATATATTTTTTTTTTACACTTTAATTTTAATTTTTCTTAAACGGACATGTAACAGGTGGAGTCTAGGAACTTATAATTCACTCATTGAAATAAACAAAAAAAACAGAATACAAAATGAAAAGGTTCAAATCAAAATTAAGATGCAGGAGCGGTTCACAATAATAGCAAAGTTCTAATAGACAGAGACAAGACTTATTAGGCATCTAAGTTGTAGTAATATTCCCATTTTTCCCAATGTCTGTTCCCCTTCTCTTTTTGGAGTCGGAGAGAGAAGGTCATCTTTTCCATTGAGCGGATAGAGTTAACTGTATTGATAAAGAGGGCAATGGTGGGGGGGTTCTTCTGTAGCCAGCATTTGGTTATTGATTTCTTACTTGCGGCTATAAGTATCTTCAAAAGGTATGTGTCACTACTGCCGAGTCGATCAGGGAGGATTCCGAGATATAGAGATGCAAAAGAAAAGTCCACCTTCAGGGCCAGGATCTCAGAGATTAATTGGTCCTCTTCTTTCCAAAACGGTTGAATACATGGACACAACCAAAAAATATGTGCATGATCAGCCGACGGTTTTGGTTGTAAAAGAGACTTGAAGAAACACATGATAGTCCACACAGGTGGGTAAAGTCCTTGAAAGTTTAGTAAAAGTCATGACATTTTGTTGGGTTTAATGAAATTGTTACAGTCATGTAACAATGTAATGTAACATAACAGCAAATGTATTTTCTGTAGCTGTTGACATAACATAGTAGCTCTAATATGTGTTGATTTTAGTGCTTCTTCAGCATTCTACCAAACAATTCAAGTAAATGGTGACCAACTTTTAAATCAAATGTTAAAAAAAAAAACCCAGAAAACATTAAATGCCTCCATACTGCTATTCTGGCTTAATCCAAGTCTCCAGAAGCCCCGAGATGCCAAGTTGACTTGAAAATACGTCATTTACACTTTGTTTTCAGCTGAAATCTCCACTGTAGCCATGAGCTTAAATTTAAAGTGAAAACAGGACTTTCAGCTCGACAGTGGATTCCAGCTAAAAACAGGACGTGACTTGGATTACGCCAGACGAGCAGTAGCTATGGAGGCTTTTTTGAAAGTTGCTCACCATTCAATTGTTTAGAAGAATTCTGTAACTCTGTTTCCCTGGAAAACATCACAAATGTTTTGTGGACTAAAAAACTTCACCCAACCTTCCACCAGCATGGGGGTGCGTAGATAATGACTGAATTTTCATTTTTGGGTGAATTTATCCTTTATTAATATCAGTTATGAGAATCATTATTTTGTGTACTTCAGATTTAAAAGTTACACTCATACGTACACACAACACACTCGCCTTACCTATTTAATATGTCGACACCATGTGAGATGGACGTAGATGAATTTGTTCTACGTTTCATTTATGAATGTACTGTATGTATGTTAGTTGTACTATAAATGGGAGAAAGTAAATTCCTTTACTGTGGGCTGAGGTGTCACTGTGTTCTGAAACAGATCTTCAGAGGTCGCCATGTCAGTTTGGTGTATGAGCTGGCTATTGACTTGATTATATTTATATGTTTAGAATGTTGAACTAAACCATACATTTCAATGCAGGTTGGGGTGTGGTTTTCACAGGAGAATGTCACTTTCTGTTATTTTATTATTCTTAAGGTTGCATGTGTCTGACATGGAGTAGCATTCAAGAGAGGTTTGTAGACCACCAATGACACTGTTTAGTGTTGTTGCTGCAGGGAGGCCAAAAAAAAGAGACGATGCAATGTTTTGTCATTTTAATTTGTACAACAAACACTCTTCATAATAGTGGGAAACTGTAAAGGCTCTTGTCTTGTGAAGTGATGTATGTGAAGTAAAGCGTGCACACTACAAATCTGATTCGATATCTCACACTTATAATCAAAGTAAAGCCATTTAGATTACATTTAAATTGTAATATTCACACTAATAATTACCTTTAAATTGACTTTGTGAATGATCATATCTGACGATGGTGATTTATGAAAATATGAATTGATGTTCAGTATGTAACATGCTTCTAACAAAATTGTTGGTTTGGTGAAATGATGGTTGTTCTTACAACCCTGCTGTGTTGTGAAGTGTAGTGCTACATTACAAAGAACACGCAATGAACCTTAACTCGTATACACGCAATAAAATCTTCTCAAAACAGAACGTAAGAGTTATTTATAATTCAAAGAATCCCTAGAATTAAACCAAAGACATGATCTCATATCTACTTTTTCATTTCCAATAAAATATAAATTTTGCATAATGCTATACTGGATGAAAATGATGCATATTAACACAACTTTAAATTTATTTGTTTATCTTATTGTTACCACATAACCTGTTTACACACGTGTGTGTGTGTGTGTGTGTGTGAGAGAGAGAAGGGATTTAGATTGTAAATCGATTGTGTGTTTCACACTCCGGACCAGAAGATGGCGGCAATGCACCAATAATCTGGATGCCAACCGCCGTAAAACAAAACAAGAAGAAGAGGAGGAAGAACAAGAAGTTCATACTACCAACAGGAAAGACAGATCCTTAACAACAGATTGGAGAGCAATCGTATCAAGCTGGATTTAAAATAAATATTGCAGTTGAATTCAGGGAATGTGGGGTATAGGGATATATTATTATTTATTATTATTATTTTTTATTTTTAAGTAGAAGAATATAGTCAGGATAGTGTAGTGTTTTAGAAATCGATTCTGATCCACACTCTATTTCAGAACGTGGCGGTAATGCACCATAAGTTGTTTGCCAACCGCCATAAAACACCAGTAGAAGAAGAAGAACAAGAAATAGATGCGTTTGTGCAAACTCAGGCGTCTGCATCTGGAAAGTAATTATGAATCGGAGTACTTTGGGTGGATATGGATATGGGGTTATTTTGTTTATTTTAGTTAAATTAAGATCAGTTTAGGTTTAGTTCAGTAGATGGCGGTAATGCAACATTTTGGATGCCAACCGCCGGGAGATAAACAATTTAATTGCTCAGTCTGTGCTAAAGGTTTTGGTTGTAAAGGAGACTTGAAGAAACACATGATAGACCAAACAGGAGATAAACAATTTAATTGCTCAGTCTGTGTAAAGGGTTTCGTCTTAAGCAACACTTGAAGAGACACATGATAGTCCACACAGGTGGTAAATTGAACGTTTAGGAAAAGTCATGACATTTTGTTGTGTGTAATGAAATTGTTACAGTAATGTAACATAACAGCAAATGTATTTTCTGTAGCTGTTGACATAACATAGTAGCTCTAATATGTGTTGATTTGAGTGCTTGTTCAGCATTCTTCCAAACAATTCAAGTGAATGCTGACCAACTTTTAAATCAAATGTTAAAAAAACAAACCCAGAAAACATAAAATGCCTCCATACTGCTAGTCTGTCTTAATCCAAGTCTCCAGAAGCCCCGAGATGCCAAGTTGACTTGAAAATACGTCATTTACACCTTGTTTTTGGCTGAAATCTCCACTGTAGTCATGAGCTTAAAGTTAAAGTGAAAACAGGACTTTAAGCTCGACAGTGGATTCCAGCTAAAAACGGCGTGAGTTGGATTACGCCAGACGAGCAGTAGCTATGGAGGCTTTTTTGAAAGTTGCTCACCATTCAATTGTTTAGAAGAATATTGTAACTCTGTTTCCCTGGAAAACACCACAAATGTTTTGTGGACTAAGAACTTCACCCAACCTTCCACCAGCATGGGGGTGTGTAGATAATTACTGAATTGTAATTTTTGGTGAATTTATGCTTCATTAATATCAGTTATGAGCATCATTCTCTTTTGTGTACTTCAGATTTAAAAGTTACACTCATAAAGTCACACAACACACTCGCCTTAATATGTCAACACCATGTGAGATGGACGTAGATGAATTTGTTGTACGTTTCATTTATGAATGTACTGTATGTATGTTAGTTGTACTAGACGTACAAATGGACTAAAGTAAATTCCTGTACTGTGGGCTGAGGTGGCACTGTGCTCTGAAACAGATCTTCAGAGGTCGCCATGTCAGTTTGGTGTAGGCTATGTATGAGCTGGACTATTGACTTGATTATATTTATATGTTTAGAATGTTGAACAAAACCATACATTTCAATGCAGGTTGGGGTGTGGTTTTCACAGGAGAATGTCACTTTCTGTTCTTTTATTATTCTTAAGGTTGCATGTGTCTGACATGGAGTAGCATTCAAGAGAGGTTTGTAGACCACCAATGACATTGTTTAGTATTGTTGCTGCAGGGAGGCCAAAAAAAAAGAGACGATGCAATGTTTTGTCATTTTAATTTGTACAACAAACACACTTCATAATAGTGGGAAACTGTGAAGGCTCTTGTCTTGTGAAGTGATGTATGTGAAGTAAAGCGTGCACACTACAAATCTGATTTGATATCTCACACTATTATATCAAAGTAAAGCCATTCAGATTACATTTGAATTGTAATATTCACACTAATAATTACCTTTAAATTGACTTTGTGAATGATCAAATATGACGAGGGTGATTTATAAAAATATGAATTGATGTTCAGTATGTAACTGCTTCTAACAAAATTGTTGGTTTGGTGAAATGATGGTTGTTCTTACAACCCTGCTGTGTTGTGAAGTGTAGTGCTACATTACAAAGAACACGCAATGAATATACACGCAATAAAATCTTCTCAAAACAGAACTTAAGAGTTATTTATGATTCAAAGTATCCCTAGAATTAAACCAAAGACATGATCTCATATCTATCTTTTTTTTTTCAATAAAATATGAATTTAGCATAGTATAGTGGAAATGCTTTACTGGATGAAGATGATGCATATTAACAGAATCGCCATGCAAAAAGGGTGGTTTTTGGAGACCTTCATTTGTCCTCCCTTGTACATGTTTTTAATAGCCTATATAAAAAAAAACAAAATAATTTAGTGTATTTGTTTCTCTTGTTACCACATAACTTGTCTGCGTGTGTGTGTGTGTGTGTGTGTGTGTGTGTGTGTGTGTGTGTGTGTGTGTGTGTGTGTGTGTGTGTGTGTGTGTGTGTGTGTGTGTGTGTGTGTGTGTGTGTGTGTGTGTGTGTGTTGTGTGAGAGAAAGAGAGTGAGAGAAGGGATTTAGATAGTAACTCGATTGTGTGTTTCACACTCCGGACCAGAAGATGGCGGTAATGCACCAATAAGCTGGATGCCAGCCGCCGTAAAACAAACCAAGAAGAAGAAGAGGAGGAGGAAGAACAACAACAAACGTTTGACGAGATGGCGGCCTTTGTGTATAAATATTCTTGAGCGAGGTACCGTCTACCTTACCGATGTTTTCCCCTTTCATTCGTACAGTTTACAGAAGACTCTGTATGTATGGATGATATTATTATATCACGGATATATAAACTGGAGCCGAGGCTCCGTTTAGCACTGAGAGAGGAAGAAGCTCATCGTATGGACTCAGATGAATGGTTTCGTTAGCTGTGAAGCTAATGGAGCTAAGGCTGTTGGAGCTTTGACGTTGGTCAGTAAACCTTTTCATGATACAGTTCCCGTGTCACTGTATGGAAATGTCTCATGTCCAAAACCTGACAGCGTTGGTGAACTAATACGCTAGCGACTAACTGTGGCTGTTGAGATATTTGGCCTGTTTGAAAGAAGATAGCAGCATACGAGGAGGACGCTTCTTTGCCTGAGTCCAGACCTTCAGATCTCCCCAATCCACTGAGTTGACTGCTTCTGAAGAAGGAAATGAAGTGTAACGACTTAACAATGCAGTCTGATATCAGTTCAAAAACGATCAAGCAACAACAACGAAAGCTGTTGGACACTGTTTTAAATCCTGTAGTGCGGTTACACAGAGTAACCGTACCTCCAGATTTCAAGCAGCTGTTAGTAATTAAAGAAGAAGTTTCCCCTGAGCTGCAGGAGTGGAGCCCCAGTCTGGACCAGGAGGCCACAGAGCTCCCACACATTAAAGAGGAACAGGAGGAACTTTTGATCAGTCAGGAGGGAGAGCAGCTTCAGGAGGACCCAGAGCCTCCACACATTAAAGAGGAACAGGAGGACCCAGAGACTCCACACATTAAAGAGGAACGGGAGGACCCAGAGCCTCCACACATTAAAGAGGAACAGGAGGACCCAGAGCCTCCACACATTAAAGAGGAACAGGAGGACCCAGAGCCTCCACACATTAAAGAGGAACAGGAGGACCCAGAGTCTCCACACATTAAAGAGGAACAGGAGGAACTCTGGATCAGTCAGGAGGGAGAGCAGCTTCAGGAGGACCCAGAGCCTCCACACATTAAAGAGGAACAGGAGGACCCAGAGCCTCCACACATTAAAGAGGAACGGGAGGACCCAGAGCCTCCACACATTAAAGAGGAACAGGAGGACCCAGAGCCTCCACACATTAAAGAGGAACAGGAGGACCCAGAGCCTCCACACATTAAAGAGGAACAGGAGGACCCAGAGCCTCCACACATTAAAGAGGAACAGGAGGACCCAGAGTCTCCACACATTAAAGAGAAACAGGAGTACCTCTGGATCAGTCAGGAAGGAGAGCAGCTTCAAGGGCTGGAGGAGGCTGATATCACCAAGTTCCCATTCACTATTGTTCCTGTGAAGAGTGAAGATGAGGAAGAGAAACCTCAGTCCTCACAGCTTCATCAAAGCCAAACTGAGGAGAACAGAGAGGCACAGCCTCTAGCCAGCATCTCAACTGAACAGATGAAAACAGAAGCTGATGGAGAGGACTGTGGAGTATCAGAACCAGCCAGGAACTTATATTGTATACACTTATATCCAGCTAGTAATCCACAACCAACTAGTGATGACAAGACTTCAGACTCTTCTGAGACGGAAGACAGTGATGATGAAAAGATGGAAACTAGTGAACCTCAGTCAGGTTTATACTCACAGAAAAACAGTGACGTTCTTGGAAAGAAACACTTCAGCTGCTCAGTCTGTGGTAAAGGTTTTGGTCATAAAGGACACTGGACAGAACACATGATAATCCACACAGGAGATAAAGAATTTATTTGCTCAGTCTGTGGTAAAGCTTTTGGTCGGAAAAGAAGCTTGAAGATACACATGATAATCCACACAGGAGATAAACAATTTCATTGCTCAGTCTGTGGTAAAGGTTTTGGTCTTAAGCAACACTTGAAGTCACACATGCTAGTCCACACAGGAGATAAACAATTTCATTGCTCAGTCTGTGGTAAAGGTTTTGGTCAGAAAAGAAGCTTGAAGATACACATGATAGTCCACACAGAAGATAAACAATTTACTTGCACAGTCTGTGGTAAAGGTTTTGGTCGCAAAGCAGACTTGAAGACACACATGATAGTCCACACAGGGGATAAACAATTTATTTGCTCTGTCTGTGGTAAAGGTTTTCGACGTAAAGCAGACTTGAAGAAACACATGATAGTCCACACAGGGGATAAACAATTTAATTGCTCAGTCTGTGGTAAAGGGTTTCGTCTTAAGCAACGCTTGAAGACACACATGCTAGTCCACACAGGAGATAAACAATTTAATTGCTCAGTCTGTGGTAAAGGTTTTGGTTGTAAAAGATACTTGAAGAGACACATGACAGTCCACACAGCTGGGTAAAGTCCTTGAAAGTTTAGGAAAAGTCATGACATTTTGTGTGCAATGAAATTGTTATAGTCATGTAACAATGTAATGTAACATAACAGCAAATGTATTTTCTGTAGCTGTTGACATAACATAGTAGCGCTAATATGTGTTGATTTTAGTGCTTCTTCAGCATTCTTCCAAACAATCAAGTGAATGGAGACCAACTTTTAAATCAAATGTTAAAAAAACAAACCCAGAAAACATTAAATGCCTCCATACTGCTAGTCTGGCTTAATCCAAGTCTCCAGGATCCCTGAGATGCCAAGTTGACTTGAAAAGACATCATTTACACTTTGTTTTTAGCTGAAATCTCCACTGTAGCCATGAGCTTAAAGTTAAAGTGAAAACAGGACTTTCAGCTTTTCAGCTCGACAGTGGATTCCAGCTAAAAACAGGACGTGACTTGGATTACGCCAGACGAGCAGTAGCTATGAAGGCTTTTTTGAAAGTTGCTCACCATTCAATTGTTTAGAAGAATTCTGTAACTCTGTTTCCCTGGAAAACACCACACATGTTTTGTGGAATAAAAAACTTCACTCAACCTTCCACCAGCATGGGGGTGCGTAGATAATGACATAATTTTCATTTTTGGGTGAATTTATCCTTTATTGATATCAGTTATGAGAATCATTCTCTTTTGTGTACTTCAGATTTAAAAGTTACACTCATACAGTACGTACACACAACACACTCGCCTTACCTATTTAATGTCAACACCATGTGAGATGGACGTAGATGAATTTGTTGTACGTTTCATTTATGAATGTACTGTATGTATGTTAGTTGTACTATACGTACAAATGGGAGAAAGTAAATTCCTGTACTGTGGGCTGAGGTGTCACTGTGTTCTGAAACATGTTCAGAGGTCGCATGTCAGTTTGGTGTATGAGCTGGCTATTGACTTGATTATATTTATATGTTTAGAATGTTGAACAAAACCATACATTTCAATGCAGGTTGGGGTGTGGTTTTCACAGGAGAATGTCACTTTTTTTTTTTCTTTTTTTCTTTTTTTCTTTTTTTACCTTTATTTATACAGGGGGAGTCTCACTGAGAGCAATGGTCTCTTTTTCAGGAGCGCCCTGTTCACATTCACGCACACATTCACACCTGGAAGCTGACCGGTACAACCACAGTGATCTGCTGGTCACTGATCAGCTCCATTTTTTAAGGTTGCATGTGTCTGACATGGAGTAGCATTCAAGAGAGGTCTGTAGACCAGAGGTTCTCAAATGTTTTTCAGCCAAGGACCCCTTACAAGATAGAAAATATACCGGGGACCCCCTCATTCTGATTTGTGATTTTGGGCTAAGCTTAATTGTTTCCACGGTAACGTGCTTGACTTTTATTTTGGTGGTTTGTTATTAGAATGTAATCCATGAACCATTTTAGATTTAAAGCATAAACTATTTTCGTTGAACTATGAAGATTTTGCAAAAAAAAAATATATATATATTTTTTTTTTATTACATTACATTTACATTACGTCATTTAGAAGACACTTTTGTTTTGTCCAAAGCAACTTACAATATCACAATTTGTCAACAGTACAGAAAACCACTATGCAACACAATCAATGACAGCCAAGATATTTTGATAGACTAGCACCATGTAGGAAGTAGTTTGAGAAGGAATAATTAACATGAAGCATTTTATTTTTTAATTAAAAAAAAAAAAAAAAAATTACTTGAAAACTTTTCGCGGACCCCCTGGCAAAGTGCCACGGACCCCTGGGGGTCCGCGGACCCCCATTTGAGAACCACTGCTGTAGACCACAATGACACTGTTTAGTATTGTTGCTGCAGGGAGGCCTAAAGAAAGAGACTGTGCAATATTTTGTCATTTTAATTTGTACAACAAACACTTCATAATAGTGGGAAACCGTAAAGGCTCTTGTCTTGTGAAGTGATGTATGTGAAGTAAAGCGTGCACACTCCAAATCTGATTGGAGATCTCACACTACTATATAAAAGTAAAGCCATTTAGATTACATTTTAATTGTAATATTCACACTAATAATTACCTTTAAATTGACTTTGTGAATTATCAAATCTGATCACGGTGATTTATGAACATATGAATTGATGTTCAGTATGTAACTGCTTCTAACAAAATTGTTGGTTTGGTGAAATGATGGTTGTTCTTACAACCCTGCTGTGTTGTGAAGTGTGGTGCTACATTACAAAGAACACGCAGTGAACCTTAACTCGTATCCACGCAATAAAATCTCAAAACAGAACTTAAGAGTTATTTATGATTCAAAGAATCCCTAGAATTAAACCAAAGACATGATCTCACATCTATTTTTTTTTCATTAAAATATGAATTTTGCATAGTATAGTATAGTGGAAACAATATGCTATACTGGATGAAAATGATGCATATTAACAGAAATCGCCATGCAAAAAGGGTGTTTTTTGGACATCTTCATTTGTCCTCCCTTGTACGTGTTTTTAATAGCCTATATAAAAAACAACAAAATAATTTAATGTATTTGTTTCTCTTATTGTTACCACATAACCTGTGTGTGTGTGTGTGTGTGTGTGTGTGTGTGTGTGTGTGTGTGTGTGTGTGTGTGTGTGTGTGTGTGTGAGAGAGAGTGTGTGAGAGAGAGAGAGAGTGTGTGAGAGAGAGAGAGTGAGAGAGAGAGAGAGAGAGAGAGAGAGAGAGAGAAGGGATTTAGATTGTAAATCGATTGTGTGTTTCACACTCCGGACCAGAAGATGGCGGTAATGCACCAATAAGCTGGATGCCAACCGCCGTAAAACAAAACAAGAAGAAGAAGAGAAGGAGGAAGCAGAACAACAAGAAACGTTTGACGCGATGGCGGCCTTTGTGTGTAAATATTCTTGAGCGAGGTACCGTCTACCTTACCGATGTTTTCCCCTTTCATTGGTACAGTTTACAACTGTAATTGATTGACAGAAGACTCTGTATGTGTGGATGATATTATCACGGATATATAAACTGGAGCCGAGGCTCCGTTTAGCACTGAGAGAGGAAGAAGCTCATCGTATGGACTCAGATGAATGGTTTCGTTAGCTGTGAAGCTAATGGAGCTAAGGCTGTTGGAGCTTTGACGTTGGTCAGTAAACCTTTTCATGATACAGTTCCCGTGTCACTGTATGGAAATGTCTCATGTCCAAAACCTGACAGCGTTGGTGAACTAATATGCTAGCGACTAACTGTGGCTGTTGAGATATTTGGGCTGTTTGAAAGAAGATAGCAGCATACGAGGAGGAAGCTTCTTTGCCTGAGTCCAGACCTTCAGATCTCCCCAATCCACTGAGTTGACTGCTTCTGAAGAAGGAAATGGAGTGTAACGGCTTAACAATGCAGTCTGATATCAGGCTAGAATCTTCTAGAACAAAAACGATCAAGCAACAACAACGAAAGCTGTTGGACAATGTTTTAAATCCTGTAGCGCGGTTACACAGAGTAACCGTACCACCAGACTTCCAGCAGCTGTTAGTAATTAAAGAAGAAGTTCCCCCTGAGCTGCAGGAGTGGAGCCCCAGTCTGGACCAGGAGGCCACAGAGGTCCCACACATTAAAGAGGAACAGGAGGAACTCTGGATCAGTCAGGAGGGAGAGCAGCTTCAGGAGGACCCAGAGCCTCCACACATTAAAGAGGAACAGGAGGACCCAGAGCCCCCACACATTAAAGAGGAACAGGAGGACCCAGAGCCTCCACACATTAAAGAGGAACAGGAGGACCCAGAGCCTCCACACATTAAAGAGGAACGGGAGGACCCAGAGCCTCCACACATTAAAGAGGAACAGGAGGACCCAGAGCCTCCACACATTAAAGAGGAACAGCAGGACCCAGAGCCCCCACACATTAAAGAGGAACAGGAGGAACTCTCGATCAGTCAAGAGGGAGAGCAGCTTCAAGGGCTGGAGGAGGCTGATATCACCAAGTTCCCATTCACTGCTGTTCCTGTGAAGAGTGAAGATGAGGAAGAGAAACCTCAGTCCTCACAGCTTTATCAAAGCCAAACTGAGGAGAACAGAGAGGCAGAGCCTCTAGCCAGCACCTCAACTGAACAGGTGAAAACAGAAGCTGATGGAGAGGACTGTGGAGTATCAGAACCAGCCAGGAACTTATATTGTATACACTTATATCCAGCTAGTAATCCACAACCAACTAGTGGTGACAAGACTTCAGACTCTTCTGAGACTGAAGACAGTGATGATGAAAAGATGGAAACTAGTGAACTAGGTTTATACTCACAGAAAATCAGTAAAGTTCTTGGGAAGAAACACTTCACCTGCTCAGTTTGTGGTAAAGGATTTGGTATTGAAGCACACTTGAAGAGACACATGATAATCCACACAGGGGAGGAACAATTTAATTGCTCAGTCTGTGGTAAAGGTTTTGCTCTTAAGGAATACTTGAAGGCACACATGAAAGTCCACACAAGAGATAAACAATTTATTTGCTCTCTCTGTGGTAAAGCTTTTGGTCAGAAAAGAAGCTTGAAGATACACATGATAGTCCACACAGGCGATAAACATTTTATTTGCTCTCTCTGTGGTAAAGCTTTTGGTCAGAAAAGAAGCTTGAAGGTACACATGATAGTCCACACAGGAGATAAACAATTTCATTGCTCAGTCTGTGGTAAAGGTTTTGCTCTTAAGGAATACTTGAAGGCACACATGAAAGTCCACACAAGAGATAAACAATTTATTTGCTGTCTCTGTGGTAAAGCTTTTGGTCAGAAAAGAAGATTGAAGATACACATGATAGTCCACACAGGAGATAAACAATTTCATTGCTCAGTCTGTGGTAAAGGTTTTGGTGAAAAAGGAAGCTTGAAGTCACACATGATAATCCACACAGGAGATAAACAATTTCATTGCTCAGTCTGTGGTAAAGGTTTTGGTCGTAAAGATTGCTTGAAGTCACACATGATAGTCCACACAGGAGATAAACAATTTAATTGCTCAGTCTGTGGTAAAGGTTTTGGTCATAAGGCAAGCTTGAAGAGACACATGCTAGTCCACACAGGAGATAAACAATTTATTTGCTCAGTCTGTGGTAAAGGTTTTGGTCGTAAGCAACGCTTAAAGGAACACGTGATAGTCCACACAGGAGATAAACAATTTATTTGCTCAGTCTGTGGTAAAGGTTTTGGTCTTAAGAAAAGCTTGAAGAGACACATGGTACTCCACACAGGAGATAAACAATTTAATTGCCCAGTCTGTGGTAAAGGTTTTGGCCGTAAAGCAGACTTGAAGATACACATGATAGTCCACACAGGGGAGAAACAACTTCATTGCACACTCTGTGGTAAAGGTTTTCGTCTTGAGCAACACTTGAAGAGACACATGCTAATCCACACGGGAGATAAACAATTTATTTGCTCAGTCTGTGGTAAAGGTTTTGGTTGTAAAGGAGACTTGAAGAGACACATGATAGTCCACACAGGAGATCAATAATTTAATTGTTCAGTCTGTTGTAAAGGGTTTCGTCTTAAGCAACACTTGAAGACACACAGGAGATAAACAATTGAGATAAACAAATCGACTTTGCACACCACTAAGGCATGTGCATTTCTGTCTGTGGGGTGAAGTTGTGGAATGGTTTACCGGAGGAGTTAAAAGAAAGTAAAAATATTGTTCAGTTTAAGCGAAAGTTGAAACACTTTATACTGGAGAAATATAGAACTCATGGTTAACTGTCTTTCGATGATGTATAGTTCAAATGCTAAAAATGTATATATGACGTATAGATCAAATGCTTAAAAAAAAAAAATGCTTCCTGTTTTTGTTAATTTGTTTGTTTGTTTTTTTGTAATTAGACCATATGGAAAGTTTGTAATTTATAAGATGAACTGGGTTAGGGCATTTACAAGCTTATAGCTTCAGCCCTAACCTTTTCGGCCAGCATCGTATGTTTGTTTTGTTTTGCATGTTTGATTTTTGTGATGTGGCGCGAAATAAACTTCATTCATTCATTCATTCAATTTAATTGCTCAGTCTGTGGTAAAGGTTTTGGTTGTAAAAGAGACTTGAAGAGACACATGACAGTCCACACAGGTGGGTAAAGTCCTTGAAAGTTTGGGAAAAGTCATGACATTTTGTTGTGTTTAATGAAATTGTTACAGTCATGTAACATAACAGCAAATGTATTTTCTGTAGCTGTTGACATAACATAGTAGCTCTAATATGTGTTGATTTTAGTGCTTCTTCAGCACCCTTCCAAACAATTAAAGTGAATGCTGACCAAGTTTTAAATCAATTGTTAAAAAAACAAACCCAGAAAACATAAAATGCCTCCATACTGCTAGTCTGGCTTAATCCAAGTCTCCAGAAGCCCCGAGATGCCAAGTTGACTTGAAAAGACGTCATTTACACCTTGTTTTTAGCTGAAATCTCCACTGTAGCCATGAGCTTAAAGTTAAAGTGTAAACAGGACTTTCAGCTCGGCAGTGGATTCCAGCTAAAAACAGGACGTGAGTTGGATTATGCCAGACGAGCAGTAGCTATGGAGGCTTTTTTGAAAGTTGCTCACCATTCAATTGTTTAGAAGAATTCTGTAACTCTGTTTCCCTGGAAAACACCACAAATGTTTTGTGGAATAAAAAACTTCACCCAACCTTCCACCGGCATGGGGGTGAGTAGATAATGACTGAATTTTCATTTTTGGGTGAATTTATCCTTTATTAATATCAGTTAGGAGAATCATTATTTTGTGTACTTCAGATTTAAAAGTTACACTCATACGTACACACAACACACTCGCCTTACCTATTTAATATGTCAACACCATGTGAGATGGACGTAGATGAATTTGTTGTACGTTTCATTTATGAATGTACTGTATGTATGTTAGTTGTACTATACATGGGAGAAAGTAAATTCCTTTACTGTGGGCTGAGGTGTCACTGTGTTCTGAAACAGATCTTCAGAGGTCGCCATGTCAGTTTGGTGTATGAGCTGGCTATTGACTTGATTATATTTATATGTTTAGAATGTTGAACTAAACCATACATTTCAATGCAGGTTGGGGTGTGGTTTTCACAGGAGAATGTCACTTTATGTTTATCATTCAAGAGAGGTTTGTAGACCACCAATGACACTGTTTAGTATTGTTGCTGCAGGGAGGCCAAAATAAAGAGATGGTGCAATGTTTTGTCATTTTGATTTGTACAACAAACACTTCATAATAGTGAGAAACTGTAAAGGCTCTTGTCTTGTGAAGTGATGTATGTGAAGTAAAGCGTGCACACTACAAATCTGATTCGATATCTCACACTTATAATCAAAGTAAAGCCATTTAGATTACATTTAAATTGTAATATTCACACTAATAATTCCCTTTAAATTGACTTTGTGAATGATCAAATCTGACAATGGTGATTTATGAAAATATGAATTAATGTTCAGTATGTAACTGCTTCTAACAAAATTGTTGGTTTGGTGAAATGATGGTTCTTACAACCCTGCTGTGTTGTGAAGTGTAGTGCTACATTACAAAGAACACGCAATGAACCTTAACTCGTATACATGCAATAAAATCTTCTCAAAACAGAACTTAAATTATTACCGGTACATACTGGTCAGTTTTGTAATCCAGTGTGAGACTCGTCATATCTCACCGTCACCGCCTGTATCTGGCAATTTGTTTCTGGTTTGTGGTGCACTATTATCGTTCGCCCATAGAAAGATGGTTTTAATATGGTTTTAGTTGATTTTATTTTTATGGTTACATAGTGAGACAACTCACATCACATTGATTTACTATGATGCCTGTGTTTTCATTTATTTATTTTTATTATTATTTTTATTTTTAGCACAGACAGTTTCCGCATCTGCCGGATCTGGAAGAGTTTAAGGAGGTTAATGAGATCACCTCCATTAATAACTCTCTTAATTAATTTAAGGGGATTCACCATTAATTAACAGGCAAATTAATGTGAATTAATATAAATTAATGAAATTGTAAGGTTATTTTAACCTCATTAGCCCAGGCTGCTCTGGGGGTGTTCTCTTGCCTAGACAAACATATACCCCAAATAAATCAGGGTGGCTTCTCAACCATCAGGCCTATGTCTGGTCTTGTTTGAAATGTGAGAATCTATGGAATATCAATCACGTGCAAGTAAACCTGCATCTATTACTATTCCAGAGTAAATGGAGATGCAATAAAGTGAAAAAAATATTTTCAACCTTGCCTAGTGAATAATCTAATTTTAAAATGCAATATCTATCACCATTATAACCAAGATGCCACAAATAATAATGCTGCTATTGCCATACTCCTTGACTACAACTGTAACTGTAAAGTTGATCAAAATACACTAAAACGCACCATTTATGAAACAATTCTATTAAATATTCAGGCGCTCTGCATGTTATTTTTGCCCACATAACAGTTAGAGTTTGACTTTTTACTGGGAATTTAACTTCTAAACACTACTTATTTAGATATACATGCTACAAATGACATGAATCTTGCAAAAGCATTGAAATAGTTATAAAAGCAATGAATATGGCTCTGTATTCAATATTTCTTATTCTGCAACATGCTTTTCAGGCAACTTCACGTCAGCCTATGGCCTATACTTCAGTATCACGTCACATATCTGTCTCTTCTACAGCTGAACCGTTTGGGTTTGACCAAGTAAAACAATTTTTATAAGCATTTTACGAAATGTAGATGGAAAAATGAATGGCGGATGAAGCCCCTCCCTGGTTTGTATGCTTAACCCGGAAGTGGGTGTGACTTTGGCAGCCGAGGAGTAATCAGTGCTCGTTGACTACACCTGTGCAGGTCTCAGCTGTAGCCTACATAAGCTGGCTGTGACTACACTCTGTCTCTTACCCTCTCTCAGTCTCAACCACTGACACGGTCTCTCTCAGTCTCAACCACTGACACGGTAGGCCTAGTCCCTCTCTCAACCACTGAAACAGGTAGGCCTAGTCCACTTTGGTGTTTTACACCAGACTACACTACTTGTTTTCAGTCAGCCATGCACCAGTGATTATACTGGTTAACACATCCCATCCTCATTTGATGTAGGCTAATTTATTACCCTTAACGTTGGTTATTATGTCTGCTTTACCTGTGACTTACCCCTTGTTTCTTCCTCCCCAGAGTGCGTTCAAGTCCTTTCAGTAGAGTGTCTTTGTCTTTATTTAAGATCCCATTAGCAGCTATAGTGTAAGTCCTTTCACATCTTTATATTTTCAGGAATGTTCTATATCTTTGCCTTTGTGGGAAGAATGGCCGCGCATGTGTTTGTCTGTGGCTAGCACTATTGAGTTTGTGCTTGTGTGAACAACATTGTCTTCATTTGTTTGTCATGCCTTATGGTGACTACCGTTTAATTTACAAACCTTCATGTTTGACTGAATCACTGCCCAATGCTCATCATGCCAAGCTAATTGTTTTAATATAGTCTATATTAAGACTAGACTCTCTTTGTCTAGTCTGCCATCGTTGCTCACAGAGGCAGAGCCGTAGCCTGGGTAAACCCAGCCCCCATGTGACCTGCTCTCAGACCTCTGGTTCTCAGTCACATAGTGACTGAGAACTCTGAGAGCAGGTCACGTGGGGGCTGGGTTTACCCAGGCTAGCAGAGCCGGGTCCTGTCTTGTGACGCAAGGATAAACCCTCAAGCAGCAAATTATGTGAGTGAAGTTATGACTTATGACTGACGTGAATAAAAATGTCTAGTATCCTGCTCTACTGAACACGTCTGGTGTTGCAGTATCGTCAATTAAAAATCCTTTACTAACCATTTTGTTCACAATGAAGACTGCAGCTTAATAATTCAGAGTGCTAAAGTCACGCCTTCTTCCGCATTCAGCATATTACTACATTCAGGATTTCAAATGCTTAGGTTTACTTGGTCAAATGAACTGATTCAGCTACAGTGTATATTTACAATGGAATCAGGAGAAACATAACATTTCACTGGACCAAAATGAAAATCTTAAAAAAAATAGGCATAACTTTTAAATTTTGGTCCAAGTGCATCTCATGACTCTAAATGTTTGCATTGCTTGGGACTCAGTAAAACGCTTTTCTATGGGTAAAATGAATCACTCAGTGCATATGTGGAAGGAGGCAGGACTTTGGCACTCTACTCTCAAGTCATCATGAAATAATGACTTGACTTCAGGGCGGCTTTAGCTCGGGTCAGCCAATGACGCAAGGGTTGGCGGTTCGATCCCCGCTCCCTCCCAGCTGTTAATTGTTGTGTCCCTGGGCAAGACACTTAACCCTCCTTGCCTGGTATGATTGGTATGAATGTAAGACATGAATGGTATGATTGGTATGAATGTTGACATGAATGATGATGGTGGTTCGGAGGGACCGTTGAGCGCCAATGTGTGGCTGCCACGCTTCTGAACCACCGGTACGAATGGTGTGAACGAATAATGATTCTGTGTAAGCGCTTTGAGCCTTGGAAAGGCGCTATATAAATCCAATCATTATTATTATTCTGCCTGGACAGGTTGTCCATGACGAACATGTGGAGGAACGCTGCTAGCGTGGCCCTCAGAAGGCATCAAGACGAAGCCCACATCTTAGATGCCTTCATCATCCGACACTACGGCCCCACAGCATTCCTCCTGAAGGACAGGGCACAGGACAGGACCTTCAGGGTAATTACTTTGCATTTCAGGCTGCATTGAGTACCACAAGAAGAGTCCTAGACCTGCGTGAGACCAGGATGTTGGCAATACCGGTTCCCTCATGTCACAGTCATGGGGTTTCAGGTTAAATGGCTGAAAAAGCTCTGGTTAACAAGCTTCTGAAACTGAGATCATCTTCACAAATTTAACACCACTTTTTGGATGAGTCAATGTTTTTTACAAATGTCAGAAAACTCACCAAAGCTCATAACTGTAGTGCCGTTTTGTGAAGGTCCCCTTACTGAACACAAGGTTGGCCGTTTTCATAAACTTTTTGTTAAGCACAGACATATAGGTATTTAACCAAAATGCCATACAAGAAATCTTGATTTTTGGAGATGAGGGAACCAGGAAGTACATGATTTCTGGGTGAATGGCATAAGTCATCCTTGTGGTACTCTATTGCTTCTCAACAAACGGTTGTTGCTTTGAGTCTACTTTTTCAACGGGTCGTCTAAAATACCTGTATTGATGCATTTTCTTAACAGGTGTCTCTGGGCGACCCCCACACGTGTACCTGTCTTGTGTTCCTCCGAGAGCTGGAGCCATGCAAGCACATCTGCTGGTATGACACAATATGATAGTCTTGAAGTGTATTTTTAGCCAGCCAACCAATCTCTCTTCACACACTTGGTTGCAATAGACCCTTTTCACAGGGGCCATTGTGTCGAAGGCAGAATAAACACGGGTGCACGCAAAACACTAATTTTCCAAATTCCAATCATGGAAGTTGGAAACCCTCATTAGTCTTTTGCTTGCACCCGTTTACCCTGCCTTTTCCACACAAAATGGCCCCATGAGAAGGGTCTAAAAGTGTAGGCTACTACAGTTTTTGTTCAGATTACTTGGGTCATGCGAAGTAGAGAACCACCTATGATATTTGCCTGAAAGATCTAATGGCTTTAGGTTAAGATGGCAGTTGCTAGTCTAAACGCCTCGCATTATTTCAAGTTAGCCCAACACTAGAAAGGATTTCTAACCCTTTTCCATTTCATTACAGGGTTTTCATGCGGGAACTACAAATCCCCATCAATGACCGCTGTAAGTTGAACATATGAATTGTAGACTTTCTTTTAAATCCAGTAATCGTGTCATGATGATCCCAATCTCCCCTCGGGATCAATACGTTTTCTGAACTACAGTTTTGTAAAGTAGATTTAAGAGTCCAGAGCATTGGCACTTCCTGTTCCTGTGTGTAAAATTCATGGGATTTTTGTATGGGGCTTTGGGTTAAATGCTAGGTCTGTGGTTAAAGGAACAGTCCACAGATTTTCAACCAGCTTTGTATCATTACAAACTCTGTACTATATCCGAAACCTGTTTGGCAGGCGTTCATTTACTTGACACTAAGATTTTGAGTTGTGGAGAACTCGGATCAACTCTAAATAACTGCAAACTAATGACTGCAAAACTGTTTAGTTGTCTCATACAGAGCTTGAAGTGTAAGCCAACCCAGAGCTAGATCTACTCCAAACAATTGCCAACAACCAGCGCTGGGCATTTTCAAAGAACTGACATAAATATTGAGATTGCTTTAAAAGGACTATGCTCTATAGACTGTTTTCAGAGGGGGCTAGTGGGAAGCCAGATGTCGGCGATCCTCCGGAGACGCGGTCCCAGCAACGCGGCCCTGGCAGGTCGCGTTGCGCCCTTGCGTGTGGCGGCTCCAGCGCAGGGAGGACCGGGCGCTGCCCCGACATCGCCGACACCACGAAGCCCCCCGAGAGAGCAGAGCCCAGCCCAGCGACCGCAAAGCCCGAGACTGCCAAGTCCGGGTCGCGGCGCTGTGCAGAGTCCTCTTGCACTGCTGGAGGAGGTGCTGGAGCGCCTGGAGGTGCTGGAGGAGGTGCTGAACGCCAGAGGGAGGGTCGCCCCTCAGCTCCCCGCCCGCCCCACAGCAGTGGCCCGTCCTGCACGCGGTAGGCTATGCTGTCTTCCACAACTTTTTTTTTTTTTTAATAGTGTCCCACAAAATCAAATGACTTTTCCAAGCCTTGTGCATTCATACAGTGACTGCATTTCCAGAAGCTGCTTCTTTTGACTGGATCAGTAATGATACAACTCTTTTTGTAGGTGCTGCGGGCGGAGGAGAAGCTGCAGTCACTGCCTGGAGGGACCGTCTGAGGCCTGGGGACCATCCCACCCCAACCAGGCAGTGACTGCACTACTTTTAATACTTGTGTGTTTTTTAACTGTTTTAATTTTTGTTTTAATAAAAGGTGTATTCTTGGAAACGTAGTAAAGCTTCTGAACTGGTATTTGTAGTGCACAAAAAGGAAAGATGTAAACGCTTTACCATCATTATAGAGGTAAACAAGAGTTGCCCATTTTTGGTAAAGGAAATCCCCTAATCAATGGCTAGCGATGCAAGAGGAGCACAATACAAATGCATTCAGTGAGACTTACTTGAAGAGGCTCAGTGGTAGGCTTATTTTGTCAGCACAAACTCAATATACCGCTCCTTACAGTTAGAATATAGCGGCTCAATAGCAATGTACTTTCGTCTGAGTGACTACGTCCTCGATGTGTTTTCTACATAGACTTTGCTGCAGTCTTTCAGTCTTGTCTTTGTTGTTGTACACGTTGACCATCTACACAGCTTCTAACATGATGTTGCCAGTGGCACAATGGTGTGCTTCATTTGGCTCGACGACTGCCATCGCATCTTTCGGTAGAAGAAAGACTGACTCGGATGTGACCTCATTGTTGACTCGATATTTCACTTGGGTAGAATACTTTTAAATTTTGATAGTTTAAAATTTGGTTGACCTCCCCAAAACCATCACATGTGGTCAGCACCAGTGCATGGTGACACAGCAAGAAGGTCCTGGGTTCGATTCCCACCTGGGAGGGTGTGTCCTACCTCCTAGTTGTGCCTCTTGTCAAATATGGCCTGTGTGGAGTTTGCTTGTTCTCCCTGTGCTCCCCTGGAGTTTCCTCCATATGACACCCCCATCCCCCAAAAAACATGCAAGAAGATGGCTGCCTGACCAGCGACGATGACACGATGGGAGGCCGTGCTGAAAGCTGCCCCTTTGAGGAAAGGACATGCCTTATCTGGGTTAAACAGTATTTCACCAGCCTCTGTGTGGCTGCAATGCATGTGTGGGTTCCTGGTTTGTCCATCCAGTTGTCTTTCATTTGAAAAGTTTCTTCAAACATCTTACTGCAAGGCAAAAAATATACTTCACTCTGTGCTTAAGACACATTTCTTAGTGAACTTTCCTAAGATTTAAAGGGGGGGGGGTGTGAACTTAAACACCCTGCTAATTTTCAACCCGCTTTGTATGATTAGAACATCAGTATATCAGAAAACTAAACCGTTTTGAAGTCATTCATTTGGTTTGACACAGACACAAGCAGAGAGCGATGTGTGTGTCACATATTTGGAGACCTGTGTTCCAGACCAGGGGGGTGTATCTGTAACTCCCAGGGGTCATCAAGTTTCTGGAGCCATATATTTGCATAATCTTGTGTGATAACTTGTTTTGATAGCCGGTCTCTTGGATAATGGAATGTTTTTTGGTGCATGTGTGTATTTGTGTAAATTATTTTATTTATATATTCACTGTAGCTACTTATTACGTTAGTTTTGCTACTCTCCTACTCAAGGATAATTTCTGGGTTTTAATTAGAAGCGGACAAAAAGGGTTTCTGGGGATTTACGGTGACAGCTGATTTCAACTCCTTGTATTACACCCCCCCCCCCACACACACACACACACACACACACACACACACAGTGACATTTGAATATATGCATTGAAATATAGTTATACATACACACACACACACACACACTGACATTTGAATATCATATGCATTGAAATATAGTTATACATTACCTGATCTATTGAGTCAAAAAAATAAATCTTGTTTTCTCACTCAATAATTACCATTATTTTTAGCTCATCGTTAAACAGATGTATGCATTTTCACAACTCTTGAATTTATTTTATTTTATTGAGGATGAATTAAAATATGATGCACAGATCATATACATACAATATACAGTCATAGATTATAAAACCTCTCCATCTATCTTATTTCTCCATTTTAAAAACCAATTGACATTGGAACCTTCCATCCTCTCGGCAATATGTGTATAAAAGTGGTGGGTGGACACACGGCTATTGTTTAACTGCTTATCAAAAACCACACAAGACCAGTTTGTTAAAAAATAAAATGGGTATCTTGAAACAAAGCTCATTAGCTCATTTCACATCAAATACCAAGCTTGAATTAATTCATCTGGAATTGTGCTGACATCTATTGGCTGTTATCATGTCGGCCTGAAAAAGTGTCCGCTCAAAATGGAACAGAATGACAAAAAAATCAACAGAATAAATTAGAAAATAGCTTCACATAACAGCTTTGAAAGCAAATCACCCTCAGGTTGATTTCTTCCGCTTCAAGGCCGCTATGAGGTCGTGTGTGTGTGTGTGTGTGTGTGTGTGTGTGTGTGTGTGTGTGTGTGTGTGTGTGTGTGTGTGTGTGTGTGTGTGTGTGTGTGTGTGTGTGTGTGTGTGTGTGTGTGTGTGTGTGAGGGAGAGAGGAGAGAGAGAGAGGAGATTTAGATTGTAAGTCGATTGTGTGTTTCACACTCCGGACCAGAAGATGGCGGTAATGCACCAATAAGCTGGATGCCAACCGCCGTAAAATAAAACAAGAAGAAGAAGAAGAGGCGGAAGCAGAACAAGAAACGTTTGACGAGATGGCGGCCTTTGTGTGTTTTTCTTGAGCGAGGTACCGTCTACCTTACCGATGTTTTCCCCTTTCATTCGTTCAGTTTAGAACTGTAATTGACCAACAGAAGACTCTGTATGTGTGGATGATATTTTATCACGGATATATAACTGGAGCCGAGGCTCCGTTTAGCACTGAGAGAGGAAGAAGCTCATCGTATGGACTCAGATGAATGGTTTTGTTAGCTGTGAAGCTAATGGAGCTAAGGCTGTTGGAGCTTTGACGTTGGTCAGTAAACCTTTTCATGATACAGTTCCCGTGTCACTGTATGGAAATGTCTCATGTCCAAAACCTAACAGCGTTGGTGAACTAATACGCTAGCGACTAACTGTGGCTGTTGAGATATTTGGGCTGTTTGAAAGAAGATAGCAGCATACGAGGAGGAAGCTTCTTTGCCTGAGTCCAGACCTTCAGATCTCCCCAATCCACTGAGTTGACTGCTTCTGAAGAAGGAAATGGAGTGTAACGACTTAACAATGCAGTCTGATATCAGGCTAGAATCTTCAAGTTCAAAAACGATCAAGCAACAACAACAGAAGCTGTTGGACAGTCAGGAGGGAGAGCAGCTTAAGGAGGACCCACAGCCCCCAGACATTAAAGAGGAACAGGAGGACCCAGACCCCCCACACATTAAAGAGGAACAGGAGGAACTCTGGATCAGTCAGGAGGGAGAGCAGCTTCAGGAGGACCCAGAGCCCCAACACATTAAAGAGGAACGGGAGGAACTCTGGATCAGTCAGGAGGGAGAGCCGCTTCAAGGGCTGGAGGAGGCTGATATCACCAAGTTCCCATTCACTATTGTTCCTGTGAAGAGTGAAGATGAGGAAGAGAAACCTCAGTCCTCACAGCTTCATCAAAGCCAAACTGAGGAGAACAGAGAGGCACAGCCTCTAGCCAGCATCTCAACTGAACAGATGAAAACAGAAGCTGATGCAGAGGACTGCGGAGTATCAGAACCAGCCAGGAACTTATATTGTATACACTTATATCCAGCTAGTAATCCACAACCAACTAGTGATGACAAGACTTCAGACTCTTCTGAGACTGAAGACAGTGATGTTGAAAGGATGGAAACTAGTGAACCTCAGTCTGGTTTATACTCACAGAAAAACAGTGAAGTTCTTGGGAAGAAACACTTCACCTGCTCAGTTTGTGGTAAAGGATTTGGTCAGAAAGGAAGCTTGAAGAAACACATGATAGGCCACACAGGAGATAAACATTTTATTTGCTCAGTCTGTGGTAAAGGTTTTGGTCGGAAAGGAAACTTGAAGACACACATGATAGTCCACACGGGAGATAAACAATTTAATTGCTCAGTCTGTGGTAAAGGTTTTGGTCTTAAGCAAAACTTGAAGTCACACATGATAGTCCACACAGGAGATACACAATTTCTTTGCTCAGTCTGTGGTAAAGGTTTTCGTCACAAAGCAAACTTGAAGGAACACATGATAATCCACACAGGAGATAAACAATTTAATTGCTCAGTCTGTGGTAAAGGTTTTGGTCTTAAGCAACACTTAAAGAGACACATGATAGTCCACACAGGAGATAAACAATTTAATTGTGCCATCTGTGGTAAAGGTTTTGGTCTTAAGCAACACTTGAATCAACACATGATAGTCCACACAGGAGATAAACAATTTAATTGCACAGTCTGTGGTAAAGTTTTTGGTGAAAAAGGATACTTGAAGAAACACATGATAATCCACACAGGAGATAAACAATTTAATTGCTCAGTCTGTGGTAAAGGTTTTGGTCGTAAAGATTGCTTGAAGTCACACATGATAGTCCACACAGGAGATAAACAATTTATTTGCTCTCTCTGTGGTAAAGCTTTTGGTCAGAAAAGAAGCTTGAAGATACACATGATAGTCCACACAGGAGATAAACAATTTCATTGCTCAGTCTGTGGTAAAGGTTTTGGTCAGAAAGGAAGCTTGAAGATACACATGCGAGTCCACACAGAAGATAAACAATTTCATTGCTCAGTCTGTGGTAAAGGTTTTGGTCAGAAAGGAAACTTGAAGAGACACATGACAGTCCACACAGGTGGGTAAAGTCCTTGAAAGTTTAGTAAAAGTCATGACATTTTGTTGTGTTTAATGAAATTGTTATGTAACAATGTAATGTAACATAACAGCAAATTTATTTTCTGTAGCTGTTGACATAACATAGTAGCTCTAATATGTGTTGATTTTAGTGCTTCTTCAGCATTCTTCCAAACAATTCAAGTGAATGGTGACCATCTTTTAAATAAAAACAAAAACAAAAACAAAACAGAGAACATAAAATGCCTCCATACTGCTAGTCTGGCGTAATCCAAGTCTCCAGAAGCCCCGAGATGCCAAGTTGACTTGCAAAGACGTAATTTAAAGTGAAAACGGGACTTTCAGCTCGACAGTGGATTCCAGCTAAAAACAGGATGTGACTTGGATTACGCCAGACGAGCAGTAGCTATGGAGGCTTTTTTGAAAGATGCTCACCATTCAATTGTTTAGAAGAATTCTGTAACTCTGTTTCCCTGGAAAACGCCACAAATGTTTTGTGGACTAAAAAACTTCACCCAACCTTCCACCAGCATGGGGGTGCGTAGATAATGACTGAATTTTCATTTTTGGGTAAATTTATCCTTTATTAATATCAGTTATGAGAATCATTATTTTGTGGACTTCAGATTTAAAAGTTACACTCATACGTACACACAACACACTCGCCTTATCTATTTAATATGTCAACAACACCATGTGAAATGGACGTAGATGAATTTGTTGTACCTTTCATTCATGAATGTACTGTATGTATGTTAGTTGTACTATACGTACAAATGGGAGAAAGTAAATTCCTGTACTGTGGGCTGAGGTGGCACTGTGTTCTGAAACAGATCTTCATAGGTCGCCATGTCAGTTCGGTGTATGAGCTGGCTATTGACTTGATTATATATATGTTTAGAATGTTGAACTAAACCATACATTTCAATGCAGGTCCCCAACCTGCATTGAAATGTCTGGTTTTGTTCAACATTCTAAACATGTGGTTTTCACAGGAGAATGTCACTTTCTGTTCTTTTATTATTCTTAAGGTTGCATGTGTCTGACATGGAGTAGCATTCAAGAGAGGTTTGTAGACCACCAATGACACTGTTTAGTATTGTTGCTGCAGGGAGGCCAAAAAAAAGAGACTGTGCAATGTTTTGTAATTTTAATTTGTACAACAAATACTTCATAATAGTGGGAAACTGTAAAGGCTCTTGTCTTGTGAAGTGATGTATGTGAAGTAAAGCGTGCACACTCCAAATCTGATTGGAGATCTCACACTACTATATAAAAGTAAAGCCATTTAGATTACATTTAAATTGTAATATTCACACTAATAATTACCTTTAAATTGACTTTGTGAATTATCAAATCTGATCACGGTGATTTATGAAAATATGAATTGATGTTCAGTATGTAACTGTTTCTAACAAAATTGTTGGTTTGGTGAAATGATGGTTGTTCTTACAACCCTGCTGTGTTGTGAAGTGTAGTGCTACATTACAAAGAACACGCAATGAACCTTAACTCGTATACACGCAATAAAATCTTCTCAAAACAGAACGTAAGAGTTATTTATGATTCAAAGAATCCCTAGAATTAGACATGATCTCACATCTATTTTTTTTCCAATAAAATATGAATTTTGCATAGTATAGTATAGTGGAAACAATATGCTATACTGGATGAAAATGATGCATATTAACCGAAATCGCCATGGAAAAAGGGTGGTTTTTGGACATCTTCATTTGTCCTTCCTTGTACATGTTTTTAATAGCCTATATAAAAAACAACATAATTTAATGTATTTGTTTCTCTTATTGTTACCACATAACCTCTGTGTGTGTGTGTGTGTGTGTGTGTGTGTGTGTGTGTGTGTGTGTGTAAATATTGTGTCTGATGCAGTCCATAACATCATGCCTGCTAGTGCAGTACTGTATAAGCACAGTAGAGTGGTACCAGAGTGGTTTGGGTCTGCCTGTGATGTCTTTGCTAATATCCCCAATACACCCGACGCTGTTTTTGTTGACACCAGCCATAAGCAGGTGCTGATGCTAGAGGTAGGCTGTGTCTTCGACCTGTACATGGACCAGGCATTCCAAGACAAATATATAAAATACCAACCACTACTCGAGACCATCACGAGCCTAGGTTATACCTGTAGATACAGTGTGCTTATATTTGGAAGCCTGGGACATGTACATAAATGCACCATGAGAGGCCTGCAGATTGCTGGCCTGACAAGAGCAAGAGCCAAACAAACTGTCAAATATTGCTCTGTCTCAGCAATTATTGGCAGTCTAGCAGTGTGGAGAAGGAGGTGCTATGTGTATCCATAAGTGCTCAGTACTAATTGACCCTGATATATTTGTTTCCCTGTTTATGAAATGTAATTTGTGGAACCAAATAAAGTATTTAAAATGTGTGTGTGTGTGTGTGTGTGTGTGTGTGTGTGTGTGTGTGTGTGTGTGTGTGTGTGTGTGTGTGTGTGAGTGAGAGAAAGGGAGAGAAGGGATTTAGATTGTAAATCGATTGTGTGTGTCACACTCCGGACCAGAAGATGGCGGTAATGCACCAATAAGCTGGATGCCAACCGCCGTAAAACAAAACAAGAAGAAGAAGAGGCGGAAGCAGAACAAGAAACGTTTGACGCGATGGCGGCCTTTGTGTGTAAATATTCGTGAGCGAGGTACCGTCTACCTTACCGATGTTTTCCCCTTTCATTCGTACAGTTTACAACTGTAATTGACCAACAGAAGACTCTGTATGTGTGGAGGATATTATCACGGATAAACTGGAGCCGAGGCTCCGTTTAGCACTGAGAGAGGAAGAAGCTAATCGTATGGACTCAGATTAATGGTTTCGTTAGCTGTGAAGCTAATGGAGCTAAGGCTGTTGGAGCTTTGACATTGGTCAGTAAACCTTTTCATGATACAGTTCCCGTGTCACTGTATGGAAATGTCTCATGTCCAAAACCTAACAGCGTTGGTGAACTAATACGCTAGCGACTAACTGTGGCTGTTGAGATATTTGGGCTGTTTGAAAGAAGATAGCAGCATATGAGGAGGACGCTTATTTGCTTGAGTCCAGACCTTCAGATCTCCCCAATCCACTGAGTTGACTGCTTCTGAAGAAGGAAATGGAGTGTAACGACTTAACAATGCAGTCTGATATCAGACTAGAATCTTCAAGTTCAAAAACGATCAAGCAACAACAACGAAAGCTGTTGGACACTGTTTTAAATCCTGTAGTGCGGTTACACAGAGTAACCGTACCTCCAGACTTCCAGCAGCTGTTAGTAATTAAAGAAGAAGTTCCCCCTGAGCTGCAGGAGTGGAGCCCCAGTCTGGACCAGGAGGCCACAGAGCTCCCACACATTAAAGAGGAACAGGGGGAACTCTGGATCAGTCAGGAGGGAGAGCAGCTTCAGGAGGACCCAGAACCCCCACACATTAAAGAGGAACAGGAGGAACTCTGGATCAGTCAGGAGGGAGAGCAGCTTCAGGAGGACCCAGAACCCCCACACATTAAAGAGGAACAGGAGGAACTCTGGACCAGTCGGGAGGGAGAGCAGCTTCAAGGGCTGGAGGAGGCTGATATATCCAAGTTCCCATTCACTGCTGTTCCTGTGAAGAGTGAAGATGAGGAAGAGAAACATCAGTCCTCACAGCTTCATCAAAGCCAAACTGAGGAGAACAGAGAGGCAGAGCCTCTAGCCAGCACCTCAACTGAACAGGTGAAAACAGAAGCTGATGGAGAGGACTGTGGAGTATCAGAACCAGCCAGGAACTTAGATTGTATACACTTATATCCAGCTAGTAATCCACAACCAACTAGTGATGACAAGACTTCAGACTCTTCTGAGACTGAAGACAGTGATGATGAAAAGATGGAAACTAGTGAACCTCAGTCAGGTTTATACTCACAGAAAATCAGTAAAGTTCTTGGGAAGAAACACTTCACCTGCTCAGTTTGTGGTAAAGGATTTGGTATTGAAGCACACTTGAAGAGACACATGATAATCCACACAGGGGAGGAACAATTGAATTGCTCAGTCTGTGGTAAAGGTTTTGCTCTTAAGGAATACTTGAAGGCACATATGATAATCCACACAGGAGATAAACAATTTAATTGCTCAGTCTGTGGTAAAGGTTTTAGTCATAAAGCAAGCTTGAAGAGACACATGCTAGTCCACACAGGAGATAAACAATTTATTTGCTCAGTCTGTGGTAAAGGTTTTGGCAGTAAAGGAGACTTGAAGACACACATGATAGTCCACACAGGAGATAAACAATTTAATTGCTCAGTCTGTGGTAAAGGGTTTGGTTGTAAAGGAGGCTTGAAGAAACACATGATAATCCACACAGGAGATAAACAATTGAATTGCTCACTCTGTGGTAAAGGTTTTGGTCTTAAGGAACACTTGAAGAGACACATGATAGTCCACACAGGAGATAAACAATGTATTTGCTCAGTCTGTGGTAAAGGTTTTGGTCGTAAAGGAGACTTGAAGATACACATGATAATCCACACAGGAGATAAACAATTTAATTGCTCAGTCTGTGGCAAAGGTTTTGGTCTTAAGCAACGCTTGAAGACACACATGATAGTCCACACTGGAGATAAACAATTTAATTGTACAGTCTGTGGTAAAGGTTTTGGTCATAAAGCAAGCTTGAAGACACACATGATAGTCCACACAGGAGATAAACAATTTATTTGCTCTGTCTGTGGTAAAGGTTTTGGTCATGAAGCAAACTTGAAGAAACACATGATAGTCCACACAGGAGATAAACAATGTATTTGCTCAGTCTGTGGTAAAGGTTTTGGCCGTAAAGGAGACTTGAAGACACACATGATAGTCCACACAGAAGATAAACAATTTAATTGCACAGTCTGTGGTAAATGTTTTGGTCAGAAAGGAAGCTTGAAGACACACATGATAGTCCACACAGGAGATAAACAATTTAATTGCTCAGTCTGTGGTGAAGGGTTTCGTCTTAAGCAACACTTGCAGAGACACATGATAATCCACACAGGAGATAAACAATGTATTTGCTCAGTCTGTGGTAAAGGTTTTGGTTGTAAAGGAGACTTGAAGAAACACATGATAGTCCACACAAGTGGTTAAAGTCCTTGAAAGTTTAGGAAAAGTCATGACATTTTGTTGTGTTTAATGAAATTGTTACAGTCATGTAACAATGTAATGTAACATAACAGCAAATTTATTTTCTGTAGCTGTTGACATAACATAGTAGCTCTAATATGTGTTGATTTTAGTGCTTCTTCAGCATTCTTCCAAACAATTCAAGTGAATGGTGACCAACTTTTAAATCAAATGTTAAAAAAACAAACCCGAAACATTAAATGCCTCCATACTGCTAGTCTGGCTTAATCCAAGTCTCCAGAAGCCCTGAGATGCCAAGTTGACTTGAAAAGACATCATTTACACCTTGTTTTCAGCTGAAATCTCCACTGTAGCCATGAGCTTAAAGTTAAAGTGAAAACAGGACTTTCAGCTCGACAGTGGATTCCAGCTAAAAACAGGACGTGACTTGGATTACGCCAGACGAGCAGTAGCTATGGAGGCTTTTTTGAAAGTTGCTCACCATTCAATTGTTTAGAAGAATTCTGTAACTCTGTTTCCCTGGAAAACACCACAAATGTTTTGTGGACTAAAAAACTTCACTCAACCTTCCACCGGTATGGGGGTGCATAGATAACTGAATTTTCATTTTTGGGTGAATTTATCCTTTACTATTATCAGTTATGAGAATCATTATTTTGTGGACTTTAAAAGTTACTCATACATACACACAACACACTCGCCTTACCCTATTCAATATGTCAACACCATGTGAGATGGACGTAGATGAATTTGTTGTACGTTTAATTTATGAATGTATGTTAGTTGTACTATATGTACAAATGGGAGAAAGTAAATTCCTGTACTGTGGGCTGAGGTGTCACTGTGTTCTGAAACAGATCTTCAGAGGTCGCTATGTCAGTTCTGTGTATGAGCTGACTATTGACTTGATTATATTTATATGTTTAGAATGTTGAACAAAACCATACATTTCAACACATGTTGGGGTGTGGTTTTCACAGCAGAATGTCACTTTCTGTTCTTTTATTCATTAAGGTTGCATGTGTCTGACATGGAGTAGCATTCAAGAGAGGTTTGTAGACGACCAATGACACTGTTTAGTATTGTTGCTGCAGGGAGGCCAAAAAAAAAGACGGTGCAATGTTTTGTAATTTTAATTTGTACAACAAACACACTTCATAATAGTGGGAAACTGTAAAGGCTCTTGTCTTGTGAAGTGATGTATGTGAAGTAAGGCGTGCACACTACAAATCTGATTGGATATCTCACACTATTATATAAAAGTAAAGCCATTTAGATTACATTTAATTGTAATATTCACACTAATAATTACCTTTAAATTGACTTTGTGAATGATAAAATCTGACGATGGTGATTTATGAAAATATGAATTGATGTTCAGTATGTAACTGCTTCTAACAAAATTGTTGGTTTGGTGAAATGATGGTTGTTCTTACAACCCTGCTGTGTTGTGAAGTGTAGTGCTACATTACAAAGAACACGCAATGAACCTTAACTCGTATACACGGCACGCAATAAAATCTTCTTCAAAGAATCCATAGAATTAAACCAAAGACACGATCTGATATCTACTCTTTTATTTGCAATACAATATGCATTTTGCATATAGTGGAAACAATATGCTATACTGGATGATAATGATGCATATTAACAGAAATCGCCATGCAAAAAGGGTGGTTTTTGGACACCTTCATTTGTCCTCCCTCGTACATGTTTGTAATAGCCTATATATAAAAAACAAAATAATTTAATGTATTTGTTTCTCTTATTGTTACCACATAACTTACGTGTGTGTGTGTGTGTGTGTGTGTGTGTGTGTGTGTGTGTGTGTGTGTGTGTCTGTCTGTCTGTCTGTCTAAGAGAGAGAAGGGATTTATTTTCTCAAAACAGAACGCAAGAGTTATTTATGATTCAAAGAATCCCTAGAATTAAACCAAAGACACAATCTCATATCTACTTTTTCATTTGCAATAAAATATTAATTTTGCATGCTATACTGGATGAAAATTATGCATATTAACACAACTTTATATGTATTTGTTTCTCTTATTGATTCCACATAACCTGTTTACACGTGTGTGTGTGTGTGTGTGTGTGTGTGTGTGTGTGTGTGTGTGTGTGTGTGTGTGTGTGTGTGTGTGTGTGTGTGTGTGTGAGAGAGAGAGAGAGAATGGATTTAGATTGTAAATCGATTGTGTGTTTCACACTCCGGACCAGAAGATGGCGGTAATGCACCAATAAGCTCGATGCCAACCGCCGTAAAACAAAACAAGAAGAAGAGGAGGAGGAAGAAGAAGCAGAGCAAAAACAACCGGAGAGGGAAAAGGGACAAACTAACCAAAGTAATGTCATTTGCATGGAAAAGAAGCAATTCCTGGCTTTCATAGCCATGGTTATAAACTGTGCTGCTAATTTGAGTGGGAAGACGGAGAGGATTGAGATGGTGCTTGACGCTGCTAAGAGGTTCTTAAATGTGGTGGATGTATCTGGAACACAGATCGATAAAATACTGAGGGATGCTTTTGCGGAAACTCGGACAACTGGGTCTGAGTGACAGTATGGACAATAATATATTAGTAACTGGAGCACGTTGGGGGGTGGTGGACACTATTTTTTTTTTTATTATTTTTTCATAATTGATTGATATCTTTCACCTGCGGAGGGCAGTAAGACGCCAAGTCTTAAACTACACTGCTGAAAATCTGAAAGAAGAAGACCTGAGAGGCAGCAATGTCAAAGAACTTTTATGGAAAGAACTGAAAGCTCCATATTGCCCCATTGCAACATCAGCGCCCAGCAGCCTCCGCCATTTTTTATTTTTGGAAGCGTGACAGCGCCAAAAGAACCTCGCACAGGCTCGCAGTGGTCAGCTGCGGTAGCGCGGGCCCCTATAATCAGCCTCTCTAAACAGTAACTCAACGGGAGAACACTCTAAATTTCGTGGATTCACATCTTTTCTGGGCGTACTGCAAATCTTGACTGAAGTGGTGTAGTGCAGGGATGTAAAACAACAACCATATTGTGGAAACTAAGCAAAATGTTTCGTTTTCTTTGTTTAGTTTTTTCAAGATAAATAGCTAATGCGGCTGTCGTCCACTCCGTCAGAAGTGTGTTGCCGTGGTTTTAACCTCGGGTCCTTTGCATTTACTATTTATCTTGAAAAAACTAAAAGAAAAAAACTAAAAATTTTGCTTAGTTTCCACAATATGGTTGTTGTTTTACATCCCTGCACTACACCACTTCAATCAAGATTTACAGTACGCCCAGAAAAGATGTGAATCCACGAAATTTAGAGTGTTCTCCCGTTGAGTTACTGTTTAGAGAGGCTGATTATAGGGGCCCGCGCTACCGCAGCTGACCACTGCGAGGCGCATTCTGTTTCCAAAAATGGCCGGAGTTTCGTCTCTTTCCTTCCATGCTCTTTGGCAATGTGCCGCAAGGCATCCAGTCTGCCGGAAAGCTAATAGAAGAAGAAGAAGGAAGAACAAGAAACGTTTGATGCGATAGCGGCCTTTGTGTGTAAATATTCTTGAGCGAGGTACCGTCTACCTTACCTATGTTTTCCCCTTTCATTGGTACAGTTTACAACTGTAATTGACCAACAGAAGACTCTGTATGTGTGGATGATATTATCACGGATATATAAGCTGGAGCCGAGGCTCCGTTTAGCACTGAGAGAGGAAGAAGCTCATCGTATGGACTCAGATGAATGGTTTCGTTAGCTGTGAAGCTAATGGAGCTAAGGCTGTTGGAGCTTTGACGTTGGTCAGTAAACCTTTTCATGATACAGTTCCCGTGTCACTGTATGGAAATGTCTCATGTCCAAAACCTAACAGCGTTGGTGAACTAATACGCTAGCGACTAACTGTGGCTGTTGAGATATTTGGGCTGTTTGAAAGAAGATAGCAGCATACGAGGGGGAAGCTTCTTTGCCTGAGTCCAGACCTTCAGATCTCCCCAATCCACTGAGTTGACTGCTTCTGAAGAAGGAAATGGAGTGTAACGACTTAACAATGCAGTCTGATATCAGGCTAGACTATTCTAGAACAAAACCGATCGAGCAACAACAACGAAAGCGGTTTGACACCGTTTTAAATCCTGTAGTGCAGTTACACAGAGTAACCGTACCTCCAGACTTCCAGCAGCTAGTAATTAAGTTAGTAATTAAAGAAGAAGTTCCCCCTGAGCTGCAGGAGTGGAGCCCCAGTCTGGTCCAGGAGGCCACAGAGCTCCCATACATTATAGAGGAACAGGCGGAACTCTGGATCAGTCAGGAGGGAGAGCGGCTTCAGGAGGACCCAGAGCTCCCACACATTAAAGAGGAACAGGAGGAACTTTCGATCAGTCAGGAGGGAGAGCAGCTTCAGGAGGACCCAGAGCCCCCACATATTAAAGAGGAACAGGAGGACCCAGAGCCCCCACACATTAAAGAGGAACAGGAGGACCCAGAGCTCCCACATATTAAAGAGGAACAGGAGGAACTCTGGGCCAGTCAGGAGAGAGAGCAGCTTCAAGGGCTGGATGAGGCTGATATCACAAAGTTCCCATTCACTGCTGTTCCTGTGAAGAGTGAAGATGAGGAAGAGAAACCTCAGTCCTCACAGCTTCATCAAAGCCAAACTGAGGAGAACAGAGAGGCAGAGCCTCTAGCCAGCATCTCAACTGAACACATGAAAACAGAAGCTGTTGGAGAGGACTGTGGAGTATCAGAACCAGCCAGGAACCCATATCTTATATATTTACCGGTATATCCAATCTTACATATCAAAACTAGCGAACCTCAGTCAGGTTTATACTCAGAGAAAAACAACGTTATTTCGAAGAAACATTTCAGCTGCTCAGTTTGCAGTAAAGGTTTTAAAACTTTTAGTCTTCAAGACTTCAAGAGACATATGATAGTCCACACAGCGGAGAAACATTTTAATTGCTTGGTCTGTGGTAAAGGTTTTCGTGAAAAAGGAAACTTGAACAAACACATGATAGTCCACACAGGTGAGAAACCATTTAATTGCTCTGTCTGTGGTAATGGTTTTCGTGAAAAAGGAAACTTGAACAAACACATGATAGTCCACACAGGTGAGAAACCATTTAATTGCTCAGTCTGTGGTAAAGGTTTTGGTCGTAAGCAACACTTGGAGGGACACATGATAGTCCACACAGGAGATAAACATTTTAATTGCTCTGTCTGTGGTAAAGGTTATGGTACTAAGGCACACTTGAAGAGACACATGTTTGTCCACACAGGTGGGTAAAATCCTTGAAAGTTTAGGAAAAGTCATGACATTTTGTTGCGCTTAATTCAATTGTTACAGTAATGTAATAATGTAATGTAACACAACGGCAAATGTATTTTCTGTAGCTGTTTACATAACATAGTAGCTCTAATATGTGCTTCTTGTATTTGATATGAACTCTTGTGCCCTGTTAAAGTGCACTGCCCCAGTACCATGCTGGTACATATTATGTACAGTAAATACAGTAACAGTGCATTATTATTTTTGATTTATTTCATTAATCTGTCATCAATCATCATGTGGAGCAACATTTCATCCATACTCAGAATTTTAATCCCTTAATATTCGCTCCTATATATATTACATCGGGTAATAGTAATTTCAGGTAATTTCAGGTAATTTCCGGACATTCAGTCTCAATATAATCTTCCTGGTACTTAATTATTTTTATATTTGCAACGTCATAGTGCTTTGTGTGCATATGTTGTTCCTTGGGGTGAAGAATTGGAAATCAATGCCATTCACACAAATATTTTAGTTATTTCATACAAATATTTTTAAAAATATTTGTTTATTCCTCTTATGTCTGTGTGTCATCGATGTGTAAATAGCCTGAGGTCCGTGGGTGGGTCTGTCTGTGTGGCTGAGAAGTCAGTGCTGTTCTGGTAGACCAGGGGTCAAAACCTGCTGTAGGAACCCTCCTTTGCAGTAGGCCTATAGTTTATCGAAGAACATTTATTCTAACACTTTAATATCCTCAAATTAATTGGAAGTGTAATAAAAAACCAAAACAGGGTTGTGACGCCTATTTCCACTTTTATTCAAATACAAATAATTTTGCTGCCTCAACAAACACAGATCTAAGGCTCTGTGCACATCCGGAATTCATGAGCTTTACCTCGAAAGGCAGCTGAGTGAGCCACCAAGGCACTGCTACTAGTCCTGTGTTCCTCACTCTATGACTTTTGAAGTGCTTGGCTATAGTTCAAAATCTGGAAACGGCTATATTTTAGCTTTTAGTCTATTTAGAAATAATTTAGTTAAATGGACTTAGTTATGGAGATTAATTTCTGGACATCCAATCATGGACTTAGACTCTATAACCTTTCTAAATTGACTAAAAGCAACAATATTTATTTTATTTACTGTTACTTATACAGGGGGAGTCTCACTGAGAGCAATGCTCTCTTTTTCAGGAGCGCCCTGTTCACATTCTCACCTGGAAGCTGACCAGTACAACCACAGTCTCATCTGCTGGCCACTGATCAGCTCGACTGGAGCGGTTGGGGTTAAGGGCCTTGCTCAAGGGCACCTCAGTGGCTCCGCTCGCTTCTCTAACCTTTAGGCCACCACTGCCCACAATTTGATAAATGTATGAAATAATTATAGCCAGAGAGATATTTACTTTCTTGTTTCGCCACAAGAGGGCATTGCTGTCTCAGTTACATAGAAACTTAATGTAGCCTATGAGCATGATCAGACTCTTGACTCCATAAACTGTAAACAAAGACCATCTTTATTTTCACTCATAAAAGGCAAACATCGTTTATCAGTATTCCTGTTCAAATAGCATTTCATTCTGATATATTAGCTTCTTTTTTTTTTGCCTCTACAGCGTGTATACAGCAACATAAGCACTGCAATAATTCATAGTGGTACTGCAAAATACATTTAAACACAAAATATTATGAAGACTATACCAGTATAGTCCATGCAAAATATCATCTTCCATAACAAAAGAAAATAAACTGACCATCAAGACAAATAACACTGTTTACAAGATGTTGAATTGGTGATAACAATTGAGCTTTAGGTAGATAGACTGTAGCTGAATTCAAGTTTGAGTATGAAATATAATGGGATAAAATGCAAGCATTACACATACAGGTGGACAAAAAAACACTTCATTTCTGTAAAATATCAATGTAATTCCTTCAATGAATCAAACACATTGATCAGAATAATGAAACTGATCACAGGGAAGAGATGATGCTTGATGCCACAAACATAAACAACAATACAGAAACAAACAAATGTTAAGTGCTTGGGGGTTTCATCGGAGGAAATCCAACATTGTACAAAAGCAACGCTATACAGTATAGGTACAAAAAGAGGACAAGACCAGCCGATCCTCACAGAACCAAATCATATTACAAAATCTCACATTAAAATAACTGGTCGATCTAAGAACAGCACAAGACTCTTACAGAGATGTAAGGCAGCGATCCTGGACAAGAAAGTATCACTGATCATTTCAAACAACAGCCTTACAGGATTTTATGTAATGATTTCTTCACTTTCCTTGAAGTCATACAACTTCATTCTTCACAAATGTGTCGTGTGTAAATTTGTCTTTGGAATAAAACGGGCCAGGGAGCATTATAGAAAAGGACATTTCTGATGCTGGTGGTACAATGCAATTCCTTTTAAAATGTAGGCTATCAAATTGTACACTGCATGTTGTCATTAGGGTGACCAGATGTCCCACTTTGTGTGGGACTGCACAGCATTTTCATGCCATTTCCCATATCCCACATATTGAGATGATGTCCCACATTTTGATTGGCTCTATTTTCAAAAGCCAACCACTGAGAGAGACAGAGACAGATTTTTAAAGGGAAGAAATTGTCTTGTCCCGGCTTTCTGATGTCTTTTAGTCTTCTATGACAGACTGACTATCTTTGGGTTGTGGATTGTTGGTCAGGATAAAAGAAGACATGTGAGGATGTCATCTTGGGCTTTGGGGGGAAATGGTCGCCATTTTTCACCATTTGGTAAAGCTTCTTTTTTTGACCAAATGATTAATAGATTAGTCTCAAATAATCCACAGATTAATCGATAATGAAAATAATCGTTATAGTTAGAGAATTCTAGCAAAATGCTTGGACCATCTGTGAAAAAATTTACTACCAATAGCTTTCTTCACCAATGTGTTCTTATAGGTGTCTAGAATCACCTCTCAATTAGTGCAAACACAAATCCTCGTGGAAAATACCGTTGATTATACACTGTGCTTTACATAACAATAACCAATATACCAATATCATATGGTCAGGGAGACATTTTTACTCAAAAATAATGTTTGGAATGGATTCAGCACCCCTGAAAACCCCTAGTTAGACACCCCACAAGTTCATTTTAGACTTTTAATTTTTATCATATTTTTCACCCAAGCCCTCGGGGCACCTTAACTTTGATTGGCTCTCCAGGATTTTCCACGAGGATTTGGGTTTGCACTAATTGAGAGGTGATTCTAGACACCTATAAGAACACATTGGTGAAGAAAGCTATTGGTAGTAAATTTTTTCACAGATGGTCCAAGCATTTTGCTAAAATTCTCTAACTATTAGTTGCAGCCCTACTCAGAGTTGGTGTCCCACACAAACATAGTCTTTGTCCCACATTAAGGTAAGGTAAAGGTAAAGTCCCACTGATTGTCACACAATGTGTGAAATTTGTTCTCCGCAGTGCGCCACGCTCGGGAATCACATGGTGATTCAACCCCCCAATTCCAACCCTTTGATGCTCGAGTGCCAAGCAGGGAGGCAAATGGGTCCCATTTTTATAGTCTTTGGTATTAGACTGGGTCAATTTTCAGAAAATCTGAACCCCGAAGGCAAATCATGTTAATTTATGGCATACATGCTTTTTAGGGGTATTGAAGGGTGCTGAGTTCAAATTTGCTGTATGCCCAGCTCAAAAATGGACGGAAATGCCTCAAAACCAAGATGGCCGCCCCCATCGGCATGAAATGTATTTAACATCATCTTTTTGACTAAACATGGTAGAAACTTGAATGAAATGTGCTTTTGTAGGTTTTCATATATGAGGAATCCAATACCATATCCTGTTTTAAGCTAAAATGTGAAGAAACTGTTTGAAACCATATACATTGCGAAAATTGTCATCTTTAGTGATGAATAATTCGTCAACCAAATAAGATCCAAAAGCAAGTTGGTCCTAGATGTTTAAGAATAATTTAATTACTTTGCAGTTTGTCTTTGAGATATGTCCAATGCTGTGATGGAACATTTGCCCCGCCCCCTCCCACAAACAAAGGCTCTACTCTCAGAACGACAGAACCTTACAGAAAGGCTGTTTTGCTGAAGCAAAGGGAACAAAAAGCGCCTAGCTAACCTTACTGGCTAACGATAGTTAGCTAAATGAATATATAACGATATGTTAACACTCTTCTTTTAAATGTATCTCTGAAATGGTCGGCTGGTGACCAAAAACATTGCTGAAGGAACAGACTGTAACATTACCCAAAAGACAATATGCAAAAAGTTAACAGGTAAGTCAACATCAGCAAAGATAGGAATATAATGTGATGCATTTTGTGTTGTTTGAATTATATTTTAGGATATTGCTGCATGAAGCTTATTTAGCTATCTAATGTTATCCAGTGGGGCCTGCCCATTGGTCCGACCTCCCATTAGTCCGACCATTAGCGTTAACATTAAGGTTAGGGTTGGGGTTTTGGGTTAGGGTTAGGGACATTGAGTGGTCAGACTGGGTTATGGTTAGTGTTAGGGTGAACCTTAAGGTTAAGGTTTGGGGTATGGGGTATGGGGTGCTCATATGAAAACAATAGTCGTGTCAGCGCGCGATACAGATGTGCTTCTTCTACTTCTGGCACACTATGACAGAATGGGATGTACACATCTCTACGTGAAACCTGGGACGTCCAAGGCTCCAAAGTATCTTCCAGTACATGAAATTCACATCAGCTATCTGCTGATCAAGTGGACACACTAAATGGTAAATGGCCTGCATTTATATAGCGCTTTTATCCAAAGCGCTTTACAATCAGTAGGTAGTCTACATTCACCCATTCATACACCGATGGCGGCAGGCTGCCACGCAGGGTGCCTACACACCATCGGGAGCAATTTGGGGTTCAGTATCTTGCCCAAGGACACTTCGACATGCAGACTGGAGGAGGCGGGAATCGAACCACTGACCTCTTTGATCCAAAGCGATTAGTGGACAACCCGCTCTACCTCCTGAGCTACAGCCGCCACTACTTGCCTTCCATTCCCTCACTGGCTGTGATAGTGTGTCTCAGTTCAGTGGCCACAGCAAGAAAACGGCCTGGCAGGTGTTCCAGCAACATCACACAGATCTTATTGGCCTTGGCAAGGCTCACAGACGACATAGCGATGTCAACAGAGAAATTAATCTGTAAGATGTATGGTGTGCCCGAGGTTGATAACTGCAACAGCGCAAGAGTCAAGTTGTTTTGTAGAGGTCGTGCACAAGAGACTCTGCCACCAACCTCAGATGCAGCAAAGTTTCATATCATGCGTGCACACTTGCAATTGTCTGGAACCAAGCTCACTTGCCATATCCCGATCTTCCTCCAGTGACCGAAATGGGATGGATGCACCTTGATGGTCAATTAGTGCCACGGCTACTCTCTCTGCCACCTATGCCGAAAGCATGCAGGGAGATCACCTCATGTGGTTGTTTGAAGGGGTGCCTCAGCCAACGCTGCAGCTGCAGGAAATTCCGCATGGAATGCATCGAGGCTAACCTGACGCTGCCAGATGGACGGTATAGCTCCACATACGTTTCACTAAACCAGTCGATCTGGGATTGCAGTAATCAGACCCGCTGACGGAGGCGGGCACTTTTTCCAAGCTACTTGGCAGGTGATTGGATGACCCATCTGTCTATCACCGCTGGTGGGTGTTAACTTCAACCAATCAGATCGCCGAAGGTGCCTGTGCCTGATCTCCGTGGTATTCATTGATTGAGTCCTCACCGTCGTAAAGTCACCTTCGAAGCATGAAGTTAGATTATAACGAACTAGTTGTGTGGCTTAGCCTTCCCAAATGTTGCCGTTAATTTTTTAGAATTTAATACATAGAATTGGGAACATTACATTCAATTTAATTCAGACTGCCTGTCACTTCCGCGGCGGCAGCCATGTTGACGAGTGAAAAGAACTACAAAGACCATGTACCCACTACTTGCCCAGACGAGCCTGAGCCCGCCTAAGGCTGCCGCTGATTCGTCGGGCCGGCATGGTTCGGCCAATCATCTTAACTGCCTGTGCATGACAAGATGGATTACGTCGAGAGAATCTCTTTTGATCTCGCGAGGTTATCCATCTTGCAAGCAAGGTTACATCGAGGCATGCAACTGCAGGAAACTTGGCAACACCTGCCGGAACACTACTGATGACTGGGAATAAGTTAATGTGTTCAATAAGTTCATCTACCTGACTGCAGGGTAAATAAAACCAACCATTTTTGCAATAAATATTTATTTGCCTTTTATTTTAAAAACTGAATGTGTCATTGTATTTGCCATATATGAAAACCTACAAAAGGGTTACCCACTCAGGTTAATTGATGACATACATGGTTTGTAGGGGTACTGGACTCAACTCAATGCATATTTGAAAACCAAAGTAAGGAAAGTATTCCCCTAGGATAAACCTGCTTCTGGATTTTATTAGTTTAAATAAAACCAACCAACTACCAAATATTCATCACTAAAACGACCATTTTTCACAATATTTATGAGTTTCAAGCAGTTTCTTCACATTTGATCTCAAATCAGAATATGGCAATGGATTTCTCATATATGAAACTATACACAAGCACATTTGATTCAAGTTTCTACCTTGTTTAGTCAAAAAGATATGTAGTTAAATACATTAAGCCCAGTGGTGGCGGCCATCTTGGTTTTGAGGCATTTCCATCCATTTTTGAGTTGGGCATACAGCAAATTTGAACTCAGCACCCTTCAATACCCCTAAAAAGCATGTATGCCATAAATTAACACCATTTGCCTTCAGCACTTTATACAAGCACATTTTCAGGAATTCTGCCTAGTCTATATGACTCGGCCGGGGATCGAACTCACGACCTCCCAGTCTCAGGGCGGACACTCAGACCACAAGGCCACTGAGCTGGTCGGTTTGCTGAGATCTGGTCACCCTAGTTGTCATGGGGGTACAGTGTAGAATTTGGACATACAGTAAGTGGTTTTTCGACTTTCTGTGTTTGTAGTGGTTCCAATTGAGAGCAAATGGATCATGGGATGACGTTGAATTGATGCAGCCTTCTGATTCAACAGTGGCTGTTGCACTTTTCAAGTATGACTTAGCTCCGCTCCAGACGTTTTTTTTAGTGGACTACCTGAAGGGAGTGTCCAGATGTTTTAGTCGTGGACTACCTGAAGGAGTGTCGGAAGTGCACGCTCCTGCGCTTCAGCTTCTCTGGGTTGTGGGAGGCCATGTGGGAAAACTCTCGGAAGATGTCGAGGTACGTGGCGTCTCCTGCTGAGCAGAAACGGCGGGGGGGAAAAGTATGAAAATGATGGACAACGTCACTGAACATTTCAGTCCAGACTTTGAATTGCATAGTAGCTCTAGAAAAACAAACAACTTTGGAATCCTGGATTCCATTGGAAACTATACAAACAGTCAAAACATCTTCATATGAACGCTGATATGAGTTCAAGCCACCAGGACAAGAGAAAGCCGAGGCTCCCTGGATAAATCTGCATCATGAATGGAAGGACAGAAACGGACTTAAAGGCACCATGATGCCCTCAGTCTACTTTCCAAATTCTGTGGCATTACTTTTCTGGTCGCCATGGAAACGGCTGAACCTATGGACACAACAAAGGCAGTTGAATCTTTTGTGTCCCTTGAGAGCGCCCAGGCTTAACTAATTAAAAGGGGGGGAATGAACATTCCAGGTCTTTCACTCTGTGTGTGTGTGTGTGTGTGCGTGTGTATGAGAGAAAAGATCAACGAGTACAAGCATAGTAGCCTTCTGTTTTCTGACATCAAACAGACCAAAAGATGATGTTATTAAATGTTGAACCACATTCACTCTGTGGAAAAGATATTCGTCTGAAACTTGAATATCAACCCCCACCTCCTCCTAAACAAGCTCAACTGTCATGCATAATAATCACACACGAGTCATTCATATTGTGTTTTTTTTTACGCTAAATAAATCCGTTAGAAGAACGCCATGCTGTGAATGTCGGAGACAGCTGATCCATACAAGTGTGCTGCAGCAGTGCATGGAGTTAGAAGTTTGTTAATGCGGTTAGCTGTGGCCAAAGCCAAGTAAAGGACTTGGAAATGAAACAAAAGAAGCAAAGGGAGAAGTTAGTCTTTAATCACATCTTCCATTTATTTTCAGTACGATTTTTGTTTTTAGAAGACAGTGGGAGGAGTTACTGAACAAAAAAAGTTGGTTCAAACCAAACATAGGTAGCAGTAAGTGTTAATATGCACAGGTATACGCTTACAATATTCAAAGCAATTGTACAGGTAACAGTCAGAAACAGGGAAAAAAAATATACAGGAAAGTTGAATGTTAGAAGCAAGCAGTTGAAGTGTTAATAGTTTTTAGTATATATACAGTCAGCTTGTTGACCTATCGACTGAGACGCACTGTACTTTACTGTACAACACGTAATCCTTCAATGGCTTGATGCAAATCATTTTTTGGCCCGTGATCAAATATAATCTGCTTGACGTCAACTTTTTTTTTAAACTGTTATTACAACTGTGTGCAACAGTGCCTCCTCCAGCCGACACACCATACCGCACTAACATTTAAAAAAGGCCAGAATGAGAAAGATTGTATAACACAAGTAAGCATACAATAGTCTTTTTTTTTGTTCTCTCGCTTATTTCAAAGTGCTTTGAATGTATCACTGACAAGCAGGGAGGGATTCATCGCCTCCTACTGTACGAGACAGGAAATGGTAAAACACTTAAGCAAAATGTGCTGCCTCTACTTCCCTCTGAAAAACTGTCTGTGGTCTTTGGCTTGAACTAAACCCCCAACAGTCTTTAGCATCTGTAAAAGACAGGTACTATCTTTGAGAAAAGCTGATTTAATATTCTCGTTTAGGCTCGTTTCGTCTTGGGTACATCATGTAAACAGCACAGTGGTCGGTTACATACGAGGCTATTCTACACATGTACCAACAAGTATATGATCTAATTTGATCAAAGAGAAGGCAATGTTCTGGGATCACCGCATACTGTGAGCTAAGTAGGTCTAACAATTAAATATGGCCGAACCACAGTCACTTTATTCAAGTCTATGAGCTTAATACTGATGAAACGTCTGACATCATTTCAAAGAAAGGCAACCCCCCATTATTATCCACTTACATTGCTGAACTCTACATGCACCATGTGTACGTTGGCCATGACAAGATGAAGTCATATAATTAGTTAATTGGTGATAATTGGTCATTAGTGTGCTTGCTTCAGCACGCTTATAATAATCTCAGATCTCACTCTTCTGATGCTACTCTTTGCACTAGCATTAGTCAACGGGGAAAGGGGCGTTCAAGGACCACAGATAGCGGCTCACAAATGTCATTCCATGCACAGTTCATATGATTTGGCAGTATATAATATGCTTATTAACATCATTCAACGATACTAAATGTCAAATATTCACATACACTGGGTACAGACGTAAACAAACGCAACAGACCCACAGCCACCCATGCACTAGTGGACTGATAAACCGAGGACAAATCTAATATAGGCCTAGTCATGATTACATCAGATTACCATAAACAAATGTAATCTCAACATACATTTTAACATACAAATACTGTATATGTATAATAATTTTTTTTTTAATGAAAAATGTCCAATTTCCACTGCAGTCTGTACTGCAGATTGACTCGCCACGGTTTTACACTACGAAATGATGGCGTGGTTGGTTGTCTTTCTCACAACGAGAAGATAATACTGGCGCTATGTGCGTGAGTCCTCGGCAAAATAAAATCTAACAAAATATATCCAGCTTTAAAAAAATACCATCTGCATTGTTGTTCAACGTAATACAAAAAACATACAGAGTATTCTGTATTCAAAATGATCATTGCACTATTGCTCTGGGTGTTTCGTCATAAATAAGAAACAAAAAACAAAAGCGTTACCATGACACAACAGCAAAAAAACAAAAGTTAAATCGTTGTTGGTAGGAAAAGTGCATAATCTTGCTTTCAATTTCGACATAAAAGCTTGACTTTAAATAGTCTCGATCAAGACAAATAGAGTAATGATACTTCTATGATCAGTTACTCTCAATCACAGTTATCACTTAGCCTCGGTTACTCCTTATGACTGTCAAAATGCTAATTCACGACTCCCCTTGACACGCGTGGACAGAACCAGAACCAGAACCACCTGGTGAAATAACACGTACATCCAGAACAGACTTGGCAGAAAGGTGACGGGCCTCTCCCTTATCTAATAAATCTGTAAACAAGCTGCAGCACCCTGTACTAGTCCGTTTGGTTTTCTTCCATGCTCTGATTCGACGGTGTCTCATACAGTACGGCTTAAAGGGACAGCTCACCCTAAAATCCAAAATACATATTTTTCCTCTCACCTGTAGTGCTATTTATCCATCTATATCGTTTTGTGTTAGTTGTCTGAGTTTTGGAGATATCGGCCCGCAGAGATGTCTGCCTTCTCTCCAATACAATGGAACTGGATGGCACTGGGTGGGCTGTGGTGGTCTCACAGCAAAGTCTGTGCATTGCTCAGAAATCATGATCATTGCTCAGAAATCATGACCCGGTCATGATTTCTGGAAAGAGACATTGCTGTTGAGTTTTTCAAATGTATTTTTTCGGTGCTTCGAGCACCCAGTGCCATCCAGTTCCATTGTATTCAAGAGAAGGCAGACATCTCTGCGGCCGATATCTCCAAAACTCAGGCAACTATCGCAAAACGATATAGATGGATAAATAGCACTACAGGTGAGAGGAAAAATATGTATTTTGGATTTTAATGTGAGCTGTCCCTTTAAGATACTGCATGTAGACATCTCAATCACTGAGTGGTGGCAGGTCTTTGGCTCAGAACACCCTGTACCCTCTTGGAAACTACAAACCAAAACCCTCAAAGAACTACAAATAAAGGGCAAGGCTGCTCCCTAATTGATTGCTGATGACTTTATGGTTGGTCTTTCGATTGCTTGAAAGTAGTGATGACACCCTAAGAAGCAGCCAACATAAAGAAACCCTGTAAGGAGGAACAACCGGAATTCTTTCCTGGTTTTCTGTGACGGGACTAATGGGCACATCGTAAAAACCTAATTAATACTGCATGCTCGTTTACTGTACACTGATTATTTATTTATTTTGGCGGCTATCAGTCAAAGTCAGCTGTTGAAATGTGACATCATTAAAAGGAACTTAACGCTGAGTTCTCATGTGATCCTGAGAGGGGAGCTGCTGACTGCTGGCAGGGGCTGGTATGACGTCTAGACTCAACAGACTGTGCTGGGTGGAGGAACACTGGAATTATTCGGGCTATTTATTTGTTATCGATTTATTCTTGTAGCGAAGAAGCTAATCTGGCTGTGAAAAACAAGTGGCGCCAGGCCCGGCCCGGCCCAGTTGTTTGTGTGCTGCTGGCGCCCCCTGCACTGCATTTAAACGTTAATCGTCTTAAAAAACGGCCTGGTACTCGAGGTCGAGACGGAGACGCGCTTCTAGCACTCGGCTATGGTGAGACAGATGAACTCCTGTATGCATTTCTTATACTGCTGCTCAGTGGGGCTGCTGGTGGGGTATTGACCTGGCTGGCCGAACGGTCCCTCCGACTCCCGCATCTCCTCGTTCATCCTGGCCAGTCGCAGCCTGAAGGGGAAAGGAGGAGAGAAAATCTGGAATAAATCCATCGAAACTGGAAAATTAAAACCTTTATTAGCCCATTGATACCTGATGCAGCATTTGTGTGTGTGTCCCTTTAAGACCGCGAACCGCGTCATAGAGACACTGCATGAAATAGGCCACGCCCATCACGGGGGAAATCGCTCTGTTCACTCCCATAGACCAGCAACATTTTCCTTGAATTAAACATAGCTAAAAGCTGTTGTGTGGTGGGGCTTCGCACACAACAAATGTAAATAATCGCCAGTTAAAGTTTTTTTTGTACTCCTGAGCAAAACAAGCAAGCCATTGAGAATTGGCGAGAAGAAAAATGTGGATCTAGCTGTCAAGGAAGTAAGTTGGAGTGTTCATCTTCCGTATACACAATCTTTTTGTGCAACACGCAACCATGCACGCGACATAGGAGAACGCCAGGATTGGAGGGGGGGTTTCTGTTTTCCCCCGTTTTGGGTGTGGTTTCTGAATGATGACGCGCTCCGCAGTGTCTCTATACGCGGTTCGCGGTCTTAAAGGGATACACACAAATGAGGAATATACACGCAAATGCTGCATCAGGTATCAATGGGCTAAACTATGGAAAGCAAATAAACATACAGTGTGACAATATCTGCGTTGGCTTGCTGTACAGCTATACTCAAAGGGTCCTGGCCGTCCTCGTCCCCGTCGTTCTGCGTCGCCCCCCGTTTCAGGAATAAACACACCTGCCTGCAAAGACCACAGAACAGCAGGGGGAGGGGCATCAGTCACGGCACACTCACAGCGAATCAGATCCCTACTTTCAAAGGCCTGCGCCCTGTATTAATAACTCACTGAGTGAGAAAAACCAAATCACTGTCATTTGCAGAGGAACTACACATATTGTGTAGGCTGTAGGGCATATGAAGTCACTACAGTACCGCAGGGATGACGTATAAAAAAAAAAAAAAGTTTTCCCGTTTGTGAAGATTATCATGCAGAACCCAAGTTCGCGTTTCCAAAAACTTTTGTTAACCACAGACCTTATTTTATGCATTAAGTGAAATCCCCATTCTAAAACCCCATAGACTTTTCCACTGAAGAACCCGGAAAATACTTCCAGACTCATTCCTGTGGCTCTCTATAAAGCAGGTTTTATTGCACTAGAAGCTGTGTGAGAAGTGGTTACACCGTTGTCTAGGATTACTTCATGGTGGCAACCACAGAGGTACAATAGCAGCACAAAGCGATGGCAAAGAGTAGTACACATGCAGAGAGCGACACTGTGTCTGATGGCTCACCCTGTGTGGCCCAGATAGGTAGCATGGTGCAGGGGACACCTCCCTCGGGCGTCTCTTTGGTTGACGTCGGCAGCATTCTGGAGCAGGAACTCGCAGGCGATCAGTGAACCCTGGAATAAAGTAACAGCAGTAGCTCTTGATATGGGAAGCTTATGGTGGAAATAACATCTTGAGTGTATTATGCTATGTCCCAGTTATTGTCATATTATATCATACAGACATGTCAGTATCTTCAGTACCAAGGGTGCAACGATCAGGTTTTCCAGGGCCAATTGTTTTAATAGCGTAATTGAAGGACCCAGATGGAGCCTGAAAAGGTGTGTCTTTAGTCTTTTCCGAAAGATCGGCAGTGATTCGGCCGTCCTGACCGATGGTGGAAGCTCGTTCCACCATTGAGGTGCCAGGGACAAGAAGAGTCGCGAACAGGATGAGCGACTTTTGAGCCCCCACATAGCATAGGCTCTGAATTCTGTTCAATATATTACAGCAAACTGGTTCTAATCTATGGTCATATGTTGTGAAATGTAGAACACACGTCAGAAGGACTGTCGATGCCAGTCGGACGATATGTGGAGAATCTAATAAACAAAACAAAAAGCATTACTCTCAGTCGTCACACTCACCCCGATCACAGCCTGTACGAGGGGCGTCTTCCCTTCGTCCTCGTCGTTGATGAGGTTGACGTCGGCGCCGTGGGCGAGAGCCTCGGCCATGACGGGCAGGTTGCGCGCCTTGGAGGCCTTGTAGAGCAGCGCTCCGGGGTGGATCTCCCTCACGTCCTCCGCGTCCGACGTCTCCGGCTCCGCCTCGCCGCTCGAGTCCTCCGACACCTCGCACTCTGAGGAGGACAGGCCAGCGAGGCGCATGACGACTTACAGCCACACAGGGTCAATCTACGCATTGTATATGTGTATAACATTTGGCATGTACTGTACAACGTATCTATAGAGTACTACTCATTCACTACAGAGTACATCACCAAGTAGTCCGAGGGACTATCTGAAGTGGACTCACCCTCCTCTGTGACACTGTCCACCACTGAGCCAAACACCAGGATGTCCGTGCTGCCGTCTGTGCTGCCTCCCAACCCGCTGTCACTGCTCAAACCTGCCGGACCGGGAGACGCCAGGACATGGACACATTAGCTACCACTGTCTCCATGAGACACCAGGACATGGACACATTAGCTACCGCTGTCTCCATGAGACACCAGGACATGGACACATTAGCTACCACTATCTCCATGAGACACCAGGACATGGACACATTAACTACCACTATCTCCATGAGACACCAGGACATGGACACATTAGCTACCGCTATCTCCATGAGACACCAGGACATGGACACATTAGCTACCACTATCTCCATGAGACACCAGGACATGGACACATTAGCTACCGCTATCTCCATGAGACACCAGGACATGGACACATTAGCTACCGCTGTCTCCATGAGACGCCAGGACATGGGACACATTAGCTACCGCTGTCTCCATGAGATGCCAGGACATGGGACACATTAGCTACCGCTGTCTCCGCGAGACACCAGGACATGGGACACATTAGCTACCGCTGTCTCCGCGAGACGCCCGGACATGGACACATTAGCTACCGCTGTCTCCGCGAGACACCAGGACATGGGACACATTAGCTACCGCTGTCTCCGCGAGACGCCAGGACATGGGACACATTAGCTACCGCTGTCTCCGGGAGACACCAGGACATGGGACACATTAGCTACCGCTGTCTCCGGGAGACGCCAGGACATGGGACACATTAGCTACAGCTGTCTCCACGAGACACCAGGACATGGGACACATTAGCTACCGCTGTCTCCGCGAGACGCCAGGACATGGGACACATTAGCTACAGCTGTCTCCACGAGACGCCAGGACATGGGACACATTAGCTACCGCTGTCTCCACGAGATGCCAGGACATGGGACACATTAGCTACCGCTGTCTCCAGGAGACACCAGGACAGTTTTTACTGAATATTTGAAAGCAAACTGTTACGTTTATGATGACTTATAAAACTATTACACTTATTTTGTTGCAAGTGTATGTTCTTGAAATTAATTTAAAAAAAAAAGAAAATCAGTATTTTGTGATCATCAACAATATTGTTATATCGCAGAAATACCCTGAAATATCATGCTATTATTTTAGGGCCCTATCGCCCACACCGAGGACAGAGTATCAGAGTAGTGAGTCACTTACTTCGGGGGCCAGATCCTGTATCAAAGTAGGAGAAGAGAGAGTCCAGCTCATCTGGGCAAAACAGAGAGTCTCGCCGGAACTTAGCAGCTGCTGTGAGACAAACGCACAGGAGACGAGTAGAGAGAGGGAGAAAATGAGACGAACTGTCGGCTCCAGTCTGCGTAGGCAGAGGTCAGGACAGAGATCAGTTCAGGTACCTGAGGAGAGAGTGGCGCTGGAGGCACTGGCACGCTCTTGCCGGTATCTCCGCCGAACCTTGGGCACCGTGGTGGCGCTGTTGTGTCTCCGGCACTTCTTCACGCTCCACCGCCGCTCCGACTTCCTCTCGCCGTTGACGAGTATCTCCGTGGCGCCCAGCTTCTTCAGGAACTTCTTCTCCACGTACTTCGCCTTAATCCACGCCTCCTTTTCCTGCCTGCAAAGGGACCACAAAAGATCGGAAATGATCTTGGGATCAATACTTGGGATTGATTCTATATATTTTACTCTTTTTTTTGTGCTTCAAATTCCTACCTTGAACTGGACGGTAACGGCTTCTTCAGACCCTGTTCTTTGTATGAGCCTTCGTAGATGTGGTTGATGACGCTGTTTCCAAGCTCACACATTAACTACAAAAGCAATACAGACAGGAGACTTCACATTAGGGTTTCTGCACTAAGACTGACTCTGGATTGCACTTTTACAAGACATTAGTGACGATCATTATTCGGCAGGACACTGCTGAGACAAACCTTCAGTAGCTCAGGTTCCCACGAGTCCAGTGTGAGAGAGCGCACCTTAGAACAGTGAACTCCCAGACTCCTGTAACAGAACATATGCAGTGTGTAAGGAGAAAAGCATGAATACAGTGGAGTCCATGTTCTATACTGTGTTGTATGTTCTGCTGTGAAAGGATTCAACGGTAAAAGACGTGCGCATTTCTGTCCGTCCTCTGAAAGCTTACGGATACGCATGAAACGGAGGAAAACCACACACACACTCACACATTTGACTCTCTACTGCCCACTGGTGGATGTATTGCTTAACACGATACCAACGTGAAAGACGCATTGAAGTATGTGGGCAGTGACGAGTACACCGTTTGAAAAGGACACATTTATTTTTGTATGAAAATGGAGTATAAACGGGGATTCTCAAAGCCTGTGTTGAGGGTCACACAAGAACAAAAATGCACTCTTGAAGCTAAATAAATCCAAAACGAATTAGTTAATTATTTACATTTACTTCAATGTAGAACAGTAATTTCTTACACATGGGATTACTTTTAGCCTTTTAGTCATAAAGATTATTGAAAGAGATTCCATATTCCAGACTGAAATGTTATAACAGAAGTGGAGTATTGGCCAGAATGACATGAACATTTGGACACTTATTCAGCAGGTATCTTGCATGTTGCGTTCAGGTGCACTGTAAACATTTTTTTATTTTTTGTTGTTGCAATTCCAGCGTGGGCCACACAGGGGGCGCTCCCCCTGGTCTATGGATATGCTATGGCTCTGTATAGTGACACAGTATCAATAGCTGTGGGGGCCTGAGTGTTATCCCGTGGGAAAGGAGAGAAGCGGCTCCTAATGTCATGCAAATCACAGAGTTCCACCAATGAAAGCGTCTGGTATCCAGGCAACAGCGGCACATTCGGAAATTGTGTTTCTCCCTTCTATTCTAACAGGGGGCCTTGTCTGATCTCACTGAGAAGACGAGTCCAAAAGGGAACATGAATATTCAACAGGTGGGCCGGACAGGGACGGGGCTTTGCCATTACATAAGCGTTGATAATTGCGGCAACTAAACACAACTCCCCGGGGGAAACTTTGCCATCGGGGAGCTGGAAAAGTCTCCTGGGCGATGTAACAGTGTGATGTAACAGAACAGCGAGCGCAGCACAGCACAGTGCACTGACCTGGATGACATCATTGTGACTGTATTTATTCAGCAGTTTCTCCCACTGAATTCAACTATTCAACAACGGCACTATCTCAGTGCTGCAGAACCGCCTGATCCTCTCACTTCCCTCGCTCAGCAGTGTTGGGCAAGTTACTTTCAAAATGTAATATACTACATAGTTACTTTCATTTGAAAGTAATAAGTTACTTTACAATATTAGTCTGTGGAGAGTAACTCGTTACTTATTACACTACTTTTGCATTACTTTTACCAAAACAACAGCAGCAGCAGAATGACATCGCCGCCCCGGAAACCATCCCGAAAAATAATTTCAACCGCCTTGAAGTCAGTGTAAACAATCCAAAATTCTAAATGTTATTTAGAATTTTATTTATTTATTTTCCTTTGTTATTGTGATCTATAGTGATTATTTGCATAAAAACACACAGTTTGATTAGGAAATGATTGTATCTTTTTTAAATATGTGCTTTGATTTAAAAAGAAATAACTCATTTTGTAACTTGAGTTACTTGACAAACTAACTGGTATAATATTACTGAAATCCTATAAGTAATAAGTTATATTACTGAGTTACTGCTAAAAGTAATATATTACATGTAATATGTTACTTTTGTAATGAGTTACCCCCAACACTGTCCCTCAGTCAGATCTCTCAATCAAAGCCAGCCTGATCCACTTACAGAACCAATAGCACCCACTCTGTACTGTACTGTACCTGTGGATGCCGGAGCACTCGATGCAGAGCAGGATGCCCAGGTTGATGGAGGCCCAGCGCGGGTCGGCCTGGCCGCAGTCGCAGCACTGCTCGTTCCCCGGCAGACACTGGATCCTCTGCAGGATGCTCTCCCCGCGCACGCTGCGCTCCCGCGGCTCGCTGGCCGAGTCGATGCTGCTGGTGGACGGGGAGGCGGTCCTGTCCAGGCGCTGCACGCACACCAAGAGCCGTGCGTTAGAGTTACACTGTAAAATGTCATGTACCTTGGAGTACCAGATATGGTTAGTAGGGGTGTCACGATACACTCAGTTCACGATACGATACGTATCACGATACTGGGTTCACGATAACGATACGATACGATACGATTTTAACAATATTTTTTTAAACTTGAATAATGACAATATATGACTGGAAAAGTAGTATTTTATTTGAAATGCACAAATACAAAACATGCTGTTGTGGGAAATTGTTATTACAATAACAACTAGAAAAAACATGAGATTGGAGATAAGGCTTATCTTGAAATAGAATGAGTTACACCGTCACTTAGATTTACTTTGAACTAAAAGGTTTCTCAGCAGTATAAATTCTCATTATGCATCTTCAGTTTTTCTTCAAACTCAAACAACAAGACTTTTCTTAGTCTTCAATTTTTCCTGTCAAGTAAACAGTTTTGCCAGAAACTCAATTGAATGGTTTCTCTCCTGTATAACTTCTCATGTGTCTCTTCAGAGACTTGTTCAACTGAACTACTTTCCACACATTGAACTTCAACAAACAAAGACGTTTCTTTGTCTATTTTTGGAAAAAAAAAAAAAAAAAAAATTTTTTTTTTTTTTTTTTTTTTCACGATATGAGATTTCATCTCAACGATACATATCGTGACGTTTTACTATCGCGAAATTTCGTGGGACGATATATTGTGACACCCCTAATGGTTAGGGTTTGTCACATTGGGACGTGTCCGATTAGCGTCAGGTAAGGTGTCAATCTCATATACAACTACACCAAAATGACTTCTGAATACCTTTTTTATGAAAGTGTTTTTTTAATTTTGCCTCCCATTTTCTTCCAAATTGTACTTGGCCAATTCTGACCCAGTCGTTCCTCCACCCCCTCTGCCGATCTGGGGAGAGTTGTAGACTAGCACATGCTTCCTCTGATACATGTGCTGTCGCCAGCCGCTTCTTTTCACCTGACAGCGAGGTGTTTCACCGGCAGGACGTAGCACGTGGGAAGATCACGCTACTTCGCCTCCCCCCCCGAAAAGGCGCCCCGACCGACCAGAGGAGAAACTAGTGCAGCGACCAGGACACATGCCCTTAATCCGGCTTCCCACCCGCAGACATGGCCAATTGGACGCCCAACCAAGCCAGAGGTTACACAGGGGCTCGAACCTGCAACCCTCGTGTTGGTTAGGCAGGGAATCTACAGCTGCACTACCCGTACGCCCTACTTCTGAATGCTTCTGATTACTTTCCCCATTGAGATATGTGAGGACCCCCATCAATATCTCACAAACTATGAAAAGTATTCACCGATGCTTTTGGAAGCACACCTGGGCTGGGACTTACCTCTATGTAATAAGTGTCAGGACTCTCTCTGTAGGCGGAGGCGATGCTAGCTTGAACCGCCTGGATCCAGGCTTGTCTGAGCTTCTCAGACTCAGCCTGAAGCATACAGCTCCTGTAGGATGAAACAATCAAACAACCAAACTTCATCTTCCATACATTGTACTAATTGTGTGGATATAACAGCTACATGTACACTATACAGTACTAAAACCATAATATATACATAGAATGAGCAAAGTATTTTACTCTATACTCAGGTTTCACATCTGTTCAATCTCTTTTTTTAAAGAAATAAATAAAAAATTATAAATAAATAAAAGAAATGAATAAATTAAAAATTAAAACATTGCAGCTGTGTTTGACTATAAAACCACATTATCCTTGAATGACTGACAAAAATCCAAAGTGTTGAAATGCAAAAGCACCACGATTAGAAGGAATTATGTCACCATGGCAGTAGCGTTATTAACGAACAAAAACGCTCAAAGTGCCTTACTTGGAGGGGGAGACGACTTCAAAGCAGAACCTCCTCTCGATGTCCTCGCACGGTTTCACCGAGCACAGCCTGAGGTCCTCCACCACGACTGTCAGAGAGTCCTGAGCGGGCAACACACACACACACAAACAACTCAATCAACCCCCTTATCGACCGCCCCTAGGCAAACAGAGAAGACCTTGGCACTATAAGATCAAGGAAGACACTGTCATACATTTTAGCACACAGAAGACATTAAGTTGAGGAACGAAGATGACCTGGAAAGCACATATCTGGACAGATCTACTGCAGCGCACACTGACAAGCGAGCGAGCGAGTGAGTGATGCTGGATCTTAGCCAAGGCGATCATCACCACGACTTTAAAAGCGCTAGCAGCCATTCTCCCGTCCCTCCAACACCCCCATTAGAGTTGCACTTAACCTCTTCCAACCCACTTCCCCGGAGGGAGCGCTGATAGCTCGAGGATATATGGACTTGCCTTGAGCTTCTTCTGATAGACCAGCTGACTGTTCTGTATGGAGAACCATCGCCTAGAGAGAGAGAGAGAGAGAGATGAATAATACATACGTTTTAGATGGTTATATCCCTCCATAAGGATCAGTGCACAGAGGTGAATTAATGTCACTGCAGACGTCATCACACCAGTGATGGAGGATAGCTAAAAGCATCATGGAGCGAAGTAGGCGCTCTTCCCTCGCAACGCAATCTCCGGACCATGTCGGGGCCATCAATTACATGGCTTCACATCACAACTACATTGGCCTCTGTCACAGAGGGAGAGAGAGAGGCTGACAAACGTGCCACGCCGAAGCAAAGCCGAAGCAAAGCACCGGCCAAATGCCTTGCAACCAACTGAATGCTTGCAGTACATTAGCCTTTTCAATACAAACACTTATCCGACTAATATCTCACAAAATACACTTTGCCACAGATCTTACTGTACCATATTTTCAATAGAGAGGCAAGGTGACCGCCTACTTCCTGCTTCAGCAGCACTGTACCAGAGATTTTCCACCGCCATTTATTTTCCCATAGACATTCCGTAAAATGCTTATAAAAATAGTTTCACTTGTTCAAACCAAACGGTTCAGATATATTTAGAAACAGGAGAGACCACATAACATGTCACTCAGACCAAAACGTAAAAAAGCTGCAGATTTAAAGAAAATATTTTTTCGAGGTTTTTTTTTACGTTTTGGTCTGAGTGAAATGTTCTATGGTCTCTCCCGATTCTAAATATATCTGAACCGTTTGGTTTTTACCAAGTAAAACTATTTTTTATAAGCATTTTACGAAATGTCTATGGAAAAATAAATGGTGGATGAAAATCTCTGGTACAGTGCTGAAGCAGGAAGTGACGTTCACTTTGCCTCTCTATTGTGCATACTAAAGTCACATAATATGCACTACAGTGGAGAGATAGCTAGCCAGCTTAAGTCACCTGTTCCAGGTCTTGAAGGCATTGCTGGCCCTCTTGAAGAGGTATCCCTCCATCACCACACCATTGGGAGCATCCAGGTTGAACTCTGCCTTGGAGTCATCATAGGAGAAGTCCTGATGGAGAGGAGAAAGACCCCAAATTAACCCTGGTCACTATACCCCATGAGGAGAGAGTTGAAATGGTGTGTGGATGGATAGCCAGGTGATTCATGTGTTGGATGCTGTTCTAGATATGTTTAATGGTATCCTCCTGTGGGGATGCTTAACTGGCCTTGCATCTGTTGGCATATACTACTGTACTCTTCCCTGTCTGGAGTGAAGATCTTAGTGTTGTTTGCGTGCGATTACGTGCTGTACTTTTCCCGAATGTCACAAAAAATAAACAGCAAGAGAATTGCCACAAGGGGATCAGCGAATGGCAATTGTAGAGTTTCACAACGTAAAACAACCCTCGGTCAGTCCTCCTTTTCAGTTAAAGGGATACATTTCTAGAATTCCCTACCAACAGAAATAAAAAAGCAAACTAATCTGAAATGTTTTAATGGAAATGTGAAACACTGGCTGAAGCAAAACCAAACCTGCGATCATTGATCACTGATGTAACGTAATGTAATTTCACTGTACAATGTTGTATGATCATGTCACAATTTTTTTATGTTTATACTTTGTTTATATATGTAATTTAATTGAAAAGCCTAACCAGGGACAGGGATCGCAAATTAGCCTTGGCTAGAAATCCTATATGCATCACATATTATGTTTCCTGTTACTGTAACCTGTTATAATGTTGTCTTGCATTGTCCCTGACAACAAATAAAAAAATACTAATATAATGCCAGTCACATTTGGCATACGCTGTGCTGTGCTGTGCATACTGTCCATAAGCCAACACGACCAACACGTCATACATTGTGTGTTCATGTGGAAACCGTCACGTGTTGTTGTCCCATGTATGCATATGAGCCGCATGCCACGCTCCTGCCTGACTCACTGAGGCATTTCACAATTGGTAATAGATACGCCTGTGACGTGAATTATTACATAAACAGGAATGAAATCGCCTTCTAACCTTTCCCAGTTAGAAGAATTACACCTGACCTTTAACGCTAGCCGACGGGCAGCTATTTAGGGCATAGGTCAGAGGTCAGAGTTATGGTGCAAGTCGGTGACACTTGATGAATGGGGTTTGGGGACGCACAAAAGTATCGACTTGGTTGATTATGTCTGATGCTTCGTGTTATAGAGCAGAAGCACTGTACGTCCTCAGACTTGAAATACAAGTAAACACCATTATAGCAGCAGGTACAGAACATTAACTTATCCCAAATTGAGTTTGAGCGTTGCATGATGCACGTAGCCTTGTGAAAAGCCAGAGCCCAGTCTTCCCACAAAGAACCAATAAACACGCCATGGTTCACTGAGTGCAGAGACACATCATTCCACACGCAAAAACAAATACCCAAGAATATTTGAAAAGTGGAGCTGAACTGGAGTGACCCATATAGAAGCTGACTTCACAAACTCTGCTACACACCATGCATGCACCATAACAGGGTGCATGATGTGTAGCAGCACACTATCAAGTATTCACTGCATGTCTGAATAATACAACGGCTCACTTCTCTACAACTATCTCCATTTTAGCATGTCTAAAGTAGAGCCCAGCCCATACTGGATTTTTAAGGCCGATGCCGATACGGATATTAGGGAGTTAAAAAAATTCCGATATCGATATATCGGCCGATATTCTTCTTATATTTTATATTATAGACATTATATTACACAATTAATTTTGCAATGATCCCTCAAATATCAAACACTTGACAAAGATATGACTTGAGATATGTAATGTAGGCAGGATATTTTACAGCTCATCTATGAACTTTATTGTCCAAGTTGACATCAATGCAATGAAACAGTAAACGTCACTGGGAATTTAATAATTATAAATAACTAGAAATACAAAAACACAAATAGAACAAATATATATAACTTGAGTTAAGGAAAAGGATCAAATATACACAATGTGCTGTCTATAACTTAAAAAATAAAATAAAATAAATATCTGCAATATCGGCCAACATATCGGACGATACCGATATATCGGTTATCGGCCGATAATATCGGTGGACCGATATATCGGTCGGGCTCGAGTCTAAAGACGGAAACGTCATCAAGCGATATGTCTCAGGCTTCCAGAAATGCAGATATTTTATGACAGCGCTAAGAGTGAGTGAAGCAGGAGATAAGGATAGCGAGACGGAGAGCAGGAGAGCAGGAAAGCCCATCTAAAATGTATATTCTCATGCGTCTCCAAACTAATCTTTTAGCAGTACTAAACTACCCTTTCCGTCTCTTTCCAACAGTAGTATGTCTCAGTTAAGGTGAGAGAAGATTTTAAGAGAGAACTGATCATTCTTAGTATTACAGTAACTATGACAACAACATGCACTAAAGTCACAGCAACAACAACAAAACAGCCAATGCGCAACGCAGGTCAACCCACCAAAGTGCGGTCCCACCGCCCAAAGATCTTCATTTTGAAACGTTTGGTGTATTCCAACAGCATTGAAAAGCACAACAAAAAGGCAAAGAGGTCAAAAGAAAAAAGAAAAGACAAAAACGAACAGGAAAAGAGCTGCTTTAAAAACAGAGAAAACTCAGAGCAGAAGCATGTCGGTGAAGACGCGGAGGAGGACCCAAGGTCTCTGCTCGGTGGAGACGCGGTGGACCCCCACGGTCTCTGCTCTGTGCAGCCGAGGAGGAGGACGCACTGACTCACTCGCTGCAGTGCGCTGCGTAACTCCAGCGCAGTGACATGTGCGCTCTGCTCTCCTCTACAGCCACCTGCCCCGCTGTCTTCAGAGAGGCACAGGAGGATTAGGAACTAATTAGCATACAGCTGTCAATGCTGCCCTGGCAGGACGCTGTGTGGAAGAATAGCACACTTTGCTCTGTACACTGTAGCTGCTGCTCTTGACCCACAGACAGACAGGCTGGCCTGACACCTCCTCCACGTCCGCTTTACGACTCAAACGCCTCAACGTCCGCTTTGACGACTCAAACGCCCCCTTGCATTGCTCAAGAAAATGGGCGAGATTCAGACTCTTGTTGACCCTGACAGGATCTATTTGGCAAGCAGCCAAGTTCACAGAGCAAATACTACTACTCAAGGCTTGGGTTTGCTGTCTCCACTGGCGGCAGCTATGCTAACAACTAGTGCCGGGCGATATATGGACAAGAAATAATATTTTGTGTTTTTAGGCTGAATGGCGATACGTACGCGATATACTGTATATATTTTGGTACTTTTTCGACAAATGTTCAGTTGTTAAGTCATAGCCACAGTCGAGTAATACCTCGATATCGATTATTGTGGCAATATTGTAGGGATGACTATATTGGTGCTTTCAGAAAATATTGACACAATGTGATCTTTGATACAGTAACTAATCATCGGTAATGTGGGATATAATGACTTAAGTGGGTAAAGGCAATTAACAGAACAGTTAGAACAGTCTGGTAAGTTCAGAAAACTAGGAAAAGAGAACACTTATGTTATGTCATACCATGATATAACAATATCCAAAATCTAAGAAGATGATATCATCTAGTCTCATATCCCGATATCAATATCAGTAATGTGGGATATAATGACTAAGTGGGTAAAGGCAAATAACAGAACAGTTAGAACAGTCTGGTAAGTTCAGAAAACTAGGAAAAGAGAACACTTAGCCTATGTTATGCCATACCGCGATATAACAATATCCAAAATCTAAGACGATATCTAGTCTCATATCCCGATATCAATATAATATCGCGATATTGGCCACTGCCCGGCCCTACTAACAACTGCAACTAACAAATGGGCAAGAAAATTGCCAATCAAGATGATGCATCTTACCTCGAGCTGTCAGATGCCTGTATAGCGGGACTATAACACGTCACACACATTGGAGTACACACACTGAGCAAGCCATGCACTGGGTGGTACTCGTCAATCTCTCAAGCCCACAACAAAGATCATCTATTCTTAATGATCCTTCAGATGGAAACGGAACACGAGTGAATTATTGAAGGAGGCAGGGGAAACGGAGGATTCCAAATGTTTGGTACAAATAAGCAGAGTGGGTGGCTGTCACGGAGCACACGGAGAACACATCCCCCAATGCCGCGTCCACCTGGAGTACGCAGGTCGGCCCACAGGCTACGCTGCAGGCCTGTCCGCTGCCAAATAGTGAGCCCAGTTGGTCGCACTGATTCCCCAGTCTGCTGTGTGACGCGCTTGCTTATTGACTGTACTGTCGCAATACTGTCACTGTTCTTAAAGTGAGAGCGTTCATCTGTTAGGGCCTGGTGGCCTGGTGCCTTCAAATCCTATCCCACAGTGCTGACAGTACCTGCTGCCTGACATCTGCCTAGTCTATTTCATCTAATCCCCAACCCACCTGCTCCACTTAGATATGACTACAAATGTCGCATTCATGTGCTCCTCGGATATATCGGATTTAGCGTATTTACGAGTTGTAAGCACATGAACGGCGATTCAATGTCGTATTTATTACCAGTGGGAATTTCGGGGATTTCGATGCAACACGAGTTTCCGACATTGTGACGTTGCATGAGGATTCGGGTCGGGACTACAACAATGAGGGGAAGTATGGAGTCTGTGGCACCAATTCACTGTAAAAAGTTATATATGTTGTTATTCTGTTCATAATAGCTATCATTTATTTTTAGTAGTTGCACATTATGGCCTATGTAGCTACCATAATGACCCACTACTTTATTTTAGCAAGAAAACACCAGCCACGAGAAAACAAGCGTCCATGTTTGTTGCTCTTTCCGACCAAGAGCACTTGAACTTGTCATAATTACCACGTCACCCCTGGTAAATCCGATATATCCGAGGAGCACATGAATGCGGCAAAAGTTACCGAATGCCACAACAACACCTCGCAAGTCTTTAGAAATACTATGTCGTGACTGACTGACAATAAGGGATAAAAAACTTAGTGGCTGGTCTGAAAAGTGCGTTCAAATCCTCTCCTGTGATTGATTTAACTTGGCAGCCATGATGAAAACCAAAAAAAACGAAAGCCCATAATTTACCAATTGAGATCTAACCAAGAGACCACAGATCCATGTGGTCACTTGAGTGCCTGACAGCACCAGTGTAAGAAAACTCCTGCACAATCTACACAGTCTGTTGGACATTTCAAAAGATGAGAATGAGAATTCTCTGGTGAAATAGCTGGAAAACAATAAGTGGTAACCTGCTGTATTGGTCTAAAATGCATAGTTACAGTGCATTCTAGTGCAAGGGAATTATGAATGGAAGATTATAGTCTTTATCGTCTTATCCTACTGTATTTTTAGTTTGAGTTTTCCATGGTTTATTCACTCTTTGTATATAGATGTCTTGAGTTTTACATTGTGCTTTGTCTTCATGCTTTGTTGCCTGATGTAGAGGCTCTTTGATGTACCTTTGAAAAGCATTATACAAATAAAACGTATGATTATTTTATTAGAGCATCATGTCTCTCATCGCCCTCTGGAATTTCAAGCGGTAAAAATAAATCCGGTGACCCGACTGCGGCTAAAAACAGAAGGACATTGGGAGCGCTGTGCTGCAGAGATGTAAACTTGGAAATATAGGACAAGTAGCTACTAGACAGAGGAGGCCTGCCTGGACGTCTCCATTTAATCTCCTGTCAAAAGATGAATGGCCCTGGTATTTAGACAATCTATCTCTCTGTTCTCTGTGTACCCAGCCAGTGACAGTGACACTCCATGGTGGGAGAACTTTCATTCCCTTTCTAGTCCCCTGGTCTTTGCTTGTTACTGTGTTGCCCCCGTTGCTCTCCTCTGCAAGTTTACACAAGAAGACTTATTGCACATGCTCAATGTGGCCGAAGAGAAAAAACAACAAAAAAGCTCCTTGAAGAAAGGAGAAAAGACTCAGGAAGTAGGCCAGACTGAGATAAAAGATAGTAGAGAATCAAAGACAGTTAACGCAACAACAAAATAAAATGGATATTGTCCAAAATTGTCTCAAATCTGATCTGCTGTATCTAGGGATAGGTATCGTTTCATATTTTCTGATACCGGTGCCAAAACGATACTTCTAAAACGGTACCGGTGCCAAAACGATACTTCTAAAACGGTACCGGTGCCTAAACGGTGCCTGAAACAGTACTTTAAAAAAAATTAAAGCAGATTTAACCTTTTTTTTTATTTTATTTAAAGAGGCTGTAAAGCTGATTTCAAACAATAATTTTATGTATTATGCCCTATAATGTAAGTGAAGGTGTAATTCTGCTGTCACTCAGAATGTCAAAATATACACGATATGATGTATACTTCTTGAGATATTAACGTTTGTTTGGCACGACTCATACTAGTTAACTGCCGCGGGGCATTTTTGGGTGGCAGTGACGTCATCATTCAGAAACCACGCCAAAAACGGGGGAAAACAGAAACCCCCCCTCCAATCCTGGCGTTCTCCTATGTCGCGTGCATGGTTGCATGTTGCACAAAAAGATTGTATATATGGAAGATGAACACTCCAACTTACTTCCTTGACAGCTAGATCCACATTTTTCTTCTCGCCAATTCTCAATGGCTTCCTTGTTTTGCTCAGGAGTACAAAAAAACTTTAACTGGCGATTTTTTACATTTGTTGTCTGCGCAGCTCACCAGACAACAGCTTTTAGCTATGTTTAATTCAAGGAAAATTACGCTGGTCTATGGGAGTGAACGGAGCGATTTCCCCCGTGATGGGCGTGGCCTATTTCATGCAGTGTCTCTATAACCCATGTCTATTTATGTCTATTTCAAAAACTTTCAAGGCCTTGAAAAAGAGAGAGAAAATAGAGTGATACAACATCAAAGAGTAAAGAACAGATCCACCGACTCCACAACAGAAACACCCAGGCGCAGGAAGCGGACTAATTATTACGGTCAATATTCTAGCTGTTATCTTTTTTAATAAAACACAGCAATCATCGCCTCGAAATAGGCGATGCAGCACAGCAGGCAGTCTTTATACGGGTCGTTCAAATGAAGTTGGCTTGTTTCTGATTGTTCTGTGTGAATTATTCAGGGTGAACTGAAGCTCGCCCCCAAAGGCCTTGGGAGTCGAACTACAGCTTGAGAATACTTCAAAGGGCTTTGCTAATGCTCTGCACTACTCTGTACCAGGGGTGGGGGGCTAAGCTACATCGTCCCCTACGCACAGACGCACTAACATGTTCAGAGGAAAAATGAAAACAAAAAATAAAAAAATAAAATAAAAATTGAGACGTACTCACCTGCATGAGGGTCTGTGAGAGCAGATGGTCGCATAGGGAACAGAGAAGAGAGGAGATACTATTAGAGCCCAGAAGACACAGCAGCAGACTGGTCAGAGGAGATAATACAATAATCTTTGAATTTGAATGCGCCCCTAATTGCCCTGCTTACTGGTCTTCCACTAAAGAGGCCATCTTGGTTGAGTGCTTACGAATAAAGCTCTCTTTAAAAAAAAATCCACCTGATGCCACATGTGTTTCATGACATTCAAATTTGACGTGGATTCAAATGGGGACATATTTTACTAGCACACTCCATGGGGGGGGGGGGGGGGGGCACATGGGAGGACGAAGCATGTGTGGTAACAGCTCTGGTACAAACGGGTCGATAACAGGCAGCCCCACATGTGACCTGACCCGTCCCTGTGGCTCCAGCCACAGAGCAGACCAGATCACAGCACAGCGCCTGGAGGCCTGGAGGGCTGACCGCGGCCTGCCTGTCTGACAGATGGGTCACTCATCCTGGGGGGCAGAGTCGCCACACACCGGCCACCGAAATTCAACGTTTCTGAATTATTTAGCTAGATTTCATTATTTGATCATTTCGATCAGGCATGGCCAAAGTCCGGCCCGGGGACCAATCGCGGCCCGTGGATCGATTTTAAAAGGCCTGCGGCTTGTCTCTCAAAATATACTATAATATGAATATACTATATATTATGTGGCCCTCCACACAGTAAAGAAGCGTAAAGACACTCAGCCAGTGTCAGACTTTGAATACACCCGATTTAGAGGATTGCGCCTATATGGAATGAGTAGAAAGGGAAGGCTGTGTTTCACAAAGTTTACGAGATGTTTGTGAATATGTATGTATATATACGATGTATATATATAATAACAAAATTGTCAACAAACCCTAGCCCCCCCCCACACTTCAGCGACCAGGATATTGCATGTTTTGGTGAGGGGTTCCTATATGAAGGAAACCCCCCAACAAACCCTAGCATTTAGTAGACTAAGGGCACAGTGAAGCTGCGACACCTAATGCGCTGATCACGGCTATCCACAGCAGACAACAGTGGGATTAGTTTCCCTTCAAAACACTTAATTCCACCTGATTTAACACTTAAATCAATGCCCTGGTTTTTGCGAGGCAGATTAATCAAACGCTCCCCAGTTGCCCAGCTATAATCCCACAGTCACAAGCGAAGCAGTGGGCCAGGTGGCAGACTTTGGGCTCGGAGGTGTGATGATGGGAGCACATTCACACCCAGTCAGACTCTCGAAAAAACGACCGGCATCTGAGTAGCATCAACCCTGCCAACTATAACACGGAGAGGAGAAGACGCTTCGGTGTCGTAACGTTTCAGCATTACTTGAACCTTCCCGATTTGTCTAAAATAGATTATAGCAAGAAAATACATTTCTGCTGAATTGACTGAACTCACCCTCTGCTGTATGGTGGCGTGTTTGTGCTCCATGTCCCTCTTCTCCATGGCCGAATCGATCACCAACTGGTCCAGCTGAAAGTTAAACGTAAGAATAAAAACAAGTTCGCTCTCGATGAAGAGATGTTCGATCAAAAGGTGCGCCGCCACCGAAATGCTTTCATTTTGCAGCGAAATAATTCCCGCATAAAGGCAACGTGAGAGAGCTAGAATGATTGTGGATAAGCTGACTACATCACTTTGGACCAGCACAGGCTGCAGTGATGCGTCGGGTCAATATTTGTTAATGGAGCATCGACTTTGTTGTCTTTCAGCGTTCAACAACCCTGTTGTGCAAAATGTGTTTGTCTCCGTTCTTCAATAACGTGTTGCAGCATGTGCATGTGACAGTTTGTGGGTACAATATTGTTTGTTTACTTCGTCACATGTATGTTACATGTACAGAGGAAGCGTTTAAGTACCGTGTGTGTGTATCCAATATCAAATGAAAAATCCAATATATGAAATGATTATTTCATATTGGATTTTTGATTTGAGCAGCAGAAACCTCGAGCATCAGTGATCGATAATATTTCTCATAAGGACCAAACCAATTCCAATCATGCGTTGGAGCCTGGGGGGGTACTTGAGGCGCCGCTCACCTCAGCAGCCAGCTTCTTCATGTAGGGGTCGATCTCGTCCAGCAGGTGGTAGCCTTGCTGGAACAGCGAGTACTGGGCATGCATGAAGGACAGCATCTGCATGGGACACACGCACAGCTTTTGTTACAGGAACGTTGTTGCCAATGACACTCTGACATGTACTGTAGGGCTGCCTGCAGCTAACGATTATGTTCATTGTCGATTAATCTGTTGATTATTTTCACGGTTAATTAGTTGTTTGGTCAATAAAAAGGTCAGAAAATGGTGAAAAATGTTGATGATGAAGCCCAAGATGACATCCTCAAATGTCTTGTTTTGTCCATAACCCTAAGATATTCAGTTTACTGTCATAGAGGAGTAAGGACACCAGAACATTTCACATTTAAGAAGCTGGAATCAGAGAATCTTTTTTTTTTACAGATTAATCGATTATGAAAATAGTTGACGACTAATAAATTAATCGATTAATTGTTGCAGCTCTACTGACATGCAACAGACGAGCACTGAAAAGACTCTTTTGCATGCATCACTATTCTAGATCATCTGTATCGTTAGTATGTACAGTATGTAGGAACATAACATAATTATGTAAGTGTGTTTGGAGATAGCAATGCATTTGTTTGTCTATCCGTTTCAGTGGGAGATGGCTTAAAGATACTTACAGCATCTAGGATCTCAAATTTCTTCTTAGCCTGGAGGACATTGATCTGCAGGAGAGAAAGATGGAAATGTGTGTAAATCAACATTGAACCGGAGGAGAACTCGACGATGAACTGAACGGGTGGGGGGGGGGGGGGGGGCTGAGCAATCTTTTGGTCTGTAGAGTATTGATTGTCGTGTTGATGACATCCACACAACACACCGTGTACTGTACTACGACACCATGTATTGAGATAACTCCCTCTTTTTTGTCTATACTGTAACCCGGATGAAGGTATAGAAGAACATGTCCTTATGGATGCACGATATATCGGTATTCATATCCGTATCGGCCGATGTTAGTAATTTTTTTACATATCGGCATCGGTCCGATGTTGCAATGTTAATATCGGTTATCGGTATCAGCCAGAATTTTCACATTGAGAGGAAACAATGTGGTAAATCTATGATTTATGGGCTTTTCCAAATGTTTTGGAAATAAAGAAATGCATTACTTTTTCAAATTCACATTGTTTACATGTGTTTTTCAGTATGTACAAAATTAATTTGATTATCATAGAAATGTGTTTTTATACAGATCATATCGACATCGGTAAATAAGAGCAATGTTAATATCGGTTATCGGTATCGGCCAAAATGTTTATATCGGTGCATCCCTATTATGGATGCTGACTAATGGGTGACCTGTCTGTCACAGAACCATTACAGACCTTTTAATACAGATATTGTATATATCAGTCTACAGACTTTTGAATGCAGACATCAGTCCAAGTGGTTTCCATGATGTACGTACTGTTTAGTTAACTCAGCTGTGCCTGCATGAGCCATGCATCGTCGCCACGGCCTCCATGAATAAAAGCTTTGCTTCATTGTATATCTGAACTGATGCAAACCCAAATGACATCTCGCGCTACATTTGAGAGGTCGCTTGGTGCGCTCTCCGCAGCCAAAGACCTTTCCTGCCTTGAGACACTTTCAATTAAGTCTTGAAAGGGTCATATCTTTAGAGATGGCTGCCAGCAGACACAATGAAGAATGCAAAAGGGGGCGCGTCGCGTCGCGGCCATCGCCCTGAATCAGTCTCTTTGTTCCCACAGGCGGGGTCATGTGGAGGAGGACGCAACGTGTGGGCAAAATAAAGCCATGCACGCCACATAGGAATAGAGTGGAAAATGTGTCTCTCACACACAGATGACACAGACACTACTGCTGCAGGCCTCAGGGGGCGACGTCAGGGTCGCTCACCAACTCCACTGCCGAGATTAGTCTTAGGGCAGCTGGGCGATATAGACAAAATCAAATATCACAATATTTTTTGACGATATGATATCCAAAAATCTAAGATGATATCTAGACTCATATTACGATATCGATATAATATCGGGCGGCTGTAGCGGCTGTAGCTCAGGAGGTAGAGCCGGTCGTCCACTAATCGCTTTGGCTAAAAGAGGTCGTTGGTTCGATACCCGGGTCCTCCAGTCTGCATGGCGAAGTGTCCTTGAGCAAGATATTGAACCCCAAATTGCTCCCGATGGTGTGCCAGCACCCTGCGTGGTAACCTGCCGCCATCGGTGTGTGAATGGGTGAATGTAACTACTGACTGTAAAGCGCTTTGGATAAAAGCGCTATATAAATGCAGGCCATTTACCATTTATATCGATATATTGCCCGGCCCTAATTAGTCTGTTTATGTCTCTGTCAAGTAGCTTTAGTCTAGTAGTTCAATCTCAGCATGACTCTTGTGATTTTTGGATCATTCTTTACTGTATAATCACCAACAAGCGGGTGCTAAGATCTTACTTTTCACGTGTAAAACTACAGCAAATTTGGGGGAGGGATGAAGGTTTAAAAAAAAAAACAAGCAACAGCTGAGCTGATAGATTTGGGGGCTGTCTCGAACCTGCAGCACGTAGTCCAGAGCCAGGTGTCGGAAGCACTTGCGGGTGATGCTGAGCGTGCCGGTGGCCTCCTCCACCTCGTGAGGCTTGTTCCTGGGTGCCTGGGCGTTCTTCACCTGGGCTATCTCCATATCCTCGCGCACCCTGTCGAAGTGCTTCTTGGTCTCCTTGAACTTACGTACATCCCTGACAGATGGAGATAGCGAGATTTAAGTGAGACACATCGTTATAGTAACTTGACAGTTGATCAAAATCAAGCACAAATATTACATTTTCCCAAAGTTAGGCTGCATGCAGTTTGAAAGACTTGGAAGTATCGCAGACATTGAGATTGTGATATTTATAACTACCACAAAGTGCTTGTGGGTTTGCCTGCTGTCAAAAGCTATGTTCGCTGGATTGTCGATGATATAATGCCTCTGACAACATGTCTGGTCGTCCCTTTAATATTCAAAACCACCAAAAAGTTTGATGGGGGGAGAGTTAAAACTAACTCTCTAACTGCCAAGTTCTGCTGCAATTACCTTGCTGAAAAAGCACACGATCAACTCTGGGTTTACTCACTCTTTCACAAAGTTGTGCAGCTGCTGCTTGACAGACCTCTGAGCTTGATCAAACAGGATCTGAAATAGAGAGAAAGAAGAAATTCATGTTCCTTCCTCATGAACAGCAACTCGGGGTGCGTTGTGCATTGAGTTTAGAGGCATGGTCATGTCATGCAGTGTTGAAACACTTCATTACCACGAAAACAGTCAAACCCTTAAGTACGGTACTCAATTTACACAGATCTGTGCAGCTATCGATATGAAAATTAAATTAAAATTGTGGGGAGAGGGACCACCCTAAATTAGGGGTTGCATGTATAAAAAGGGCTTATTCTGTATTAACCTGCTATGGCAGAAAATACCATATAATCAAAACAGTCTGCACTTTATCCTAAAATTAATTTCACATCACATATGAGTGTGGAGCCGGGGGAGTCATCAGTGTGCCTACTGTCAAAATACCCAAGAGGCATTTTTAACCAACAGAGGGCGATAGAGCACAGCAGTTGCACACGATGAATGCAAATGATGCAAGATCACCCTTTTTACGCCTGTTGAAATGAATGGATGAAGAATGTCACTCAGACTCAAACGCACCCGCGCTGTAACACACACACACACACACACACACACACACACACACACACACACACACACACACACACAAACATGACATGCTGCCTATTTTACCCTCCAGACCCCGCCCCTCTCTCTCCAGACCCCTCCCCTCTCCCTCCCTCGGAGTCAGAGGACGTTCTCACTGATTGCTCCTGCCATGCTGCTGCTGCTAAATAGGTCACTCGGGCAGAGAGGGCGGGAGGAAGCGAGCGAGGAGGAGGCTTTTGGTACAACGTGACAACACTGCAGAGTCTGCATCAAACACATGCAGGGTGCAAAAACCCACTCAGAGTCTACATCCAACACATGCAGCCAGGGTGCAAACCCACTCAGAGTCTGCATCCAACACATGCAGGGTGCAAAGTGCAAACCCACTCAGAGTCTGCATCCAACACATGCAGGGTGCAAAGTGCAAACCCACTCAGAGTATGCATCCAACTAATGCAGGATGCAAACCCACTCAGAGTCTGCATCCAACACATGCAGGGTGCAAACCCACTCAGAGTCTGCATCCAACACATGCAGGGTGCAAACCCACTCAGAGTCTGCATCCAACACATGCAGGGTGCAAAGTACAAACCCACTCAGACTCTGCATCCAGCACATGAAGGGTGCAAAGACCCACTCAGAGTCTGCATCAAACACATGCAGGGTGCAAAGACCCACTCAGAGTCCACTCAGAGTATGCATCCAACACATGCAGGGTGCAAAAACACACTCAGAGTCTGCATCCAACACATGCAGGGTGCAAAAACACACTCAGAGTCTGCATCCAACACATGCAGGATGCAAACCCACTCAGAGTCTGCATCCAACACATGCAGGATGCAAAGACCCACTCAGATTCTGCATCCAACACATGCAGGATGCAAACCCACTCAGAGTCTGCATCCAACACATGCAGGGTGCAAAGTGCAAACCCACTCAGAGTCTACATCCAACACATGCAGGGTGCAAAGTGCAAACCCACTCAGAGTCTGCATCCAGCACATGCAGGGTGCAAAGACCCACTCAGAGTCTGCATCCAACACATGCAGGGTGCAAAGACCCACTCAGAGTCTGCATCCAACACATGCAGGCAGGGTGCAGCTTTAGTGCTGTGACCACAGCTGGACTGAGCAGTTTGATTTGTTCAGGGTTACGCAGCCTCGCCCCGGCTTGATCATTGGATGTACACAATGTGTAGGGAACAGAAGATCTGGATGTTTTTAGGGATTACATGAGATGATGAGGAGAAAGGCAATTCCACTGTTGTTGCCGATGCACAGCTGAGGGGTCATGTTAGATACAGAGGGAAGCTGCAACCAGCAAACCACTAAAAGACCCATGAACAGTTTCATAACAAAATGTCCACCATTTGAAAAATATGACTACGACAAAACGCTGGTTGCCATGAACAAAAAACTCACCGTTGACTGTTTTGTGAAGTCATTAGATATCAGGAAATAGTTGTGCTTGTTTTCATGCTACATTTTACTGCTCTATAAACCTCCCCTGGGTCTAAATAAGGCCAAGTGTGAGAGTGGAACTACACAGTGGTCCTTGCTTCCTTTCTCTGTGGCTCTGCTTTTACGTCAGAAGCCCTCCGCTGCACTCCATTAACGACCAAAGCAGTTCCTCCAACGGAACACGAGTCTGCCTCATCCAACCATCTCGCTGCATCCAACAACCCGCCGTAAATACGCTACTAACTAGAGCCAAGCGAGTAAATACACTGCTTTTAATGTGCCTACGATTGCAAAGGCTTCTGGGATGGCTCTCAAAACGGCCGCCGGCCACCCGCCGGCACTGTAAATCTCAGGAGCCTGACAAAGCCAAAGACGACACAGCCAAGCCTGACTGTGCACGGGTGGTCAATGTGTTTGCCTGTTTGCCAATTTAACAAGGTGGCCCCTGCAGAAACCGCCGGTGAGAATTGGAATCTCGTTGTGTGTTGATCAAGGGGTCTCGCAAAAAAAACACGTGGACAGTCCAAACAACATCAGCGGGGGGCAGCGGCGTGCTGCGGTCGTAAACACCCGGGTGTAAGATTAGGTTGTTGTGAGACGAGATGTAAGGAGGGTGACGCACTACTGGAGAGTAGTGGGCAGGTTCTGAGGTGGACGGGGTGGCTCTGTGCAAAACCACAGTCTATAAAAGTTGTCGAGTCAACAAGCACACCAGAAGTGCTGATGGTTTCCGGGCCCCGGGGGTGGTGGTGGTGTGGGGGTAGTGGTGAGGAGGGGTAGAGCAGCCTGTAGCATTCCTGGGCTGCTTAGTGGCAACAGACTGCGGTTTGACTGGAGATACTCTGCATCACTCGGGCCAAGATGCCACAGGTGCTCTGTGTGTGTGTGTGTGTGTGTGTGTGGGGGGGGGGAGGGGGGGGGGGGGACGGTGTGTGGGGGGGGGGGGGGGGTGTGTGTGTGTGTGTGTGTGTGTGTGTGTGTGTAGTAACAGCAGACTGGAGAGAGATTTAACAGTCTACATGCAACTAAAGAGTCAGGCTCCTGTTAAAACTTAGTGTCAAAGCTGCGATAGACAACTGTTTTCAATCATATTAAAATAACAAACAAAAAATATCATACAGTATATTATAGGCCACATTATCAGTGTGTGTCTGTGACCATGTGTGTGCGTACATGCCTAAATTGCCCCGTTTACCTACATTTTTAATTTCAACAATGTTTAGGATGTTTGGGGGCTCATATCATTTACTTGCATGTTGTTTTTTTATTTAAAAAAAATTATATTTTCCACCCATTTTCTCCCCAATTAATTGTACTTGGCCAATTCCCTCTGCTGTCCCAGTCGTTGCTCCACCCCCTCCGCCGATGTGAGGAAAGCCGTAGCCGTAGACTAGCACATGCTTCCTCCGATCCATGTGCAGTCGCCAGCCGCTTCTTTTCACCTCACAGCGAGGGGTTTCACCGGCAGGACGTAGCGCGTGGGAGGATCATGAGATTCCCCCCAGTGCCTCAATCCCCCGCCCGGCCAGAGGAGGCGCTAGTAGTGCTGCGCCCAGGACTCATACTGTGTCTGTAGGAACGTCTTACCAAGCTGGAAGTACCGCTACCGGGAATTGAACCTGGGGCCCCGTGGTGGTAGGGACATTTTTTCATTTTTTTTTACCTCTACACTACCCAGACGCTCCACTTGTGGGCGTGTGGCATACGGACAGTGATGTGAGGCCAGTGGCAACAGCACAGGGAAAGCCATAGCAACAACAATGGTGGAAAACAGTGTGAAACAACAGTACAGCAACAGTACTGCGTCAGACAAGGTCTGTTCCAAAACACTGTTGAACATCATCATCATTGCCTTTTTTTAAACGGGCGATTTCGCTTGTTCAACAGGCCTGAGGCCTGACGTGCCGTTTCAAAGGAAGACAGCTCTTAGGGATGAGTGACAGGTGCTGGGGCGTGCGTTTGTCCAACGCGAAGGAGAGGAGGGCGGGACTAACAGAACACCGCCTCAAGGCTAAAAGTTGCATATTATTCTAGCTTTGAACCGTGAACAGGATCAACTTTCCGTCTCCACGGAGGTGAAGTGTTATGAACGTCTATCATCACGTCTTATTGTCCTATTCAACACTATGTCAACACACATACAGTCTAGATTTGGAACGGAGTCCGACAAAGACACATTGTGTCAAATGTGTTTCCAATTAAGTGAGTAAGTTACGTCTAAACACACTCATCCTTCATGACCTGATATCAGAGCTTAGGAATGAGGTGGCAACCGACACGATCACAATAAACCCCTGTATTGACTGGATCTGCTGCACGGTTCATTTGTCTCTCATTCAACTGACATCTTGGCACAGACTATGATGTAATTAAACCACTCCAACAAAGAGATGCTTACTGCTCAGGGATCTGTACAGGAAGGCTTAAGATCATTAAGTCACTCAGACAGGAAATGTCAAACAAAACCTATGTTTGTTTGTTATTACCTTTATTCACTGTATCCAGGGAACGACGACCGAGCGAACGCGCCCGCTCTTTTCCAGCAACACCCTGCTTTATCGTAATTAAGCGTTTCCAGAGGCGGTCGCCGCAACCGCTTCTTTTCACCTGACAGCGAGGAGGAGTTTCACCGGCAGGACGTAGCATGTGGGAGGATCACGCTATCCCCCCCAGTTCCCTTTCCCACTGAACAGGCGCCCCGACCGACCAGAGGAGGCACTAGTGCAGCGACCAGGACACATGCCCTTAATCCGGCGGAGGCAGCATGGGGAAGGCAGGGAATGTACCGCTATAAATATAAAATTAATTGATTGATTGATTGATTGATTGGTTAAATGTAACATTACAGGCATGCAGCTGACTCTTTTCTCCCGGGTAACACAATGAGTTACTCGGACAGTGGTGGTACGGACTGTTGGCTGTTGGTGTCGTCACCCATGAAAACACAAGTTTTCTCACATACCGTACTTGCATCATCTTGTGTTTCCACTCACACTTTCAGACGTTTTCCTAGCGTTCCTTCCTAAGGAATGCTGAGGATAGCAGTGCTCGACAGAACTGACTCCCCTCCTGCCGCCTTCGCCTTGATTTGTTTGCCAGCTTCCAAATATAACCCAAGAGAGACACCGGCGTTGGCATCCTCCCACATGGGAATCTGAACACGCTGCACCTACGCACAAATCCTATTTCCATTGTGCTGCGAATATATCCGGAGAATCCCGTGTAGTTGATCCGTGTTGCAGCCTGAATTCTTCATCCATCCACACATGTTTTCTCCCCACATTCACATCATCCTCCTCGACTGAAAAGCCTGGGATATTGTACTGTATGCAAATAGAGAGCCAAAGTGAACGTCACTTCCTGCTTCAGCAATGTACCAGAGATTTTCATCCCCATTTATTTTCCCATAGACATTTTGTAAAATGCTTATAAAAATAGTTTTACTTGTTCAAACTAAACGGTTCAGATATATTTAGAAACAGGAGAGACCGCATAACATTTTGCTCGGACCAAAACGTAAAGAAATTGCGGATTTAAAGAAAATATTTTTTCTATGTTTTTTTAGGTTTTGGTCCGAGTGAGATGTTCTATCGTCTCTCTCTCCCGTTTCTAAATATATCGGAACCGTTTGGTTTGAACAAGTAAAACTATTTTTACAAGCATTTTACGAAATGTCTATGGGAAAATAAATGCCGGATGAAAATCTCTGGTACAGTGCTGAAGCAGGAAGTGACGTTCACTTTGGCTCTCTATGCTATTGAGAAACCGTTTTAATGCATTGAGACTTGGCAACTCAGATGTCGCTCGCTCTCTCTCTCTTTGCGCCTCCGCCTTTAGTCTCCCCCTCATTTCTAATGCATGTTCAGAGAGTCAAACGCATGTCAATAATTGATCGAGTATTCATAAGGAGTTTCATGCTCGAATTAAGCCGAGAGACTGTTAAAACGTTGGCCTGATTCTGTTGCTGTGTTTCTTGCCCCGTCGGAAAAAGAAAAAGTCTATTGTGAAACCCCTTGGAAGTGGAAAAGGCACCCGGTCGGTCTCCTCCGAGCGTTTCAGTAAAAGGAGCCACACTTGGCTGGCGTCTGACATTCATGCAAACAGAGGCTGTTTGTTCTGTTGTGTGCTATTGGACTGGCAGGAGAACCGAGCGATCAGGAAATGGAGGGAAGCGCGGGCCAGGACTCTTTTCTTTTTCGACTTTTCTTTGGGAGCCGTTTTGGCTGTGGCCTGCCCCGAGCGAGCGTCCGCGCGCAAACGCTTGAGACATGTGCGTTTTGTTTGTTTATGTAGGTGTGGGCGGCGGAGGCATCGAGGTATGGCGGGTTGACACGGGCAGTTGGCACTCGACGGGTCCCAGTTGTACGGGGCAGTTTAAATATTCGAGCGTATATACGGGGGAGGCCCAGTGACAGCTGCACTGCAAAGCGTGCACACAAAGGTACGTCCATCACAAGTTGCAGATATAACCCCATCATGATTGCTTATTCATCAGAGCACTGCTGGAGTCCCTCGGCTACAGGAGGGCTGATTGAAAAACCAAGACAAGGCTTGGTCAAGACGTTCCAACAGACACAATTGGCCGGGGCTGCGGGTAGCAAGCTGGTGGGGTATGAGTCCTGGTCGCTGCACTACTAGCGCCTCCTCTGGTCTGGTCGGTCGGGCGCCTGTCTGGGGGGGGGAGGGGAACTGGGGGGAAATAGCGTGATCCTCCCCCCACGTGCTGCGTCCTGCCGGTGAAACTCCTCGTTGTCAGGTGAAAAGAAGCGGCTGGCGACTGCACATGTATCGGAGGAAGCATGTGCTAGTCTACAACTCTCCCCAGATCGGCATAGGGGGTGGGTGAATTGGCTAAGTACAACTTGGCCGAAAACAGGGGAGAAACCGAAAGAAAAGAAAAAGAAAAACCAAGACATAAAAGATGTCACCAGTAAACGTGAACTGCGTCGGTTAATAAAACTCTTTAATATATCCTCGCTGTGATCTGCATGAAGGCCACATCAGCGCTAATATTATTAGCAATGCTAATCTTATCGCTTCAGTATCCCACACTAACTCCTGCCTGGTGCCCCTCCCCTGTGTTCTGCTCAGCTTCCACACATCAAAGTAACAAAGAGAACGTCTGAGGAGCCAATCGTGTTCATGTCCAGTCAGGCTCTTGGCTCTGATGGAGCGGTGTGGGGGACGGGGAGCGGGAGGTTCTGAAACCCAGCTGAGCTTACAGTGGACAGGCCAGCTGGTCCCGGGCCAAAACCGCACTCTCTTACGCTCTCTGCATGTGTGCCAGAGAGAGTCAGAGCAACACAGAATCAGTCACTCTCACACACGGACTCACTGACAGACTGATGGATAGACAGGCAGGCAGGCAGGCAGATGGCTGGAGCTAAATGCCAGCTTCGGCTGGCAGTGGAGACAGAGCAGAGGCAAATCACTGTAAGACTTATACCAGCCAGGGATACTCAACTTGCTTTGCCCGGGGGCCACTTTTGTGAAATGATAGAAGGCCAGGGGCCAGTTAATAAACAAACCATATACATTTTTCTGAAGCGGATTGTAGGTTTTTGGGGTGTCAGCCGGAGTTTAGTCTGACAATGTTGTGCACACCGGATAGTTAGTTAGGTTAAGTTAGTTAGGTTAAGTACATACATAAGTGCCTGGGTAGCAAGCAGACGGCGGTATTTGACAATTTAGCAGCTAAATCATAGATTATTGAAAGATATTCCATATTCCAGATTGAAATGCTATAACAGAAGTGGAGTATTGGCCAGAATGACATGAACATTTGGACACTTATTCAGCGGGTATCTTGCATGTTGTGTTCAGGTGCACTGTCATTTTTTTTTTTTTTTTTTGCAATTCCATCGCGGGCCACACAGTGTGTGTGTGTGTGTGTGTGTGTGTGTGTGTGTGTGTGTGCGGGCCGCAAGTTCAGTATCACTGACTTATACTAAAACTTTTAGAACTAAATTGTAGAAGAAGGGGCCAAGACGGCCAAAGCACCAATATGAAAAACTTTTGGGCACTACAAATGAGGGTTCTCCAACAGTTTCATGTCAAGTGCATCCAAACAGACCACAGACACCCCATTTCATAATTTCCTGTCACATGAGGGAGGATTTTTGATATAGTTGATTTAGTATAGAGAGGCAAAGTGACCGCCTACTTCCTGCTTCAGCACTGTACCAGAGATTTTCATCTGCCATTTATTTTCCCATAGACATTATGTAAAATGCTTATAAAAATAGTTTTACTTCATCAAACCAAACGGTTCAACTATATTTAGAATCGGGAGAGACCATAGAACATTTCACTTGGGCCAATACTTAAAGCAGCTACGAGCAACTTTTTCGATTGTTATTAAACAGTATAAATTTAATATCAATGCATCACATCTTACCTCTAATAGTCGACGAGACCAAAGCCGTGTGTATCTGAGATTGCTCCCTTAGGTGATTATTAAGTCTATAGTCTGTCTAAACTCGCGCCAACAGGGGGCTCTCTTGAGCGACCGGACCGGGTAACCCGGAAGTGAAACGCGGAAGTGAAACCAGGAAGTGAAACGCAGCTGCCTTTTTACGCCGTTTGCGCTGCCTAGCAACATAACATAAACAATGTGAACGCCACGCATACTCGCGGGAACATCTCTCGTTATATTCTAACAGGTTTTTTGGAAGTTATTTTGTGGTTATGGCCGAAGTGGCTGCTGCAAACCGTTTCATTTCAATTCCTGATCTGCCCTGGCTACAGACACACTAACACTGGCCGATTCACTCGGGGTTCAAGCGAGACTACTCTGCGTTGGTATCGTCGACTATTAGAGGTAAGATGTGATGCATTGATATTAAATTTATACTGTTTAATAACAATCGAAAAAGTTGCTCGTAGCTGCTTTAAAAATCTACATCAAAAAAATATTTTCTTTAAATCCGCAAAAAAAAAAAAAACGTTTTGGTCTGAGTGAAATGTTATGTGGTCTCTCCTGTTTCTAAATATATATGAACACTTTGGTTTGAAGAAGTAAAACTAATTTTATAAGCATTTTATTAAATGTCTATGGGAAAAGAAATTGCAGATGAAAATCTCTGGTACAGTGCTGAAGCAGGAAGTAGGTGGTTACTTTGCCTCTCTATTGAATTGTATAAATGTCTAGACTGTGGGTGTGTAGATAATAATACATACAAGGTCTGTATACTGTAGACTTAACTCTACATTCGACCATTTGTATAGAATTAAACTCCAATATACTGAAATGAAGTGAGCGTTTATGAGTGCCATACATTTGAGCAACTGTTCTTAAGGTAGTATATGATTGAAGAGTGAAATCCATCATGTTGATGAATGTTTTCATGACATTATATTTGAGACCTGGGACTTGCTTGTCTGATGCTGTCAACAGACTCGCTGATGCAGTGCAGCAATTTGGCCAAAGCCACTCAGCTGGATCATGTCAAACATCTTGTTACTAACAGACCTGTGAAGAGGCAGCGATAAGGAGGGTTCCTCCTACTGCCCTGTGGGCCTCGTAATGTTACATCCATCCCCTTCTGACACCCTGCCTGCCTGTCTGTCTGTCTGCCTGCCTGCCTGTCTGCCTGCCTGTCTGTCTGTCTGTCTGTCTGCCTGTCTGTCTGTCTGTCTGTCTGTCTGTCTGTCTGTCTGTCTGCCTGCCTGCCTGCCTGTCTGTCTGTCTGTCTGTCTGTCTGCCTGCCTGTCTGTCTGTCTGCCTGTCTGTCTGTCGCCCTGCCTGCCTGTCTGTCGCCCTGCCTGCCTGCCTGTCTGTCTGTCTGCCTGCCTGTCTGTCTGTCTGCCTGTCTGTCGCCCTGCCTGCCTGCCTGTCTGTCTGCCTGTCTGTCTGTCTGCCTGTCTATCTGTCTGTCTGCCTGCCTGCCTGCCTGTCTGTCTGTCTGCCTGCCTGTCTGCCTGCCTGTCTGTCTGCCTGTCTGTCTGCCTGCCTGCCTGCCTGCCTCCTTGCCTGCCTACCTGCCTGTCTGCCTGCCTGCCTGCCTGCCTGTCTGCCTGCCTCCCTGCCTGCCTGTTGCCCTGCCTGCCTGTCGCCCTGCCTGCCTGCCTTCCTGTCGCCCTGCCTGCCTGCCTGCCTGTCTGCCTCCCTGCCCGCCTGTCTGTCTGTCTGCCTGCCTGTCGCCCTGCCTCCCTGCCTCCCTGCCTGTCGCCCTGCCTGCCTGCCTTCCTGTCGCCCTGCCTGCCTGCCTGCCTGTCTGCCTCCCTGCCCGCCTGTCTGTCTGTCTGCCTGCCTGCATGCCTGCCTGTCTGCCTCCCTGCCTGCCTTCCTGTCGCCCTGCCTGCCTGCCTGCCTGTCTGCCTCCCTGCCTGTCTGTCTGTCTGCCTGCCTGTCTGCCTCCCTGCCCGCCTGCCTGCCTCCCTGCCTGCCTGCCTGCCTGCCTGCCTGCCTGCCTGCCTGTCTGCCTGCCTGTCTGCCTGCCTGTCTGCCTGCCTGTCTGCCTGCCTGTCATCAGACCCTCAATATGCCTTCTGGCACTGGAGCACTAGAGCGTGATGAGGTCTTCCTCTCAGCTGCTGGGATGATGACCTGTGGCACATTTACTTCACTGGACCGATACTGGACTTTTGGGGCCCATGCTGATATTATGGAGTAAAAAAAAAAATCTGTTGTCAATATATTGGCTGATATTCTTGATATATATTTTTTATATATAGATACAGTATTCTTACATTTAAAAAAATGCAATGACCCCTCCAATATCAAATGTGAGAAAAATATGTAATGGAGGATATTTTACAGTTTAACAATAAACTTTATTGTCCAAAGAAAACTATTTAAAAAAACACCCACACACCCAATCAGGATGGAATCAGCAGCAGGGTAGATTGTGTGTGTGTGTGTGTGTGTGTGTGTGTGTGTGTGTGTGTGTGTGTGTGTGTGTGTGTGTGTGTGTGTGTGTGTGTGTGTGTGTGTGTGTGTGCGCCCACGTGCGCGTGCGTGCATATAAATAGCCAATAATATTGGTCGGGCTCTACTTGTCAGTGACTACCATTGGCTGGTCCAGAAACCCCACTCAGGTCAGTCTATCAACACACACACACACACACACACACACACCTGCACACACACACACACACTACTGTACAGGAGCGGACACACACACACACACAATCAATCACATAGATGCACTCACACACACACGTATGTAGCACACCCTCCGTGACACGCCAGGGTCCCACCAGGTCCATTACTGTCCTACAACACAAGCTAATCCATGCCCGCCTGAGTGACCTGGGCCATTAACCTCCCATCTGTAAACGCTGACCTTCCTCTCGACCAATAGATTGGATCAGGAGGCGGGAGGGACGGAGGGAGGGAGGGAGGGAGGGAGGGAGGGAGGAAGGGGGGTGATTTGCGACGACACATCTTTGTTTTGTGGCTTCAAAAAGGAATGTGCTCCGCAGCACAGCCCGCGCCCTCCGCTCTTTAAAGCATCATCAAACACACAGCGGGCTCAAGCTAATGGACTTGAAAGGAGCTGGGAGGACCAGCTCCTTTGAGGACCAGCAGGGGGCCACGTGCGTGCCTTGAAGGAGAAGGCAGTAAAGCAGCACACACGCTTTGATGGATCCACATGCTCAAAGCCACAATAACAAAAGAAGAAGAAGAAGTGAAAATATTGCTTTGTTGTTATGTTGTGGTTGTGGCTCTCTGGAATTTGATGGCTGGTGCGTAACAGACAGTTGTCATGCATGCTTGGAAAATTGAATTGGAAATGAAATTAAAATGTAAAAAATTCCCCAAATGGTCTTTACTGTAGCTGTGTGTCATCATGTCGCTGAATGAGGCAAAATACCTTCAACTATAGAGAGGCAACGTAAACGTCACTTCCTGCTTCAGCACTGTACCAGAGATTTTCTTCCGCAATCTATTTTCCCATAGACATTTCATAAAAAATGCTTATAAAAATAGTTTTACTCGGTCAAACTAAACGGTTCCGCTATATTTAGAATCGAGAGAGAGCATAGAACATTTCACTGGGAAGTGAAAACTTAAAAAAACAACATTGAAAAAATAGTTTCGTTAAACCCGCCATTTTTTTACGTTTTGGTCCGAGTGAAATGTTATACGATCTCTGCTGTTTCTAAATATATCTGTACCGTTTGGTTTGAACAAGTAAAACTATTTTCATACGCATTTTACGAAATGTCTATGGGGAAAATAAATGGCGGATGAAAATCTCTGGTACAGTGCTGAAGCAGGAAGTAGGCGGTCACTTTGCCTCTCTATAACAAAATAAAGAAGTGAAAATATTGCTGGTTGTTATGTAGGGTTGTGGCTCTCTGGAATTTGATCGGCTGGTGCGTAACAGACAGCTGTCATGCATGCTTGGAAAATGAAATTAAAATGTTTTAAAAAATCCCCAAATGGTTTTTACTGTAGCTGTGTGTCATGTCGCCGAATGAGGGAAATACCTTCAATTATACAATGGATTCATGTGGTTTTAAACCAGATTGCCCTCTGGCCTGAGGAGGTATCGTCTGAGATGTGAGATAAGGCTGACTGACAGGTGCCGATCGCTGCGACAGGCAAAGAGCGACCTAATGATGCGCGACAGAAGCGCTCCTCCGTGTGGAATCATTTTAGCTTGACCCTCGGTGTTGCGCTAACGGGGGGGGGCTAGCCTACGGGACGCTCGTGCAGGCCTAAACGCCTGTCGTCCATGTTAGCATTTTCAAGATGGGACGATATCATTGCGCTGGTCTCTATAGACACGGTCGAACTCCATGTGGAGCATATGGGGACAGACATATGGAGCGCAGGCCGACCTACCATGTGGTAGTTGACGATCTCCTGGAGGCTTTCCCCGCACTTTTCCAGGCACTCCTGCAAAGAAAACAACACACACAATCGTTTCAGCGTATTGCGTTACAGTTTAATACCGTAGATAAAGAAAATGTGTAACTGCTGCTGTAATTGGAGCCTAAAAATAAAGTCAGTAAAAGCTCTCACGAATGTGCCAAGTATTGACTTTATCTTATTAAGGAAGCAAATGTAAACGTACAAAACGCTAAAATTAGGTTAAAACTGAGGTGTAGGTTCATACTCTAGAGAGGTTTTCCCCTTAACTCTTGTCCGGGAAACGGGAACTATAATTGCAGGAACTTTTTTTTTTTTTTTTACAGTGGAAACTACAAATGTGAACAAGACTTTAATAAGAAACTCAGAATTAGTCATATGGTCGAAGCCAAAAAGGCTTTTAATAGTGCTTAATGTCAGCGGCAATGAGTCTCCTTCTGCCAGCCAGAAAAGACTGGAGAGAGAGAGTCTGGCTGCTGCTGCAAGAGTCAGCTTCCAGACCGGATCCCATCCTCACTTACTAATCCATCAGTAATCAGGTTTACTCACACGCAGACACACACACACACACACACACACACGCATGCACACGCACACACACACACACACAGACACACACACACACACACACACACACACACACACGCGCGCACGCACGCGCACACGCACACGCACTGCTCTGAGGCTAACAGTCAGAGATGAGGAAAGTACCCGTTCCCTCCCAGGAGTTCGATCAAGAGTTATTCTACTATCCATATCCACTAAATGACAAAGAAACACATAACAAATAACTTAACTCAAACAGAGGTTACAGCAAATTAGAGGCCGACCGATATATCGGTCCACCGATATTATCGGCCGATATTGGCCGATAACCGATATATCGGTATCGGCCAATATGTTGGCCAATATTGCAGTTTTATTTTTGTTTTTTTAAGTTGTGTGTATTTTATATTTTTTCTTAACTCATTCTCTGCCAAAGACGTACTCGGACGTACTTTTTACAATGGCGTTCTGTGCCAAGGACGTACTCGGACGTACTTTCATGTTTTGCTTGTTTACATTAGATCAGACCCTTTCCCAGCCTGTGACATTGTTTCAAGTCAAACTGATGAAAGCAACCCGCTAAATCACGTTTAGTATTTATAGTATAGTCACCCATTTAGCAGTAAACAGAGTCCGTTAGTGAGTGACGATCATGAGCGGCCATTTGTGCATTGAGCAGCATTTGCGGCCATTGAGCAGCTGCCTGTGATTCCTGTGTGCGTGTGTGTGAGACGAGAGAGAGAGAGAGAGAGAGAGAGAGAGAGAGAGAGAGAGCGAGAGAGAGAGCGAGAGAGAGAGAGAGAGAGAGAGAGAGAGAGAGAGAGAGAGAGAGAGAGAGAGAGAGAGAGAGAGCGAGCGAGCGAGCATAAGGGTTCATTTGGTCCGTCCAGTCTTGGACTATCTGGTAAATAAGTTCCAGGAAGTAAAAGTCAGTAAAAACTTGTTTTTATTTTTATTTTTATTTTTTTGGGAAAACAAATACTGTATATGTCTGATGTGTCACTGAGGCAAAAAATAAAAGGCTCAAAAGAGAGTTCTGCTTGAAACGGTGTTGTTCACTAAAAACCTCTTTTTCTCCTATTTCTGTTACAAAGGAGGGCATTTTCAGTGAAAACAAGCTAACTTCCACTGCTTGTAACTAAACAAGGAAACATGGTCGAGTTTCAGTTTTTTACAAGGGGTAAGAAGAGAGTCTCTGCTTTATTGTGAGATATGTTGTGTAATTTTATTCCTAGCACAGAATATTCTGTGGGTCCTGGAAGATCAGGAAATATGCTCAAAATCCTGGCACTGGGAGCACACAGACCGAAATGACCCTGGCAGAGAATGAGTTAACTCAAGTTATATTTTATATTTGTTCTATTTGTGTTTTTGTATTTCTAGTTATTTATCATTATTAAATTCCCAGTTTCATTGCATTGATGTCATTTTGGGCAATAAAGTTAATTGATAAGCTGTAAAATATCCTGCCTACGTTACATATCTCAAGTCATATATTTGTCAAGTGTTTGATATTTGAGGGATCATTGCATTTTTTTTAAATATAATGTGTAAATATAATATAAGAATATCAGCTGATATATCCATATCGGAAATGTTTTACTCCCTAATATCGGTATCGGCATCGGCCATCGGTCGGGCTCTACAGCAAATGAAGTGGATGTATTCCAGCAGCCTATCAGAGCCTCACCGAGATCATCTCCTCCTTCTTGCACTGCTGGGACAGATCCCGGATCCCGTTCACAAAGAGCTTGTTGGCGTTGACGTACGCCTTCCCTGCTTCTATCATCCCACTGCATAGCTTCACCAGCTGGGGAGAGACAGAGAGAGAGAGGGAGGGAGGGAGAGGGAGAGAGAGAGGGGGAGGGAGAGAGAGAGGCAGAGAGAGAGGGGGGGAGAGAGAGAGAGAGAGGGGGGAGAGAGAGGGAGAGATGGAGAGAGAGATGGAGTGAAGGAGAGGGAGAGAAAGAGGGGGAGAGAGAGAGAGGGTGAGAGAGGGGGGGAGAGAGAGGGAGAGAGAGAGGGGGGGAGAGAGAGAGAGAGTTGAAAAGGATAAATGAAGGTACAATATGTCAGTATGGTTTCAACCAGTGGTGTAGTCGAGTCACTACATCTCAAGTCAAAGTTGAGTCGAGTCTCCAGTGTTCGGCTCCAAATCCCAGTCACCACAGAAGAATCCGAGTCGAGTCCCCATTACCTGAGTGCGAGTCCAGAGTTACAGAACATGAGCGTGAATCCACATCTTGGTGGAACACGCATACCCTTCCCTTACGATACCCCACGGTATCAATATAGCTATCAATATCTTATGCCAAATTATTAGGGCCTATTACAAAAAATATCCTCATCAATTAACAAGTCTGAGTGCTCATCTCCAACTTCCGAGTCTGAGTCATTCCGAATGCATGAATGGTCGAGTCCAAGGACAAGTCCGAGTCATCACTACTCCAAGTCCAAGTCGACTCACGACGAGTTCTGAAAATGAGTCCAGGACTTGGGCTCGAGTCCCGAGTCCTGGAAACGAGTACTACAACACTGGTTTCAACACATCAAATCAATGTTGAGTTTATACATTTTCACATCATACAGGACAGAGCAGGGTGACTTTCTCCAAGGTACAAGTCCCCGTTTGAGGACTTGAGCAACTTATAAACGCTAGCACACACGGATGAGGACGTGTGGCGCACAGTCTCATTGTGTGCCTTCGGAGGCCTCAGTGATCACCTGCGGTTAGAGCACAGTAGTAGTGAGTTATCTTCTCATGCGGGGTCCATGTGTTAGCGTCAGCATGCGCGGCCCATGTGTTAGCGCGCGACAACACACATGCTAGCGCTATAGAGGCTCCATGTCATCCAGGACCGCGAGATTGGAAACAGACACCGGTAATCCAGCGTGAATGTTTTGTGTCAGACTTATATCTCTACCATTCCCACACAAGTTTTCCTTTATAATATGCTGCAGTGCGCATTATTACAATATCTCCCCCCGGGGCTTGTCATGGAGGTTAGCTTCTGTTAGCCACATGTGTGATATGTGCCATGACGCCTGTTTCACCAATAGCCATTGTTTTGCTTCTGCTTTCATGACAGGAGGAAACTGTATTTCTTCTTCTCCTCTCTCTGTGTTCTATAGCCAGGCTTTCTGTTTGTCAAAGCCCTCTTCTTCTCCTGCAAAGTCTCACTTCCTCCCAGCTGCTTAGCAGTCTGGAGAGCGAGAGCGAGCTGCTCTGTCCTTCAGTCTAATCCGCAGGAATCTGGAAATGGGCTGGGAACGATCTGGGAATGTGCTGGAACGATCTGGGAATGGGCTGGGAACGATCTGGGAATGGGCTGGGAACAATCTGGGAATGGGCTGGGAACGATCTGGGAATGGGCGGGAACGAGTGTGGAATGGGCGGGAACGATCTGGGAATGGGCGGGAACGAGTGTGGAATGGGCGGGAACGATCTGGGAATGGGCGGGAACGAGTGTGGAATGGGCGGGAACGATCTGGGAATGGGCGGGAACGAGTGTGGAATGGGCGGGAACAAGTGTAGAGCGCGTGCTGGGGAAGCATTGGCAGCGCTAGGCGTTGAGAGGGGGAATAACACCTGTTCGTCCACATGGAGAAAAGGCGGGAAGTTAGAGGATTAGCGGTTGGACAGTTGGGGGCTATCATGCTACTGTACAGTGTGCTGTACTGTAATGTCCAACTGTGTGTGTGTGTGTGTGTGTGTGTGTGTGTGTGTGTGTGCATCCCCCATTTTCTCCCAATTGCACTTGGCCAATTCCCCCTGCTGCCCCGGCCGCTGCCCCACCCCCTCTGCCGATCCGGGGAGAGCCGTAGACTAGCACCATGCTTCCTCTGATACATGTGCAGTTGTCAGCCGCTTCTTTTCACCTGACAGCGGGGAGCTTCACCGGCGGGACGTATAGCACGTGGGAGGATCACGCTATTCCCACCGGTTCCCTTCCGCCCCTAACAGGCGCACCCCCGACCGACCAGAGGAGGCGCTAGTGCAGCGACCAGGACACATACCCTCATTCCGGGTTCCCACCCACAGGCACAGCCAATCGTGCCTGTTGTTGGGACGCCCGACCAAGCTGGAGGTAACACGGGGGCGCGAACCTGCGACCCTCGTGTTGGTAGGCAGGGAATCTACCGCTACACTACCCGGAGGCCCTGTATGTAGACACCCTTAAATGCCTTAAAAACATTACAACTCACAGTGACAAAGAAATTACTTCCTTAAGATGAACACTGGTGGTTTGGTGCTTGGAGGGTTTTGGTATGTAGATCAGAGCACAGAGGGAAGTGCAGGGCATGCATCATTGACTCAGTAAGTTCCTTGTTGCGATTGCTTTCCCCTTACATAATCTAATTTTCTCCAATTGGATTAGAATCCCTCATGCAGAGAGTACAGAAAACAAGCCCAAATAATCAATCCCAGACCTGCAGACATGGTCAAATCTAGATGCTATTCACCTTAGCCCACCTTTTCTCTTCCGTGTTCGACGCAATTGTATTTGTTATTCTGGTTCAGCGCTAGTTGGCAGCCAATTTCAAAACAAAACGTAACTATGAATGAAGTTTGGCAACATTCAGAAGCTACACTGCTGCCAACTTCAGTTACATGTTCATAGCGTTACTGCTGCGAGGAGCTGATGGCTGTTACCCGGTCAGCATTTAACGTTAGTTACAAAAGCACGTCGACAGTGTTTTCTCACTGCCAGTACAGCAGGGGTTGACAGATACTAGCTAGTCCGACTGGTCACACAGCCAGCGCTCTCAGTCCTCGCTGCTCGTTAAATATTTCCAAATAGGCGTTATTCTGATAAACTGGTCACATATTTGGAATGTTACGTTCTCATCCGAAAAAAAACATTAAAACGGTTTGTGTTTTTGCTTGAAAACAGCTTTTTGGCAAGTCTAAAAATGATGAAGGTGGGAGTAATCTACTTCTGGGTCTAAAATGGAAAGACGATTACAAAATGACGTTTTGCAGAAGCGTCCTGATATGGACAAATAATAAGGTGAATACAAAGAAGATTAAACTTTAAGTCACTGAGGTATCTTTGCAACACATCTCTACATGTTGGGTCATCTCGTGAGTTGTCCTGTCTCTGAAGTGAAGCAAAACAGATGGACATGAGAGGCCATATATACACATATCATGAAGGTAATGGGCCACATCTGAATGTTTGACTAGAGACGGTTGGTGGTCATTGCTCATTGGAAGACGGACTACAGTGCGCTGGTGAACAGAGCGAGTGACTAACCCTGGCTCTCACTGACACGTACTGTGATTCAACGTCAAAAGGAACAGATGGACTTGTGACACGAGCGTTAGGGGCGGAGCATCTGGCTGACTCGTTATGGGGGTAACCGGATGCTTTGAAAGCCAGCGTAATACAGTCTAATGTTGGGGGTAGTCCCGTCTCGCCCTGCTCCACGCCACGCCACGCCATGCCACGCCACGCCACGCCACGCTCTACGCCACGTCACATCTCAGGCAACCTGAGCTGAATGGTTCAGCAAGACGAGGAAGAAATGCAGAGAGCCGACTGCCTTCAGTGTGACGTTAGCATTGAGACTGTTGGTTCTGCAGAGAGCCGGCTGCCTTCAGTGTGAAGTTAGCATTGAGACTGTTGGTTCTGCAGAGAGCCGACTGCCTTCAGTGTGAAGTTAGCATTGAGACTGTTGGTTCTGCAGAGAGCTGACTGCCTTCAGTGTGACGTTAGCATTGAGACTGTTGGTTCTGCAGAGAGCTGACTGCCTTCAGTGTGACGTTAGCATTGAGACTGTTGGTTCTGCACAGAGCCGACTGCCTTCAGTGTGACGTTAGCATTGAGACTGTTGGTTCTGCAGAGAGCTGACTGCCTTCAGTGTGACGTTAGCATTGAGACTGTTGGTTCTGCACAGAGCCGACTGCCTTCAGTGTGACGTTAGCATTGAGACTGTTGGTTCTGCACAGAGCCGACTGCCTTCAGTGTGACGTTAGCATTGAGACTGTTGGTTCTGCAGAGAGCCGGCTGCCTTCAGTGTGAAGTTAGCATTGAGACTGTTGGTTCTGCAGAGAGCTGACTGCCTTCAGTGTGAAGTTAGCATTGAGACTGTTGGTTCTGCAGAGAGCTGACTGCCTTCAGTGTGACGTTAGCATTGAGACTGTTGGTTCTGCAGAGAGCTGACTGCCTTCAGTGTGACGTTAGCATTGAGACTGTTGGTTCTGCAGAGAGCCGACTGCCTTCAGTGTGACGTTAGCATTGAGACTGTTGGTTCTGCAGATAGCTGACTGCCTTCAGTGTGACGTTAGCATTGAGACTGTTGGTTCTGCAGAGAGCCGACTGCCTTCAGTGTGAAGTTAGCATTGAGACTGTTGGTTCTGCAGATAGCTGACTGCCTTCAGTGTGACGTTAGCATTGAGACTGTTGGTTCTGCAGATAGCTGACTGCCTTCAGTGTGACGTTAGCATTGAGACTGTTGGTTCTGCAGAGAGCCGACTGCCTTCAGTGTGACGTTAGCATTGAGACTGTTGGTTCTGCAGAGAGCCGACTGCCTTCAGTGTGACGTTAGCATTGAGACTGTTGGTTCTGCAGAGAGCTGACTGCCTTCAGTGTGACGTTAGCATTGAGACTGTTGGTTCTGCAGAGAGCTGACTGCCTTCAGTGTGACGTTAGCATTGAGACTGTTGGTTCTGCAGATAGCTGACTGCCTTCAGTATGACGTTAGCATTGGGGGAACAGGCAGTCTGGAGTCATGTTGGGAGTGAGCAGGAGTATTAATAGACAAGTTGTTTCTAGTAGGAAATATGAGTCTGTAGCAACAAGATATAGTAACAGCATGTGGACTGTGGAGTACAACTCCATTACCATTTTTTTTAGATTTTCGATATAAAGTAAAGATTTCAGTCAAAACTTCCATTCTGGTCACTTTTGATCCAGTGCTACCACTGTATAGGCCTGGGATTAGTGTCTAAGTCTGGAAAGCTTATTGCTCAGAGCTCATGTTACTGTGTCAATCACTGTATTTGTAAAGTGATCTCTTTGGAGTGGATTGTGGCCAGACTGTGACGCTTTAATTGCCATAGATGTATCCCTCGTATTGGGCGTCGGGGTTGCAGAGGTTGATTCCCTGCCTACTACAAGGGTCGCAGGTTCGAGCCCCTTCCGCTCTGCGAGTGGGAAGGCAGATTAAGGGTATGTGGTGTGTCCTGGTCGCTGCACCAGTGCCTCCTCTGGTCAGTGGGATGGGAGGGGAACTGGGGGGAAGTGTGTGATCCTCACGCGCGCTACGTCCTGCCGGTGAGGTACATGTATCGGAGGAAGCATGGGGCTAGTCTGCATCTCTCCCAGATCGGCAAAGGGGGTGGAGTAACGACCGGGACATCAAACATCGGGAAATAAACAATCAAAACACAAACTATCATTAATTAATTCATACGATTACTTATCATTCATCTGACAATTATTTTCTCGATCTATTTCCACCAAAACTGTACATATATAAATATAAATCTGATGAGTAGTTCTTCAGGTTCGAAGAAGCCAATAGGCGAAACGCGTTGTTCGCAGTGCCTTTTCTTGTACTTTTTATAGAAGATGAATTAAAATGAGGAAGCAATTCACCGCTTGTTGAACTACTCATCTGATGTTTCCTGGCCTCACCTGCACCAGGAAGTAAAGGGTGCACCAGGAAGTACATGCTGACAGTGCGGTGCCCGGGGGCATCTAACTTGTTAAATGGATATAAATCTGTCAGTTTGAAGACAGCAGTAAACAACACAACTGTAATGCACAACATGCAATCGGTGCAACCGTCTTACCTTATCTAGCTTCGCCTCAATCTCCACAACCTCCGTCTCCACCTCATCAATATTTGCCCTGAAAGACAGAAGCATGAGAAATTGTCAGTGCATGGATAGTAATACATTATGCATGACTGATAGAAACTCAATTGTCCTGACTGGACTGATGTTTGTTCGTTTGTTTGTTTGTTTGTTTATTGTGCTACAATCTGTTTCAGATTTCTCCCGTCCTTACAAAGCACGAGGAGACAGTCCATCAATCTGTGAGTGACAGATGAGCTTCGGTGGAGCCAAACCGAAACATGTTGGAGCACGGGTTGTGGGTGTAGTGCTGACTGAGCTCAGTGTTAAGTGACTGAGACGCCGTCTAGGGAGCAGCTCAGCTCAGTCAAAAACAAGTGACAGACACAAACCCCCATCCACCTATCCAGCACTCAAACCGCCCAAACCACACCACACCCAGCATCGGCAGCAGCCTGCGCCCCCTGGAGGACGTGTGACTCATTTACAACACCACCACCTAAAAGACAGCACTCCTCTCAGCGACGAGGGCGGCTTCGCCCCAACACTCATCTGATGGCTCCATGTCAATAGGAGTGGCTGGATTATGTGTGGATTTGTGGTCAGACTCAGCGGAGGTTTGTCATCCATCACCACCTCGATATGCTATCTCTGTCTGCCGCCCATCCTCCCATTTTACCGCTTCCCGCTTCCCGCTGGGACCTCATGGTTTCACTGGAGTGTGTAAATATGATCTATAATATAGCGCCCCTCAGCACTCTCTCTCTCTGTAACACCTCCCCTCCCCATATAAGCGGAGCTCTCTCTCTCTTTCTCACCCCTGTTTCTTTCTCCGTTTCCATCCATGCTTTCCATTAGAGAGAGAGAGAGGAGATGGTGCTGTGATGAGAATATCTGTGGCATATTCACCTTTTTCCTGGACTTACGTTTCCCATGATTCTCAGCGGTAGCCGGTTGTCGATTTCCTGTTTAAATTTTTTTCACTAGCAAGGAGGTGCGCCCCGCTCAAAAGAGCGGGAACGTATATCCGGAAAAAACGGCTAAAATAGTAAGGTTGTGTGGTTGCATAGCGGCGATATTTTACAAAAACGAGGTGAATGCCAATTCACTCGTACTGTACGGGCTTATTTGAGCTGAAATGGCTAAAACAAGTAGTATGTGGTTGTATAGCGGCCGCTTTTATTTTGAAGGCTAAACGTCCAAACCGGAACTCTTATATTTGGTCATTGACCGGAGCTTTAGCAGTCTCTCTCTTTCAAGATTCAAGATATTGTCACTCCGTTGTACAATTATGCACGTGTGAAATTATTGTGCTGGGGGGCTCCATTACAAGACATAGGTAGGTACAAAGTCACAACAATTATGATTATTTTCAGTCTCTTTCGCTATGAACGGTACTGGGCAGAAACAGGCAACCGGCAGCTGGAAACAGGGAGGGAGGGAGGGTGTCATGGAAGCGCCCACTGTCTCACCATGAAACCGGTGAATATCAGCCATGGCTGGCAGGATATAAAACTCTGCTATCTCTCTATCATCTCTCCCTCTCTCTCTCTCTCTCTCTCCCTCTCCTATCATCGCCCGGCCTTGGGTGGATTAGCCTGCTTGGCTGGGCTGCAGCAGCTCCGGTGGACGGAGGAGGACGTGCGCACGTGCGCTCCTGTTCCTCCCCCTCCACAAGCCTACTCTCACCATCTCCTTCTAAATGGAAGAGAGAGGCGGGAGGGTAGTAATACACCACCAGACCAGAGGGGGGGGGGGGGGGGGAATCTGTCAAAAGACTCATGCAGAATGGAAACAGCCATTACCTAAATAATCAATACCACACTTACTCCACAATATGGCTGTATGTTATGCTAACCTCAACTGATCTCCTACTGAACACCATTCCGCCCCACCACACCCAAGGCTAATCTTGCAGCGGGAACGACTCATAATGTTTTCATAGCTGATGTCATTTTTTGAAAACAGCCCTTTTTAATATGTGATAACGCAGAGTGTAACGGGGCCCCGCTTTGAGGGAGGCTTTACTCTGCCCACGCCTTTCAGCAGCAGCGAGCAGACCCACTCCAACTGCTTTTTCAAATGTCATATTTATTAATCTATTCTCCCGTGTGTCGAAACCAGAGCCGTGTATATAGAAGAGTCGCGACATCTCCATTCACGCCAATTTTTTTACTCTCAAGAGTTCCAGGAAGTAAGGTTCTGGATTAAGCAGCACTGTCGAGTTGCAGCAAAATGGACAGTTTGTGTTGTACTTTGAAAGGTTTTTTTTATTTTAGAATCAAATTGTACATTATCAGCTTTATTTTAGCATTCAATCAAAAGTAGCGCGAGACCCGTCCCTGGCTGTTCATTGGCTAATGAGTCACACATTTTGGATACTTTGTTTTTGACATGAAAAAGTCAATCTATTAAGATACTGAATATTGGGACAAAATATCAGCTATTGGCAACTTTAGTATCAGTGTGAGCCTTCAAAACCCCAAACAGAACCCTAATATGTTCTAAAACAATGGAAGGTAAGCCACACTGGAGATGGAGACCTTTCATCCAGTCAAATGTGCAATCTTACCAGTGTTTCCCCTACCATTCTACAGGCCTGGTGGGCCCGCCAGGCCAACGACGCAAAATAGCAAAACAAAACTTTATGGCATATTATTACAATACAACAATACTGGTGTTGACAGTAATAGAAGATGCCAAATCATTCAAAGGAGCATTGTGCCAGCGTGCAGCACTGTTCCAAAACGTGTCAACGTGTGTCGTTGCCTGGGAAACGCACATCCCATAATACAACTGTTCGCATCGCATCCCATAATAGTATGATGATGCTTGGGGGTGTCATTGCGAACATAGCTGCGAACAGGTTAGCTAAAAGTTTAGCGTCGCCAGCGAGGGCCCCCACCGTTGCGGTCGGGGTACGTTTCAAAATCCCTCCAGGCCTGAAAAATGTTCTAGGGGGAAACACTGCAGTTACAGCTCAGGCTGGGGCTCAGACTAGCTGCTGGCTAGCTGCTTCTCCTCTACAGCGCTGCTGAAGGAATTAAGCTAACGCAGCAGCCTAGCGGGGCGCGGTGCGAGCCCGTGTAGCTGTTAGCTTCCCAGATGTGTTTTCCTGGTGTGTGTATACGGAGGCGGGCTCTCGGGACAGCTGCTCCCGTCGACCCCCCTCCCCCCTCCCCCCGGGGGCTCTAACCCCCACCGCCCTATCCCACTGCACACGCCTCCCATAATGGATGCACACAGCAGCGCCCCCCCAGGGCCCGTAACCATGACAACCATCCCCTTAAATGGACCGCAGAGGTCCCCCCCCCCCCGATGTGCTTGTGTCGTGAGTTGACCCTTACTCACACCGGCATCGCTAACGAGATAATAAGACGATTCACCACAAGGCCGCTTTGATGTGAAGAGCATCCTGCCATAGAGAGTAATCAATGAAAGTATCACCATTAAACGCTCGTCAAGACACTTCCTGTTATAAAACGGCAGTAAACCTGCTGATTGGCCGCGGGATGACTCAGATGTAACAGTCATTAATGCTTGTTCTTCTTCATGGCTAATAAAAACAGCACGGTAAAGCTCACAACACGAGTTTATACAGTAATAACCAGTTTGGGCAGATTGACGCTAACATGCAGCAGCTAGTTCACAGGATTATGTCTGGCATCATTTATGTGACGTGGAATACAGGGCCGTTAAGGAGCGGTGTGAAAACATCATAAAGTGGGATTGTGCTGAGCGAGCGAAAAGGCTCCGGTGGTTTCTGGCCCTGTGGACGTGCTGACGCGGCGTCCAGGGGAAAGGCGGAGGTGCTGTTTACTAGGCCATTACAGATTACACAACACCTCTGGTTCTCTTTAGCATCCTAAACTGCATTCACATGCTGACAGACCAGGTTCAATGACAGGAGTGATTTGGCTTAGGGAGTAGGCTTGTCAAAAGTATCGAAAAGTATCAATACTGAAAATTTGAATCGGATACAATACTCATTTGCAACAGTTTCGATACCATCAGTGCTTTCTTTGAATGAAAAATCACAGATTTTTCCCTCCCTATCATTGGTGGGTATCTGTTGCTTCAACAAGCTAAATGTGTTCTGATGTCTAGAGCAGGGCTAATCTGCTGTCTAAATTCAAAGTTTTATCAAGCCTAGATTATGGAGAAGTGTGCATCTGTCCGTCCATCTGTCTAACTTTATTTTTATGCTTCTTGATGTGTCGTCATCCCCCCCTTCCCGTGGTATCAAAAATTGTACCGAGTATCGATATTTTCCTGGGTATCGGTATCGAAGTAGAAATTCTAGTATTGTGACATCCCTATAAATAGGGAGAAAGCATTTTCTTCTACATGCTGGCATTATAATCATGGTGAAATGCGAAATGCGTGACATTCTTTGGGGGAAAATATGATCTCTAGATGGTCTGAACGCATGTGACATCATCCTGAATAAAATGTCCACATTTCCATCGCTGGTTCTGTCTGGATGGCTGAGAGCGATGCAGCTGAGCTCAGATGCCCCAGAGGGGCTGTGTTTGGGAGGGCGAGCGAGCGCGGGCGGATGCCGGGGCCTGGTGGCCTGCATGGTTAACGAGCAGGTGGGAGGCTGAGGAGAGAGAGGCAGCGAGCCAACAACACGGGGTCCAGGTAGTGACCCCTAAAACACGGCCGTGGCTCCACCCCAACCCTCCTCCACCAGCTGGGGCGCACCACAGAGGGAAGCCCACCGGGGGGAAGGAATCAGGCCATAACGCTGTGCCAGCAGCAGCACACGAATGGGAACAGCTGTAGAGCGGCCTGTGGATGCTAGCTTCAAGTGATGCTCGGTAATCAACAGACTGTTTGATATCAATCCGCTATTTGCTCGTTCTCACACTCTTCAGTATCTTTCATCCCAGTTACATTGAACACCCAGCAAGGAGGGCTTAATCAATAGAGAATGGGCTGTTTGGGTGGGCGGATATGGGGGGGAAGGGGGGGTGAAGGAGGAGGGGGGAACAGAAGGATTGGAGACGGGACGTCCCGTGTGTGTCTGAGGGCCCCATTGTGACAGAGCCACTTCCTCGTCTGGAGGGATGACAGCATTTTTGTTATAATATTGATTGCTTTAGTGGCCTAATTGAGGCCGGATTGCAAGGCTGAATGGCTGATTGGAGCCGGGGGGCGGGATGGATCCCCTGGGCATATTCCCTTCGGCTCGGCTGAGCAGCAGCAGGCCCGCTCTGCTCGGCATGGGTTATTCTTAGCTGCGTCGTGATCTCCTCCTAATAGAGAGGCAAAGTGAACGTCACTTCCTGCTTCAGCACTGTACCAGAGATTTTCATCCGCCATTTATTTTTCCATAGACATTTCGTAAAATGCTTATCAAAATTGTTTTACTTGGTCAAACCAAATAGTTCAACTATATTTAGAATTGGGAGAGACCATAGAACATTTCACTCGGACCAAAACTTAAAAAAAAAAACATTGAAAAAATATGTTCTTTAAATCCTTTTTTTTTTGTTTTTTTGGTCCGATTGAAATGTTATGCAGTCTTCTCCTGTTTCTAAATATAGCTGAACCGTTTGGTTTGAACAAGTAAAACTATTTTTATAAGCATTTTATGAAATGTCGATGGGAAAATAAATGGCGGATGAAAATCTCTGGTACAGTGCTGAAGCAGGAAGCGATGTACCACCACTTTGGCTCTCTATGCCCCTGCCCTGCCAGGCTCTCCTCCTCCTCCTCCTCCAACATGGGCAGATGACTCCATGGGCTAATGCAGGCCAGGGTCAGGCAGGTGCCCCCAGCTATGCAATGCCAAGCACTTACCCAAAAAATCCAACCCAGCCTATTTTCAGAGCACAAGGCAGACTCAGACAATAGCTTACCTCCCTGCACACTGACTACTACTCATCCTCCAGAGTGTAGCCAGACTCGCAGGGTAGGAAATTAGAAGGGGGGCTCGGGGCAAAATGCCCCTAAAAAATCTAGAATTGCCCTTGGAATTGGGGTGACGGGGGCTTTTAAATGCCCCCATAAAATAAAGAGTTTAATACTTTCTGTATTTTAACATTATTCTGTATTTGCAAAGCGTAACTAAATATGGCCAGCTAGCCTTCCGTACAACCCCCGCCCCTTCTCCTACTAGCATTATTTACCTCAGTGACAGGCAGCACAAGCTAGCTGGCCAGCTAGTTCACTCATGTTTTTGCCAAGTACATTAATAACATGCCAGACCATCAACAGTGTTGTTGAGATAGCAACATTTGGCATCTGTGATTGTTTATAAACTTTTAGAAAAAAAATATGCTTGGTTGTCATTGATTGGTCCGTCATGCTACATAGGTGCAACTAAAGTATTTCCCAACATTTGATAAAAATTGCCCTGGAAATGAACCAAAATGCCCCCGAAATATATTTGACAGGGGCAAACAGCCCATATTACAGTACAACCTCCTAACCTTATCTGTCCTCCCCCCCCAAAAAAAAGGTTGTGCACTCATCCACTTAATGTCACATATTTTTCCATCGTCCAAATAACTTCAGAATTACGCTGCTCCGTAATCTGCAGTAACCCAACCCTAATTCCTGCTTTTTTGTAGGGTGCAGAGTGAGTTCAACCCGTCCAAAATCATGCCTTCAAAAAGCCTGACTATTGTTTCGTAAGCCCAGGCTTTCATTTCCACTTGAAAGCTTAGCTGTGTTCCTCATACTTAAAACAGGCCTGCTTTCTGTTCTGAAAGGGCCCGGCCCGCCACTATAAACAACACCGCTCGCATTACTGACTATCTGAGAGGGTGCTGTTGCTGTTGCTGTTGCTGCATTAACCTCAGACATTCTCCAACACGCGCTTCTGCACTAACGGCTTCACAGAACTGACATGTCTGCTGTAGCAGCGATTACTCATTTATGCTTCAATTACATGCATGATGCTGAGGGCCATGAGCAGATGGATAGATGAAGATGCATGGACTGTATATGTGCAGTCTCCAGTGTACTGTACTGTATGTCCCAGGCAGCAGGTGCTAACATGAACCACAACGTCAGTATTAGGGCTGGACGATATGGTTGAAATCAATATCATGATAATCATAAGGATTTTTCTCAACATCACATTTTTCTCAACGTCACTATGTATGTATGTACATTATATGTATGCATGTACAGTATGCTAGATCAAGTTAAATAATCAAATGAATGTGCATCTCTTTTAACCGAATGGTGATGTTACCCGTTAGGTGTTAAAGTCCAACAAATCTAAAATGTTCAAATAATATTGCTACCATACCTCATTTCATGAGAGATTTTAAGTCAAATTTGCTTGTCATCAATTCAGACAGCAGAAATGTGTGTCACTGTGACGATATTAAAAATATCGTCATATATCATCACGATATGATTCCACTGAAAGACGATAATAAATGATAACGTCGAAATTATCGTCCAGTCCTAGTCAGAGAAAAGGCATGGAGCAATACGGTCAGCTCTTCTACAAGTGGAAGGTCTTAGTAGTCCCCATCCCCCACTCTGATTCCCTACTGTGCCAAATACTTGTGTGTAGCAGCCAAACAGCTGAAGTGGCAACCATTCACCAAGCCCTGTTTCCAAGGCGATAGCCATCCAGACAGCCCTCCCAGCACAGCCCACCCACTCATTCAGTAGATTGAATACAGAGATCCAGAGGACCACCACCAACGCTCCTCCACTACACTATTTCCACACTGTGTGGACGACGCACGCAGGCATGTAGTATTGAGCCACTGTCTGCTGCAGAGTTCAGGAGAGGTGCAGGACCCAGTGACCTTTGGGTTAGTGTGTCCTGCCTGAGCAAGGAGAAGAGAAATGGACCTACTTGCTGTTGATCAGTAGGATATTTAGTCAAATGCACCACCAGTCAAATGTTTTGAGTGACACGCCCATTTTTCTTTATTTTTACTATTTTTTCAAGCCATCAAAACGATGAAATAACACAAATGCAATTGTGCATATAGACATCAACTTCACTATTGATATTTGTCTAAAAAAAACCTTGAGATAAAAATGTCTTTAAGATAAAAGAAAAACACTTTCGAGATCAAACATGTGACTGGTAGTGTATAGCGTCCATCCATGAAATAAACAGTGAAAATTGAACTGACATTTTGAGTTTTCGTCAAATTAACAAAAATAAAGAATGTCATCATCCAATAAAACAAAAATAAAATCTGCCTGACTTCATTCATCCTCTGAATATGAGAGTCCTGTGCCGGACGCAGCCAGGCTGCACCCCTGACGGCTCCCTGCAGGGACTACAGTGACAGTGACTGCTACCTGACCCCAGCTTGAACCTCATGTGCAGACCCCTAAAACGCGGTCTTATTTTTAGCAGAGGGGCGAACGTACGGTACGTCTACCCTCTCCTCTCCTCACGTCACGAGAACAGGAAACCTCATACATCACTGCCAAAGACCCAGGCTGCGGCCAAGGACAGACTGACTCCGTGGGCAAGGTGGCTGCTGCTGCTCTGTCTGCACGAAACGCAATAAAACGACCAAATACAACCACATTAATAGCTCAGGCATCCTAGCAATTCACCAGTTAACTAAAAAAGAAAGCATCATAAATTAAATATGCAGCAGTGGAGAAAATGTGCTCTATTGGGGCTAATTGAGTACAGTTGTTGAAGTCGTGTCGTTACAATGTGAAGCGTCTGAACTGTAAATTCGAGCGGACAGGGCGTTTTCGAAATAGAAATGTGCACGCACGCTTCATATTTCAGCACAACTTTTCCCAGCGTTTTTTAATGCGTTTCACTCATTGGAGCGTTTCAGCGATTCAGACAAGTCTCTCTCCGTTCTAAGGAGCCCTTTGTTATGATGTACCAGGAAACTGCGTAAGCAGGACAAGTCAAGCTGTAAACTCTCAGAGAGCTGATGTTTGCACTGGCAGGAGTTCTGCAGCCATCTGGAGCGGTCCATCATTAGGTTTTGGATACAAGCGGCGTTGGGGACGGCCATCGATCATCCTTTCCTCGCTCCGTCTGTCCGGCGGCGCTGACCTCATAGGAAGGAAGGGCGGGCGGGTGGAGGCGAGCCGGGGACAGACGTGCCATCACTGCTGCTGCTCGTCGTTTGGGATGCTCCGATATGAACATTTTGGCTGATACTGGGTCACCAATATTAACATTGCTGTTATGGCCGATCTGTGTAAAAACAAGTTTCTACGATAAACACATTTTGCACATACTGAAAAATGAATTCAAAAAAGTAATGTCTTTCTTTCTTTCCAAAACATTTGGAAAAGCCCATAAATCATAGATTCACTGCATTGTATTTGTTTCCTCTCAATAAGAACATTTTGGCCAATAACCGATATTAACATTGCTGTTACTTTACTCATCGGACCGATATCGATATTAGGGCTGTGAATCGTCACTGGCCTCACGATTCGATTCGATTACGATTCATCTGTCAACGATTCGATTTGATTCCACGATGCATCACGATGCATCTCAATACAGCTCAAAGTATTGCAGCTCCAAGTATCAAATTCTCAATTTTCTATATTATTATTACTGCACATGGCTACTTTTTCATCAATTAATAATACAAGCAGTCAGATAAATATCAAGTCCCTTTTTTACTTAGAAAGTGCTTTAAAATCTGAATGTCAACAGAAATGTCAACATAAACGATTCAACGATTCATCGGTCAACGATTCGATTCACACGTCCGCATCGCGATGCATCGATTAAACGATACATTTTGACACCCCTAATCGATATACCGTAAATTCCGGACTATAAGCCGCACCGGTGTATAAGCCGCACCTGCAAAGTTGACTATTTTTTTCTTATATAAGCCGCACCGGACTATAAGCCGCGGGTGTTTTAATGGTATTTTTTTTTTTTTTTATTGTGTTTTAATGTTTAATTACCATATGTAATGCTCCCATTTATTAACATTTCAACAAAACAACATAACACAACACCACCTGTGTTGTTATTTACAGTGCACACAGTGTCATACAGTGTCATACAGTGTCATACAGTGTGGTGAAAAGAGGGCAAGAGAGGAAATTAAAACAGAAGTGGATTTATAGTTAGAAAGAGTGCTAAAAAAGAGAGATTTATTTTATTTTTTTTTGAAAAAATCCATAGATAAGCCGCACCGTTATATAAGCCGCAGGGGCCAAAAAAGGCCAAAAAACGGGGAAAAAGGTGCGGCTTATAGTCCGGAATTTACGGTATATAAAAAAAATAGTAACATCGGCCAATACCGATATGATTGCCAAAATATTGTACATCCCTACTCGCCGCAGATGCCTGTGCAGTATCTCGCTCTTTCCCCCTGCGGACGGACGGGAGTCAGCGAGTCAGCGTCCGTCTACCAAACCCCAAAGCGTGCACGGAATTCCCAAAGGGCGCGAGCTGGGATGGGATTTCAGAGGCTTATCTGCATGTGGAGACCAGCTGAGCTCACATTGGTCTGACAGACAGCCACCCACACACACACAGACACACACACACACCATCATCATCAGACCTTTGCTTTGGTCTCAGAAGAAAGGGAGGGAGATGAGGGAGAGGAGTATAAGTGGAGGAGAGGGGGACTTGTTCCTGGCTGACAATAGAGCCTGGCCAAAGTCAACACCCCCGCTATGTTTTTTAACTGAAGGAGAGATATGTAGTCTGGCAGCAGGCCAATCGCGCTCCACCTCGGATGCCTAGTCTGCCCGCTGTGGGTGAACCTTTGCCCGTCTGCTTTCTGCCCCTCCTCTCCGCTCCCTGCCTGTCACACACCGCCTGCAAGCTCCTCCGCTCTGACATGGTCACGGGCCGCGCGGTGCTGCTGCTGCTGTAGCTCCTCCCCTCTGGCATGGTCACGGGCCATGTGCTGCTGTGTAGCTCCTCCCCTCTGACATGGTCACGGGCCGTGTGCTGCTGCTGTAGCTCCTCCCCTCTGACATGGTCACGGGCCGTGTGCTGCTGCTGTAGCTCCTCCCCTCTGACATGGTCACGGGCCGTGCGGTGCTGCTGCTGTGTTCGCCACAGACCACAGCCAGCCAAGCCAACGCATAAATCAGGAGGGAATAAGCTGCCTGAGGGATTGATACGTCTGGGTCTCCTTCTCAGAAAGCAGCCCAGAGCATCTGCCTGGGTCTCCTTCTCAGAAAGCAGAACAGAGCGTCTGCCTGGGTCTCCTTCTCAGCAACGTACGCAAAGATTTCCCCACCCTTTCACAAACACACACTTGACCTCCATGCCCAAACTCAGCCTCCGAGGGCGAACACTGTGGCCGCCAAAGGGTGGCTGAATTTTTGTGGACCAACCGACCGACCAACAGACCAACATGGTCGCAGCTAAAAACACAATCGGTGTAAAATAAACACAAGAGCTCAACCACTGAAAGTACAAAAGCAATATTTGACAAAATAAGGATTTTTTTGTGGTTAAAATAAGGGCTTGACGGATTTGGGTTTTTTGAAGGCCAGTATAGCGATACTGATATTTTTTGAGTGAAGATGTCGAAAGCGGATTTTTTTTTTATCGACCATTTTCATGCCAAAAATTACAAATCTCAAGTGTTTTCCCCCAGAATTGTATTCTACATTAAAACTCCGCTGAAACTCAGACGAATGAAATAATCTCAGGTGGGTCACACACCTTTGAACAACATGACTGAGCAATATCCAATATTCAGGCAATATTGGCCTAATATATTGGCAACCCAGAAAATGCATCTAACCTTAGTTCAAATAAAAACGGATTGTAGGCCTCTTCTTCTGCCTCAGAAAACACCCACTTAAAAAAAAAATATATATATATATATATATATATATATATATATATATATATAATATAATGATATATATCATCTGTCTTTAAATCATCAGCCACAAATTCCATGTAACAATTTTCTGTCAAATAGAACAATGGATTTTCTCTGCTGTTACTAAAACCCCCCTGCTCTGCAGCAGCAAGCCTCTCAGACCCGTCTTGCTGGACCTTGAACAACATGTGTGCATATTTGCAGTCCCTCCCTTGGAGAGACGCATTAGTTCTGGCACTGTCCAACAACAGCCGACGCTTCACAGTGAAGCAGTCAAGCTGCAGCCAGGCGGGCAGGCCAGGCCAGGCCAGGCCAGGCCAGGCCAGGCAGTCCCTGAGTCAAGCTGCAGCCAGGCAGCCAGGCCGGGCCAGGCCAGGCCAGGCAGTCCCTGAGCACAGGAGAAACATTCCCGCCTAATCTGACCACATGAATCCCATCTTCTCCACGTGAAGAGAGGAACAGAGACACATTCTTCAACAGAAACGCTCAAGTCAAACAAGACTCCTGCAGCCATGAGAACCTGAGGGCCTGCCAAGCCGCTGCCAGGAATCGCTCGCTGATGGAAAAGTCTGAGGATAAAAGTCGGATCCAGCTTTTCATCAAACGTGACTTTTGATAGTGCTCATTTCAACTAGGCCGAGGCTATTTTCACTATCGATTCATCTGTTGATTATTTTCTCGGCTAATCGATTAGTCGTTTGGTCTATAAAATGTGCTGTTTCCATTGAGAACCATAATGTAAAAAAAAAAAAGAATTGTAGATGATGAAACTACTCAAAAAGCAATGCACCTCACTCATAGCCCAAAACAAACTACAACTAAAGGTAATGTGCTAGTTGTTCTTACAAACACCGCCATGCTGTGAGTCCTGCCCCTACAGCGACCCTGTGAGAGTGACCCCGACCCCCGGGGAGTGAGCAGCTGTCCCCCCCCCACCCCGGCCCAACGGAGCTCACAGCCCATACAGGCTCAGGCAGCACAGAGGAGCTGGGACCAGGTTCAGGCAGCACAGAGGAGCTGTGACCAGGCTCAGCTGGGACCAGGCTCAGGCAGGACAGAGGAGCTGGAACCAAGGTCAGGCAGCACAGAGGAGCTGTGACCAGGCTCAGGCAGCACAGAGGAGCTGGGACCAGGCTCAGCTGGGACCAGGCTCAGGCAGCACAGAGGAGCTGGGACCAGGCTCAGCTGGGACCAGGCTCAGGCAGCACAGAGGAGCTGGGACCAGGCTCAGGCAGCACAGAGGAGCTGGAACCAGGCTCAGCTGGGACCAGGCTCAGGCAGCACAGAGGAGCTGGTAGAGGAGAAGCCAAAAGACAGAGCCAGCAGCAGCAGCAGCAGCATCAGCAGTGTGCATCCCCGCCCGGGATCAACGTGTCAGAGAGACACGGAGGGAAGAAGGCACCGGACCAACAGCAACAGCTGAGGAGGCCTTTCTTTTCCCGCTCTTTTTTTTTCAAACTCACTCGTTTAAATTCTAGCCAGTCAGCATCAAGACGTTTGGAGGGTTGAATCTGGCCTACTGTATGATTCCAATTAAAAGCGGGGACATTTCCAGTAGGGCAGTCAATATATCATTCAAAGATCCAATGTTATTTATCTATTAAATGATAAAAAAGGGGGGAGGATGATTCCAGGTTCATGTATTTTGACCATGCTAACTGTTGTACTGTCATAAATTATGGTGCGTGCAGGCCGAAAATAATTGGTAAGTAACTTTGTAAACCGTGACGGAAAATCTCTGAAAGACAGTATAATGTCGGCCGCGCCCAGTTTACAGTTACAAACGGGGACAAAACAAACATGTGTGTCAACGCCAGCGAGAGTGAGTAATAACTCTAGAGAATAAAGATCACAAAGGAGCTTTCAAGTTTAAAAAAGGAAATTGGGACAAGCGGCTCTGCTTTCTTCTGTTTGTCATTATGAAGCCGTCCGCTGGCTGGCTTTAGGTGATGTTTTTTTATGTCTTAATAAATAATGAAATAATAATAAATAAATAATATAACATTGTTACGATTGGTAACCAAAATGGTAACATTGTTACCATTTTTGAACCGTCCTGGCTCAGGTCTTGGTGCTGCACACGAATGGTTAATGTCTGGATCATCTAATTTTAGCTCGTATTCAGACAGAGACAAAGTCGCGACCTGAGAAAAGCCGTGCTTTAAAAGTTGAATATTAAAAGCAGAATCTCTCTGCCTACGTCAAAGAATATTGATAGGCCTGTTATTATAAATTATAACCCATAATGGCCTGTAACGCTACAGGAAGTGCACGTTTTTACTCTCCTGCTCTAGACTAGCGCTGAGCTGGATCGGTTCTCTTTCCACTAATAATTCAAAGCTGTAACTATGGGTCAGCTTCGTAACAGACGTCCTCTGCACAAGATTGCCTTTCACTCCACACTCGAGACAACTGGACTTAATACTGAAGAAGACACAGACAGTGTCAGCCACTGATTCACTTATTGTCTCGTTCACCGGCGGGGAAAAAACACACAAGCATTTCCCGCACACCAAGTGAGTGTTGCTCTTTCCATTGTTGCGTCTAACAAGCGTCTTTTTCAGAGCATCTCAAACTGTTTGGATAACCTGATAGCAGGGGCCATTCTTCTGCGTGTCCCTCAGGGAACTAGCTTGTTATGGCCCTGGCTGTCAGTCAAGAGTTGGAGGACTTAAGCAGTGAGTGGCGGGGGGCCAGGGGACCGAGGCTGACCTGGGATTCAGCGGGGGCGGATGTGGAGGTTCTCCTGGGCTGGAGGTCCGAGGAGGACGCGGGGGCCAGGAGGGGACACGCTGCGGAGGGTGGGTGGTCTGGGGGCCAGCAGGACAGTGGGGAAGCTACCAGCAAAACCGCCCCCATCACTGACCTTTAACATCCTTACTGAAGATTGGATAGGAAGATCTTCATTTTCTTAGTCAAAATAGGTGAAACTTTATTAGAAACTAGTGAAAATATCAAACAGATTTCAGACTTTAGCCTTTTTTAAGCACGATGAGACTTTAAACTCACTGACCTGTATAGACGGTCAGACTTTTTTCCCTAAGGCTTCTAAGTGGCTTCTAAGTGGCATGCGAGCATGTGTCTTTTTTCAACTTTGAATGGAGGCAACACAAATATAGACATGAGTGACGATGCCTTTAGGTCATGCCATGTCACCGACATCTTTATAGTACGCAGAACATGGTGACATCATGTGACTTAAAATGGCACAAGTGTTGACGATGATGTCAAAGAGACTCTAGTCGCTCAGTCAAGACAGATGCGTTGGCTCCCGCAATTTTCAAATGCTCCCCGACAACTACGTCTGTACTTTGGCCGGTCTCTAAGGCCATGTTCAGACTAGGAGGCCAAATCTGATTTGTGAACTTGAATGACCTATTAATGATTCTATCCAGATTGGTTTTTTGAGTCTGGACGCTCCAAGTATGATTTGTGTCACTTGTCCCAAACCACATAGGTAGTTTCCAATCTGCTTTCGACTGATGTGACTTCAGTGTGGACGCGCTGATCACCCAAATCAGATTTGAGAGTGTCTTTTGCAGGGGGGCGGGGACTTGAAGAGCAGAGAGCAGACATGCAAACAAACACTGCCAGAAACATTGTATGTTGGCTCATTGGCTCATTGTATCTGGACACGCAGATCCGACTTGAACACTTGCCCAAATCAGATTTGTGGCAGTGCGGACACTCTCCCAAATCAGATTTGGGAAACCAATCAAGATAATGACTTTAGCATCAAATCGGATTTGCCTGTAATGTGAACATGGCCTATGTTGGTCAAAAAACAAGGCAGGATATCCGGTCAAAATAAGGCAGGTATCCAATCACCTGCCTCGGTTATGTTTCCGAGTGTCACGATTGATCGAATACCACCGAACTTCCTTCCGGTCTGAAGCTTTTTTCTTTTAGTTTTTGAAGAGGACAGTTTCCTCTGTCCAAAATCTTAATGGTTTGAAGTACATACAGACTGTCCCTGGAGGATAGACTACGCTCAGTCCAGACGGAAAATCTAGCTTTACTGTTGTAGGTTCAGGTTGATATAATAAGAGATTATAGTAAGCGAGCGAGAGAGAAAGAAAGACATGGATAGAGACAGACAGATGGACAGAAAGACAGAGAAGACTCAGTATGCAGCAGTGTGTTTTCTCTGCAGCCTCCAATTCCAGCGTTCAGTACATAGAGTACATTTAAGCAGCCCAGCCATGTGTCCACCCCCCACCTTCTCGTGACCTCCCTGTCTTTTTCTTGGAGCATGAAGTGGAATGCAGCAGCAGCGCACAGAGAGAGAGAGAGAGACAATGATTCGGAAAAGCGCCAGCAAGAACCATGTGACCTCGGATTGTGTCGGCGCGGTGAAGTCATTTTGGAAATCCCATAAACAACAACTCTCGCTCTTTGATATCGTCGTGGGAGCGCCACGCTTATCCTGTTGTCGATCTCACTTCTCTTTAACGGATGTGACAGGAGGACGAATGGCACCTAGTGGAGTTAGATCATCGCTGTCACAGGCATGCAAGAGAGCGGAGAGAGAGGAGTGATGCAACAGCCTGTAACTAGACTTGGCCAGACGTCCTCCACGTCATCTCAGTTACTGTATTTTGATCAGTCATATCTTCCTGTTTCCCACTTATTTGATTCATATTTCTTGGACAGCGGTAGGGTAGACGGCTGTATACAAACAACTACTGTAAAGTCTAAGGGGACATTCACACCAAAAGCGTTTTTTTTCAGTCAGAACGCTATGAAAATCATGTTGAGAGCGCTTCCATTGTGCAGAAAACACGGCGCACGGAGCGTTTTTTTTGTACTCGTTTTGTTTCCGCCTGCAGTCACGCGCAGTACAGATAGCAGCACAACGACCACAAGGACGGTAGCCAGCTGGTTTTGTCTGTTTGTTGTTGTTCACTGTCAACATAAAAGCCAGATTATTGCCAATTCTGGCAGAAGCGGAGGTTGGAGGATCCCTCGGGAGGAGAAAAGGTAGGAGGAGTGGAAAAGACGATCAGGGCGCTTTTCCTCTAATGTTCAACTTTTTTCAGCTTTAAAACGCCCACAGCGCTCCTCCAAAAACAACAGACGCCACCAGCGCTGAAACGCCAGGTGCGTTCATTAAAAGAGGAGCACGTCTAGCGCGTCCTTACATAGAGAATGAATTGCAGAAAGACACTGGCAGCTCCAAAAACGCTTTTTGTCTGAATGTCCCCTTAAGACCCAATGAATGTGGCAATTGTGGGGGGGAAGAGAGAGAGACAGACAGACAGACAGACAGACAGACAGACAGACAGTCAGACAGACAGTCAGACAGACAGACAGACAGACAGACAGACAGACAGACAGTCAGACAGACAGTCAGACAGACAGTCAGACAGACAGACAGACAGTCAGACAGACAGTCAGACAGACAGTCAGACAGACAGACAGACAGAAGACAGACAGACAGACAGACAGACAAACACAGACAGACAGACAGACAGACAGACAAACACAGACAGACAGTCAGACAGACAGAAGACAGACAGAAAGACACTCCAGAAAGTAATTTTCACCCTCTGCCCCGTTATCCTCTTAAACCTCAATCTCCACACTGCACGAAGTCATATCAGCTCCAGACATAAATACGCTCATAATAATAGTCTTTATTTGCATAGCACTTTTCAGAACACAGCGACGAAGAAGCACTTTAAAAATGAGTGAAATAAAAGCGCAGAGATCAAAATCATCAGTCAAATGAAAAGAGCAAGAAGCAAAACAGTGTGGGCTCATTAAAGGGGAGGTCAAGAACATAAAACATACTCGCATAAAAGCAAGTCGATGAAAGAGAGATTCAAGAACTGACCAAATTGATGCTGAGCCAAGTAAAAAAAAATGGTGCTGCTGATCTACTACCAATTTGAAAATAATACAGATTCAACACTGATTGTTGGCAGGGCCCAGAACAATCTAGTAACAGAGTGATGCCAGCGGAGGTCCAAAATGCGTGACTCAGTAGCCAATGAATAGCCAGGAAGGGGGCTCGCGCTACTTTTGAATGGTAACATAAAGCTGATAATATACAAATCTATTCTATAAACGTCTGGCTGACACTTTCAAAATACATCACAAACAGTCCATTTTGCTGCAACTCTACAGCGCTCTTCTATACGGCTCTTTTGAATTGTGCAATAAAGCAGGCCTGCTTAGTATTTTCGGTGGATGACATCGGTCATGAATGACGTCATCAGCTATTATAATCGGTGTGACATCGTCAACCTTGTGATGTCATTAGTGATGATGTCATCAGTGGTGTCAGTTGACAGTGATGTCATCGGTGTGACAACTTGTGGGGACATAAAACTGTAGGAAAGAGTCTGCACACACTGTTGCTCAGATTTAGCTCATTTATTAGCCTCTACGCCACTCGGCCCCTAGTGGCCACATGACAGTATCAGCGATCTGGCCAATTTCTTTCTTTCTTTCGCGACCATTTTATGACATCACTGATGATGTCACGGATGAACACAGAAGTCACGCGTGAACACAGAACACAGTGAGATCACAAAAGTCACACGTGAACACAGTGAGATCATGCACTCATTGTAGTAAGCGCGATATGTCATACGTCACTGATGACGTCACAATGACAATGTTTTCTACCACGTGCGCAAGCGGGTGGTCAAGAGAAGGCTTTTTGGGGTGAGTCATTCATTCATTTATTCAGTCAGGAATGGAACGGTGATGATGTCATCAGTGATGATGCCATCAGTGATGATGCCATCAGTGATGTCATCGGTGGCAAACTTGGGCTGTTGAAAGATGTCGTTTCCTCGGTTGCCTCATGACGCACGTGGTCCTGGGCCGAAGTTGCCCCTTTGTTTTACTACAACATGTGTGGAACTAACTGCACAGCATTTTCATGCCTTTCAAGTCCCACATACCAAATCACTGAGAAAGAGAGTGAATCATTTTTAAGAAGAAAAAAAACGTATTTTCTGATGTCTTTAGTCTTCTATGACAGACTATCTTTGAGTGGTGGACTGTTGGTCAGGACAAAGATATTTAAGGATGTCATCTTGGGCTTTGGGGGGAGAAATTATCGCCATTTTTCACCATTTGGTGACATTTTAATAGACCGAACTATTAATCGATTAGTCTAAAATAATCAACAGATTAATCGATAATGAAAATAATCGTTAGTTGCAGCCCTACTCAGCATTAGTAACATGTCCCATATTGTCCCACACAGTCTTTGTCCCACATTTGGTTTGCTGGGATTTGGTCACCCTACAGTAGCATGGCGGCGGCGCACTGAGGAGGAGAAAGACAGAGCGCGCACATATTGTGAGAGGCGGGTTTAAAGAGACATGGGAGGGGAGGAGGGAAGCCGGAAAGAGAGCGACATGGGGGATCTGTAGTTGCTTCCGTTTAAAACTTCACAGAAAGTTTCAAGTTCTCTCCATCATCTCCTCTCTTTCACTTGCGCTTCTTTCTCCTTTTGAACAACCAACAGCAGCACCTGGTTTTCTCCACCTCCACCTGGGTGGGATCGGCGATGGGAGCGCCGCCGTAGAGGACGGCGGTGGGATCGTCGATGTTGGTCGTCGAGCTCATCACCTGAACAGAGCCCCCCAGGCACCCGGCCGTGAGGTTGGACTCCAGAGTCTCCTTATAGGTGCCGGGAGTGAGCAGAGACCCACTACTCCCTTTGGGCTCGGGCGACCGGTTGTTGTTGTCGGTCTGCTGTTGCGCTTTGTCTCGTCTGCTGGACTGCAGGTGCGTGTCGCTGGCGACGGGGCTGACCGGTGCGGGGAGTAGCTTGCCCACCCAGTCGTACTGATAATCAAAGACATAACCGCTTCTGTCAAACAGATCCCTCAAGAGTCTCCTCAGGTATTTGTAATCGGGCTCGTCGTAGAAGCCCAGCGTCCTCACGTAGCTCATGTATTTGTCCATCGCGGGGAAGCTTTCGCAAAGCACGTGGAGTTTGGTGTTTCGTTTGGTGTCCCCGATTTTCTGATACCTCTCCTTCAACGTGTCCGCCTGGAGGCCCTGCCAGGGGAGGCTACCTCGCAGGAAGTACATGAACATGTGACCCAGCGCTTCCAAATCGTCCCGTCGGCTCTGCTCTTGTCCCAGGTGTGTGTTGATGCTCATGTAGCGCGCCGTCCCCGTCAGACTCTTGCGCTCGCGGAAGGGGATGTGCCTCTTGCTGGCGGGGTCTATGTACTCTTTGGCCAGACCAAAGTCGACCATGTGGATGAGGTGCGGCCGCTTGCTCGACGCGCCTCCCTGCCGCCCGACCAGGAAGTTCTCCGGCTTCACGTCTCTGTAGATCAGACTCTTGCTGTGGACGTACTCCATGCGCGCTATCAGCTGTAGGGCGATCATCAGGACGGTCTTGAGGGAGAAGGTGCGGTCGCAGACGTCGAACAGGTCCTCCAGACTGGGCCCGAGCAGCTCCAGCACCATGGCGTTGTATTTCCCACAGGGACCGTAGTAGTACACCTGAGGGATTCCCTCGGAAATTCCCAACTGTTTGTAAAATCGATACTCCAGTTGGAGTTGCGGCGGCGTGATGGAGTTGATCAGTTCCAATTTGATGGCCACATATTCTTTCGTGTCGAGGTTCTTCCCCAGCCTCAGCTCTCCAAAATTGCCAGCGCCAATCTTTTTACCGACGCGGAAATTTGGGCCGACCATAAGAACCCCGGAGAGGGTCGCTGAACTCTTGGACCCGGTCCCAGAACTCTTGGCACCGGTGGTCCCTGAACTCTTAGGCCCATGTCCAGTCCTGCTGCCGGCTGCTGACTTAGACATCTTTGTCCCTTCCTCTGTCTCTCCCTTACCCCCTCTCTTGTCAAAATTCTTAAGCTTCTGATACCCTGGCTTCTCCATGATTATTCGCCGGCCATGCAAACCATGGACACTCCAAACAACAGCCAGATGAGGGACACTTCAGGAGGAGGGAGGGAGACAAGTAACACAAGACAGAGGACAGGTGTTGTTGCTGTTAAAATGCACCGGATCAGAAGACACTTAAATGGGCAGAAAACGCAGCTAAAGTGCCCCGTGTGTCTATCAGATGGCGCTTTTGATGAGTGCTATTCGTTGTTTACCAGAGAGGTTTCCTTTCTTGTGTTTTTGCAGCTCCACTCTCAGACTAGCATCTCCCTGTGTCCCTGAAGTGGGCAGGATCCGCCCGCGCACAATGATAATAATGTCCAGTGAACTGATGTTCATTGTGACATCATCAGTGATTTCAGTGATGTCATAAATCACCGATGATGTCATGCCCACCGCTGATGTCATAGACATTGTGACATCATCGGTGATGTCATAAATCCTTCCCCGCTGAGGATATAAATTGGGACGACACTTTTGCAGGTCATTCCAAAGGTCTTGGGAGTTTTGGAGCCACCTCTGGTCAAAAGGTATTATGACATCACAGCATAATCTGGCACTGGATAGGGGGAGGGGACTCAGGGGAGGAGGGAGGCCTTTAATATTGGCTGCAATTAGGCTTTGTGACAAAGCAGCTGGGTGTAGGCCCCGCCTCCATGCATAATGCAGTGCCAGCTCCCTCCATGTTGGTGGGGGGCGGGCCGTCCAATTAGGCCACCATGATGGCCCGTGGGGGTACGGCACTTCAGACAGGAAGCAGAACCGGCCAACCAGAGGCCGTCGTGCACAGAGAGGAAAAGTGTGTGACAGAAATTAACCCTTTCAGCAGCACAACAACGATGCTTTGTTTGTAGCGTTACGCACAAGTCAGTCAGGATATGAGACGTCTCGGCCGGCGGCGCAGGTTTATATTAACAACACAGGGTGGTCTACGATGACTCCGACACACAAAAATGCCAACGGCGATATTAGAGACAAGGGAGAAGACACACACACCATACACACACACACACACACACACACACACACACGGAGGCCAGCGAAGGCCTGGGCTGTGAGAACTGGGCCTGGACAATGTTCCATTGAAGAGAGGAAGACAATAAAGCCCACAGACATGGTGCTTCACACCAGCTCGCCTGGGTGAATGGGTGCAGAGGAAGAGCCCCGGTCACAGGCGGCACAGCGAGCCGATCCTACATGGTATAACGACACCCTGACATTTTGGTGAAATAGCTGAAATCCCGCAGTGGAAATCCCTCCCGCGCACAGCCGCGACGTGTCCTGTCCGGCGGTGGCGGGGGTGAGCTGGGACTCTTCCCGGCATTTTGTGGTGGGCTAAACATGCAGCTTGGCTCGCACTAGAAAGACATACCAGACGTGTGAAGCACTGCACTCTTTTCCTGTCTACGTCGGGAGATGGAACTCGCAGAAAGTCAAACGCCAGACAGCTTCCATATGAGTTACACTGACAGCCGCTTCATGCTCCAAACATGAACACACTGATTTGAAAGTCCTCGATCCATAAATTGAGAAGGTTGACTCACTCAACAGTCAACACGCTGAATTTTGGAGACGCAGAGTCTAAACAGCAGATCATTCATGGTTTACATCAGTGATACTCAACTTGCGGCCCGGGGGGCCAGATGCGGCCCACGATAGGGTGCAGAGTGGCCCCCTGACCATTTTCTAATTCACAATGAAAACTAATGTTAAATAAAGTTTGACTGAGCTCCAGCTAAATTGTCAACTATCGCTGCCTGCTCGCCACATAGGCACTTATATGTACTTAACTAACTTAACACATTCACTGCCAACAACGTGTAAACACGTTTTCAGAATCCAGCTGTTGACTGCCAACAACGTGTAAACACGTTTTCAGAATCGATTTTTTTTTTTTGACGGTGGGACGTTGATCTAACCCTTTTACGTCTCTTATATAAGTATTGGACGTGTACAACGTGTACAACCCATTCCACCGACCCACTAAGTGGCGACAAGGAAGTAGGAAGGCAAGCAAAAAGCAGTGTGATCCATTTCCATTCTCATGAAAATGGGTGGGCGGAGGCGCTTTCGTTTCCGCGCTGATTGCTGGCGGTGCGGGATTGCAAACTTGCATAGTGGATTGCGGATGGAGCACACTTTGAGGCACGCAGCGTAAATATGACCAGAGTCGCAGGGGCTTCATCGGAGCTCTCGGCCAGGGCTCCGGGAGGCGGGCGAGTCCAGCCGGGCTTCCTCGGGGAGCGGCCACGCAGACAGGCACAGCCAGGCACAGCCGCACAGCGGCAGCGGGGCAGTGAGACTGGTGACACGCTTGTGGTGCAGCAGGCTATTTTGCAAATTGGAAACAGCCATAAAAGGCTTTTAGAATGGGATTTTCAACCCATTCTTTTTTGTTTCTTTTTCGCTCTAATTTAGAGTACGGTAATTTAATTTCTATTCAGAAATTTATTTGAGAGGTCGAGAGTATGAGAAAGTGCATTTGCACAGGTAGGAAAGTGCTTGTGACAGGGCGCTGCAGCCAAGAAGAACGCCCACGGAGGGAGGAGTTGAGCAGAGGGGAGTTTCCTGCTGTTATGGAGGAAATTACTGTTCAAAACTATTGTTTAGGTCTTACTGATGCCAAAAATGAATGGTTAAAGTGATCGAATTTCACAAAAAGCCGTTTATCTCTGAATATTTTTTCTGACGCTAAAACCATGCTGTATTCAATTGCTAATGCTTACATAACTACTAACTCTACAAACTAACTCTTTTAGACAGAGAAAGTACACATTCTATTAGTACTTTTGAGATATTGTATGTTCACAAACTCCAAGCAGAAAAGAATCCTCGGCTCTTGTAAAATGAGCCAGAATCCTCAAAAAACGGCTTGGCAGAAGCTACCTACAGCAAAAAAAAACGGCTGGCAGTCAATGTGTTAACCTAGCTAACTATCCTCTGTGCCCAAAATTGTCAGACCAAACTGGCTGGCACCCCAAAAACCTACAATCCGGAATCCGCTACAGAAAAATGAATATTAATGTTTGTTTATTAACTGGCCCCTGTCATTTTGCAAAAGTGGCCCCCGGGAAAAGCAAGTTGAGTATCCCTGGTTTACATTATAGTCTGTGGAGCTGATGCCCGTTCACGCCAATACGCTACTACTACACCCACCCAATACATCATGTGTGAGCGTCAGCAGAGTTTACCCAGTGGACCGCGAGCGAGACAGCCAGAGACAACAGAGGAGAGGTGGTGCTGGATCCTGTGTCTCTTTCCCCCAGGTGTTTCCTCCGGGCTGAATCAGCACCATGCCCCCTGGCTCCTCCCACGTCACTCTCTGGCTCCCCTTCCATGACCCCCGACCCCTCCCCATAAATCCCTGTACCAGGATGTTGATGAACTTCCTGTGTCAACCAACACAGACCTCAAACCAGGCCCTGCTGCCATTGGTCAGCAAGGACGCATGACAAGGAGGCAGGATGCAGTGATGATTGATTAGGGATCTCTAGAACATTATGCCACAGCTGCTGCTCATCTTTCTAAGGTCATGAAATGGCATTTTTATATGTAAAGTCTCTAAGTTTGTGGTGGAATAGACGCCACAACAGCGTGATGGCAGAATCATCCCTGACACTTTGACGTGCAAAACAATGCGAGAGTTCAACCAGGCATGGTATCGCTGTCTCGGCCCAGTTAACTATGCTGAAAAATGGCATTGAAAATGACTCCCCGGAGAATTATACGGAGTAGTTTTCTGCCGGACACGGAGTGAATGAGGAGCGGCGCAGGAAAACACAAACAGATTGTGTTGGAAGAAAAGAGAAAGTCACAGCTCATTTATTTCTCTCTCTCTCTCTCTCTCTCTCTCTCTCCACCAAACCACACTCTCTCCGGAGAGCGCCACAAGTGTGGGAAAACAATGTACAGTACAGTATACCGAGATCCAAATTCAGCCTTATTCATGTGTCCATTATTTACTGCTGAAATGGTACAATCCAAACATGTGTCCGGTGGTGCTCATGAAATGTTGCCTCTAATCAGAGATCTCTAATATAGATCGATAGAGACATCCCCAACTTCCAGTCACTTCCTGTATCTCTGTGACCAGAGGTTTCGCCACTGTCACGCCCCCTTAGGACACTGGGGTCATCCGATTTCATAGTTTCATACCGATTGACAGACAGCCAATCACAAAGCTGATAACCACCACGCCCATTTAGGAGACCGGAAGAGTACAATTTCTTACAATCGGCGGAGCCTGTAGTGGAGTGTCTCTCTAATATTAAACATCTCTGCTCTAATCCGAAGATGCGGGGAGTTGGTTAAGAGTAGGATATTGATACGGAGTTAATACTGGGCGAACAGTGTTTGGGATATATGACCCACCCCGATGCAGAGACAGGTTTATGTTGTGAATCAGCCCAGCGGAAGACGTCCTGCTGGGTGTCATATGAGGGGGAGTCAGCAGCCGCGTCACCGGCCCGTCTCTTTTTCGCCCTTGACTCAGTCACGAGTCACGACCCACTTCCAATATTGTTCGCGGCACTGACGCATTTCCTGCCCCTTCCCCAGACCCAGTTCTGGCCTAGCCCACGACCAGGAAGTCTGCCCCCGCTCAGAAGGCAGAGAGAGCAGGAAAAAGCAGAGGGAGAGAGAGAGAGGGATAGGCCAAATCAAAAACAGATGCTCGTCGCGGTTACACGTGTGATTCAGCATTTCAAAAACTGAGCAGAACCAGAGCCGTGTGCCTGTGGAACCGAACCCCGCAAACGCTCTCTCTCTCTCTTCATACTTTTAAGGGCAACAGCTGTCTGATGTGTGTTTCCAGTTCTGCTCCGTCTAAACGGGCCCTGTGGTTACTTCTATATCGATATCCTCATCCCATTTCCTCCTGACCCCACGGGGTGATAAACGTATAGGAATTTGGACGAGTGTGACGGGGTGATGTTGACACACCTGGAAACCGCCCCGCCACTTTTCCCCCGCATGGGGGCGACGTTTCAGAGACGTGCCGTTAAAACCGCGGAATCTGTTAGTCATAATTCTCTCGTCAAGCCCATAATACGACTGTGTTTCCTCCATTCTTCGCCCGTCAAGCACGCAGATTCAACCAATCACGAGGTTTAATTCAACGAGAGTCTGCGGTGATTCAGTGGATAAAACAGACCAGCTAACAGACCACTTTATCCTAAAAGTAGGCTTCTGTCTGTGGGTCTGCTGACATAATGACGAACAGCCACAAGCCTGTCTGATGATGCTGAGCCTGGCCCAGTCTGTGTTGTGTGTCATAGGAGAGTTCCTCACATGCTGCCAGTAAACCTCCAGCACAGCTGAGAGAGGAGCATGGTGGAGATAGGATGCACGCAGGCGTTATGACTCGCAAATTGGGCATTTTCCAATTAGCGTTCCATCTTAAATGTAAAGCGCGGCTGGCCAATTACTGTCCAGGGTACTAACGAGACAGCGCCGCTAATGAGAAAACCGGATGGGACATTAATCTGATTTCTAAAGCTCGAGCCTACAGTATGTGAAATATTTTTAGGCCACGCACTAGAGAGAGAGAGAGAGAGAGAGAGAGACGGAGAGATGGAGGGAGAGAGAGAGAGGGAGAGATGGAGAGAGAGGGAGAGAGGGATAGAGGGAGAGAGAGAGAGAGGGGGAGAGGGGGGGGGGAGAGGGAGAAAGAGAGGGAGAGAGGGAGAAAGAGAGAGAGGGAGAGAGAGAGAGAGAGAGAGAGAGGGAGAGGGAGAGGGAGAGAGAGATAGAGGGAGAGAGAGGGAGTGAGAGACAGGGAGAGAGAGAGATGAAGCAGCGCAATTTGAAACAACGCAGGCTATTGAAGCAATTAATTTGATCATGTGAATTTGAAATCAACAAACGACGACTGCTCAGAGTAGAGAGAGAGAGAGGGGGAGAGAGAGAAAGAGGGAGGGAGAGAGAGAGAGGAAGGGAACAACTGCATCGCTGCCTCGCTCGCCCTATTACGCCGAGCCTTCCTGTAGTAAATCTGAAAGCTCTGCTCTGCACAGTACGGATAATCCACCGGGGACATTAGTCCCACTATTTATATTAACTCAGAATTATATTCCATTTGACAAGGCATAACCAGCAGCCCTCCACGCCACCGAGTCACGTTGCAGCCCGGGGCTTAACTCCCTCTGCGCGGGTCAGCAAGGGTTCAAGGTTCACAGATGATACCAATCCAAATATTAGGGGTTCCATTCCAGCAACCTGTTGTTCGCCCCCGGCCCGGTACAACCGTGTGGTCTCTTCCCTAATATTTCACAGAATCGAAATTTTCCGGGCCAATGTGCCGACTGGACTGACTATAGAGAGAGCCAAAGTGAAACGTCACTTCCTGCTTCAGCACTGTACCAGAGATTTTCATCCGCCATTTATTTTCCCCATAGACATTTCGTGAAATGCTTATAAAATTTGTTTTACTTGTTCAAACCAAACGGTTCAGATATATTTAGAGACAGGAGAGAGACCACATCACATTTCACTCTGACCAAAACGTAAAAAATTTAAATAAAATATTTTTTCTGTTGTTGTTTTTTGGTCCGAGGGAAATGTTCTATGGTCTCTCCCCATTCTAAATATATCTGAACCGTTTGGTTTGAACAAGTACAACTATTTTTTATAAGCATTTTACAAACTGTCTATGGGAAAATAAATGGCGGATGAAAATCTCTGGCACAGTGCTGAAGCAGGAAGTAGGCGGTCACTTTGCCTCTCTATATTATCAGATGCCTGCGAGACAAATATGTGTTGTGCTGCTGCTGATGCGTCCAGATGTCCCCGCGTGCTCCCCCTGCTTCTTCATGATCCCATGGCAGCAGAGCACATGCTTGGCTCCGGCTCCGGCCCGAAATTGGAGCCCTTCTGATACATATCAAGGGGGAGGGAAAGGAAAGTGGATTTTCTCTTCCCAAAACAGTACGAGACATCTGATAACTAAGCTCAAATTGAGATCAGATGTTTGGTTTTTAGAGATGACCAAAAATCCAATCTGCTAGGGAAAACAAAGTGCCGCGAGCTCGGGGGGGTAATTGTATTATTCAACCATATATACTGTGAAGTAAAGACTATAAAAGGCTTAGATGGATCAGGGTGGAGAAATCCATTCGGTGTGTTCCAGCGTGTTATACTCGCCCTCTGTTTTCTATCTCCCCCAGCTTCACATTATTCATCGTTGGTTTCATTCAGCCTGGGTCGTGAGAGGAATACTAATGCCAATTTCACTACAAAACCCCTCCATCGTCTCAGGCTCCGGGGGTGTTACCATAGTGCTGATTCAAAGTCTGCAACACAGCAGGCGGCGGCAGCAACCTGTGGCAGGCAGGCAGGCAGGCAGGCAACACCGACCGGATGACCGGGGTGAAAGAAAGAGAGAGAGACAACCGGAATCGAGCGGAGAGAGAGAGAGAGAGAGCCATGCGGTTTTTTTGGCGATTAGATTTGGCCGCACTTGATAAACTGTTCACACACTCGCTGACAGAAGCAGCTCGCTGTGGGCGCTAGCTGGCGCGAACCCCAGGTCTTTGTCACCTCTCAGGATGTCTAGATGTTCTATACAAGTTGATGAGCACCGTGTTCAGAATGCAGCGGCCTGCTTCTTTGCGCGGATCTTTTCTGTGTGTGTGTGTGTGTGTGTGAGAGACGTCTCGCTATTCATTCAAATTAAATGAGAGGGGGGGTGGGGGGCAGCCGGGGCTCACGCGGAGAGTCCCCCCCCCCCCCCCCCCCCCCCGTCCGACACAAAAGGCTTATCGATGACATCATCTCGGTGTGCCACAGCACTTCACCACCAGGGTTTAATCTCCATTCATGTAATCACCAATTAACTTCCTGCCTGGATATAAAAGCTATTTATATGCTAGCTACCTAATGTGACATCGCAGGAAGCTAGAATTAATGGATTGCTCTGTGACTTTGTAGAGTACAGTAAGTACTCATGCACATGTTCAAGCCATTATCATAGGCGGAGATTGACTTTTAGCTTTGGGGGGGGGCACTTCTGCAGGAGTCAGATGTGCCGGCGATTTTTTTTTTGGCCGTTTTACATTTGAAACTTTGCCCGTTTAAAGCCAGATTTAGAGGAATATCTCATTTTAAGGCTGGCATCATCATGGTCTCTCTCTAATTATTGTTTAATAAGTATAAGAATGGAAATATAAGAAATATTAGAATATGAGTAGAATTACAGAACATTAATACTCATTGTATGTTTAGTAATGTAATGTATATTACAGCGCTTCACTGTTCACTGTTGCTTATAGGTCAAAAGCAACAGTGAAAAGGTGGGTTTTGAAGGCTTTTTTGGAAAGATGACATAATGAGTATGAAAGACAATGAGTTTTGGCCTGTCAGATGTGACTGGGGAGGGCATTCCAGAGGGAGGGGGCGGCTGCAGCAAGGCCCTGTCAGAGGCCCCCCTGTCACAGCTTTAGCAAAGAGATACCTGTGATGCTTGTCAAAGTGGATTTAAAGCCAGACAGTGAGATGGAGATTCATAATGGTGAGCAATTTTTTTTTTTTTTTACTACTGTGGGGGCCTGGCCCCCCCATTAACTCCGCCCATGGCCATTATACCTCAAACTTTTAAACTGATATATATATTTTTTTAATATTACAGGGTATTGCTGTTTTTTAAATTTCAAAAGGGTATCATTAGACTGACTACATACATACGGTACTCACGTCTGTTCCAATTCCCTACCTAAACTGTAATGAATCCAGCTCCATGCACTGCAGCAGCTTGCTTCCTGAGGTCTTTCTCAGGGCCTTTGGCCATCATCACACGTTGCTTTTGGTTCTTCTGTGTTGGCTGAGGAGACACACATTCTTCCCTTCTCCTCAGGACATCCTTCCAACACTTAAATAATCAATCAGAGGCGCCCTTCCAACGGCTGCCCTACATTACTTGGGAAGGATCCCGGTGAGCTCTGAGGCTCCAACTGGCAAAAGCCCTTCATCTCGTCTCGTTCTGGAAAGATGAAAGCTTTTCCTTTCGCTCGCAATAACACTAATGGTACTTATGGCTTCTCGGCAAGGGGCCGACACCACTGTGCATATGTGGCGGTTAAAGAAATGACACCGCCCTGTATGCCGTTAGATCAGCTGCTGACACCGCCCTGTGTACCGTTAGATCAGCTGATGACACCGCCCTGTGTACCGTTAGATCAGCTGATGACACCACCCTGTGTACCGTTAGATCAACTGATGACACCGCCCTGTGTACCGTTAGATCAACTGATGACACCGCCCTGTGTACCGTTAGATCAGCTGATGACACCGCCCTGTGGACCGTTAGATCAACTGATGACACCGCCCTGTGGACCGTTAGATCAGCCGATGACACCGCCCTGTGTACCGTTAGATCAGCTGATGACACTGCCCTGTGTACCGTTAGATCAGCCGATGACACCGCCCTGTGTACCGTTAGATCAGCCGATGACACCGCCCTGTGTACCGTTAGATCAACTGATGACACCGCCCTGTGTACCGTTAGATCAGCTGATGACACCGCCCTGTGTACCGTTAAATCAGCTGATGACACCGCCCTGTGTACTGTTAGATCAGCCGATGACACCGCCCTGTGTACCGTTAGATCAGCCGATGACACCGCCCTGTGTACCGTTAGATCAGCTGATGACACCGCCCTGTGTACCGTTAAATCAGCTGATGACACCGCCCTGTGTACCGTTAGATCAGCTGATGACACCGCCCTGTGTACCCGTTAGATCAACTGATGACACCGCCCTGTGTACCGTTAGATCAGCTGATGACACCGCCCTGTGTACCGTTAGATCAGCCGATGACACCGCCCTGTGTAACGTTAGATCAGCTGATGACACCGCCCTGTGTACCCGTTAGATCAGCCGATGACACCGCCCTGTATAACGTTAGATCAGCTGATGACACCGCCCTGTGTACCGTTAGATCAGCTGATGACACCGCCCTGTGTACCGTTAAATCAGCTGATGACACCGCCCTGTGTACCCGTTAGATCAGCTGATGACACCGCCCTGTGTACCCGTTAGATCAGCTGATGACACCGCCCTGTGTACCGTTAGATCAGCCGATGACACCGCCCTGTATGCCGTTAGATCAGCCGATGACACCGCCCTGTGTACCGTTAGATCAGCTGATGACACCGCCCTGGGTACCGTTAGATCAGCTGATGACACCGCCCTGTGTACCGTTAGATCAGATGACACCGCCCTGGGTACCGTTAGATCAGCTGACAGCCTTCCTCCCCCCCCCCACACACACATCAGGGTGACACCAGTCGGGCGTTTAGCTTGCAGGTGTGACACCTGGCCGTCCAGGGATTGAGCAGAGGAATGTGGGCTAATCCCTGATTAAGACAGGCTGCCATCAAACCGCACACCGCTGCCGTTAATCCCTGTCGCTTTCATTACCTGGAGTTGTTGTGAGCTCCGGTGCACAGAGCGCTCGCTCGCCGACGCCCCCTTAACAAGGTGGTGGGAATGCCTGCGGGCCCGGCGCCCATGGAGCTGCCCACCAGTCATTCAAATCAAGGAGGACACGGATGAAAATTAAAAGAGCAGAACAAACTCACTCATGAGTGGGAGGGGACGATAGCAGATCAGATCTGATTCAGATCTGCTTGGAGGAGCTTAAACTCACTGAACACAGTTTGTATGAGGAACACTGCTGTGTAGACGTACTGTATAAGATGGAGTTACTGCCACCCTGGGAGATGTGATGTGATGTGACAGTGGCCAGATTGATGTCACCCCTCGCTGGCCCAAAGTCACAGTGTGGGGAGGAGGAGCGCTGTTGGCTGAACAGAAGGGCAGCTGACACAGATTCAAAACGGAAAGAGGTCAGTATGAAATAGAGCAGAAGCAATAAAGCCACACAGCAGAAATCCCTTCCAGCTCCATGCAGCTGGAGATGCTGATCTTCCAGGAAGACAAACAAATGTCCTCCCAACGCAACGCACGCTCAGCCGGGACCGACTGTCACACAAGTCACAACCGTGAACCGAGATGAACCCAATGTCGGGAATTCGGCTCGACCCCTAGCGTGCCGTGAAGGCCTCCGCTTACACTGCGAGGGAGATATTCTTGGTACTCACTGAAACTGCTGTGTGCACCCAACCTTGTGTATGACTGCCAGGAGCTGAGAAGCATGAGCAGGAACAGAGCCCATCCTCAAGTCAAGGTGGCCAAGCAGGCTTGGCAACAAGTGTGTTTCGGTAAACCTGGATTACGCATGAGGTCACCTAAACTAACCCCACCTTCCACACCAAGAAGGAAACAGATGAGTAGGGGTCATTTTGAAATCCAAACGAGAAGAATCCAAACGAGTGTGCTACTGTCCCTCCAGTCCAGCGTTCTCTCTTGAAGAGCAAAAACCATGTAAACCAACCATGTAAACCAGCAAAAATGGAGATCAAACCAATTGTCAAACTTTACCCAATCCATATTTGATTTGGCCAAAAAAAGACCTTTGAAAAGGTCTCAAATGGATAGCTAAGTGAACCCCATGATTTTGGTGCAGCCTTTATCTAAATCAAGTTGGATGCAGATGAACTGAGGAAACCAGTCACCGTGACGAAAGAGGAATGCAACCATCACAGACAGAGCTGGCTTTACATTTTCACCATTTTGTTCTGATCGAAATGGGGTCAACACTTTTTCCGCTAACGCAACAAATCAAACGTCGGTTGCAGGCAGCACCGTGTATATATATTAGAGATCCGTTTATTGGGACCAACCAAAATGCAGAAGGGGGATTATTTTAAACTCACACATGCTCTATGCAGTCGCATGTGTTTTCTCATCTCTCACATCACAGAGCAAGACATTTACGCTACATGCTCTGCATTCCTGTGTGGCAGCCATCGCCTGGAATCTGACATGCTCCCCCCCCCCCCCCCCCCCCTCTAGTCATGTGACTTTGGGTCATCCATGCAGTCATTCTCCCACAGACGCTGGAGGGGACACACAAGCAATAAGCACCATGGGGGTCAAAGGTCACTGGACTTGGATTCCCCGGGCTATCCTCTCTGCCAGTACAGGGAAAGCTTCAGTATGAGTCAATGACACAAGCCCCCTCAGCATGAAGGCAACCACACATCAGCACCGCGCCCCCCAGCTGTTCACATGCATGGGAGGCAAGGATCATCGTAGCCACACCGCCCTGGGCCATTCAGACTCTGTGAAAAGAGACTGTCTCTCGGGCGGAAGCCCAACCGCTCCCTGTACAATAGCCATATTCTGCTGAAGGACTGTTAGGACACGGGGGGGGGGGAGCGGATCCTCGAGGACGCCACAAGTCCCGCCAAATGGCAAAGGGCGGCGTTAACACACTAGCCTCTCCAGCTTCGCTTAAAACACTAGAGGCATTTACAGCGGTTTCGCTCGTCTTAAGAGTGGATTTAAATGCAACGCGAAACCTCGAGGCCCGGGAAGTAACGGTCAGACAGGAAACCATGACCGGACCAATGGAGCGGTCAGGAAGCATATAATCTTTGGATGCAGCAGCAGCGCTAAAGTTATCGCCGTTCTAAGCGTTTCTTGTAATAATAGCTCGTCATGATGGGGGCTGTCGAGTGAGATCTCGGTTCCTAAGTGAGAGTGAGGGACCAACTCACAATATTATCCTCTGACAGCACGCGGAGTGCGACCTCAAATTAGCGTGTCGGCGGGGAGAGCGCAGCTCAAACGTTTAACATGTTGCCAATGTTGAGCCGAGGCAAACACAAACACATGGATTCCTGCGGCCGTGTAATCATTACGGGACCGCTTTTCTCAAAACAGATGTGGAGCCGGAGCGCATCCGACTCCTGGTTTTGCCGTCTCACACATCTGTCCGCGTCGAGGAGGAGTCGCCATAGAGACTCAGACTAAACATCGGGGAGGGAAAATTGAAGGGACGCACAAAGTGGTGTTCGGGCGCAGTGGTCAGCTGAGCTCACACACACACATGCTATTTTGTTTTGTCATCGGTAACGCGAATTACACGGAGACTGGAAAGTCAGACAACAGCGTTATTCTAGGACCGCTTGAAAGAAAGGAAGGAGAGGAGGGCAGCAACCGAACATATATAAATATATAAACATATACCAAAGTCTTGGGGGGATTTTATTGCATGGCTTGGGCAGAATACTGGGTCGTGAAAGTGGTCTGTAAGCTCATAAGACGTAGTCGTCCAACAACAACATGGCACATTTGAGAGGTCATCAGGCAGAATGGGATTTCCCGCATGGTTTCACACATGTGGGACGCGGGGTGTCAAACTGGAAAAGCCTAGTCTCAACGTTCCTCTCTTCTTCCTCCCAGTCATGCATCCAGCACCTCCAGGACGGGTTACATAACACTCGCAAACTGCTTTTAGCTGCACAAAGGCGCCGCAGTCTGAACGCTCACTCAAAAAGCGTGTTCAGCGAGAAGAACGACATGCTGTCGTTACTACTCGCTCTCGTTCGGTGTCTTCTAGCCCCTTTCAACAATCTGGATAAGGAACACAGCAACAACACCTCGTCCTCCATGAGCGTTTGATCCTTGTCAGCCCGGTGAGATAGCTTTGACCCAACAGCATATGAGGAACCTTATTTTCATTCCACGACACAGCCCCCCGGCCAGATAAGAGATCGCTTTATTCGAGTTTCAGGAGAGCGCAGAGTGGGACACTTCAGGGAACGTCGGGAGAATTTCAGATCTCTCCATAATGGGTTAATAATAAGGTGGTTGGTAGTGAGCAGCTCGCCCTCACTGTAGTCTGGCCTGCTTTGCATATAAAACATGGAAGGAGAGGTTTTGTGTAAAATAGCCGTCGCTCGCTGAGAGAGCGAGGTGCCTGTCTCTCCTCCAGCCCAGATGGCAGTCATTAAGGTGCTCCTGCCAAGTCTGGAAGTCTTTGATTTGGAACAGAGATGCTATCTCTGGGAGTGCGCGCACACACGCACACACACGCGCACACACGCACACACACACACACACACACACACACACACACACACACACACACACACACACACACACACACACATATATATGTAAAAGGGGCCAGGCTTAGCAGGCAGGCGTTGGGACACCCCACACAGCCGGAGAGACAGCAGAGAGGGCTGGGGGTCTGCGGGGGAAGAGACGTGGGTGTAGAGGAATTCCTGCCCTATTTATCTAACCTTTGGTGCACAGGGGTCCTTCACTTCCCTCTGATCCACTGGTGTTGGCCTATAGAGAGCCAAAGTGGAACGTCACTTCCTGCTTCAGCACTGTACCAGAGATTTTCATCCGCCATTTATTTTCCCCATAGACATTTCGTAAAATGCTTGTAAAAATTGTTTTACTTCGTCGACCCAAATGGTTCAGATATATTGAGAATCGGGAGAGACCGTAGAATATTTCACTCAGACCAAAACCTTAAAAAAAAACATCGAAAAAATATTTCTTAAAATCCGCAATTTCCTTACGTTTTGGTCTGAGTGAAATGTTATGCGGTCTCTCCTGTTTCTAAATATATCTGAACCGTTTGGTTTGACCAAGTACAACAATTTTTATAAGCATTTTACGAAATGTCTATGGGAAAATAAGTGGCGGATGAAAATCTCTGGTACAGTGCTGAAGCAGGAAGTGGCGTTTGACTTTGGCTCTCTATACAGACACTGTTTGAACTGACTCCTTTGTGAGCGTATCAGTGCAGTTCATCAAAAAGGGAAGTCAATTCAGAGGTAAGAGGAATGAATCTCTGCCACAAATCATGACAGGAAATCAGAGGTTCTCAAACTGTTTCCACGTCAACGACCCCTAAACTGACACAAATTAGACCACAAGATTTTGCCCGAGGGTCCCCCATCTGATAAGATTTTAGATTTTAGATGTTTTATTACAGAAAGTGTATGAAACCCATGACCAAAACATACACTGTCAATGTGTTACTTATGGACGGAATTATAGTTCAAATAAATGATTCCCCTTTTTTTCTGGGGACCCCCTGGAACCCCCTCAAGAACCCCTGGGTCCCCACTTTGAGAACCACTGCACTAAATTAATCATTTTCTTTGGATTAGGATTGGGGGGGGGGGGGGGGGGTGTCTTGTTACAGGTTACAGTTCTCCTTTAAACAGATGGACACTATCATCACTGCCAAGCAGGCTGTCAATATAAAAGCCCCACTAGGGAAAACTCAAAAGCAATGCAACATTTTTGACCATGTGTGCGCCAACAACAGATGATTTGTGAGGCCAGCTGCTGCTGAAAGAAGCTGATGATGATTCACACATGATGGAGCCTACATACATGCCATACATGTCTCCTGCGAGGAAGCTCTCCATTAGTCACAGTCACAGTCCATGTGAGAACCAACTCATGTGGCTCTGCTCTGCTGCACACAGCACAGCCCCACGCCTGCTGGGTTTAATAGCTGGCTTGAGGATGCTGTGAAAACGTCACTTGCTTATAAATCTGACTGATTTAGACACCATTGATTGCTATTAAGGCAATTAAGATTTAAGAACAATTATCGCAACGTATTCCGATATGCAACAACATGCAACGACACGCATGACATGAATAAGATTGCAGTCTCAGTAGCAACGACAAGACTGAAATATATCAATAAACGTTACAGAGTGGCTGACACTACAGACATATATCTTATATTATACTGTAACGTTAGGCTACCGGCGGTAGCCTACTCCGTTTTGAAATGGCATTCAACAGTTCAGCGAGCAGATTAGGATACTGATTGGGTTGATAATGTCCTTACCTAAACCGGGGTGAATCTTTGATACATTCTTCAAAATCCACCGTCATCTTGGGCTAGGATTATGTTTGGCGCGATTAAAATGCGGGTTTCATCTCCTGGGCAGAATAACGCAGATTAGGTAGAAGTATCCGATACAGTGAGCAGTCAGTCCTCTCTCTCTCTCTCTCTGTTTGTCTGACTGTCGGTGTCTCTCTCCTGCTCCCGGCTGCAGCGCACTCCTGTCTGCCTGCTGGCTTCAGCACAGGACCTAGTGCTGCGTTCAGGTGCTCCCCCCTGAGCTCGTAATTGTATTACTCGACGTCGTAAATGCGACTTGTCGTTCAAGTAGCCTGGTATCCAGACAAGTGCTTTTGATCGGAAATACTGCTGAATTCATATCCTATGGGAAAACGTTTACCTTCCCTACACACTGAACTGCAGATGGGCTAACTCCTTGTTGGTGACATATAAACTTCCCACTTTCCCAGCCTATGTTGACAACTAAACTAGCAGTAAGCATAATATTTCCGACAGTACCTAAAGGCAACACATAGACCGCTGCATGAGAATGAGTAGAGCACTGACGTCACCTGCCAACTCGTTTGAATGAATAGAAAAAGTATTTCTAAACATAATAGAAAAGCCAGTAGGCTAAGCCATTATCTGTAAAACAATATGGTTTTGGTGTAACTGTCCCACATAAATTATTGTCATGATAAACTTGCAGTGCCAAATTAAGTCCATGTTCCATAATACTTAACTAACTATACTGATTTTCTTTGTCAGTCTGCTGTGCTTATTATTGAATAGATCCATCTATCTATCTCTATACATTTGGCAATGTGGGCTCTGTTTTCTGTTCTGTTTAAAATTTTGATGATGATGTCATCAGTGATGTCATAAATCAATTATGTCATAAGTGATGTCACTTGAGCAATTGTGCATTGTGACATCATCAGCATTGTGACATCACTGATGATGTCATCAGTGATGTCATAAGACACTGATGATGTCCTCAGTGATGTCATAAAACTGATGGATGTAAACTTAAGGGGCACACAGACCCACCGCGCACATGTAAACGTAAGGGCAATAACATTTTGCCGAGATGTGGGCGAGGCCGCTCAGCATTAGAGCTGTGTATGCGAGCTGCAGGGCCAGCTCGGCGAGCTGCAGGGCGGGCTCGCCTGTGCAGGCGAGCCTAGGAATCCTAGGAAACCTAGGAGATGCCTAGTTATTTTATATTTTCTGTGCATTTTCAATAGAGACCAAATTTGTCACCACCAAAAACAAATGATGGAGGAGGGATCTGAAGGATACAACCTGCTGGCTGTCCTCCTCTCCTCATATTGAACCACCAGCAGTGATGGAGGGACATTTGTTGAAGAAATCAAGCCATTCAGGATTGTATTATGGTTACTAGCCTAATATAATAATAACCCAAAACAGTGTCGTTAGTTAGGCTATATACGTTTGTACAGCCTAGAAATAAACTGTGGCTTTTTGACATCTTTGTTGGCTTTAGTTGTTTACTGTGTGCACTCCTAACAGTCAGAGATGCTCCTGACCAGATCCACCCCTCTTCTGTTTTGCACCTTTAACCACGTGTTTGTTGTCCATATCAGATCATCACTGTTTTACTCCTGAGCAAAGTCCATCTAGTTCACATAAAGCCCCGACTCACTGAAACCAATAGCTTGACTCCAACACATCTGACTCACAAGACGCACTCACCTCCACGAACGTTTTGTCATCTACTTTCCGATGCAGCTATTATGAGGATATCTCAAGTGCATCCACTTCCCCAGTAACGTCTAAAATAGCGGCTATTATTCATTCACAGGAAGTGGGAAAGAAGCTGGGGGAGAGAGACACAGGCAGACAGAGAGAGAGCCTGCTTGGGATTTCACCAGATAGAGCGCCATTGTTCCTTCTTACCCCCTGCATTGGAAAGGCTGTGGCCCAGAATGGAGATGATGTCACCCTCTCTCAGCTGAGCTGTGGGTTATTTCCCACAGCTGTCAATCTCTCACTGCCATAATAATAATCTATTTCTCAGATCAAATCATACATGCATAATCAGCTGTGAAGTGCTTTGTAGGGTCTATGTGTAGTCTTTTTTTATTATTCTATTGGAAATCAAATAGCGGGTTGTTGAACCCGGTCTGAGCTCACTGCTTATATAACCTTGGCCATCAGCTGGATGTTGTTCATGGACTCCACCAGTGAAAGCAGATATGCTGCAGGTGCTGTTGTTAAACAGGGAGCAGAGATGGGGACTTGGACTTGAGTCGCACTTAAGTCTCACCCACAATGACTTGAGACTTGACTTGAGACTCGTCCTCAAAAACTTGAGACTTGAGGTTTGGGACTTGTGAACAATCTTAATTTTTTTTTTTTTTTTTTTTTGGTGCATCAACATGAAGGAAATCTATACTGATGTCATCTAATCCAGAGGTTCTCAAATATTTTTCAGCCAAGGACCCCTTACAAGATCGAAAATATACCGGGGACCCCCTCATTCTCATTTGTGATTTTGGGTTAAGCTTAACTCATTGAGTGCCAGCCACTTTTGGAGAACGGACGCTCCCAGTGCCAGAGTTTCAGAGCGTTTTCAGTGATTTCTCGAGGCCCACAGAATATTGTGTGATATTACTATGTAAACACTGAACACGCACAAAGAACGATGAGACTCTATTCTATCATCTGCAAAAAAAAGTTTATTGATCCCATTTTCCGTTCTTTAGTTATGAGCCGGAGAAGATAGCTTGATTCATCCAAAAAAAGCAATTTTTTTCTAGAAGCTGAGATAATTGGCCTTTTGTGAAATTAATCATTTCAAGCACATCACTGACTCTGAAGCTAATCTTTTCTAATGTAGTCACACCTCAAAAATAATTTCCTTCAATAAAACAGTTTAGGCCAGGGAATTTTGTTTGGCAGAATAATATTTTTAGCTACAACCAGCAGCGCTGGCCCCTGCGTGCGCTGCTGGTTGCAGCTTCTTGCTGGTTTTGATTTGCTGCTGGTGGGTATCGGATATTCTGGCTTGCGTTTGTCAATCCTGTCCTGCTGCCTGGGTCTGTCTGGGTGTTGTGTGTGTGCTGCTCTGCGTGCCCCCTCCCCCCCCCCCCCCCGCCCCGCCCCGCCCCGCCTCGCCTCGCCTCAACTGCACACTCCTCCTCCTGTCTGTGGTGGCTCTCTGCTGAGTTTGCTGTGCGCACAGTGAAGGGTGCTTGACATCCTGCTTTTTTACAGCGTTCCGCGTGTGTTTGTCACCGGCAACGATGCTTCCAGTTGAGAATAATAACAACTCGACGGTGTGGATGTGCGGATGTACTGTCGCAACCGACACGGAGCGGCTCAATTGTGGGAGCAGATTGGCTGCTGCAGGCACAGCTGCAGTAACGTGCTTCAGCATATCGATGCATACGGATGCGATGCGATTTCCGTTTCCATAACGACTTCTTCTTTGTTTTTTCCTTGCCTTTCTGTTATGTGGAGAGCACTGTCGCCACCTAAGGGTTCTGTAAAATAGGTTAGACACATCCAATAGCTATAATATTTGTACATCAGAGGCAGAAGGCTTTGATCGACGCCCCACCGTCAAAAAACGCAATTGACGAACATGTCCGTCCTTGGCACTCTACGTTACTATTTGAAATGACGAACATGTCCGTCCTTGGCACTCAATGAGTTAATTGTTTCCACGGTAACGTGCTTGACTTTTAAATTGATAGGTTTGTTCAATTAGAATGTAATCCATGAACCATTTTAGATTTAAAGCATAACATTATTTTAGTTGAACTATGAAGCTTTTGCAAAAAAAAAAAAAAATCCCTGAAAACTTTCCGCGGACCCCCTGGCAAAGTGCCACGGACCCCCATTTGAGAACCACTGATCTAATCAATGCTGATACTGTATGCTAATAGATACAGGAGTGAGGATAATACAGTAACCTACATGCTTTGAATTTCTTAGTTTTAGCTGCAGTGTTCTAAGCAGACTGCATGGCATGCGGCAGATGATAGAACGCTCATCCATATGAGACTTGAGACTTGACTTGGACTTGAGCTCAAAGACTTGAGACTGGACTTTTGGACTTGAGCTCAAACACTTGAGACTTGACTTGGACTTGTGAGCATCTCTGGACAGGGGGTATCACTGAACTGAATGGTGCTTTAACAGACTCCACTCATCTCTTCTCTTGCACCAATGTCCTCCTCTGCTTAATAGGGGCTAAAATTAGATGAGCTCAAATCAACTGCAATTTCTCAGTCTTTTGACAGACTCTCTCTCTCTCTCTCTCTCTCTCTCTCTCTCTCTCTCTCTCTCTCTCTCTCTCTCTCTCTCTCCCTCCCCTGGTCCCCTCTTCCTTCCTAATCTGAGATCAAAGCATCTGCTGCTTCCTTATGGAGCTGTTGAGTCAGCAGTTGGCTGGTCTGAAAGTGCTCACTGGTGGAAAAACTTATAGAAGCAAACTTGGAGGAGCCGGAAGGGAATATAATATATAGACCTTTCTGAGTTTTACTACAGCAGCAATTGGTCTCAACGTGTTGAACTGTGTATGTGGAGATTTCTGCTTTGATCGGGGAATTTATACGTGTATTATACAATTATAAGCATGGCACGTTTGGGGCAGTTGCCCTAACAGTGGTTCTCAACGTGGGCTCCGGGGATTACCAGGGGTCCTTGAGGGGGTATCTATATAAATTTGGCAATGTGGGCCCTGTTCTCTGTTTCCATTTTTGTCCCACTGATGATGTCATCAGTGATGTCATAAATCACTAATGATGTCATCAGTGATGTCACTTGAGAAATTGTGCATTGTGACATCACTGATGTTGTCATCAGTGACATCATCAGCATTGTCACATCACTGATGATGTCATCAGTGATGTCATAAGACACTGATGATGTCATCAGTGATGTCATAAGACACTGATGACGTCATAAGACACTGATGACGTCATCAGTGATGTCATAAGACACTGATGATGTCATCAGTGATGTCATAAGACACTGATGATGTCATCACTGATGTCATAAGATTGATGGATGTAAATTTAAGGGGCACAAACACACACACACACACACACACACACACCCGTGCGCATGTAAACTTAAGGGCAATAACATTTTGTGAGCAACGCACGCACCCACGCGCCAATAGCGCAGGCGAGGCCACGCAGCAGCCGAGCTGCGTGTGCGAGCTGCAGGGCGGGCGAGCCCGCACAGCAGGCGAGCCTAGTGGACTAAATTATGGGTCAGCTGCATCATCTTGATGTCCCATTAGCAACTTGTGGATTTGGTACGGTAATCATCAAGCTTTATCAGATCATCATCCGTGGGCTCAATTCACTGGGGTTTGATCGTAATCCCCTCAGATGATATGAAGTGGCTGGTTGTCTCAGACTCAGCCTGGCTATGAATGATATCAGTTAAGATCGCTCATGACCCCGCCGTGCTTCTGTTTGCGACACAGTAGCTGGGAGATGAGGCTTTCGCTGCCTTTTTGTCCCGTGGGGGTGTGAAGAACGAGCGGGGAGAGCTGTCGACTCCCATCTCTGCCTCGGCGGCTAAAAGGCAGACGTAAGCACCGCCGTAGTGTGGGGGGAATCACTGGGAGAGAGATGTGTGGGGGTCTCGTCTCTCTATAGGAGGTTGGGTGACCTACTTTTTGCTCTCCACTCTTTGGTCTGCAGGAGAGAGGCGCGCGTCGCACTGCTGAGCGTACAGCTTGTAATGTTATATCCCCTCAGACTGCAGGTGCACGGCTTTACAAGCCGCCAGCAAACAGGCATATACCGCCGCTGCCGTATGGATGCTGTGTATTATGCATGCATGCATCTGTGTTCCCACCGCTGCCTCACTCCAATAGAGAGGCAAAGCGAACGTCACTTCCTGCTTCAGCACTCTGCCAGAGATTTTCTTCCGCCATTTATTTTCCCATAGACATTTGGTAAAATGCTTGTAAAAATAGTTTTACTTGGTCAAACCAAACGGTTCAGCTATATTTGGAATCGGGAGAGACCATAGAACATTTCACTGGGACCAAAACAAAACAAAATAACAAAACATTGAAAAAATATATATATCTTTTTTTACGTTTTTCACTCAGACAAGTGAAATGTTGTGCGATCTCTCCTGTTTCTAAATATATCTGAACCGTTTGGTTTGAACAAGTAAAACAATTTTTATAAGCATTTTACAAAATGTCTATGGGAAAATAAATGGCGGATGAAAATCTCTGGTACAGTGCTGAAGCAGGAAGTGACGTTCCACTTTGGCTCTCCTATGTATTTCCCCAAGTTATCTTTTTTTCATCTTGCAATATCCGTGTGTGTGTGTGTGTGTTTTGTGTGTGTGTGTGTGTGCGCGCACGTTGTGGGGGAGGAGTGTGTACGGGAGGGCGTCGATTGAGAAATAGAGACATCAAGTGTCATAGCCTCTATGATATTCTTTTGATGGGGCACTGCACTCTACTCTCAGCCTATTAAAGCGAATAATGTTTCAATTACAGATTGACATGTCAAATGAAACGTATATTTCTTCTCATCTAAAGCATAATACGATTCTTAGATGTGTGGATGACTGTAAAACTGAGACGTCTCAGACAATGGAAGAGACAGCATAGCCTAATTTATTCATTCCATAGAGATGATGAAAGTGATGCCAAACGGTTCGAGAATACGCTCCACTGCTCCACTGGGATCATATTGCATATCTATTCTCTCCCTTTTTTTTAAGCATAATGTACCGTAAATTCCGGACTATAAGCCGCACCTTTTTCCCCGTTTTTTGGCCTTTTTTGGCCCCTGCGGCTTATATAACGGTGCGGCTTATCTATGGATTTTTTCCAAAAAAAAAAAAAAAAAAAAAAAAAAAAATCTCTCTTTTTTAGCACTCTTTCTAACTATAAATCCACTTCTGTTTTAATTTCCTCTCTTGCCCTCTTTTCACCACACTGTATGACACTGTATGACACTGTGTGCACTGTAAAAAACAACACAGGTGGTGTTGTGTTATGTTGTTTTGTTGAAATGTTAATAAATGGGAGCTTCCTCAAACAGCCATCTCTTTCCCGACAATCCCCTCTGTGCATGAACCCTTACATATGGTAATTAAACATTAAAACACAATAAAAATAAAAAATAAAAAATAAATAAAATAAAAAACATTAAAACACCCGCGGCTTATAGTCCGGTGCGGCTTATATATGTAAAAAATAGTCAACTTTGCAGGTGCGGCTTATACACCGGTGCGGCTTATAGTCCGGAATTTACGGTATTCCCATTTGATAGGATTTTGTCCCACGGACCCCCATATGATAATAAGATTGATGCTTTTAGATGTTTTATTACAGAAAGTGTATAAAACCCATGACCAAAATAGTCATTGTGTTACTTATGAACCCCCTCAAGGACCCCCGGACCCCCATTTGAGAACCACTGGATTAGGACACCGATGACCTGTTGCTACAACTGAATTGGGGAAATTGTTATAGAACTTGTAAAATGCTCATACATATATATATATATATATATATATATATATATATATATATATATATACATACACATACATATACCGTATATGTGAGAGAGATGGGTGTGTGTGTGTGTGTGTGTGTGTGTGCGTGCGTGTGCGTGTGCGTGCGTGCACGCGTGCGTGTGTGTGTGTGTGTGACTTAAATTTTGGGGGGTTCCTACTTGAGCTGACGGTTTATACACCCCTATATAGGTACAGCAGATCAGATTTCATGATCCTGTGAAACCCACTCAAAATATATAAATTAACATAATAGTACTGTAGGCGATGCATTAAAACAAGGCGGTGTTTTCCCTAAATTCCTTCACAGAGATCCAAGCTTTTCATCAGTCAGCATCGATAATATACAAGAAAACCTAAGGGCAAAAACATGTCAAGACCAGCGCCCCTTCAACGTCTGTCTGTCTCATCAGGTTTTTCATTTCTCACGTGTCACTCATACATGTTCAGAGCTGGCTCTGCTCTGCGTGGGAATTGTATCCGCCACAGACTCTGTGTGTTCATAAATGTGATTTAATGTGATTCATTTGCACGACATCGCTCAGGACGTCGCTAACAAACAAGCTTCTCTCTCTCAGGACCAGCCAGTCATTAGACGTTTTGACCTTGGCTCCATTGGGGCCATAATCGTGTTAGTGTAAGCTTAATTGCTTAAGGAGTCACAGACTGGGTAGCCCAAAGCCCTTCAGCTTGGACAAGTTCTTCATCCACTGAGAAGGATTGTGCCAAAATGTTCAGCTGATCTCTTTAGAAAAACAACTAGGCCCAATCCACCAGCAGTTATCACTGATCATCAGTGATCAGTGATATTCGACGATTCTTCTTCTTCTTCTTTTTTGGAAGACTAGCAAATTAGCAATCAGAAAACCCATTGACATTAGCTTGTGATTTGTTTGTTTAATTTGGACTTGGTCATATCACGATCTATTGGGAGAAACCAAGCCATTCTATGTGAAATCAGACATTCAACACCCCCATTTAGCCGGAATGGAACGATGGAACGTTTCATAACCACATTTTGCGACTATTCGACTGTGAGATTGCCAGATGCATCAGGCTCCTTCCAACGAATTGTCGACTATTTGGACTCACCCATAATCATTTGAGAGAATTTCAAAGTTAAAGTCCCACATTTGTACATTGAAATGACTTCTTCATAACTTCTGACAATTCTGATATATATGTCCTGGATAACCCTGACTATACACTAACCCAAAAGTAAAATATAGACTACTACGCACGACAGTAAACATGATCGGATCGGCCTGACTGTGCTTACCGTCATGCGTAGTCACCCCCCAAAGGCCCATTCTGAGCCAGGACTGCAGGCAGGTAGGCAGTCAGTCAGTCAGTCAGTCAGTCAGTCAGTCAGTCAGTCAATTCCATTCAATAATTAACTTAAATTAAAAGTGCAGAGATTTTCAGAAATGGAATTACAGTTCGTTGAAAGGGCTTATCGATAGTGCAAGTTGCTGCTCTGCAAGTGAGTGAGGATGATCCTAAGCTGATTACCTAGAGAGAAGTGTTAGCCAACAAACAAGAGGTGTGTGCTTTACTGTGTCGACCTGGCTTTCACCTGAGACACCTCGCCTGCCTGTTGTCCCGGGACGCAACAGTCGTCGTGGTATCAGAACAGGTACGGCCAATGAAGGTGAATGTTGGTTCTTATGCACTTTGTTTTAGGGCAAGACGAGCTGCAGGCTTGCTCAGTCCCCGCCTCCCTGCATCACACACACACAAGCACACACACACACACACAAGCACACACGCACACAAAGATCAACTGAGCATGGATACAGCTGGTGAACTATATGAACTTGATCATAACCTCAGTGTATGGAACATAGTGAGCACAAGCACGTGCTAGCTGCATGTCTTGTTAATGTGTTTCATGCCTATAAGGCCTCAATATATAGTCATTCATTTTTTTCTCCTTTTGTCACCTCACAAAATATGTTTTGATTTTTTTTTAATTAAGGCGACTGTTCTTATTCTTTATCTTACCATCTCTCATATCATAATTATAGAGGACATCAAGTCTCTGCTGTCTCCCTGTGGCTGTGGTGGAACTAACACACCATGCCTACTCATCTTATCATGATGGTCCACTGGCAGATGCAGACATAAATACAAAGCTTTTCAAAATGTACACATTCACTGAGCAACATAAGAAAACTAATTCAACTTGCCATATTTTTATTTATGTAAACATCGAACATTTGGGCATGTCATTTTATCAGCCGGCCATATCAGCAGAAATATTCATTTCGGGCAGATGCCGATATTTCATTTGAAAGCTGATCATGTTCGGCATTGGTAAATGGACCATTTATATAGCACTTGTATCGTCTACCGACCACTTAAAGTGCTGTACAACACATGGCTGCTACATTCACCCATTCACACACACGTTCATACACCGATGGTGGCAAGCTACCACGCAGGCAGGGGGTGCTGGCACAGCCACCGGGAGCAATTTGGGGTTCAGCGTCTTGCCCAATGACACTTCGACCTGCAGACTGGAGGAGCCGGGGATCGAACCGCCGACCTTCTGATTAACGGACGACCTGCTCTACCTCCTGAGCCACAGCTTACCCCGATACCAATGATGGGCCGATATCATCGTGCATCCCTACTTTTCACAGCGAGAATCAAATCCACCAGATGATGCATCATATACATCAAATACATACATCTAATGAGAAACCAAAGCTCTGTAGGCTGGAGTGCCTGGTGCCTGGTGCCTGCTGTGTGGTGTCTGAAGGAGACATGCCTCCTCTTGGGTACGGCTGGACTAGATACCGAGCGGTACTGAGGCTGCCGTTGCTAGGCGACGGCTCAGTGCTGAGGCGGGGTTGAATCCTGCAGCCGAGCACGGGAGCTGCTAGCTGCTGAACTCTGGTAGGGATGCACGATGATATCAGCGCGTCATCGTATTGGCCGATAAAGACTTTAAAATGAAATATCGTCATCGGCACGGACATTTATGCCGACATGAAAGCCCAAAAACATGATGCGGTAATTGTGCCCAAATGCCCGATGCTTGTCTAAATTACGCTAACCCTAACCCAGGCAGAATCAGTCATCCAAGTCTGTTTAAATAGGATGAATCTTACAGTTTTGTTTGAAATAAAATGTCACATAAATAAAAAGAATATGGCATGTTTTACACAACCAACGTTGAACTAGTTTTCTTATTTTGCCCGGTGAATGTGTACCCTTTGAAAAGCACCCTTTGAAAAGCATTGCATTTATGCCTGCATCTGCCAGTGGGGCGTCACGATAAGAGTATAATAATGTTTTAATTCAACTACAGGAGAGACTTGATGTTCTCTGAAATTAGGTTAAAAATGTAGTATCGGCAATCAGCCAAAAATAAATCCAATATTGTGCATCCTGTCCCAAACAGTTATCCCTCACGTGCTCTCTCAGCCAGAGCCCACCTGCCTTACTGTCTCTGCACACACCGTGTTAGAACAAGGTACGAACTGTGGTGATGGATGGAGATATCTCTGAAGACATCTTTCACCATGTACTTGATGCACAATATTTAGATATTTCATTTCAATTATATTATTGCCATATGTTTGCTGATGATGATTGTTCAAATTAATATATCCAGTGATATTTTAGTATTGGTGAAGCTGTGACATATTTGCTTGTACAAATTCCGTGCAATGTGTGCATTGTGTATTTTGTAGAGTGGAAGTGGTGATGAACTGTACAACTATTTTCACCTTGTGGTCATTTTATATAGGCTACATGACTCAATATTTGTGGTTTTGAGGGCGGCCCTCATTCCTAACGCCTGCTGATTCCGATCACAAACCACAGTGGTTCGATATAATTTGAGCATCTGCTGTAAAGGTTTTAAATCCCAATCCTAAACTGCTGTAATTCAACCCTCTTTTTCACCAATAAGATGGTTAATTAAAGCCTTTAATTAATTAGCCAGTTAAAGCCTAAATTTGTCAGCAGTGTTTCGAAATGACAGTTATACTCCAATGGCTCTCATGTGTAAGACTCAACTCAGGACACTGCCATCCTTATGCACTACTGGGTAGTCGATTTTGACATCATAGGTTCTTGGCGCCATCTAGTGTGGAAAAGCCCTTACATTTTTTTCAGTAATATTATTTTAATCAACAAGCAATCATACCATATATATTGTACAGGAAATGCCATGTTCTTCATTAGGACAACACTAAATGTTACTAAAGTCACTTTTGTTAAGGAAAATCTACGCAATCAAACGGCTATATTCTTTAAGCCAATTACCAGATTCAACATAGTACAGTAAACCTTAAGGCCTAATATAAGACAGAACCTGAGGCAAATTCGACCTATGTTGTTACACTGTTTTACATTCTTGTTACATTTTGTGTCATTCTGAATCATTACACCCACAGCCAGCCCTCAAAGCAACCACATAGTCATAACATACCTGACAGACTGCAGTGAGTGGGTGGCGGTGAACCCAGGGTGAATCCTAAGAACAGGCTGTGCATCGTGTCTATGGTTTCCTGTTCTTCACCTACACTGAAACAGGAACATACTGTAACTCTGAAGATCAACCAACCTCCAGTATACAGTAAAGAGGAGTTGCACCAACGATTTGACAGTATTATCTCGCTCGTTTCCTATGCATTTTACCCATCTGCATTTGGGCCTCAGGCGACGGAGCAACTAAGCAACTTGGTAAGTAAAGTTTTCTTCAAACTCTCTTCACACACATTCTGATTTCACTTTTGTGTCAGTCTACTGTTATTATGAAAAGTAATAAATCACTTTGGAGTGAAATACTTTCAATTGTTTCAAGAATCCTCTTGAATAAAGCATACATTTTTTGATACTCGTGAAGGTTCTGCCTTGTTCAGTTTCAAGATATTCAAACTTGTTTCCAAAAATTGAAATGTAAATAGCCATGTTTTGCACTGTTTCCAAACGAGTGTAAATATCTTGTAAATATCCCCCCTACATGAATGCACTTGCAACTTTGTGATTGTCTTTAGTTATCGTCCTACTTCTTATCTCTGATACTTATCAGCTACGCTGCATACAGACACTGCGACAAATTCCTCATATGTAACTTGCATACTGTGGCAATAAAAGTGATTCTGATTCTGATACATTGGTAGAAAAATAAATAATCCAGATGTAGTTCTTGGCATAAAAGTATGATTTATATTTGACAAGCAGAATTAAATAATGGTTTATTGTAATTGTCATTTATCGACAAACCAAGTAGAAATTAGCTTCCAATGTTTGTATGAAAGTAACCGTGAATAAATCTAAATGTGAGTCATGTTTGTTTTGCTACAGTTCTCAGCAACAAAGTGAGAGATTACAAATGAGAGGACTGATTTCCTGGTCCAGCCTGCAAAGCAACAACGTCTCGCCGAGGACCAACCCAAGGAGTTTGACTATTCTTCTACAACCACAAAACACTGGGCCGTCCCCACTAATCTGACACGATGGTCCATCTCAACTGTACTCGCTCCCCAGCCGAGTACCAGTACCAGCTCTTCCCGGCCGTCTACGGCCTGGCCTTGGTTCTGGGCCTCCCGGCTAACCTGGCCGCCCTCTACGTCTTCCTCTTCAAGATCACGCCGCGCAACTCCTTCAACGTCTACATCATCAACCTGGCTGTGGCGGACACGGCCATCCTCTGCACCCTGCCCTTTCGCATCCACTACCACCTCAACCGAAACCACTGGGTGTTTGGAGACATGGCCTGCCGCGTCATGGGCGTTCTGTTCCTGGCCAACATCTACATGAGCCTCTGTTTCATGACCTGCGTCTGTGTGGATCGCTACGTAGCCACCGTGCACCCGCACAGCTACCTGCGCCTGCGCACCTCCCGCTGCTCCACTGCGGTGAGCGCGGCGCTGTGGCTCTTCTTTGGAGCGGCCACACTGGGCTTTATCCTCATGGGCCCCCTGAAGACCAATCAGGTTAACGGCACCCACAACTGCTTTGAAAATTTCGCGCAGGAGGAGTGGGAGAGGCGTATGGTGCCGTTCAGCGTGTTGGGCCTGGTTTTTGGCTCTCTGCTGCCCACCGGGTTCATCCTGGTGTGTTACCCGCTGGCCGTCAGGCGCATCTCGGCGATAAGGACTCAAACGGCCCGGCGAGCCGTGAGGGTGATTTGCACCACGCTGGCCATCACCGTGCTCTGCTTCGTGCCCTACCACGTGGTGTACCTGCTGCACCTGCTCGGACACCTGGGGGCGATCCGGTCGTGCCGCTGCACCGACGCCATCTACCATGCCAGGCGGGTCACCATGGCGCTGGTCACCCTCAACACGTGCCTGGACCCCCTGCTGTACCACGTCACCACCAGCCACTGCACATGGAAGCACTTCACGCTCCGCTGGCGGTGGAGAAGGATCAGGAGGACCAGGGGAGTTTACAGCATCGCAATGAGCTAGGTCAAACAAGGAGGTAACCTGTACCAGGAAAGGACAAGATGTTACATGCCTATGTAAATATAGCTTACGATTTTGCTTCTATCTCACTGGGTTACAAGAGAATCCATGCCATTTGTATCAGCGAAAGTCATAAAACATAAACAAAAATATTTGTCTAGAAAACGAGTTTATTCAAATTGGCTTTATACAACAGAATAAACGGGGTAAATAACTGGTTACTGCTCTGATCTTGGGCAGTTCAGTCTAGGTTTGTGTTTATGAGTTTGGATGGACTGGAGAAAAAAGAATAGGACCTTCAACTGTGGACAGTATCCAGGCTGAATTTCACGGAATAAGGGGATATTTTTTGATCACTATGGCCACTATAAAATGGAGCAGAAGCAGAAAATATCGTGTGATATTTACAGATCGACATATTGAAGGGAGGGAGTTGGTCATATGAATAAATCCAAGATGATAAGAATGGCATTGTTGATGTTTTTTTGTGTGAATTTTCCATTTCTCTTTACACATAGTTGAGGGTTGGATCACTTGGTATTTCAGCACAGTCCAGATGGAAGACCTTTCTTCAGCAGCGTTGAAAGGAAGCTCCCCAGATCTTCATCCTGTACAAAATAAGCCAGAACAGAAAGTCCAGTTCATAAATGACCGCCTCACAGTTGTATGCCTCCGACAAGTCAAGTTGCAGTTTGTCTGTCCAGACTCATAAAATATATCTAGTGACGACTTTGAAGGAATTTAACAAAAAGGTTTCAAGTGTTAATATATAATATAATTTTTTGCTTTTGCGAAATAGAGGTTATCGCTATATTAACATGTATGATTCCAGTGAGAAACATGCTGTCTTCACTTAGGTCACTTGTCTTGGAGACTATTTTTATAGGACGAGGTTGTCAGTCCTGTACCTTAGAGACTTTTTTTTTTTTTTTTTTACAGAGGAGCACAAATGATTGGTAGAGAGCTTCGTCACACGGTGCAACGACAATCACCTGAAGATCAATATCAGCAAAACCAATGAGCTTGTGGTGGACTACGGAACAGGAAGCCCCCTGACCTGGCTGTCCAGGGAGAGGAAGTGAAGAGGGCGCCGGAAATGACGCGCGGCAAGTTTCGCTCCCTGTGCGTTTCCGGGGCGTTAGAAATAGATCTCTTATGTTCAGCAACAGACCCTACGTGTCTTACTGGCTTGTTATGCATTGTTATGCTTCTGGTTGCTATGCATCACACACACGTCTGCTAACCGAGCGGTTGTGTGCATCAAACCACAGCACTTTCCCTCGGTTGCACACAGTGCACAAACCCAACAGATCAAAATCCCCCCTCCCCCCTGCTCTCAACTTGTTTTAGATGGCACTTACTGTCAAATTACCATAGGGCCATCTGTGGTCTCCACCCACCCACAGTCTTACCTGTACATAGGGCCCTCATGTGGAGTATTGTGAATGCTGCAATTTCAGGTTATACCCGCTTCTATCAGATGTACTCTTTTATGGATTTCTCTGTGTAGGCTGCTTCCCCAGCCGGTCTTCGGGTTACTGATTCATAGGTTTCATTCCCCACGTTATGTATTGTATTGGTTTGTATATTGTATTTTTTACAATGTTTATAATCTTGCATAGATTTGCATAATTGCTCATCTGTGCCTGCTGCTGCATTCCCTGGCTCTGCCTCCTTATATATATATATATATATATATATATATATATATATATATATATATATATATATATATATATATATATAGGAGGCCACACAGCTGTGCAGAATAAACTTTGTGTGAATCTACTTGTGAGCGCTGCCGTGGTCTATTGACTATAGACTCCCATCACCTTCACTTACTGTAAAATTAACACTGTGATGCACATTAGGATGAACGTGCTTACCTGATAACTCCAGGAAAGCAGCAGAACCTTGGTGTTGGTGTCTTCGGCGGAGGACGACACTTTGATGACTATAGACTCCACCATGACGGTGCCATCAGGGAGGTGCTGGATGGTGTAACCTTTTAACACACTGACACATGAACGGCAAGGAATTATTTCTGATGCCGGGAGGTGAAAGCATAAAGCCTACAGACATCACCTGGGATTACTTGACAGAAATGGAAATATCGTGGAAATTTTTCATCTTTCACCTTAAATGCTAGGCATTAAGCAGACACTCCTATCCAGAAATGAACAGAAATATGACTTGCTAATTGCTAATAGTAGCAAGAAAATTACGCTTGCCACAAAAATCAAATGCATATATCGAAAAGAGAATAAATGCTTTCGAAATGCGGAGTGACATGGAGAATGCACCACACAAACGAATCTGTGAAGCAGGCAAAATTTACAGTGGTTCGGACACATAACAAGAAACAAGTGCGTGGGAATAGTGGCAGATCAGGATGTTTGGAGACGGGTGGTGATGATGTCATCAAAGTGCGCCAACTCCTCTCTCACCTCTTGAGGTGTGTGTAGATTCTGTGGAGTGTTTCGGGGTCGCTGTGGGGGTCCTGGAGCTGCACGCGGCAGGTGAAGCGTAACTGGTGCTCGTTGAGGCCTAGCTCCTTCAGGGCCTGCTCCGGAGACACCAGCCTCAGACTCTGCTCAGGGCAAGGGGAGACAAGACATGATGTGTCAATCAGAATAACCTCAGACTGCAGCACTTAAACTGACAGGCAACTTCAGCGCATCTATGAAAGTCTGTTTTTTTTTTTTAAGTAAGGGCATATTGCACTGACACATATACAATATTATTTAATGCATAGTGTTGTGTACATACATGCATATACGAGCAAACTTACATTTTCTTTCATGATCAGGGTTCCGTGCATGGTGCGAGGTTTCTTTGGATCAGGCAGAGGCCCTTTGAAATGAATAATAAAACATTGAAAAACGGACAAAACACATGGAAAAACACTGTATTTCTGTCCTGATAAAACATGCAACTAGATATTTTGGGATTTTGAACATTGTCATCTCACATTCTGAGAAGAAAAATCGTCATTTATAGTCATATGGCATAGTTAGGCGTTATACTGTAGAGGGGTGAGATTATTATTAGATTTATTATTATTATGTTACAATATCATTTTTTCCTGTTCGATAATGATTATGATACCTGAACTTCAGGCTAAACTACCCAGCCGATATCAGTGCATTAAAAAATACTATTATTATATTGTAATTTTTTTAAACAGCTGTATACTACTAACCCTGTACGGATGTGATACGATTGCTTGATATCATTGTTCTATGGCCTGGCTCAGGTTAAACCCTTTGATTTCCAGAAAAACTGACGTTTTATCCGGCTGAAGCTACGTTTTTCCTTGGCTAATAAATGACGTGGTATCGGAACGGTGCATAAACTCGCACACTGGTCAGTGGCCAACACCCGATCCAGCATTTTAGGCAGTATCGGAGGCAATTCCGATACTGGTATCGGTATTAGAACAACTCTAATTATTTATTTATGTTATTATTATTTTCATTTATTTTTTTATTTTTTGGGGGGGGGGTTGACCTAAATCGTCAACTCGAAGCGAAAAATGGAGGTCTGGAAAAAGGATGGATTTCTTTTTGAATTGAAACTGTGTAGTATGCCCAGGTCGTTATATGAAAAGAAACTCATTTGTGGGGTTTGCAAACTGCCGGCAGAACATACCTCCAAGGGCCATCTCCCTCTTCAACAGGTTGAGTGAGATATCCACTGGCACGCTGGGGTTTGTGGTCACAGTGGCTGTCTCTCCGTTGGCTGGCATATAGCAGTTTATGCCTGCCGTTCAAAAAGACACGGGCACTTAATAAGACTGCAGACGTCCTACTGTGAGGTGCGTGCATAATCACAGCACCAAAGAACCCAATTACTTTGACTAAGCCAGACACTGCATAATGTGTGTGCTAAAAAAATAAGTACCGTAATAATAATATATATAATATAAAAATAATAAAATAAATAATAAAAATAAGGCTGCTTTGGAATTGTGATGGGAGAGAAAACAGCACATAGTGGTTGGAGCTGCACTTACTGAACTCCTGTTCGATCTTGCCCTTGAGGAATTCCATCTTGGCCGCCTCCCCGTGGACCAGCAGGATGCTGCGCGGCTCTGCCATACGGATCAGCTGCATGATGCCCTTGGCATCCGCGTGGGCACTGAAGGACATGTACTCCACCTGAAGCTTCACGTCCAACTGGAGGAATGACATAAAAAAGAAAATGGGATATGACAGAGATCATGAGTTACAGTCTAACTACATAATGGGACTTTACTCGCTGAGATGCAAGAATTTATTCAGGCCACAAAGTACTGTATGATCCCATAAACCACGGATACTCAACTTGCTTTGCCTGGGGGCCACTTTTGCTAAATGACAGGAGGCAAGGGGCCAGTCAATAAACATTAATATTAATTTTTCTGTAGTAGATTGTAGGATTTTGGGGTGTCAGCCGGAGTTTAGTCTCACATTCTTTTGCATAGTTAATACATATACTGTAAGTGCCTGTGTGGCGAGCAGACAGCCATATTTGACAATTTAGCTGGAGCTCAGTCAAATTTGATTTAACCTTAGGGCCTGTGCCCACCTAGCGTCTTTTCCTCAGGTCCAGCATCTTTTTTCAGTTGTTTCCAATGGGGGGAGAGCGTATGCGTGCGCACATGGAAGTCTAGAGAAAGTGCGCTGCGCCCAGCGTCTATTTTCACAGCGCTCCGGTGTTTTTGTGCGCCGGACTCCCAGCGCTTCCAGCTGAAAATATTTAAACTTTTCAGAAAGACGCTGGTGTCAGGTGCTCCTTTTCTGGCAACTTTAATCATGGAGAAACTATCGCAACAGAGACAGAAAGGCTCAATTGTGGGAGCAGATTGGCTAGAGACTTAATATTTCTGGTGAGTGTTGAGCTAAATCACTGTATGTGTGTTGTTTGCTAATGTTAGCTGTCAGCTATCAAGCTACTACCGCACTGAACTAACATTAGTTTCAGACTGCTTCCTTATATAATTGTGCACTGAGATCAGCGCTTCCCAGCGTACTTCCACCGTTTAACGGTCGGAAAAAGACGCTAGATGGACACAGGCCCTTAGTTTTCATTGTGAATTAGGAAATTGTCGGGGGGCCACTCTGCACCCTATCGCGGGCCGCATCTGGCCCCCGGGCCGCAAGTTGAGTATCACTGCCACAAACCATGATGTGAATGTAGAAATAATTTAAGAAACATTTTTATTAAATGAATGTAAATAATTGTTTTGGGCTTACCGTTGCTCTCCCCTCAATCTCCAGTTTCCTCTGCCCATTCAGGATCTTGTGGCCAATCGTCCCTTGCACACAATACCCAGGCATGATTACCTAAGACAAGAAGATCAGGTTAACCGTTACACTTGGAAGCATTGTTATCTTAAATCTCTTGCATTGCCTAATGAGACTCACCATGTTCTTCTCGTTGCCAGCCCATTTCTTGAAGATCTGTAAAGACTGGCCAGCGTGCAGCATGCCTGGTGTGGCAAACACCACCTAGAAATGTTTACATATTAGTTCACTGCTATTTGAATAATCGATCTTAAGCTTAACGTTTTTTTTTTTTTATATAAATATGCACTCTCTGGAGGAAAAAAATCAACAACTCACCATTGGTCCAGGATTATCTGCATAGGAGCGATCAAAGGCCTTGATATGCTTGAATTCAAACATGTTTCTCTGTACAAAGGTTTTGCGGATCTTCTGGTTGGTCCACGTGATGAACAGTTTGTAGTAGTGATTCGCTTTCTCTGTCAGGCCAGTGGAGAAGTAGATTGGGGCCTTTAGGTTCATTCTCTCCCTGTGGAATGAGAAGCAGGCTTTTAGTATACCACGGCAGACATAAAAACCACTCAGAAATCCTCCTATTTGGGTGATTAGCTTGCATCCCTGTGGACGTCTTCGTGTAGAAATAACAGACCAGCCCTACCAAAATGTCTCCAATAGGATACAGAGCTCCTGTGCTCTTCCCAGGGCAAAAACTGGAATGAGAACCTGGAAAGACAAGATTACCAAGTATACAACAAAGAAATGAGAAAATCAACACTTACTGTAAGAGGTTCAATTATTTAAATTGTGTTGTTACATCTCAAAATGCTCTCCATGATACTTCACCAAATAAAATGAACTCCTAAAATAAAGATAAAATAAAATAAAGAAATCCACTCCTCTGTCTTTCACCTCATTATCAACTATGTGTAGCTCCTACCTTTCCTCCCCGTTCTACGGTCTCGTGGACTTTCTTCAGGAAGTCCCTCTCCCTGCACCTCTTTGAGTCACGGATGGTGGTGGCATAAGTGGACTCTGAGATGAGCATGTCTGGCCGACACTTATCTATCCATGCAGCCCTATTGGAAATATAACACAGAACGTGCAGCAGAAGGCTTCACAGACTATCCATAGGCATATGCTCCAGCGGTGTATCACTAGATAAATACCACTTACCCTAAATGTCTGTCTGGCGTCATGTTATAATCTCCCTGAAATGAAAGGAGATCTCAGATTATTCTAATTCTAATTATTAAAATTCACCGATTGTGAAACGTCCAGACTTTGTTTGTTTGTACTCACGGTGTAGACCACAGACTCTAATCCCACTTTGATCTGCACCATAGCAGCTCCCAGAACGTGGCCTGCATAGTAGGCCTTGATCTCCAGCTCATCATCCACCTGCCAACAGCACAGCACAAAGAAATAAGTTGCCATCAGATGAAATGAGCAGCTGGTGTAGACATTATTCGTGGGTGGATATCTGGGCAAATCAAAAATGATATGAGCAGTGCACCTGGACAGTTTGGTGGAGGTTCAAAGGTATCACTTTCTTCATGCAATCCTTGATCATTTGCGAAGTGAAGAAGTTGGTTTCGCCCTTTTTGTCGACGGTGATCTTCCGGAAGTCTTCCAGCAAAATGGGACAGATGGCCTTGGTGGGATGGGTCATGTAGATGGGTCCATCGTAGCCCACCATCTCACTCATGTAGGGCAGAGCACCGCAATGGTCCAAGTGGAAATGGCTAGGAGAGGAACATAATAACTATGTAGAAACACTGGAAGATTGTGTTTTTTTCCTAGATGTCAATGAGCTAAAAATGGCAAATACTAGCTTTTCAGATGACAAACCTGATGATCACACAGTCCAAGAACTCTGTCAGACGGCCATTCTGGGTTATATAAGAGAAGTCTGGGAAACGTCTCTGGAATGAAAATACAGACTTGTCATCAGTAGGGATTAACCCGCTAAATATTCTCTTTATGGAGCACCTTGAGGATACAGCTACCTGGGAGCTCATGATACAGGTATGGCAATTATGCAATTGAGAAAACCTTGACATACTGGGGTAGGTATCGTTTGTCATGAACAGCAAAGCCATTTTTTACTTACATCATCATTGAATCCCATGTGCATCCCACAATCGAGCATAATGTTCTTGCCTCCAATGGAGACCAGGATGCAGCTGCGGCCGACATCCTGTCCAGCACCTTGGAGAGAGAGAGCAAGAAAAGTAGCAAGAAAAGTTGTGTGGAGGCAACACAAAACATTGTGGATGTTACGTGCGACTACTAAAAACAAAACAAGCAAAGTGTTAGTGTTAGTGCAACAGGCACATACCTACTGAATTCATAACGTTAAAATTGTCTTTATAACGTGAATGTAATCAATGTCGGCGTGCTTTGCTGATGCTAGCTAACGTTAGCTACTGTACTCACCCAGTGGTGTTACTTTTATTTCAGGCATGTCTGTAACGTTAGATAGATGGGTGCCCTGGCGGTCTGTTTCCGAAGAATAACCCTTTGTGTACAAATAAATGTTTATTATAGCTATCTAACGCGTATAGCTTACGCTAGCTAATTCCATGTCCATAGGTTTTCTCAATTTCTTGACCAGTGCCACCTGAGTGAGTGTCGCCTATGTTGTGCTAGCTAGCTAAGTGAATATAAGAGGTTCCGGAGAGGTTTTTCAAAATAAAAGGTCGATTTTGCACATAGAGCAGTCGGAGAGGAAAAAAATGGTTTTCCACATTAGTTAATTAATTAATTAATGACCTAACTACAACTAAAACCAATTTTAAGTTTTAATGTGCAAAAAAAATAAAATCAGTGGCTTCTGTGTGCTTAGTCTAGACTTGTGCGAAAGGTTCTTTTACTTTGAAAAACGGCCACCGAAAATACTTATTGTTGCTAGCGTAACAGACTAGAGGTGCTAGCAGGACGACAAGGGTACCGCACGGATTTTTTCCCATTTCATAGTTTACAGCTGTAATTGACCAACAGAAGACTCTGTATGTATGGATTATATAATCACGAATATATAAACTGGAGTCGAGGCTCTGTTTAGTACTGAGAGAGGAAGAAGAAGCTCCTCTTATTGACTCAGATGCATGGTTTAGTTCAGGGCCGCTGCTGGCCATTTGGGTGCCCTAAGCGTAATTGTTTTGTGGTGCCCCCCCCCCCCCCCCCCCCCCCCCACACACACACACCCACACACACACACACACACACACAAAACTTTCAATGCTGTCAAACGAAAGACTGCAAAATCATTAATTATGAACGATACTAGTGTATCTCACATTACATTACATGTGGCAAACAAACAATTGTTAGAATTACTGTACATATCAGCAAACAAGCGATTGTTAAACTGTACATGCAAGCAGGGGCGGACTGGGATCATAATTCAGGCTGGGCATTAGATACCAAGCAGGCCAGGCCAATACGGGCTGATGTGCGTGCCGGCGTCCGAAGGGCGGCGGCGAAAAATTTGGGCTGTTTGAAGCCCAATTTGGGCCGTTTGAAGCCCAATTTGGGCCATTTGAAGCCAGATTTGGGCTGTTTGAAGCCAGATTTGGGCCATTTGAAGCCCAATTTGAGTCGTTTGAAGCCAGATTTGGGCCAGTTGAAGCCAGATTTGGGCCGTTTGAAGCCCAATTTGGGCCGAGTCCAATTTTACAATGAGATGCACCCACTTTAACTCTGAATAAAGTAATAAAACCACTAGTAAACCAGTAGGCGGCGCCTGGCCTGCTGTTCAGTGAGTGGCCTGACTGAGGGCACCAAAAAAATTTTTTTTTTTTTTTTTTTTTGGTGCCCTCAGTCACATGATGGCCTACGCCGTCTGCGTACTCTGCGTATCCACCTTATTTTTGAATGCCCAGCCCCACTGTAAAAAAGAATTGTGGGTACAAGGTCCGGTTTAACGTGACTCATTGTTGCCGCTTGCCATTTCCTTTGTTATACTCTGGCTGCAGACCCGAATTATAAACCGGAAGCTGGAGTCCGTTATAAAAGTTATAAATATAGTCACGTTATAAACAACTAACCAACGCTGGAGGTCCGTATGTGTATAAAAGGCTAGGACATTTCTGGGTGCCTGTCCCTTTAAGAGTCTCGTTAAGTGATGAGATGACGTAATGCCTGCACCTGCATCTCGTTAAGGGTTTTGCCGTTCGGAAAGAGGCAGTGTTTTCAGTTTGCTTCGGTGTGCCTCATGTTTTAGTCCAGCTTACTTACCTGTGGCTGTTGAAAACCTCCTTAGTTGGTCCTGTGTGTGTTCCAGTGTGACATTCCTTCTGGTATTAAGTTCATGCTGTAAAGTAAGTGTCTGTTGCTTGTTTCTGTGTTAAATCGTGCCAGTTTCACCGTGTGTCTACATGTGCTCATCATGATGAGAGATATTTTGTTGTAATCGTCACCATGCTTATTTGGTAGTGAATTGATTGGGGTATTCCATTTATTGTTACCTGTGTTTAAGTTGAAGTGTTTATCTCTGCTGCTGGAATTGTTAAGTGAATAGTATCTCTATGTAGAGGGGGAAATGTTTGCTCAACTCAAGTGGGTGTGGACGCCATTAGCAATACCTTGTTTGGCCACAGGGCGTCTCCATTGCCCTCTGTGACCTGATTAACCATCCATGAGGTCGAATTTGTTTATTCCTCTTAAGGGTAGACTACAGTAAGTTATTCTGCTGTAGGCAGCTTCATGTTATGGTTAAAATGAGCATTACAATGCTCAGTTATATTTTATGCTACTGTGAATGGGTATGGATTTAATTTCGTAATGTTATATTCTATAGCCTAATTGTGGTTTATTTGTGCTATTTCAGACTACTCATAATACTACATGTCACTGCAATAAATGCTGGATCGCAACACAGTGCAACCAAAACCCTACGTCTCCTCATCGTCATTCTGTGTCCTGACCGACACCCCATCCTGTTTACTGCTACAACCTGAAAGAGCTAGCCATACCTATTTAGCTCACTAACATTGGTCCTCCGAGCCGGATAACAGTATTCAAGATGGCGTCGGGTGAAGAGATGTACCCTGTAGTGAGGCCTAAACGGCAAATACAACGACCTCCCAGATATCAAGATTACGAAGTGGAGTATGCAGGATATCGTCAAAGAGACCAGTGGGCCTTACCACCTCCTATCTCTGAGGGGAGGGTGTATCAACCAGTGGAGGGTTCAGTCCAGATGACCCCCTTCCAGGCATCCCAGTCTCACTCTGGTAGCCCCCATGGGGATGCTGCTCAACCTGAGCTTTCTCAGCTAGCCCCAGGCCGCATCCAGAGGTGGGACGTGACCAGTGAGGTTCGACCTCAACATACACCCTCCTACCTGCAGAGTCCAGGTTTGGCTCCCCGGTTCCACCAGGAAATGAGGTCTATACAGGAAGAGAATGCAAAGCTGCATGAATCCCGTCATGTCTTCGAGTCAGGGATAAAGGATCTTAATGAGGCACGGAGCGAGATTAAAGAGCTAATTGAGGTCGCCCGCTCACTGAAAGCAGACATGGATCAAGCTAACCACCCAGCCCCGAAATATAGCACCTACGATCCTCCCCCATGGCCTCAACCTCCACCAGCCAGTGCTGTAGCCTCGAGGGGTTACCCCATTACTGCGGAATCAAAGGAGGCCGAGGACTGGCCTGACCCTCCACCATGGCTTGAACCTGATGAGGACCTGCATAGAGACATGTGCAACCTTAATTTAGAGGAACAACAAGTATACAGCAGCCAACCCTACTACACCCCCAAAGACACAGCTGTATATCCACCCTGTAAGCCTCCACCACCAATACAATGGCATTCTCAGCCTCTACCCCCTGCTCCCGACAGATGGATCTCATCATACCCTCCTGCACATCCCTCTCAGCCACCTGCACGTCCTGCTCCAGTCTATGCAGGCCTAAGGCACTCAACACCTGGACAGGTGTACTACCCCTCGACAGCCACTAGGGTGGTACCTGGCATGCTACCACCTCACCACCTAATGCAGCCTTCTCCACCTGAACATGTGTATAGAGGCCCCAAACCCACTATTCCCAAGTTCATACACCCGGATCCCAGTGAGTTTGCGAGGATGCGCATAGCTCTAGAGAATCTTCTCCCACCTAACACCACAGAACTCTTCAAGCATCAAATACTCGTAGATCATCTAAGGCTGGAAGAAGCTAGGCTCATAGCCGATGCCTATCTAAACTCACAAACCCCTTACACTGACACGATGACAGCCCTGCACGATAAATTCGGCCAACCCCATCAGCTGGCCTTAAGGAAGATAGCAAGTGTCCTAGATGCCCCTGAGGTCAAACGTGGAGACATTGCGGCATTCCAGAGGTTCTCTCTCCAGATACAATCACTAGTGGGACTTCTGCAGACCTTGGGTCCTGAGGGAGAGGTAGAACTGAGCTGTGGCTCCCACGTAGCACGACTGCTGTGTAAGCTCCCAGCAGAGCAGCGAGCCGACTTCCGCCGTCATCAGTTCAAGCAGCCTGGTGCTACCCACACGCTACGTGATCTTTCAGAATGGCTCCGCTATGAGTCGTGGTGCCAGGGCTTCGACAGTCAAGCCACTGGACGAAGCAGTAAAGAAAGGCCGAACATGAGGACTGATGGTCGTCCTGGGAAACCAACCGTGACAGTCCTACATGGAGGTAGAGAGTCTTCAGAGACCACCTTCCTGCCACGCAAGGGGGGTTCAGTGACAAAGAGACTGAGTAAAGCCTACTGTGCCTACTGTGAGAGCACTGAGCATTACCTCAGTCAGTGCAGTGAAGTTTCTAAACTCTCCAAAGATCAGCTCAAAGAGTGGATCCAGGTGAACAAACGGTGCTGGCGCTGTGCACGCAACCACCAAGCAGCCCAGTGTACGCTGAAGAAACCCTGCAACCTCTGTCAGGGAAAGCACCTCCTGGCTCTCCATGAGATAAATACAAGACCAGAGAGGGGGAATAGAGATGTAGCAGTTAAGGAAGAGAGCTGCTTCACAAACTCCGCCTCTGACTCCCTCTACCTTGATCGACCTGGAGCCGGAGATCGGGTCATGCTGAAAGTTGTCCCGCTGCTCATACATTATGGGGACCGGACCCTAGACACCTTTGCAATCCTCGACGATGGGTCTGAGAGGACTATGCTGTTGCCAGCAGCTGCTGAGTTTCTTGGCATAAAGGGCACACCTGAAGACCTCTCTCTGCGTACGGTCCGGCAGGACATCCAGGTACTCCACGGACACACTGTGTCTCTTCGTGTCTCCTCAGCGGCCAATCCTCGGACTAGCTATAAGATCGATGGTGCCTTTACAGCTAGCCGACTCAGCTTAGCTCAGCATACGTACCCTATTGACCGCCTTCAAAGGAAGTTCAAACACTTACGTGGCATTCCCATACCTGCCTTAAGAGGAGCCAAGCCATCGCTCCTTATAGGTTCTGATCAGCCCCATCTGATAACACCTGTTGAGCCAGTTAGACTTGGCCCCCCAGGCGGCCCAGCTGCAGTCCACACCAGGCTTGGGTGGACCCTTCAAGGCCCCATCCAGTTCATGGGGCGGCCAGCCCCCTCTGCTCAGTGTCTGTTCACCTCCTCTCCACCACTGAAGGATGAGCTATACAAGCACGTTGAAAGGCTCTGGCAAGTGGACACTGTACCTTACCGGCCTGAGAGAGAGGTGACTAGGTCCAAGCAGGATCATCAGGCTGTAGCACTGCTTGAAGCCAAGACGGTCCGTACAAATGTAGACGGAATTCTCAGATATGCTACACCACTGCTGCGCCATGCCGACATGCCACCGTTGCATGCACCAAAGGAGTCAGTCATGCCTATGCTGCGTAGCACTGAGAGGCGTCTCCTGAAAGACCCCAAGCAAGCGGATGCCTACAAGACAGAAATGCAGAAGCTCATTGGAGCAGGGGCTGTGCGGGAAGTCACTCAGGAGACCTCCCCAAAAGAATGCTGGTACATCCCCCATCATCTCGTTAGCCATAACAGCAAAAATCGCCTTGTCTTTAACTGCTCCCACCAATACCTCGGGCAAACTCTGAACCAGTACCTGCTACCGGGCCCTACCCTTGGTGCCTCTCTGCTGGGAGTCTTGGTGAGATTTAGAGAACATCCCATAGCCGTTAGCGGAGACATCAAGGGGATGTTCCATCAGGTACGGCTCCTCCCTGATGATCGTTCCCTTCTGAAGTTCCTGTGGCGTGACCTGAAGGTGGATGAACCTCCAAGAACGTTCGAATGGCAGGTCCTGCCTTTTGGCACAACTTGCAGCCCCTGTTGTGCGACGTACGCTCTGCAGCGCCATGTTGTCAACCAGAGCCAGCCTGATGACGACCTGAGATTTTCTGTTGAGAATTGCTTCTACGTCGACAACTGCTTGCAGAGCGTGCGTACGGCAGGTGAAGCCAAGCTGCTGGTGGATCGGCTCCGGGACCTTCTGGCCTCTGCGGGCTTCGAGCTGCGACAATGGGCCTGCAACGATACAAGCGTCCTGAGCCACTTGCCCCGAGAAGCCCGATCTGAAAGCCTGGATCTGTGGCTAGCACAAGATAAGTCCAACCCTCTGGAATCAACCCTTGGCCTCAGCTGGGACTGGGAAAAAGACTATTTGGGCTACAAACACAGGCCTGTGGCCTACGAGGCACCAACCATGAGGAACCTTTATAGAGTCTTAGCTTCCCAATACGATCCCCTGGGTTACCTGTTGCCCTTCTCCACCCGAGCGAAGCTCATCATCCGGCAGTTGTGGGATAAGCAGCGTGGTTGGGATGATTCCAACCTACCCTCCGACCTCCTGCAGGCCTGGTCCAGCTGGGAGGCTGAGCTTGAGTCCCTACATCTCCTTATCTTTCCACGTTCATATGTGCCTGCTGACGTCAACCTCGATGGTGCCACCCGAGAGGTGCATATCTTTGCCGATGCCTCCGAGCAAGCTTATGGAGCCGTGGCCTACCTGAGGACTGAAGATAATGAAGGTCGGATACACCTGTCCTTCATCCTGGGTCGTTCACGAGTGGCTCCAAGACGTCTGCATTCCATCCCACGCCTGGAGCTTTGTGCGGCTCTTGCGGCGGCGCAGCTGGCTCGTGTCCTTGAGAAGGAACTCACCTTGACAGTGACTCGCACGGTGTTGTGGTCTGATTCCACTACCGTGTTAACCTGGCTACACTCCCAATCCTGCCGCTACAAGGTCTTCGTGGGGGCTAGAGTAGCTGAGATACAGGAGTTAACAGAGCACTGCACCTGGCGCTACGTAGACTCAGCGAATAACCCTGCGGATGATCTGACTAGAGGGAAGACCCTGGAAGCCCTCGTAGAGCCGAACCGATGGTCACAAGGACCTCCCTTCCTTTTCCAGAGCCCAGACACCTGGCCAGAGAGGCCCAACTCAGAACCACTTGAGGACAATACGGAGCTCCGGAAGGCCGCCTTCTGTGGGGTAACAGTCACCTCACCGATACCTAGCAGTCCAGATGACAAGTCATACAACACCTGGCAGGAGCTAATGGACAGCACTGCTCGAGAACTCCAGACCCCCTCCGGTTCTCCTCCCTCTGCTGAAGAGTATCGACAAGCAGAGATGATTGTCCTTCAGCGAGCCCAACAACAGTCATTTCCTGATGACTACAAAATCCTAGCAGCAGGGAAGCCCGTCTCATCTGGGAGTCGCCTACTGACTTTAGCTCCTGAAATCGACAAGTCCACAGGCCTCATAAGAGTGGGCGGTCGGCTTAGACGCTTGGAGGGTCTAAACGCTTTGACCTTGCACCCTGTTGTCCTGGATGCCTCTCACCCGGTTACACGCCTGCTCATCCAGAAGTATGATGATGACCTGCACCATCCAGGGCCGGAGCGGGTGTTCGCAGAGTTGCGGAGGTCATACTGGATCATTCGTGGGCGGGAGGCAATTCGCAAACACCAGCGTGCATGTGCCGAATGTCAACGCTGGAGAGCCCGGCCTTCCATCCCCAAAATGGCTGATCTTCCTGCTGCCCGACTCCGACTACACAAACCCGCCTTCCACTCCACCGGCATGGACTGTTTTGGGCCCATGTTAGTGAAGGTGGGCAGACGCCAGGAGAAACGCTGGGGGATTATTTTTAAGTGTTTAACCACCAGGGCAGTGCACTTAGATCTCCTGAGCAGTATGGATGCGGATGCTTACTTGATGGCCCTGAGGCGGTTTGTCGCCAGAAGAGGAACCCCTGCGGAGTTGTGGTCGGACCAAGGGACCAATTTCAAAGGAGGGGAACGGGAACTGAGAGAGGCCTTTGCAAGCATGGCGCCAACCTTGCAGACACAACTCGCCCGCCAACGGATTAAGTTCCATTATAACCCCCCAGCAGCCCCACACTTTGGCGGAGTGTGGGAACGGGAAGTCTGCTCCGTCAAGTCAGCACTCTACACCTGTGTGGGGGCCCAATCTGTTCCTGAAGATGTCCTCCTCACAGTGCTCCTGGAGGTCGAGGCTATCCTCAATGCAAAACCGTTGGGTTATGTATCTGCCGACATTGCAGATATTGACCCTGTGACACCCAATAGTTTGCTCATGGGGCGGCCCGATGGATCGCTTCCCCAAGTGGTATATCCCGATACGGAGATCCTGAGCCGCAGACGTTGGAGGCACTCACAGGTTCTCGCGGACCAATTCTGGTCCAGATTCATCAGGGAATACCTCCCTGGCCTGCAGACCAGACAGAAATGGCACTCTTCTCCTCCTGAACTCCTGGATAAGGCAGTCGTCATGATGGTGGACCCGCAGCTGCCTCGGGCCCTGTGGCCCATTGGATATGTAACCAAGGTTCACCGCAGTGATGATGGATACATCAGGTCAGCTGATGTGAACATTAAAGCACACGTGTATACTCGACCGGTGGCTCGGTTAGTGATGTTGCCAGCTCTCCCATCGGGGGAGGACGATACCCCCCTGAGCTCTGGAACCCCTGACTGATAAGCCCTTTATTTGAAGCAAATGTGCCCTGCACATTTGGGGGCGGCTGTATAAAAGGCTAGGACATTTCTGGGTGCCTGTCCCTTTAAGAGTCTCGTTAAGTGATGAGATGACGTAATGCCTGCACCTGCATCTCGTTAAGGGTTTTGCCGTTCGGAAAGAGGCAGTGTTTTCAGTTTGCTTCGGTGTGCCTCATGTTTTAGTCCAGCTTACTTACCTGTGGCTGTTGAAAACCTCCTTAGTTGGTCCTGTGTGTGTTCCAGTGTGACATTCCTTCTGGTATTAAGTTCATGCTGTAAAGTAAGTGTCTGTTGCTTGTTTCTGTGTTAAATCGTGCCAGTTTCACCGTGTGTCTACATGTGCTCATCATGATGAGAGATATTTTGTTGTAATCGTCACCATGCTTATTTGGTAGTGAATTGATTGGGGTATTCCATTTATTGTTACCTGTGTTTAAGTTGAAGTGTTTATCTCTGCTGCTGGAATTGTTAAGTGAATAGTATCTCTATGTAGAGGGGGAAATGTTTGCTCAACTCAAGTGGGTGTGGACGCCATTAGCAATACCTTGTTTGGCCACAGGGCGTCTCCATTGCCCTCTGTGACCTGATTAACCATCCATGAGGTCGAATTTGTTTATTCCTCTTAAGGGTAGACTACAGTAAGTTATTCTGCTGTAGGCAGCTTCATGTTATGGTTAAAATGAGCATTACAATGCTCAGTTATATTTTATGCTACTGTGAATGGGTATGGATTTAATTTCGTAATGTTATATTCTATAGCCTAATTGTGGTTTATTTGTGCTATTTCAGACTACTCATAATACTACATGTCACTGCAATAAATGCTGGATCGCAACACAGTGCAACCAAAACCCTACGTCTCCTCATCGTCATTCTGTGTCCTGACCGACACCCCATCCTGTTTACTGCTACAACCTGAAAGAGCTAGCCATACCTATTTAGCTCACTAACAGTATGGAAACTCGAAATGTGTGTTACTCGAAATGGTTAAAAGTTAAATCAATTTGGTGGCGTTTTACTGCCATGTAACATAGCTAGCTAGGCGCTAACATTAGCCACAGTTAGTAGCCGACTACCCACAATGCATTACGTTATCCCAGCACCCGAACGACACGGCTGTAGAGCAGAATGGCTCTGCTGTAAAAGGGTAAAATCCTCATAGACGTTTTTTTTGTCGGGGCTGGGGGGGTTATCTAAATTGGTTACACCGGAAATAGAACCCATAGTTAACGTAAGGCAAAATGGCTGCCAAAAATAAGGTGGATAGGGTGCGGCGGCCCTGGTTTAGTTAGCTGTGAAGCTAATGGTTCCTAATGTCCTTACCCCGCTAGCCGGGCGCTTCTGGCTCATACAAGCGCATTAAGCGCCCGGCTAGCGGGGTAACTAATGTCCAAATACAAACATGGCAGCGTTAGTTAACTAGTGACTAACTGCGGCCATTGAAGAGATATTTGGGCTGTTTGAAAGAAGATAGCAGAGTACGAGGAGGAAGCTTCTTTGCTTGAGTCCAGACCTTCAGATCTCCCCAATCCACTGAGTTGACTGCTTCTGAAGAAGGAAATGGAGTGTGACGAGTTAACAATTCAGTCTATCAGGCTAGAATCGTCTCGTTCAAAAAAGAACAAGCAACGACGAAAGCTGTTGGACACTGTTTTAAATCCTGTAGTGCGGTTACACAGAGTAACCGTACCTCCAGACTTCCAACAGCTGTTAGTAATTAAAGAAGGAGTTCCCCCTGAGCTGCAGGAGTGGAGCCCCAGTCTGGACCAGGAGGCCACAGAGCCCCCACACATTAAAGAGGAACAGGAGGACCCAGAGCCCCCACACATTAAAGAGGAACAGGAGGAACTCTGGATCAGTCAGGAGGGAGAGCAGCTTCAGGAGGATCCAGAGCCCCCACATACTAAAGAGGAGCAGGAGGAACTCTGGATCAGTCAGGAGGGAGAGCAGCTTCAGGAGGACCCAGAGCCCCCACACATTAAAGAGGAGCAGGAGGAACTCTGGACCAGTCGGGAGGGAGAGCAGCTTCAGGAGGATCCAGAGCCCCCACATACTAAAGAGGAACAGGAGGAACTCTCGATCAGTCAGGAGGGGGAGCAGCTTCAGGAGGACCCAGAGCCCCAACACATTAAAGAGGAACAGGAGGAACTCTGGACCGGTCAGGAGGGAGAGCAGCTTCAAGGACTGGAGGAGGCTGATATCACCAAGTTCCCAGTCACTGCTGTTCCTGTGAAGAGTGAAGATGAGGAAGATAAACCTCAGTCCTCACAGCTTCATCAAAGCCAAACTGAGGTGAACAGAGAGGCAGAGCCTCTAGCCAGCATCTCAACTGAACAGATGAAAACAGAAGCTGACAGAGAGGACTGTGGAGTATCAGAACCAGCCAGGAACTTATATCTTATATATTTACCGGTATATCCTATCTTATATATCAAAACTAGTGAACCTCAGTCAGGTTTATGCTCGCAGAAAAACAATGAAGTTCTTGGGAAGAAACACTTGAGCTGCTCAGTTTGTGGTAAAGGTTTTGGTAATGATGCACACTTGAAGACACACATGCTAGTCCACACAGGTGAGAAACAATTTAATTGATCAGTCTGTGGTAAATGTTTTGGTCATAAAGGACTCTTGAAGAGACACATGGTAGTCCACACAGGAGATAAACAATTTAACTGCTCAATCTGTGGTAAAGGTTTTGTTCTTAAGCAACACTTGAATCGACACATGATAGTCCACACAGGAGATAAACAATTTAACTGCTCAGTCTGTGGTAAAGGTTTTCATGAAAAAGGAAACTTGAAGCAACACATAAGAAGCCACACAGGTGAGAAACTATTTAATTGATCAGTCTGTGGTAAAGGTTTTGGTCGTGAGCAACACTTGAAGGGACACATGATGGTCCACACAGGAGATAAACAATTTAATTGCTCAGTCTGTGGTACAGGTTTTGTTAATAAAGCAAACTTGAAGAGACACGTGATAGTCCACACAGGAGATCAACAATTTAATTGCACAGTCTGTGGTAAAGGTTTTGGTCGAAAACAAACCTTGAAGACACACATGATAGTCCACACAGGAGATAAACAATTTAATTGCTCAGTCTGTGGGAAAGGTTTTGGTCATAAAGGAGTCTTGAAGAGACACATGATAGTCCACACAGGAGATAAACACATGATAGTCCACACAGGAGATAAACAATTTAACTGCTCAGTCTGTGGTAAAGGTTTTGTTTATAATGGAGACTTGAAGAGACACATGCTAGTCCACACAGGAGATAAACAATTTAACTGTTCAGTCTGTGGTAAATGTTTTGGTAATAAAGCAAACTTGAAGAGACACATGATAGTCCACACAGGTGGGTAAAATCCTTGAAAGTTTAGGAAAAGTAATGACATTTTTGTGTGTGTAATGGAATTGTTACAGTAAACCTCCCGTGGATAACCAGGCTTCCACATAATGTAACATAACGGCAATTATCTGTAGCTGTTGACATAACAGTAAATCTAATATGTGTTGATTTTACTTCTTGTATTTTATATTAATATTTTAATTAAAGGAAAAATCCTGTTTTAGTTCAATAGCTTCTATAATGTAGTGGCACTAAAGCATTAAAAACCCATATAAAGAGCAGCTGTGTCCTATTTGTCCTAGGTAATAATTTCTGGTATTGATTCAGAGTCATCGCCTCACATTACATGGAAATTATATTATTGATCTTTGAAAAGTTATGGAATAGTTTTGAAATGTTATCGATGAACATGTGTGGGAACTCTGTTAATTGCCATCTGTGGTGGAGGCAGGATTTGAGTGTTTATGTATGTACATGTATGTATGTACAGTATGTATGTGGCTGTTTTTGTGCTTTGTTGTGCTCTCCTGTGATTATGTACAGGATTTGTACAAAGTTCTGAAAGTTTGGAAAATGCTTGATTTTAACCGTCATGTTTTCAAGGTTTGGAATATGCTTGAATTTGAATATGCTCCTTGAAAATGGTTTGATTTTCATCATAATCCGGTGTTCCATCTACACAGTCACTCATGTCAACCGTCCAAAAATCTTTTAATATCTGAAATGAGACGATCCCCTTGTCATTTTGATTGTCTCTAGTGTCTCACACAGGATGCAGAGTAGACAGCTAGTGGACCAGAGCTGGATGTGAATCCGGCCCTTTTCATTTCAGAGCCCATGTCAGTGACATGTAGCCATGGTAACCAGCTCCAATGAAAGATTCATATGCAGTGCTGACAACTGCCATTCATATGGGGCTGGAATATTTCTACTTTCTAAATTGTCAAATCCAATTGAACTGAATGGTAATGTTAGGTGTGATGCTTAACATTACCATTCAGTTCAATTGGATTTAAACACATTTTTTAATCACTCTGTTATGTGTTAATGGTGTTAATGTAGTGTCTGCTGTTGATAATAAAGTCTCCACATATTTTGTTTACTAAGTGTCACTAGTCAATCAAGTCAAGTTTATTTGTATAGCCATAATTCACAAGCATGTCTAGCTAAATCTAGCTGAATAACAATAATAAATATAGCCGCAAGCGGCAATGGGGTTCAAGCCTTGAACAACTGCTTAAGAAAGAAGAAAAGCACTCGAGCAACTGTTGAGGTAGGTAGGTAGATACTTTATTTATCCCGAAGGAAATTCATGTACCAGCAGCTCACATACAGTTAATAAAAACACACAGTAGACAATATTAGAAAAACACAGTAAAAAAATATATAAAAAGATACTAACAGACCGTGTGCCAAGCCAAAACCTAAAGTGACCGAGTGCCTAATAGAGAACATTTAATAAATAAAAAAATAAAAACAGGCAGGGCTAAAAAACAACAACACATGCAGCAGAGACAACAGAGCGAAGGCATACATGACCTTCAGACATAACTGCCTGATGACATCACAGTTGGGCAATTGCGTGACATCACTTCCAGTTGAGTGACATCACACGCCAGTGACATCACTCGCACAAGATGGAATCGCCCAGGTCAACTGCTGGCCTATATCTGAACCGTTTTGGTTTGCACAAGTAAAACTATTTTTATAAGCATTTTACAAAAAGGCTATGGGAAAATAAATGCCGGATGAAAATCTCTGGTACAGTGCTGCTTCCTGTACAAAGGAGGAAGTAGACGGTCACTTTGCCTCTCTATTAGTATATGAAGAGAGAGCGTATTAAATAAGATTAGAGCTGGGAAGCACAAACTTTTTTTATTGCATTTTTCCTTTGTAATACATACAGGGTTCCCACATGTTCTTAAACATCAAATTCAAGGACGCAGCATGATATAGTTTGACAGACAGATCAAGGTGAATTATTAGCCACTTTCACACAGAGATCTCGCAACTGTTACAAGTTAAGAATTTTTATCATGAGAAATAACAGCTTTACAGAAGCCCAGAGACAACTATTAAAAAGAGAGAGGCTCAGGCTTCTCAACTGTACACCGTTAAGTAAAAAAAAAAAAAACTTGAATTTCTATTCTTGCACAAAACATATTGCCTACATTCAGGGTTCCTACAGCTTTTTAACAGCAATTTTTTTTTGCAGGTTTTCCATGGCCGTGGGAACCATGAAATAAAGGTTTACTCTCCTGTGTGGATTATCATGTGTGTCTTCAAGGTACTTCTACGACCAAAACCTTTACCACAGACTGAGCAATTAAATTTTTTATCTCCTGTGTGGATTATCATGTGTTGCTTCAAGTAACTTTTACAACCAACCCCTTTACCACAGACTGAGCACTTAAATTGTTTATCTCCTGTGTGTGATATCATGTGTTCTGTCAAGTGTCCTTTACGACCAAAACCTTTACCACAGACTGAGCACTTAAATTGTTTATCTCCTGTGTGTGATATCATGTGTTCTGTGAAGTGTCCTTTATGACCAAAACCTTTACCACAGACTGAGCACTTAAATTTTGTATCTCCTGTGTGGGCTATCATGTGTTTCTTCAAGTTTTCTTTTTCACCAAAACATTTACCACAGACTGTGCAATTAAATTGTTTATCTCCTGTGTGGACTACCATGTGTTGCTTCAAGTTTCCTTTTCCACCAAAACCTTTACCACAGACTGAGCAATTAAATTGTTTATCTCCTGTGTGGACTACCATATGTGTCTTCAACTGTTGCTTAAGACCAAAACCTTTACCACAGACTAAGCAATTAAATTGTTTATCTCCTGTGTGGACTATCATGTGTGTCTTCAAGGTACTTCTACGACCAAAACCTTTACCACAGACTGAGCAATTAAATTTTTTATCTCCTGTGTGGATTATCATGTGTTGCTTCAAGTTTCCTTTTTCACCAAAACCTTGACCACAGACTGTGCAATTAAATTGTTTATCTCCTGTGTGGACTATCATGTGTCTCTTCAAGTGTCCTTTTTCACCAAAACCTTTACCACAGACTGAGCAAATAAATTGTTTCTCACCTGTGTGCAATATCATGTGTGAATTCAGGCTTGCTTTATGACCAAAACCTTTACCACAGACTGAGCAATTAAATTTTTTCTCACCTGTGTGGACTATCATGTGTGCCTTCAAGTGTTGCTTCTGACCAAAACCTTTACCACAGACTGAGCAAATAAATTGTTTATCTCCCGTGTGGACTATCATGTGTGCCTTCAAGTGTTGCTTCTGACCAAAACCGTTACCACAGACAGAGCAAATAAATTGTTTATCTCCTGTGTGGACTATCATGTGTCTCTTCAAGGTTCCTTTTCCACCAAAGCCTTGACCACAGACTGTGCAATGAAATTGTTTATCTCCTGTGTGGACTACCATGTGTGTCTTCAAGTTTGCTTTATGACCAAAACCTTTCCCACAGACAGAGCAATTGAATTGTTTATCTCCTGTGTGGACTATCATGTGTCTCTTCAAGTCTCCTTTACGGCCAAAATCTTTACCACAGACTGAGCAAATAAACTGTTTATCTCCTGTGTGGACTATCATGTGTGTCTTCAAGTCTGCTTCATTACCAAATATTTTACCACAAACTGAGCAGCTGAAGTGTTTCTCCCCAAGAACTTGACTGTTTTTCTGTGAGTATAAACCTGACTGAGGTTCACTAGTTTCCATCCATTCGTCATCACTGTCTTTAGTCTTAGAAGAGTCTGAAGTCTTGTCATCACTAGTTGGTTGTGAATTACTAGCTGGATATAAGTGTATAGGATATACGTTCCTGGCTGGTTCTGATACTCCACAGCCCTCTATATAAGCTTCTGTTTTCATCTGATCAGTTGAGATGCTGGCTAGAGGCTGTGCCTCTCTGTTCTCCCCAGTTTGGCTTTGATGAAGTTGTGAGGACTGAGGTTTCTCTTCCTCATCTTCACTCTTCACAGGAACAGCAGTGAATGGGAACTTGGTGATATCAGCCTCCTCCAGCCCTTGAAGCTGCTCTCCTGACTGATCCAGAGTCCATCCTTTGTGTGGGGGCTCTGGGTCCTCCTGAAGCTGCTCTGCCTCCTGACTAGTCCAGAGTTCCTCCTGGTCCAGACTGGGGCTAAAATCCTGCAGCTCAGGGGGAACTTCTTTAATGACCAACAGCTGCTGGAAGTCTGGAGGTATGGCTCCTCTAATAGACTGAATTGTTAACTCGTCACACTCCATTTCCTTCTTCAGAAGCAGTCAACTCAGTGGAGTCAGTGGGACGATCTGATGGTCTGGACTCGGGCAAAGACGCTTCTTCCTCGTACTCTGCTATCTTCTTTCAAACAGTCCAAATATCTCTTCAACGGCCGCAGTTAGTCGCTAGTTCACCAACGCTGCCAGGTTTTGTATTTGGACATTAGACATTTCCATACAGTGACACAGGAACTTTTCCTCCTCAACGATTTACTGACAAACGCTGTCCTTCAAAGCTCCAACAACAACGTTAGCTTCAATAGCTTCACTGCTAACTAAACCATTCATTTGAGTCAATAAGAGGAGCTTCTTCTTCCTCTCAGTGCTAAACGGAGCCTCGTCTCCACTTTATATATTCGTGATGATATAATCCATACAGTCTTCTGTTGGTCAATTACAGCTGTAGCTAAACTAAGTATGAAAAGAAAGGTGGGGAATATTTACCCAGAGCAACGCGGCAGCTTGAGGCCTGTGTTGTGTCAGCGAATAATAATAAGAGCTAGCGAATATAAGAAGTTCCGGTGAGGTTTTTCAAAGTAAAATAACGAATCTGCACAATTAATAGAGCAGACCGAGGCGATTGAAAAATGATTATTTTCCACATTAAACTAATAGACTAAGCATTTAAACGAAGGTATACAATACACATTATGTTCAAAGTGGCTTGCCAAATATTATGCACATGCTCGGGTAGACCTCCTCTATGACCTCACACTCACCTAAGGCCAGTAGCCTAGTAAAAAATAAATAGCCTATGGCGGCCCGTTAAACCCACCCAAATGTAGTGGGAACACTTGTGTTCATATTGGGAGACATTCCCTCAGTCACTTGTATTCATATTGGGAGACATTCCCTCAGTCTTGAACGCACCCCTGCAGGACTCAGGTTGACTCCTCCCTAGCCCAACCCCCCTAATTAGTGAGGGTATTTAAGAAACCTGTGGCATCATGGCCCTGCCTGCTTGCCATGCTGTGTGGGTTTCACTGCTCTTACTCTGAGGTAGGTGATGAAATCCCAAGGTTTTCAATGCTTTGTTGTTTATCCAGTGACTGACTCCATTTGTGTCACAGTCCCCTGTGTTCGTCTACCTGGCCGTACTGGTGTCTGCTAGGTCTGACTTGACGTATCTTCCTTGAGGTATGTTTGCCAACTGTGGTATGTTCACCATACATGTGACGTGTAGGCTACTGCAACTCATCCTTGTATTTTGTCTTTTAGTTCCTGTCTACCCGTTTGTGTTGTGGATCGTAACCTGAGTCCTAAGACAATACACTTTGTGTCCAGGTAATGGTCACTGAGGTGTGTGTATATATATATATATATACCTGAGGTAATGGTGACGTGGTAGACCTGGCTAATGTTTCTTTTTGTATTTTAGGTGTTAATCAGCTGCTGTTTTCCTTAGTGTTTTGCCTTGGTGTTTTGATTTATTACTGTTTTAGCTTTGTTCAGTTTTACCATCACCTGAGTCCCATTTGTATTGGGAAATTGGTTTTAGATTGAACCAACTGGCTTTAACTTTTGTACTTTGACTTTTATTGCTGCTTCTTATTGCTTCCCCCCCCCCCCCTTAGTGGAGCATTGGCTGGCGGCGGTGGAGGCTAGGCACTCTAGTGTGGTCCCCTTCACTGGATTGTAGTGTTAAGCGCACTGGGACACCATATATTTCACCTGTTTGCAGTGATTGCCGTTTGCTGTGAGTACACGAGTGGTGGGTAAGTTGTGGCACTCCTGGAACACACCCTTATGTAGGCTGCCTCCCCACTGCTGGTCTTCGCCCACATTCCCCCTCCCTTCTTTTGTAGTTTGGTTTTAAGTATTGGAAGTGTTATTGGAAGTGTTATTAAAAACAATTAATCTACTGTTATCTAAACTATTGTAATAAACCTATTCCTATTGCTAAACATTCATAAACATTGTGATTTTCTCTACTAACCTATTTCCTCCACAGACACTTCCAGTCATCATTCATTCAATACATTTACATTTGGAACCACGTCTCTGTCTTGCTTTAAGGTGTTGAACTTGTGTAGCCTATGAGACTTGTATTTCATTTAGCCTAGGTTTTCATCTTATAGTTCCTGGGGTGAAATTCCCCAGGTGGCGTTGTCGGGTCATTTATATCTTCTGGTTTAATTACACCACCACCTTGCCACACAAACGCAAAATGATTTTTTATAGATATCTCCAGATACGGAGCTTTCTCAATAGTCGTCAAGATACTGGCATTTGTCACCAGCCCCTCTCCATTAGAGAATATAGTTTCTAATGGTGGAAATAAAGGCATTATGGGGCTCACTTGGGTATAGAGCACTTTCTAAATATGATAAAGGCAAACCTGCATTCACACCTAAAGATAAAGACCTGAACATAGACATTGATGAGACAACCTGTATAATCAGCCTTATAGGCTTTCCATGTATGCACACGGAAGGGCAGGCAGCCTCCACAACAGAGCCATACCCATGCAAATAAAAGCCTTAAATTGATCTAATTGGTCTTGTGTTTTTGACTAAAGTGGTCCTGACTGAAATGTCACCATAGTGCATTTGGGTGGGTTCCTGCTGGCCGTCTCCAACTCCACCCGTTTACAGGTTCACCTGAAAAGCATTTCCTGCATTGAATAATTAATTGTATAAAGACATATGTGATGATACTCATCAAAATGTCATCAAAACTACAGACATAATAGGATAGTGGTCAGATGTTTCAATATGGCCTGTAGCAAATCAAGAGAAGTCAAGATTCTAATTAGTATATGAAGAGTGTATGACATAAGATTAGAGCTGGGAAGCACAAACTTTTTTTATTGCATTTTTTCTTTGTAATACATACAGGGTTCCCACACGACTTTCCAGGCCCAATTTCCTCAAATTCAACGACCCAACTTTGAGACACAGATCAAGGTGAATTATTAGCCACTTTCACACAGCGATCTAGCAACTGTTACAAGTTGAGAATTTTTATCATGAGAGCTAACAGCTTTACAGAAGCACAGAGACAACTATTAAAAAGAGAGAGGCTCAGGCTTCTCAACTGTACACTGTTTTTTCTTTTTTTTATAATATATTTATTTGGTTTTTCTGATTTTAACAAACAAGAGCATGGCAGCTCAGACACAATCAACTGTACACTGTTGAGTAAAAAAAAAAAAAAAAACAGAACTTGAATTTCTATTCTTACACAAAACATATCGCCTATATTCAGGGTTCCTACAGCTTTTTAACAGCAAAATTCAACTCAAGTACTTCTATTTCAGAGCAGTGAGAGATGGCCACCCTCATGACGGGGAGTGGAGTGGAGCTTTAGAGAAAAACTGCCCTCTTCATTTGGGAGCCCATGTCACTTACCCTGGTATCCAGACCCATATGAATGGCAGCTGTCAGCACTCTATATGAATCCTTCATTGGGGCTGGTTACCATGGCTACATGTGATGTCACTGACATGGGCTCTGAGATGAAAAGGTCTGGTCCACTAGCTGTCGACTCTGCATCCTGTGTGAGACACTAGAGACAATAAAAATGACAAGGGGATCTAAAACAGTAATTTTTCATAAAAAAATAAAATACAAGAAGCACTAAAATTGACACATATTAGAGCTATGTTATATCAACAGCTACAGAGAATACATTTGTCGTTATGTTACGGTTACATTATATAGAAGGTTATCCACGGGAAGATTACTTTAACAATTTCATTACACACAAGAAAATGTCATGACTTTTCCCAAACGTTCAAGGATTTTACTAATTCCATGACTTTTCCAGGTCATGGCCGTGGGAACCCTGAAATCAATGTTTACTCTCCTGTGTGGACTATCATGTGTGTCTTCAAGGTACTTCTACGACCAAAACCTTTACCACAGACTGAGCAATTAAATTTTTTATCTCCTGTGTGGATTATCATGTGTTGGTTCAAGTTTGTTTTATCACGAAAACCTTTACCACAGACAGAGCAATTACATTGTTTATCTCCTGTGTGGACTATCATGTGTTTCTTCAAGTCTCCTTTCTGACCAAAACCTTTACCACAGACTGAGCAATTAAATTGTTTGTTTCCTGTGTGGATTATCATGTGTTTCTTCAAGTCTACTTTCCGACCAAAACCTTTACCACAGACTGAGCAATTGAATTGTGTATCTCCTGTGTGGATTATCATGTGTGTCTTCAAGGTTCCCTTTTCACCAAAACCTTTACCACAGACTGAGCACATAAAAAGTTTATCTCCTGTGTGGACTATCATGTGTCTCTTCAAGGCACTTTTACAACCAAAACCTCTACCACAGACTAAGCAATTGAATTGTGTATCTCCTGTGTGGACTATCATGTGTTTCTTCAACTCTCCTTTCCGACCAAAACCGTTACCACAGACAGAGCAATTGAACTGTTTATCTCCTGTGTGGACTATCATGTGTGTCTTCAAGTGTGATTTCAAACCAAAACCTTTACCACAGAGAGAGCAAATACAATGTTTATCTCCTGTGTGGACTAGCATGTGTCTCTTCAAGCTTGGTTTATGAGCAAAACCTTTTCCACAGACAGAGCAAATAAAATCTTTAACTCCTGTGTGGACTATCATGTGTGTCTTCAAGTTTGCTTTACGAGCAAAACCTTTCCCACAGACAGAGCAATTTAACTGTTTATCTCCTGTGTGGACTATCATGTGTGTCTTCAAGTGTGCTTCATTACCAAATCTTTTACCACAAACTGAGCAGGTGAAGTGTTTCTTCTCAAGAACTTCACTGATTTTCTTTGAGTATAAAGTTGACTGGGGTTCACTAGTTTCCATCTTTTCATCATCACTGTCTTCAGTCTCAGAAGAGTCTGAAGTCTTGTCATCACTAGTTGGTTGTGGATTACTAGCTGGATATAAGTGTATACTATATAAGTTCCTCGCTGGTTCTGATACTCCACAGTCCTCTCCATCAGCTTCTGTTTTCATCTGTTCAGTTGAGATGCTGGCTAGAGGCTCTGCCTCTCTGTTCACCTCAGTTTGGCTTTGATGAAGCTGTGAGGACTGAGGTTTCTCTTCCTCATCTTCACTCTTCACAGGAACAGCAGTGAATGGGAACTTGGTGATATCAGCCTCCTCCAGCCCTTGAAGCTGCTCTCCCTCTTGACTGATCCAGAGTTCCTCCTGTTCCTCTTTAATGTGTGGGGGGTCTGGGTCCTCCTGTTCCTCATTAATATGTGGGGGCTCTGGGTCCTCCTGTTCCTTTTTAATGTGTGGGGGCTCTGGGTCCTCCTGTTCCTCTTTAATGTGTGGGGGCTCTGGGTCCTCCTGTTCCTTTTTAATGTGTGGAGGCTCTGGGTCCTCCTGTTCCTTTTTAATGTGTGGGGGCTCTGGGTCCTCCTGTTCCTCTTTAATGTGTGTGGGCTCTGGGTCCTCCTGTTCCTCTTTAATGTGTGGGGGCTCTGGGTCCTCCTGAAGCTGCTCTCCCTCCTGACTGATCAAAAGTTCCTCCTGTTCCTCTTTAATGTGTGGGGGCTCTGTGGCCTCCTGGTCCAGACTGGGGCTCCACTCCTGCAGCTCAGGGGGAACTTCTTCTTTAATTACTAACAGCTGCTGGAAGTCTGGAGGTATGGTTACTCTGTGTAACCGCACTGCAGGATTTAAAACAGTGTCCAACAGCTTTCGTTGTTGTTGCTTGATTGTTTTTGAACTAGAAGATTCTAGTTTGATATCAGACTGCATTGTTAAGTCGTTACACTCCATTTCCTTCTTCAGAAGCAGTCAACTCAGTGGATTGGGGAGATCTGAAGGTCTGGACTCAGGCAAAGAAGTTTCCTCCTCGTATGTATGCTGCCATCTTCTTTCAAACAGCCCAAATATCTCAACAGCCACAGTTAGTCGCTAGCGTATTAGTTCACTAACGCTGTCAGGTTTTGGACATGAGACATTTCCATACAGTGACACGGGAACTGTATCATGAAAAGGTTTACTGACCAACGTCAAAGCTCCAACAGCCTTAGCTCCATTAGCTTCACAGCTAACGAAACCATTCATCTGAGTCCATACAATGGGCTTCTTCCTCTCTCAGTGCTAAACGGAGCCTCGGCTCCAGTTTATATATCCGTGATAATATCATCCACACATACAGAGTCTTCTGTTGGTCAATTACAGTTGTAAACTGTAGCAATGAAAGGGGAAAACATGGTAAGTTAGACGGTACCTCGCTCACGAATATTTACACACAAAGGCCGCAATCGCGTCAAACGTTTCTTGTTCTGCTTCCTCCTCCTCCTCTTCTTGTTTTGTTTTACGGCGGTTGGCATCCAGCTTATTGGTGCATTACCGCCATCTTCTGGTCCGGAGTGTGAAACACACAATCGACTTACAATCTAAAATTCTCTCTCTCTCTCTCTCTCTCTCTCTCTCTCTCTCTCTCTCTCTCTCTCTCTCTCTCTCTCTCTCTCTCTCTCTCTCTCTCTCTCTCTCTCTCTCTCTCTCCAATGAGGCTTTATTAGCATGACCATAGTGAGTTACAGTATTGCCAAAGCACATTGTACATCGTAGTACAGACATAGGAAGAAAAAAACAGAAAGAGTTTGTAACATACAGAACGGAAACATTATGTTACTTGTAACAAAATACAGGTAGTTCGAACAACAACCGTGTCAACAATATTTTGTATTGAAATATATACAGATATTTACATATTGATTGTGCTTGAAATAGAGAGAGGGAAGGGGCAGTGTGTGTGTGTGTGTGTGTGGGGGGGGTGTGATGTGTTTTTTCTGGAGAGGCGTTTGTGTGTGTGTGTGTGTGTGTGTGTGTGTGTGTGTGTGTGTGTGTGTGTGTGTGTGTGGACAAGGTGCTCACTCACTGTCCCTCAGACTGTGACAAGTCTGTATGTATTTAGCTGCTGTGTTGCAGCTTGTCCTCTCTTCTCCCAGCAGGACGGGTAGTTTGTCGATGTTAGGGAGGCTTCTGAAGCCTGGGTGGGTCTGTTCCATTTTGGGGTAATATTCATTTCTGATAGTGTTATATTTGGGACAGGTGGTGAGGAAGTGCAGCTCTGTTTCCACCACTCGCATGTCGCAGTGTGAGCACAGTCTCTCTTCTGCCGGCAGCCATGTTTGCCTGTGTCTGCCTTTTTCAATGGCCAGGCCGTGCTCACTGAGTCTGTACTTCGTCAAGGTGGTTCTCAGTTTGGTATCAGTCACTGTGTGCAGGTATTCTGCCACAGTGTACTGTCTTTTTAGGGCCAGATAGCATTGCATTTTGTTTTGGGTTTTGGTTTGTGTTTCCCAATGAGTAATATAATTTTGTTTCTGTTGAGTTATAATTTGGTGTATTTTGATGTACTGGTCCTGAGGCTGTGGAGCTGTGGAGGGTTAGTGTAACAGCTCTGGGCAGTAGTAACAGGACGCAGAGAGTCTCGACTGATGAACCATTGATTTTATTTTCTCCAACAGGCATGACTGGGAGACATGATGGTTGACACCGTGAAAACTATAAAGGGACATACAAAACATATCAATTTACAGCATATATATATACAATAGTAGGCCTACATAGAATTCATTAAAGCTAATGTAACAATTAAAATACAAACTTTATTAAACAACTAATTAAAAGACATCAAGACAAAGTCAATAGACCACCCACCAAACCACATACATAAACAAATAAAATACATGTACATTCACAAAAGCAAAACAGAATACCTCGTTCCGCTCGCCGAGGCTGTTAAGCAGGGGGCTTATCGACGCATCTTGGCTGGTTATACTGTGGGTGCACACTAACAAATACAACCAAAAACAAGAGTCACCATCGGCTTAAATTCGCAGCACAAAACTCCCGAAATACAGTTTTACAATTTGCGCAACATACCTCAGGGCTTTCGGTCATATTACTCTGTCTTGCTTCGGGGGAGAAAGTCGGCATTACCAGAGCACAGTATGCCCAACAGTTAAATAAGAAATGTAGCCAGCTACTGACTCAACAGGTGAAAGAGATGAGACTAATCAGTGGGGATTTCCTGGTCATCTACACAGACCAACCAGACTAGAATGTAAGAAGAGGCTGCCACCTAGTGGACACTACAATAATTCGGAAAGGAAAGGGTGTAAATTATGTGGGGAAGAAACTGGAGCAGCAAAGAAAATAAGCGGTCAGTTACACTCCCACCAAATCCCCATGAGCAACCTTAACAAATCAATAACCGTACGGGATTTCTGGATTACGTCTGACCGCCTTTGGTACATTTGAGCATGTAATGCATGTGTCAGGGTGAATAGTGTGTACATAAATGTATGTGACATGTTAATTCTAGTCCCTCTCAACGAGGAGCACCAGTTTCTGGATTGGTCGCTCAATGATTGAAGGTTTGGAGGAGTGATGTAATTCTGTCTTGATCACATTGCCAAAGTCTTGTGGAGGATAGCATCTCGGGATTGTAACCCCTCTTAGCTTCTGGAGGCCAATCTTCCAATCCTCCCACCGTAATCCCAAATCTTCTGGCAATGAATCGTCCCATCCGATGCCTCTGGGACATAGCTCTCAGTATACACTTTCCGGTCAGGGCGAATGGTGCAATAAACCCGAGTGGATCGTACAGAGATGCAACGACTGACAGGACACCTCGATGAGTTGAAAGCTGGGTTTTAGACCTGATGTTGAAGCCAAAGGTGTTGTCGGCTAACGACCACTGAATGCCGAGTGCATGCTCTGCTGGGGTTACGTCCATCTTCAGTTCGAGAGGTTCGACAGTTGTTGCTCTTTCTGAAGGGCTTATGCAGTCAAGAACTTCCTTTTGATTCGAGTTGAACTTGTGAAGACATAGTCCTCCTAATTTGCACAATTCCTGTGCGTCTTTGATCAATCTCTTGGCCTCTTCGACTGACGAGACACTGGTTAGCCCGTCGTCAACGTAAAGATTTTTCTCGATAAAGGCTGATGCCGCTGGGTAGTCCGCTGCATGTTGCCGAGCCAGATACTTCAGTCCGAAGTTGGCGCATCCGGGAGAAGAGGCGGCTCCAAAGAGGTGGACGGCCATCCTATATTCCTGTGGTTCCCTTTCATTGAAGTCTGACTTCAAAACATCGGTGACTGGTGGGGCTGGCATTTCTTTCACTTCGACTCGGTGCACGAAGCTTTGGCTCCCCTGCCTATCCAGATGAGGGTTAGATGAGCCTATTATGCTCCAGCCTAGCTCGGTTCGCTGTGCAAAGGGTTCGTTGTCGCCGCCTATGACGACTTCGAGCGGGGCCAGTGCTGATGGACAGTTATATCCGATTAACAGTCCTACTTCGCACTCTTGGAGCGATGGAATCTTGTCCACCAGGTGTTCGAGATGAGGCCACAGTAATGCTGTTTTCTCGGTGGGGATGTAAGATTTATCTACTGGGATAAAACTGCGGGTGTAGGTTTTCTTTATTTGAAGGTGTTTTCCGGAATGAAGCCCTCGCACTTGTAGACCACCGATGCTCTTACTCGTCAAGACTGTGTCAACCGCTGTCATTGTGCTAAGTTTCAGCTTCACTGGTTTAGGGTCCACATGCAGGTGTTCAAGCAGATCTTCAAGAATGAAAGTTGAATCGCTTTGAGTGTCAAGTAGTGCGTAAGTGAGTACTTCTCTCTGGGGCTCAAGTACTGAGGATACCAGGACTGGGACTATACTTGAAGTAGCGGGGGTGTAATGCGTTGATGCGTACGACATAACACTGTGGACTTCCTGGTTTGTACCGTTTGTGGAAGCTGGGCCGTTATTGGCGGTCTCTTCTGATCTTGGTCTCCATTCTTCGTGCAAACATGTAGGATGTTGTCGGCGGCAGGTGCTACAGGAGTGTCGCCTTCTGCAATCTTTGGAGATGTGTCCCTTCCTCAAGCATCCAAAACAGAGCTGATTTTCATGGATGAACGCCTTTTTATGTTCCATAGTCTTAGAAGCAAAAGTGGGGCATCTGGTGATGTTGTGCGTTTCATCTTTGCAGACGGAGCATGGTGGTCTTGCCTTGTAATGGGTTGTTTCTTCCGTCTCTCGGCTGAAATTCTCTGTTTGGGTGCTTGTGTTGAGGGCTCTGGCCTTTTTGGGTGATATTGTTGTTTGGATCTTGTTTTTATTTGAGAGAGCCATCTTGTTCACAACAGGAAATATAAGTAGACACTAGAACAGTACAGCGCTTCAGCGCCACCCAATGTCAAATTGCTATATTACAACAGATATGTCATCTGTGGTCTTGAAGTTAACTAAAAAGGGGGAGGCGACGGGGTTGCACGCTATACGGACCTCTTTGTTTAAAAAGGCTGTGAAATGAGTGAAGTCTGGATAGTTTCCAGATGCATCCAGTTCTTCGGCGACAATTCGGCTCCACCTCCGCACGATCCACTCTGGCATTTTCTTGAGCAGCTTGTGGTTTTCTTCACAATCGTTCAGGATGGCTAATCCTTTGACATGTGGGATTGCCTCTGCACATCCTTGTAGAAAGTCAGCAAATTCCCTAAGTCCGAAAGGATCGGTCGCGCTAATTTTAGGCCAGGTGGTGAGCTTATCGCGAAAGGCTTTTTGCACGATAAACGGGTTCCCGTACCTCTCTTGTAGTACCTTCCAGGCGCCCGCGTAAGCATCCTCCGAAGTCCTATAGAAGAATCCTTGCACAGCCTTGCTTGCCTCTCCAGTGAGATATCTTCAGGTAAAACATCTTCTCACTTGCTGGGAGGGGTTTCTGGTCAATGAGGGTCATGAAGGACATCTTCCAGTCAATAAATGTCATTGGGTCGCCATTAAATATTGTTGGCTCAGGCACAGGCAGGCGGTTTATGCTTAGTGAGCTTGCTAGTGCTTGGGCTAGGCCGATGGTCTCTTCAGATGCTGTCGCTGTCAGAGGTGTTGCTTGAGGCTGGAATAATGTAGCGCGTGGGTTTAGCGGGGCTGCAGATTCGGTCGGCTGATTCACTTCAGGCTCACAATCCATTACCGGGGTCTCGTACACTCTTGCTCGAGCAGCTGCTACTTGGACATCCTTCTCTGCTTGTAGCTGCTCCAGCTTTATCCGTTCCTCCTCCAGCTTTAAACGTCTCTCCGCCCGTTTACGCTCCATTTCCGCCAACATTGTTGCATCTTCGAGTTTCAATTCATTTTCCAGTTTGTTGAATCGTGATTGCTGCGCTTGGACATTTTCCCGTTTGGCTGCGAGTTCTGCTTCTAGTCGTTTGCTAGAACTACTGGAGTACATGCTTGAATGGTTTGATTTACGTGACGTTTCTGAGATTACCGTTTCGGTTACTGTATGACCGAAGACAGACCCATATGTTTCCTTGTCTAATAGCACTCTGACCTTTTCCCTTTCAACTCTGATGTTATAATCTTCGTCAATGGTTTGTCTTCGTTTACTCACAATGGAAACAATCTCGTCGGTCAGGTTTGCACAAGTGTCCATTTTGCTGGCAATGTCTGGCATGGTGGTCTGGTTCCGTAAAATGGGGTCATATGTAAGGCGAACTAGATTATGACACTCGCGGGCTGCTTCCTCGATTCTATCGAGATCGTCCGGGCAACAGTAGGCCTTCAGCGCTGTTCTGCTGTCTCTTGCTGTCCGTTTCCAAGAATTGTACGCCTTATGGAAAGCTTCATGGTGTTTTTGGGCGTGCTGATCACGTAAACCTTGACCCTTCTCCGTTAGTCCTCTTTGTCTGGATGGGTGGTTCGCTCCTTCTCCAGGGAGTGACATCTTTAGCTTTAGCTTTAAAGAGCGATATAAAACTCCAGCCAGACGTTTACAAATCCATCAAAAACAAAGTATTTAGCTCACCCACTTTGCGCATAGGACTTTGGCCTTAAGACTGATTCCAGAATTTACCACTTATATAGGACATCAACACTCAACGATTATATTCTTCATACCATGATCTTAACTCGTTAAAAAGGGGGCTGGCCGCACTTAAAACATGAAAGTCTCATATGTTCGAACCATAACATGGGATAAAGTGCATATAGTGTGATCGAAGTGCCATAGCTAAAGCAGAGGTGCAATTGTGCATGTACAAAGGACTCTCTTTAATATCTCTGGTTGGGAGTAGCCATCATATTCACCATACCGTAAGACTGTATAAACTTAAAAGGGGGGTCGCCGTACTTAAAACATCAAAGTTTCACACATTTGAACCATAGCAAGAAGTAAAGTGCATAGTGTGCACATTTGAACCATAGCATGAGATAAAGTGCATGAAGTGCGATCAAAGTGCTACGGGTAAAGCAGGTGTGCAATCGTGCATGTGCAAAGGACTCTTTAATATTCCTTATTTAGAGTCGGTCGTTGCAGCTGCTATGCAGTCCTATGGTGTGTTGCACAGTTCTTGCCTGACAATTGAGTGTGGTTTGGGTTGACTTTGATGAAGGACGAAGATGGTGGTAGGCTGGTCTCCCGATGTAGAGGTCGAGTTTTCACTGTAACAGCTCTGGGCAGTAGTAACAGGACGCAGAGAGTCTCGACTGATGAACCATTGATTTTATTTTCTCCAACAGGCATGACTGGGAGACATGATGGTTGACACCGTGAAAACTATAAAGGGACATACAAAACATATCAATCTACAGCATATATATATACAATAGTAGGCCTACATAGAATTCATTAAAGCTAATGTAACAATTAAAATACAAACTTTATTAAACAACTAATTAAAAGACATCAAGACAAAGTCAATAGACCACCCACCAAACCACATACATAAACAAATAAAATACATGTACATTCACAAAAGCAAAACAGAATACCTCGTTCCGCTCGCCGAGGCTGTTAAGCAGGGGGCTTATCGACGCATCTTGGCTGGTTATACTGTGGGTGCACACTAACAAATACAACCAAAAACAAGAGTCACCATCGGCTTAAATTCGCAGCACAAAACTCCCGAAATACAGTTTTACAATTTGCGCAACATACCTCAGGGCTTTCGGTCATATTACTCTGTCTTGCTTCGGGGGAGAAAGTCGGCATTACCAGAGCACAGTATGCCCAACAGTTAAATAGGAAATGTAGCCAGCTACTGACTCAACAGGTGAAAGAGATGAGACTAATCAGTGGGGATTTCCTGGTCATCTACACAGACCAACCAGACTAGAATGTAAGAAGAGGCTGCCACCTAGTGGACACTACAATAATTCGGAAAGGAAAGGGTGTAAATTATGTGGGGAAGAAACTGGAGCAGCAAAGAAAATAAGCGGTCAGTTACAGTTAGTGTGTGTTAGTGAACTGAGCGTCAGGACCAGCTGAGTGAGGGGACTGCTTTTGCTCAAGTCTTGGTATTGCAGGGCTTTGTAATGGTATGAGTGGGGGTCAGTTTTTCAAATGTTGTCTCTCTCTCTCTCTCTCTCTCTCTCTCTCTCTCTCTCTCTCTCTCTCTCTCTCTCTCTCTCTCTCTCACTCACACACACACACACACACACACACACACACACACACACACACACACACACACACACACACACACACACACACAAATAAATCATTGACAGTACAAATAAATACATTAAATTATTTTGTTGTTTTTTATATAGTCTATTAAAACATGTACAAGGGAGGACAAATGAAGGTGTCCAAAAAACAACCTTTCTGCATGGCGATTTCTGTTAATATGCATCATTTTCATCCAGTATAGCAAAATTCATATTTTATTGAAAAAAAGAAAATATATGAGATCATGTCTTTGGTTTAATTCTAGGCATTCTTTGAATCATAAATAACTCTTAAGTTCTGTTTTGAGAAGATTTTATTGCATGTATACGTGTAGTGACTATCCCAAAAAATCCAAACTTAATTAGTCACTTCTGTAGGTGTGTAAGGAATGTTCTTCACTCGTATCCATGTATGAAAAAGTATAATGTCCAGAGTTCAGATTTCCAGTTGGGTGACGACGCCACAGGCGCTCCCATTTATTAATCACCAGGTTGCAGCAGAAAAAGAGTACATTACCAAAATGATATGTTGAGAATGAGTTGGAATGCCGGGTTTGACCTAGACGGCTTTACGGATTTACGGCTTTACGGTAAGAACCGTGTGCTCCCACCACCTACAGAGACAAAACTGAATCTCCTAGTAATTACTGCTAGTTTAAAACACCTGTTGCCAATTGTGCTACCTGAATCACATGGAAAAATGATATACTGCCATCTTGTGGCCAGAATAAATCCCTTCACCACAGAGTGAACCACAAACAGACAATTCTTATAAGCAAACATAATTATTGTAATTTCAGAATTTCAGAAATACATTTTAAGTTAGCTGTTAAAGTTAGCTATGAATAAACGGCTCCTACACACCGGCCCCATAATTGTGTTGGTGTGCATTTAACAATTATATAAATCAAAAGGAGCCAAAAAAGAATGTGCGTGTGTGTAAATCTTCTTACTTCATTGGTCAGAGGTTACTAGCACGTAGCCAACATGTTAAGGGACACTAGCCCTTAACTACATGCTTCCAACAGCATGCAAAGCTTTGTGATAGGTCTTTCAAGAAAGCCTGTCTTGGTTTTTAGTTGAACAGATCGGACTGTTCCTTTCCTATCTGGAAAGGTTTTGGTCACAATGCCCAACATCCAGGAACTGCATAGAGCGGAGGGGTCCAAGATAACAATGTCATCAACAAAGAAGTTCCTGTGTGGGTTTATCCATTTTTTTTTCTTTTTTCTTGGAGCAGTGGAAGATATTCTCATACCCAGTGTTTCCAGAATACATCTGAAAGATACTGGATCTGTTTCCATCTTCGTTTGATGTACAAATCATGAGCCTCAAAAAGTCCAGGATGAAAACGTGGTTCGGTTTTCAACAGCAGAATGTGATTATGTCCAGCATGCCCGACTTGCCTGTGAATGTTTTGTAGGATGAGCTTAGATATGAATTGATCTTTTGACCAAATGAGAGGGGTCTTTGTCTCCTCGGGCATGGATGACTTCTTTTTTCTTTCTTTTTTTCTTTTTAGGGTGATACACCCCATGGTGTGGAATACACCAGATGTTGCCATCAATGCTATTCAGTTGTTCTTTAGGCACCTGTTCAGCATAGCCATTTTTGATGACATCATCACGGAAATGTACATACTCCTGATGATGGTACTCTTGGTTTTTCTGAAACTTTCTTTTCATGCTCAGGACACGTTCTTCAGCAATGCATCGATGGTTTGGCATGATGACATTGTCAACTTTGAAAGGTAAGTCAACACAGTAGTTATCGTTTTCACGATGAGTTGTTGCTTTCATGATGTGGAGAAATCCCATATCTTCCCTTGACAGTACAGTTTCATCACATGACCTTTCATCAAAGTCTTGATTGTACTGTGCGATCAACAGCTTTTCCACTTTGTCAATGGAAATCCTATTTGCAGTGACAGTCGGGCAGCCAATCTCCCCTGCGTCACTTCCACCTCTTCTAAGTGGTCCATTCTCTGCGTCACTTCCACCTCTTCTAAGTGGTCCATTCTCTGCGTCACTTCCACCTCTTCTAAGTGGTCCATTCACAACCCATCCCAATAGGGTTCGGACAGCATATGGTCCATTGGCTTGGCTGTTGATTATTTCCCAAGGTTCTAGAAGCTTTGGGGCATTTGCGCCAATCAGCAAATCCACTTCTGCATTAAGCTTGGGAATCTTAATTCTCTGTAGATACGGCCACTTTTTGAGATCTTCTTGGCTGACAATATTGTCTCTGGTAACTGGCATGCTTGGTTGAGTATACACCTCAGGTAAGTCCAGAAACCTGTTGACATCATATGCAGACACTTGCAGGCCAGTCAGTACATGAGTCTTGACAGTGTTTGCTTGTCCCATAGTTTGGAGAAAAATGTGAGTTGTAGTGCTCTCTTTGTTGAGCCGTCTCATCAAGCGTTCTGTGCAAAAGGTGGCTGAACTTCCTGGATCCAAGAAAGCATAAGTTGTCAAAACGTTGCTTCCGTTCTTCGCCTTTATTTGCACTGGAACAATTGAAAGGGCACATTCCTGTTTACCGGCCCCAGTGCGAGCACAGGTCTGATGAGGGACAACAGTATTGCTTATTGACTGTTCTTCAGATGGTTTAGGCTTGGCTGTATTGTGAAGTAATGTAGGGTGGTTCAAGCTGCATACATTACATGTTAGACGATTTTTGCAGGTTTTGCTGATATGACCGGGTTCCAGACAGCCAAAGCAAATACCGTTCTGTCGTAAAAGATCAAGTCTTTCCTGATGTGTCATCTTCTTAAGTTGTGCACAATTGTCTGTTGTGTGATTACCTTTGCATATGCAACATGACACGGTCTTGCTCTTTGATAACGCAGATTTAGCTTTGAGATCTGTTGCGGTATTGACAGCTGCCACAATTGCAACATTTTTGTTATTGCTCCAAGATTTTGAGGGCACTTTCCCTTTAAAGGCCACAGTCTGCATGTCCTGTATATTTCCAAAAATGGGGTCAGAGAGAATCTTGACTTGCTGTTCAAGAAAGTGGACAAAATCAGGGAACTGAACCCTAAATCCACTTCTCTCCTGTATGCCACACGCAGTTGTTCTCCATCTTTCTCGTAACCTGTATGGAAGTTTCATCACAAGATGTTTAAGGTTTGATGGCACATTTATCTCCTCCATGTATTGTAGGCTTCCCATCATATTACAGCAGCTTCTCAAGAACAGTACAAATGTTTGAAGCGAACCACCATCTTCTGACTTTATTGTTGGCCAACTTAAAGCCTTTTCCATATAAGCTGCTCCAATCCTCATTTCATTGCCAAAATGTTCTTTTAACAAATGCTTGGCTCTTTCATAGCCTTGATTGCCTGGCATATGGTAGCAGCTTCTGACCAATTCTCTTGGCTGCCCTCTGGTGTATTGCTCTAGGTAGTACAAGCAGTCTTGGAGATTAGTGAGTTTGCTTTCAATCCCTTGTTCAAATGCCATGCTAAAAGAGCCATACTGCAGAGGGTCACCATCAAATGTTGGTATTATTCTTGGAGGAAGAGATGCAGAGTTTTGTTGATGAAGCAAATGAGCTGCAATATCTGCCTGCTGTTGAACAATGTTCCTCATGCTCGGAGTTCCATCTTGAGTTGAGGTCTGAGGTACACCAACATTGCCTGTCCTTAATGTTTGAGAAGACTGAACTTGCTGCATTGAAGGTAAGTGAGAAGGTTGAGGCTGCTGCATTGGAAGAAAGTGAGAAGGTTGAGGCTGCTGCATTGGAAGAAAGTGAGAAGGTTGAGGCTGCTGCATTGGAAGAAAGTGAGAAGGTTGAGGCTGCTGCATTGGAAGAAAGTGAGAAGGTTGAGGCTGCTGCATTGGAAGAAAGTGAGAAGGTTGAGGCTGCTGCATTGGAAGAAATTGAGAAGATTGAGGCTGCTGCATTGGAGGTAAGTTGTCCTTTAGTTGTGTTTGTGCCAGTTTCTTGTCTTTAGGACGTACAACAAGTGGGTTTGATAAGAGCTGTTGTGGTGGTGAATTTGACTTATGTACAACAGCTCGTGATTTCTTGAAATATGAGTTCATTCCATCAGAGTGGACACCACCCACTTCACTGTTTTCCAGAATGGCTAATTTAGCTGTAGTAGCAGCCAATTCTGTTTCCATTTCCAACTGTTCCTTTTGTCTTTTCAGTTTTATCTGCTCCCTGTGCAGCTTTTCCTCTTCATCCTCCAAAGCATGTTTCAGTTTTATCTGCTCCCTCTGCAGCTTTTCCTGCTCCCTGTGCAGCTTTTCCTCTTCATCCTCCAAAGCATGTTTCTTTTCCAGAGCAGCCATGCGTTGTGTTAGTGCTGCTTTTTCAGCCCTTGCTCTTCGTGCTGAACTTGTGGTAGAAGAGTGGGGGGTTTGACTTTTCTGTGAAGCACTGTCTGTTGGTTTTATGTCATCCTCCTCTACATTAATTTCTTCCTCTTCATGCATTTCATTCAAATTTTTATTTTCCATTTCAAATGTTTTAGCCTCCAACAACCATTTACTGACATCCTCCATGAACATTTCATTTGCTTTATATTTAGGTTCAAACCAAGTTTGTTGCCTTTCATATTCTTCCTCAGGCAGTGGCATTTCCATCAATGAGTTGTGGGTTTCAGCAGCAACATCACACAACTTTTTAAACTCCTTAAAAAGAGTTTCAACATCACAGATATTTTCATTGGTTGCTTTGTGGAATGTCAGGTTATCAATCTGCTTCTTAACTTTAGAGGCTTGACTTAAGTTTAACTTCCGATTTTTTTGTAGACTTTCAATCAGAAGCGTGAAACCTTTTGCAGTCAATTTTCGTTCTCTTTTTTCCTTTTCCATGTCACTTTTTACAGCACCAGGATTTTCATTTATTTCCACGTCCTCATTTACAGCACTTTTTACAGCACCATCATTTTCAATATCCACTCCAGGCAATGATGACATGACGTCACGTCGTTAGCATAAATCCATTCAATCACAGAGCATCAATTGATCCAATTTCCATTCCTTTTATGCGCACGTCCACTGACATTGATATCCAATGGCACAGTCCAAACATTCAACATGCGCAGTCCAATTTCCTTATAAACCAGCCATCGCCATCATTTAAAGGGGCGCATTTTTTCCTCTTCAGCCAAACAGCGTTAGGCACTGAAAAAACACTGGCTTATCCAATGTGTCTCCTTTAACTTGCCTTCCTTGATGTGCTGCGCACTGAAGAGAAGAGTTGTTCACAGCTTGATTCCACAAACAGCTCCTTCCAAGTCCAAGCGCCGCTCATTCCTCCATTCAGGAACGGTTCTTACTTGTGTAGTGACTATCCCAAAAAATCCAAACTTAATTAGTCACTTCTGTAGGTGTGTAAGGAATGTTCTTCACTCGTATCCATGTATGAAAAAGTATAATGTCCAGAGTTCAGATTTCCAGTTGGGTGACGACGCCACAGGCGCTCCCATTTATTAATCACCAGGTTGCAGCAGAAAAAGAGTACATTACCAAAATGATATGTTGAGAATGAGTTGGAATGCCGGGTTTGACCTAGACGGCTTTACGGATTTACGGCTTTACGGTAAGAACCGTGTGCTCCCACCACCTACAGAGACAAAACTGAATCTCCTAGTAATTACTGCTAGTTTAAAACACCTGTTGCCAATTGTGCTACCTGAATCACATGGAAAAATGATATACTGCCATCTTGTGGCCAGAATAAATCCCTTCACCACAGAGTGAACCACAAACAGACAATTCTTATAAGCAAACATAATTATTGTAATTTCAGAATTTCAGAAATACATTTTAAGTTAGCTGTTAAAGTTAGCTATGAATAAACGGCTCCTACAATACGAGTTAAGGTTCATTGTGTGTTCTTTGTAATGTAGCACTACACTTCACAACACAGCAGGGTTGTGAGAACAACCATCATTTCACCAAACCAACAATTTTGTTAGAAGCAGTTACATACTGAACATCAATTCATATTTTCATAAATCACCGTCATCAGATTTGATCATTCACAAAGTCAATTTAAAGGTAATTATTAGTGTGAATATTACAATTAAAATGTAATCTAAATGGCTTTACTTTGATATAATAGTGTGAGATCTCCAATCAGATTTGTAGTGTGCACGCTTTACTGCACATACATCACTTCACAAGACAAGAGCCTTTACAGTTTTCCACTATTATGAAGTGTTTGTTGTACAAACTAAAATGACAAAACATTGCACAGTCTCTTTTTTTTGGCCTCCCTGCAGCAACAATACTAAACAGTGTCATTGGTGGTCTACAAACCTCTCTTGAATGCTACTCCATGTCAGACACATGCAACCTTAAGAATAATAAAAGAACAGAAAGTGACATTCTCCTGTGAAAACCACACCCCCAACCTGCGTTGAAATGTATGGTTGTGTTCAACATTCTAAACATATATATATAATCAAGTCAATAGCCAGCTCATACACCAAACTGACATGGCGACCTCTGAAGATCTGTTTCAGAACACAGTGCCACCTCAGCCCACAGGAATTTACTTTCTCCCATTTGTACGTATAGTACAACTAACATACATAGAGTACATTCATAAATGAAACGTAGCCTACAACAAATTAATCTACGTCCATCTCACATGGTGTTGTTGGCATATTAAATAGGTAAGGCGAGTGTGTTGTGTGTACGTATGAGTGTAACTTTTAAATCTGAAATCCACAAAATAATGATTCTCATATTAATAAAGGATAAATTCACCCAAAAATGTAAATTCAGTCATTATCTACTCACCCTCACCCCCATGCTGGTGGAAGGTTGGGTGAAGTTTTTTAGTCCACAAAACATTTGTGGCGTTTTCCAGGGAAACAGAGTTACAGAATTCCTCTAAACAATTGAATGGTGAGCAACTTTCAAAAAAGCCTCCATAGCTACTGCTCGTCTGGCGTAATCCAAGTCACGTCCTGTTTTTAGCTGGAATCCACTGTCGAGCTGAAAGTCCTGTTTTCACTTTAACTTTAACTTCAGAGTGACCCAGACAAATGGGCTCAGCAAGATGATAAAAAAAACTACGAACTAATGTTATTATTCATTCAAATATTGACAAATGCGACTTATTCGTTTTAAAATGTCTTGGCTCATGCAGACTGTGTTGTACAGTTTATTTCACTACTGTTGACAAAATGTACTATTGTAAGTCGCTTTGGATAAAAGTGTCTGGTAAATGACGTAATGTAAATGTAAGTAGTCTATTCCAAAATGACCAAAAGTATTCCAAAGTATTTGGAATAGGTAACTTAATTTGAGTATTCTAATGGAATACGTTACAAAATACATTTTAGGGCATGCATTCAGTATTCTGTAGTGGAATGCATTTTAAAAGTAACCCTCCCAACACTGCTGATCAGGGCCGTAGCTAGCTATGAGGACGGGGAGGTCCGGACCTCCCCTAATATTTCAGAGATTTTTTTTTTTTTTTTTTATTTTTTTAGCCTTTATTTAACCAGGTTTGTCCCATTGAGATCAAAGATCTCTTTTACAAGAGAGACCTGGCCAAGAAACAGCAGCAACACAAAGTTACAACAAACAAACACATAAACACATACAATTGAAAAACATTAAAATGATCAAATAAAACATTTGCATACAGACAGCCTGTTCTCAAGAGATTTTACCATAGCCTTAAAACCATTTAAGGTTACTAAGCTATTAAGTTTAAGATCAGACTGCAGACTGTTCCATGCGGTGGGTGCAGAGAACCTAAAAGCTTTCTTCCCCAATTCAGTTCGGACTTTGGGAACAGAAAATTGTAGAGTGTCCTGAGAACGAAGATTGTAAAAAAATAAAACAATCTGCATGGAAAACAGGAAAAGCATGAAAAACACGGGATCGCTTTTATTTTGAAACGAAAGGCAGGTCAGGCAGGAAGTCATCTGACGCCGCGTCCGCGGTAACTTGATTCTGAGAGAGCAGCAGCATGGTGGTGAGTGATGACTGTCTGTCTGCCTGGCGAGATAATTGAAGGTGAGCGAGCTGTGAGACAGTGAGCGAGTGAACGACAGACAGTGAGTGACACACACTGACAGATTTTTTAGCAACAACCAAGAAAGTAAGTGTCTAGTCTGTCTAAGTAACTTTGTGTGTTGTGTACGGCTTGGGTTGTGTACCTGTGTTTGTAGGTGTCATTTTGATATGAATTTGGCTAAAACAGTTTGTGTTTGTTAGTTACAATTATGTTGACAGGAGAGCTGAGCAGGTGGTGACATGAAAGAGAATATACTGGGAGTGACTTCCGGTGAGGTATGTAGCGGACGGACGCGTGGTACGCAGCTCCTGCTTTTTTGATGGCTGACTTTTGCTAGATACGCCTGCATGTTTCATTTTTAGTGCGACGAGTTACTAGAACGACACTCGAGTGTTTCGCGCGGTATGAGCGGCAACAAAAGGACTCGTAAAGCTTTGAAACAGTCTCAGTTACAGCCCTGCCTTCTCTTAACAAGTGAAGCTAAAGTTAGCACTCGCGCAGCCAAGATGGCACTTGACTCTCCTCTTACTCTGCAAACGCTAATTGACGAGTTAGAGAAATCCAGAAGAAGCATGGCCACTGAGTTTACTGCCTCCCTGAATGCGGCGCTCGCCCCAATTCATTCTTCCTTGGAAACTATTAACAGCACGGTGGCGAAGCATACTGCTACTATTGTGGATATGGAAAAGGCCCTCACGGCGCACTCAGACGACATCACAAGCCTACAGAAAGAAGTAGTGGAGCTGCGGGTAAAGACGACCTCAATGGCGGAGGAGCAGGTTCTGCTTCGGTCTACTGTAAATGACTTGATTTGTCGTTCAAAACGGCAGAACCTGCGGGTTATTGGCGTACCGGAGGGGGCCGAAGGTGGAGACACGAGACTTTTCATGGCTAACTTATTCAAGGAAGTAGCCGGTGAAGTGGTTTCGGGAGACCTCGAACTGGACCGAGCCCATCGGGTGCTCAGACGCAAGCCTCAAGGATCTCGCCCTGTGATTGTGCGTTTTCATCGTTACGTTGATAAAGAGAGAATACTGCGGTGGGCCAAGGAACATCGTGATGTCGTCTACAGAGGCAACAGCGTCAAATTCTACGAGGACTTCAGTGCAGAGGTGGCTAACAATAGAGCCGCTTTCAACGAGGTAAAATCACTGCTTTACAAGAAAGGCATACGGTTTGGTATGATGTACCCGGCTCGACTGCGTGTGACCTTCCACGGTACGGACCACTACTTTGCTTCTCCTGATCAAGCTGAGCTTTTCTATCAGGAACGTGTACACAACTCTGAATAAGTTGGTCAGGTGAAGCGGGCCCTGTTTTGTTTTGTTTTTCTGGACCACTTTTTTCTTTTTTTTTTCTCTCCTATTTCTCCCCGCTGGACACACTACAGATGAGGCACGCGCGGTGCTCCGCAGCTTGGTATGTATTGCTTTCTGCGACTCGGACATTGCGTTGGTTCCCCTGTGCAGGCTGTGCACCTATGCCGGGAGCATGTGCTTAAACTTTGGATTACCTGGCCGTGTGAAGCGGGTCTCATTTTTGGTTCGTTTGGACCGGTAACCCCCCCCCCCCCCATCACTGGACGCACTGCATTGAACTAATGACTCTGGGCTTCTCTCTCTCTCTTTCGTTAATATGACGGTCCTAATGCCTTCTGTTGAACATGGACATTCGATCTTGCCTAGTTCCACTAGGACTTGAGTCTTTGGTTGGTTCATGTTTTTTTTTTGTCCCATTTAAAAGTGAAGAGTATTTAGTTTTTGTGTGGATATGTCCTATTTGTTTGGGTGTGTGAGTGTGTGTGTGTGTGTGTGTGTGTGTGTGTGCGCGCGCGTGTGTGGGTGCGTGCGTGTGTGTGTGCGTGTGTGTGTGTGCTTATGCGTGTGTTTTTCTCTTTTTCTTCTTTTCTTCCATTCATTTATTTATCTATTTATTTTATTTTTTGGGTATTTTTCGATATATTTATTTTAAGGGTTGTTAATTTTCTTCTCTCCCCCACTCTGATATTATATGGGCAATGCTTACCTCTCAAATAGGCTTCGATGTCATTGTACTGTCTTAGTATTATGAGAAGTCAGTTTTGGCATAAATGTATATTTTTCAAATAGGCTTCACATCATTGCACCATCTTGCCAAGTGGAGAGAGGCCAACTAATCAGACTTATTCAACCCCATTCCATGCTAATATCGACAGTTTCATATACATTTTAGTTGGTGGCCTGCTTGCCTTGTGTATTAATCTCCTTCTCAGATCTTTGTATTAGGACTCCATACTTTAAGATGTTGTTGCCATGTGAAGTTAAATTTAAAATCAAGCACATGAGCTGCGCAAATTGACATGTTTAACCAATGGCACTGTGTGGAAAAGAGAGGTCTATTACTCTGTCAAATTTAACCTATGCATTGGTACTCGCATGTCATTGATGCGGCTGTACTCATACACAGAAGCACACAGGTACTGAAAGCACTTATTTTATGTATACACATTTGAGTGCCAACTGCACACTGGACACTTACTATAGATCACCTATATAGCCAGAGCATATACATGATGGCGCTGTTGTTATTGCTGTTGCTTTTGTTTGTTCTTTTCTGCTTTTTCCTCTCTCTCCCCCCCCCCCCCCCCCATTAAGAAGTTAAACCCAATATAATTTGATTTAATGACTCTAAACCGACTGAGTGCCCCTCTTTTGAAATATGCATAGCCCTTACCATTCTTCCATCTTATTTTTTTTTTATTTTTTGTATCACAACAATATCACTGGTCTAGTTTACCTGCTTCTCGATTTGTATATGGTGTTGCTGGTCAATGATTGCGAGTATTCACATGGCGTAGATCACGTTCCATCAGGAGGTGAACTCCACTGCATAGTAAACTGGTTGTATTTAGACCAATCCTGCAACTTGTCTGGTTTCGAAATGACAAGTTTAGGAAACCAATTAGTAAGTGGTTTTGAATTTTCTTATTATCAAAGTTTTAAATTATGTGTTTTTTGTTTATTTGTTATTGTCGCTGGGGGGACATGTGCGATGATGTTTTCTTTTGATGCTCAGGGTGTCCATCTCCTTTTCATCTCTGTCATTAACTATTTCTTTGTCACAGACACGATCAATGGTTAACCCAACTGTACACCAGAGGACAACTGAGGGGTCTCCTATTAGGTTGGTGAGTTGGAATGTCCGTGGACTGGGGGGCCCAATAAAACGGTCCAGAGTGTTTTCCCATCTTAAAGCTCTTAACACGAGTATCGCCTTCTTACAAGAGACTCATATGCGGGTGAGTGATCAGAATAGAATGCGTAAACCTTGGGTTGGGCAAATATTCCATTCAGCTCTCAACAGTAGATCCAGAGGAGTTGCCATTCTAATCAGTAAACATATACAGTTCTCCCCCGAACAGATTATATCGGACCCTAATGGGCGCTACATCATAGTGAGTGGTGTTTTATACCAAACCCCAGTTGTATTAGTCTGTGTTTACGCCCCTAATTGGGATAGCCCGAATTTTATGACTTCTCTTTTCTCTGAGATTCCTAATCTTGACACTCACCGTCTTATTTTGGGGGGTGACTTAAATCTAGTAGTTGAGCCGCAACTAGATCGCTCACACCCTAAGTCAATTATACCATCTGGAATGTCTAAGGCCTTGTCGTCTCTCGCGAGTCAGTTGGGTTGTATTGATCCGTGGCGTTTCCTTTATCCTACTGCAAAAGAGTTTTCATATTTTTCGAATGTACATCAAGCTTACTCCCGTCTTGATTACTTTTTTATAGATAGGACTCTGTTATCTGTCGTCAAATCTATTTCTTACTCTGCTATCGTGATCTCTGACCACGCCCCACTGATTTTGGACTTAGCTCTCTCACCACCTGTTACCAATAGGCAATGGAGACTAAACACAGGTCTTTTATCGAATGATAAATTCTGTGACTTTATTTCTAGTAAAATAAACATGTTCCTTGAAACTAACAAGAACGAATCAACTTCACCCTCACTCCTATGGGAAACTTTCAAGGTTGTGGTGCGTGGAGAGATCATCTCCTTTAGCTCTCATTTAACCAAGGAGACTAAACGAAAGCAACAAAAACTAATAGACGCAATCCTCAGTATAGACGGGGAGTATTCCATCTCTCCCAGTCCAGCTCTATATGCTAGAAGGGTTCAATTACAATCTGAATTTGATTTGCTTTCTACAGGCAAAGCGGAGTATCTTATCAGACGGACTAAAGCTTCATACTACGAGCATGGTGACAAGGCCAGCCGTCTCTTAGCCTCCCAACTTAAACGTCAAGCGGCCCCTCGAGTTATATCTAGAGTTTTTGATGCTGCACATTCCTCAGTTACCGAACCATCTGAAATAAATAAAGTTTTCACTACATTCTATTCTAATCTTTATCAATCTGAGCCCCCTATAAACAATATAGCTATGAATAATTTTTTTGAAAATTTAGATATTCCTGTCATTAACAATTATAATAAACAAAATTTAGATAGCCCTTTTCAATTAGAAGAAATTAGTACTTGTCTTAAATTAATGCAAAATAACAAAGCCCCGGGACCAGACGGGTTCCCGGCCGACTTCTACAAAAGATTCTCTCATTTACTTGCCCCTTTATTATTAGATATGTTTAATGACTCATTTGAATGTGGCTCTCTCCCTCCAACATTAAATCAAGCTTCAATTTCACTTATACTGAAAAAAGACAAAAACCCTGAGGAATGTGGCAGTTGGAGACCTATTAGTCTGTTAAACTCAGATGTTAAGCTCTTAGCTAAAGTCCTGGCAAGCCGGCTAGACCCGTGCCTACCTAGCATCATCTCAGATGATCAAACAGGTTTTGTCAGGGGACGGCAGTTGCCGTGGAACATAAGGAAACTTTTGAATATTGTTCTTTTCCCCAGCTCCACACCAGCTGCCGAAATGGTCATTGCATTGGATGCAGAAAAAGCATTTGATCGTGTAGAGTGGGAGTATCTGTTCTCCGTCTTGGGGAAATTCGGCTTTGGCCCTAAAATTATTTCTTGGATACAATTACTATACTCCGCCCCCACTGCTTCAGTGATGACTAATTCTCAGAAATCAGATTACTTCTCGTTATCAAGAGGGACCCGTCAAGGTTGCCCTATCTCTCCTCTTCTCTTTGTTCTAGCTATAGAGCCTCTTTCTATAGCTCTTAGATCCTCAACACTTTTTACCGGTATTTATAGAGCTGGACTGGAACATCGTGTATCTCTTTTTGCCGATGACCTTTTGTTGTACGTTAGTGAACCTGAAAAATGTGTCGATGACATCTTACACATTTTAACATCTTTCGGTTCATTCTCTGGTTACAAACTAAACATCGGCAAAAGCGAGTGCTTCCCCATAAATGAGGCAGCGAAGCAAATTCCGCCAGGCAAGCTACCATTCCGACTAGCTCATTCTAATTTTCGTTACTTAGGAATCAGCATTTCCCACTCTCTTTCTTCTCTCTTTAAGGATAATTTTGCAAAGTTAGTGGGTGATATTAAATCTGACCTAGAACGTTGGGATTTTCTTCCTTTGTCACTAATAGGTAGAATCAACTCTGTTAAAATGAATATTCTTCCTCGCTTTTTATTTCTTTTCCAATGTCTTCCAATTTTTATACCAAAGTCATTCTTTCAAAACTTGGACAAAATTATTTCCAGGTTTATCTGGGCCGGTAAAAACCCAAGGGCCCGTAGAGAAGTTCTCCAAAGAAACAAGCAGGATGGGGGCCTTGCCCTGCCTAATTTTTTATTCTATTATTGGGCGGCCAATCTTGTAAATATTCACGCGTGGTGTAATTCACCCGCTCTCAATTGGTGTATAATTGAAGACATCTCTTCTCGACCTTCTTCTCTTTCAGCTTTAGTCTGTGCCCCCTTAGACTCTCGCCCCCCCCAATTTATTAAAAATCCTATAGTTCTCTCTTCTTTAAAAATATGGAAACAGTTTAGGCGTCATTTCAACCTGCTTGCCCCTTCCCCACATAGTTCTATATGCCATAATCATTTATTTCTTCCTTCTCACCTAGATGCATTTTTTAGTTTGTGGAGAGAGAAGGGTCTAGTCTGCTTTTCAAACTTATACTTAGAGGGTATATTTGCCTCTTTTGAGAACCTCAGTGTACAATATAATCTACCACACTCCCACTTGTTTAAATATATGCAGGCTCGTAACTACGCTCGCACGCATTTTACATCTTTCCCTCTACTCCCGGTAACCTCTTTTCTAACCGACATTCTGTCTCTTCCTAAAACAAGAGGTTTAATTTCAGTCATGTATAATCTCATATTGAACTCGAACACGATCTCTCTTGCGAGAGTTAGGGGTAAGTGGGAGGAGGAGTTTGGACAAGATCTGTCTGATGAATGTTGGGAGGAGGCATTAGTTAGAGTAAACTCCTCATCCTCATGTTCTCGTCTAACCTTAATCCAGTTCAAAGTTCTTCATAGGGTTCACTACACAAATGCTAAGCTTAGTAGGCTGTTCCCTGATACGAATGACATTTGTGATCGATGCGGCTTGTCTCCAGCTGACCATACTCATATGTTTTTCCTGTGTCCAAAGCTGTCTGATTTCTGGTCATGTTTTTTTAGAACATTAAGTGAAGCCCTTAATATTACACTGAATCCATGTCCGTTTATTTCCATTTTTGGGGTGCCCTCTACATTAGTTAATCTCTCTAAAACTGAATCTGATGTTGTCGCTTTTGCATCACTCATAGCCCGTAGACGCATTCTGTTGCATTGGAAAAGTCAAAATCCCCCTCCTTCCACATCCTGGCTGAGTGATTTAATGTCTTTCCTGTCTTTGGAGAAAATTGGGCATTCTGTGAGAGGATCAATTGCTAATTTTGACAGAAGATGGCAGCCTATTATCTCCCATGTCAACTCGCTCGTGTCTCTGGACCCAAACTGACCTTTATTTTATTATTTTTTTGAGATGGACACCCTGAGCATACTTTATTCTTTTTACTTCTATATATACTTCTCCCTTTTTTTTTTTTTTTTTTTTTTTTTACTTTATCTTTCTATATGGACTTGTCGATTGCTCATCACCCCCCATGCGACCTATGCCTGATTTGTGTGGTATCATGTAGACTTATTGTTCTGTTAGTTTTTGTTTTGTTTTGTTTTGTTTTTGTTTGTTTGTTTTTGTTTTGTCTGTTTGTTTCATTGTTGTTTTAGTTTCCTTTCTGTTTGTGCCTTTGTCAATTTGAGATTGTATAAGAAAAGGTTGTGCTCCAGTCTGCGACTGGTGCATCCCAAAAGAAAAAAAAGAGAGAAGAAATATCACTGTTCTGTGTATACCTTGTATATAACTTTGCAAAATTCCAATCTCAAATAAATATATATAAAAAAAAAAAGAAAGAGAATATACTGAATAATGACATCACAACAGTATAATCCTAATGTTGATTTAAAATGATATATTACTCTAAATATGGCTTAACACGTTCACTGCCAACGACGTATTACTCCGTCAAAAAAAATCCAACGGTTCACTGCCAATGACGTATTACTCCGTCAAAAAAATGATTTTTTTTTTTGACCGTGGGATGTGCATCTAACCCTTTTACATCTCTTATATAATTATTGGAACCACCGAACGTTTACAACCCATTCCACCGACCCACTAAGTGGCGACAGTGCTCTCCTGACTAGAGGAAGGCAAGCATTAGAATTCATGAGAATGGCTTCCTCGAAGCCATTCTCATGAAAATGGATTGGCGAAAACGCTTTCGTTTTCGCGCTGATTGCTGGCGGTGCGCGATTGCAAATTTGCATAATAGATTACGGGTGGAACACACTTTGAAACACGCAGCATAGATATGACCAGAATCGCAAAAGCTTCATCAAAGCTCTCAACCAAAACTCCAAGAAAAGAGCGAGTCCATCCAGACTTCCTCAAAGAGCGGCCGCGCAGACAGGCACAGCAGCAGCAGCAGCAGCAGCAACGAGCTTGTGACACGGCCGCTGCAGCCAAGAAGAACGCCCACGGAGGGAGGAGTTGGAAGCAGAGGGGGGTTTCCTGCTGTTATGGAGGAAATTACTGTTCAAAACTATTGTTTAGATGTCTGACGTCTTACTGATGCCAAAAATGAATGGTTAAAGTGACTGTTCTATCGAATTTCACAAAAAGCCGTTTATCTCTGAATAATTTTTCAGACGCTGAAACCATGCTGTATTCAACTGTTAATCTTACATAACTACTAACTCTACAAACTAACTCTTTTAGACAGAGAAAGCACACATTCTATTAGTTCTTTTGAGATATTGTGTGTTCACAAAATCTTAGCAGAAAAGAATCCTCGGGTCTTGAAAGATGAGCCAGAATCCTCAAAAAAACCCTCTGGCAGAACCTACCTACAGTAAAAAAAAAAATGGCTGGCAGTGAATGTGTTAAAAAGGGGGGGGGAAAACTCCATTTTTTTTCGGCGGCGCCCGTTGCTGGACCTCCCCTATTTCGGAACCCTGGCTACGGCCCTGCTGCTGATTATACTCCAATAGTCCCTATCTGGTACTGATTCAGCTGAGCTGGCCGTCTCCAACTCCACTAGTTTATAGGTTCACCTAAAAAGCATTTCCTGCATTGAATAATAAATTGTATAAAGACATATATGTGATGATACTCATCAAAATGTCATCAAAACTACAGACATAAAGGATAGTGGTCAGATGTTTCAATATGGCCTGTAGCAAATCAAGAGAAGTCAAGATTATAATTATGAAGAGAGAGCATATGAAATAACATTAGAGCTGGGAAGCACAAACTTTTTTATTGTATTTTTTCTTTGTAATACATACAGGGTTCCCACACGTTCTTAAACGTCAAATTCAGGGACTTTCCAGGCCCAATTCCCTCAAATTCAAGGACCCAACTTTGAGACACAGATCAAGGTGAATTATTAGCCACTTTCACACAGCGATCTCGCAACTGTTACAAGTTGAGAATTTGTATCCTGAGAACTAACAGCTTTACAGAAGCACAGAGACAACTATTAAAAAGAGAGAGGCTCAGGCTTCTCAACTGTACACCGTTAAGTAAAAAAAAAAGAAAAAAAAAGAAAAAAAGAACTTGAATTTCTATTCTTGCACAAAACATATCGCCTACATTCAGGGTTCCTACAGCTTTTTAACAGCAAAATTCAACTCAAGCACTTTTATTTCAGAGCAGTGAGAGATGGCCACCCTCATGACGGGGAGTGGAGTGGAGCTTTAGAGAAAAACTGCCCTCTTCATTTGGGAGCCCATGTCACTTACCCTGGTATCCAGACCCATATGAATGGCAGCTGTCAGCACTCCATATGATCCTTCATTGGGGCTGGTTACCATGGCTACATGTGATGTCACTGACATGGGCTCTGAGATGAAAAGGGGCCAGATTGACATGTCAGTCAATCCAGCTCTGGTCCACTAGCTGTCGACTCTGCATCCTGTGTGAGACACTAGAGACAATGAAAACCACAAGGGGATCGTCTCATTTCAGATATTTAAAGAGTGTTGGTTCACATGAGTGACTGACTGTGTCGATGAAACGCCAGATTATGATGACAATCAAACACTTTTCAAGGAGCATATTCAAATTCCTAACCTTGAAAACATGGCAGTTACAATCAAGCATTTTCCAAACTTCCAAGATTTTGTACAAATCCTGTACACAAACACAGAAGAGCACAACAAAGCACAAAAAACATCTACATACATAAACACTCAAACCGTGCCTCCACCAAGGATCGATAATAGAATTTCCATGTAATGTGAGGCCATGACTGAATCAATACCAGAAATTATTAATAGGGACAATTGACAAATAGGACACAGCTGCTCTTTATTGGTTTTTAGTGCTTTAGTGTCACTGCATCATAGAAGCCATTGAACTAAAACAGGATTTTTTCATAAATAATAATATAAAATACAAGAAGCACTAAAATCGACACATATTAGAGCTATGTTATATCAACAGCTACAGAGAATACATTTGTCGTTATGTTACGGTTACATTATATGGAAGGTTATCCACGGGAAGATTACTTTAACAATTTCATTACACACAAGAAAATGTCATGACTTTCCTAAACTTTCAAGGATTTTACTAATTCCATGACTTTTCCAGGTCATGGCCATGGGAACCCTGAAATCAATGTTTACTCTCCTGTGTGGATTATCATGTGTCTCTTCAAGTTTCGTTTCTCACCAAAACCTTTACCACAGACTGAGCAATTAAAAAGTTTATCTCCCGTGTGGACTACCATGTGTCTCTTCAAGTGTTGCTTATAACCAAAACCTTTACCACAGATTGAACAATTAAATTGTTTATCTCCTGTGTGGACTATCATGTGTTTCTTCAAGGTTCCTTTCTGACCAAAACCTTTACCACAGACTGAGCAATTAAATTGTTTATCTCCTGTGTGGACTATCATGTGTCTCTTCAAGTGTTCCTTCTCACCAAAACCTTTACCACAGACTGAGCAATTAAATTGTTTATCTCCTGTGTGGATTATCATGTGTCTCTTCAAGCTTCCTTTCTGACCAAAACCTTTACCACAGACTGAGCACATAAAAAGTTTCTCTCCTGTGTGGACTATCATGTGGTTCTTCAAGTCTCCTTTCCGACCAAAACCTTTACCACAGCAATTGAACTGTTTATCTCCTGTGTGGACTATCATGTGGCTCTTCAAGTGTGCTTTCAAACCAAAACCTTTACCACAGACTGAGCAATTGAACTGTGTCTCCCCTGTGTGGACTAGCATGTGTCTCTTCAAGCTTGCTTTATGAGCAAAACCTTTTCCACAGACAGAGCAATTACATTTTTTCTCATCTGTGTGGACTATCATGTGTCTCTTCAAGTGTGCTTCATTACTAAATATTTTACCACAAACTGAGCAGGTGAAGTGTTTCTTCCCAAGAACTTCACTGATTTTCTGAGAGTATAAAGTTGACTGGGGTTCACTAGTTTCCATCTTTTCATCATCACTGTCTTCAGTCTCAGAAGAGTTTGAAGTCTTGTCATCACTAGTTGGTTGTGGATTACTAGCTGGATATAAGTGTATACTATATAAGTTCCTCGCTGGTTCTGATACTCCACAGTCCTCTCCATCAGCTTCTGTTTTCATCTGTTCAGTTGAGATGCTGGCTAGAGGCTCTGCCTCTCTGTTCACCTCAGTTTGGCTTTGATGAAGCTGTGAGGACTGAGGTTTCTCTTCCTCATCTTCACTCTTCACAGGAACAGCAGTGACTGGGAACTTGGTGATATCAGCCTCCTCCAGCCCTTGAAGCTGCTCTCCCTCTTGACTGATCCAGAGTTCCTCCTGTTCCTCTTTAATGTGTGGATGCTCTGGATTCTCCTGTTCCTCTTTAATGTGTGGGAGCTCTGTGGCCTCCTGGTCCAGACTGGGGCTCCACTCCTGCAGCTCAGGGGGAACTTCTTCTTTAATTAGTAACAGCTGCTGGAAGTCTGGAGGTACGGTTACTCTGTGTAACCGCACTACAGGATTTAAAACAGTGTCCAACAGCTTTCGTTGTTGTTGCTTTATTGTTTTTGAACTTGAAGATTCTAGCCTGATATCAGACTGCATTGTTAAGTCGTTACACTCCATTTCCTTCTTCAGAAGCAGTCAACTCAGTGGATTGGGGAGATCTGAAGGTCTGGACTCAGGCAAAGAAGTTTCCTCCTCGTATGCTGCTATCTTCTTTCAAACAGCACAAATATCTCAACAGCCACAGTTAGTCGCTAGCATATTAGTTCACTAACGCTGTCAGGTTTTGGACATGAGACATTTCCATACAGTGACACGGGAACTGTATCATGAAAAGGTTTACTGACCAACGTCAAAGCTTCTGCAGCCTTAGCTCCATTAGCTTCATAGCTAACGAAACCATTAATCTGAGTCCATACGATGAGCTTCTTCCTCTCTCAGTGCTAAACGGAGCCTCGGCTCTAGTTTATATATCCGTGATAATATCATCCACACATACAGAGTCTTCTGTTGGTCAATTACAGTTGTAAACTGTAGCAATGAAAGGGGAAAACATCGGTAAGGTAGACGGTACCTCGCTCACGAATATTTACACACAAAGGCCGCAATCGCGTCAAACGTTTCTTGTTCTGCTTCCTCCTCCTCCTCTTCTTCTTGTATTGTTTTACGGCGGTTGGCATCCAGCTTATTGGTGCATTACCGCCATCTTCTGGTCCGGAGTGTGAAACACACAATCGATTTACAATCATAATCCCTTCTCTCTCTCTCGCTCGCGCACGCACACACTCGCGCGCGCGCACACACACACACACACACACACACACACACACACACACACACACACACACACACACACACACACACACACACACACACACACACACAAATAAATAAATACATTAAATTATTTTGTTTTTTATATAGTCTATTAAAACATGTACAAGGGAGGACAAATGAAGGTGTCCAAAAAACAACCTTTTTGCATGGCGATTTCTGTGCATCATTTTCATCCAGTATAGCAAAATTCATATTTTATTGAAAAAAAGAAAATATATGAGATCATGTCTTTGGTTGTTTAAAATTTAAAATCCCTTCTCTCTCTCACTGTCTCTCTCTCCGACACACTCTCTCTCTCTCTCTCTCACTCACACACACACACACACACACACACACACACACACACACACACACACACACACACACACACACACACACACACACACACACACACACACACACACACACACACACACACACACACATTGTTGTTTTTTATATAGTCTATTAAAAACATGTACAAGGGAGGACCAACCTTTTTGCATGGCGATTTCTGTTAATATGCATCATTTTCATCCAGTGCATTATGCAAAATTCATATTTTATTGAAAAAAAAATAGATATGAGATCATGTCTTTGGTTTAATTCTAGGCATTCTTTGAATCATAAATAACTCTTAAGTTCTGTTTTGAGAAGATTTTATACGAGTATACGAGTTAAGGTTCATTGCGTGTTCTTTGTAATGTAGCACTACACTTCACAACACAGCAGGGTTGTGAGAACAACCATCATTTCACCAAACTAACAATTTTGTTAGAAGCCGTTACATACTGAACATCAATTCATATTTTCATAAATCACTGTCATCAGATTTGATCATTCACAAAGTCAATTTAAAGGTAATTATTAGTGTGAATATTACAATTAAAATGTAATCTAAATGGCTTTACTTTGATATAATAGTGTGAGATCTCCAATCAGATTTGTAGTGTGCACGCTTTACTTCACATACATCACTTCACAAGACAAGAGCCTTTACAGTTTCCCACTATTATGAAGTGTTTGTTGTACAAATTAAAATGACAAAACATTGCACCGTCTCTTTTTTTTGGCCTCTCTGCAGCAACAATACTAAACAGTGTCATTGGTGGTCTACAAACCTCTCTTGAATGTTACTCCATGTCAGACACATGCAACCTTAAGAATAATAAAAGAACAGAAAGTGACATTCTCCTGTGAAAACCACACCCCAACCTGTGTTGAAATGTATGGTTGTATTCAACATTCTAAACATATATATATAATCAAGTCAATAGCCAGCTCATACACCAAACTGACATGGCGACCTCTGAAGATCTGTTTCAGAACACAGTGACACCTCAGCCCACAGTACAGGAATTTACTTTCTCCCATTTGTACGTATAGTACAACTAACATACATACAGTACATTCATAAATGAAACGTAGCCTACAACAAATTAATCTACGTCCATCTCACATGGTGTTGTTGGCATATTAAATAGGTAAGGCGAGTGTGTTGTGTGTACGTATGAGTGTAACTTTTAAATCTGAAATCCACAAAATAATGATTCTCATATTAATAAAGGATAAATTCACCCAAAAATGAAAATTCAGTCATTATCTACTCACCCTCACCCCCATGCTGGTGGAAAGTTGGGTGAAGTTTTTTAGTCCACAAAACATTTGTGATGTTTTCCATGGAAACAGAGTTACAGAATTCCTCTAAACAATTGAATGGTGAGCAACTTTCAAAAAAGCCTCCATAGCTACTGCTCGTCTGGCGTAATCCAACTCACGTCCTGTTTTCAGCTGGAATCCACTGTCGAGCTGAAAGTCCTGTTTTCACTATAACTTTAACTTCAGAGTGACCCAGACAAATGGGCTCAGCAAGATGATAAAAAAAACTACGAACTAATGTTATTATTCATTCAAATATTGACAAATGCTACTTATTCGTTTTAAAATGTCTTGGCTCATGCAGACTGTGTTGTACGGTTTATTTCACTACTGTTGACAAAATGTACTATTGTAAGTCGCTTTGGATAAAAGTGTCTGGTAAATGACGTAATGTAAATGTAAGTAGTCTATTCCAAAATGACCAAAAGTATTCCAAAGTATTTGGAATAGGTAACTTAATTTGAGTATTCTAATGGAATACATTACAAAATACATTTTAGGGCATGCATTCAGTATTCTGTAGTGGAATGCATTTTAAAAGTAACCCTCCCAACACTGCTGATTATACTCCAATAGTCCCTATCTGGTACTGATTCAGCTGAGCTGGCCGTCTCCAACTCCACTAGTTTACAGGTTCACCTGAAAAGCATTTCCTGCATTGAATAATAAATTGTATAAAGACATATATGTGATGATACTCATCAAAATGTCATCAAAACTACAGACATAAAGGATAGTGGTCAGATGTTTCAATATGGCCTGTAGCAAATCAAGAGAAGTCAAGATTATAATTATGAAGAGAGAGCATATGAAATAACATTAGAGCTGGGAAGCACAAACTTTTTTACTGTATTTTTTCTTTGTAATACATACAGGGTTCCCACATGACTTTCCAGGCCCAATTCCCTCAAATTCAAGGACCCAACTTTGAGACACAGATCAAGGTGAATTATTAGCCACTTTCACACAGCGATCTCGCAACTGTTACAAGTTGAGAATTTGTATCCTGAGAACTAACAGCTTTACAGAAGCACAGAGACAACTATTAAAAAGAGAGAGGCTCAGGCTTCTCAACTGTACACCGTTAAGTAAAAAAAAAAGAAAAGAAAAAAAAACAGAACTTGAATTTCTATTCTTGCACAAAACATATCGCCTACATTCAGGGTTCCTACAGCTTTTTAACAGCAAAATTCAACTCAAGCACTTTTATTTCAGAGCAGTGAGAGATGGCCACCCTCATGACGGGGAGTGGAGTGGAGCTTTAGAGAAAAACTGCCCTCTTCATTTGGGAGCCCATGTCACTTACCCTGGTATCCAGACCCATATGAATGGCAGCTGTCAGCACTCCATATGATCCTTCATTGGGGCTGGTTACCATGGCTACATGTGATGTCACTGACATGGGCTCTGAGATGAAAAGGGACGGATTGACATGTCAGTCAATCCAGCTCTGGTCCACTAGCTGTCGACTCTGCATCCTGTGTGAGACACTAGAGACAATAAAAACCACAAGGGGATCGTCTCATTTCAGATATTTAAAGAGTGTTGGTTCACATGAGTGACTGACTGTGTCGATGAAACGCCAGATTATGATGACAATCAAACACTTTTCAAGGAGCATATTCAAATCCTAACCTTGAAAACATGGCAGTTACAATCAAGCATTTTCCAAACTTCCAAGATTTTGTACAAATCCTGTACATAAACACAGAAGAGCACAACAAAGCACAAAAAACATCCACATACATAAACACTCAGATCCCGCCTCCACCAAGGATCGATAATAGAATTTTCATGTAATGTGAGGCCATGACTGAATCAATACCAGAAATTATTAATAGGGACAATTGACAAATAGGACACAGCTGCCCTTTATTGGTTTTTAGTGCTTTAGTGTCACTGCATCAAAGGAGCCATTGAACTAAAACAGGAATTTTTCATCAAAAATAATATAAAATACAAGAAGCACTAAAATTGACACATATTAGAGCTATGTTATATCAACAGCTACAGAGAATACATTTGTCGTTATGTTACGGTTACATTATATGGAAGGTTATCCACAGGAAGATTACTTTAACAATTTCATTACACACAAGAAAATGTCATGACTTTTCCCAAACTTTCAAGGATTTTACTAATTCCATTACTTTTCCAGGTCATGGCCGTTGGAACCCTGAAATCAATGTTTACTCTCCTGTGTGGATTATCATGTGTCTCTTCAAGTTTCGTTTCTCACCAAAACCTTTACCACAGACTGAGCGATTAAATTGTTTATCTCCTGTGTGGACTATCATGTGTGTCTTCAAGCTTCCTTTATGACCAAAACCTTTACCACAGACTGAGCACATAAAAAGTGTATCTCCTGTGTGGACTATCATGTGTGTCTTCAAGGTTTGGTTATGACCAAAACCTTTACCACAGACTGATCAATTAAATTTGTTCTCACCTGTGTGGACTATCATGTGTTTCTTCAAGGTTCGTTTTTCACCAAAACCTTTACCACAGACTAAGCACACAAAAGGTTTATCTCCTGTGTGGACTATCATGTGTGTCTTCAAGCTTCCTTTATGACCAAAACCTTTACCACAGACTGAGCAAATAAATTGTTTCTCACCTGTGTGGACTATCATGTGTCTCTTCAAGGCACTTTTACAACCAAAACCTCTACCACAGACTGAGCAATTGAATTGTGTATCTCCTGTGTGGACTATCATGTGTGTCTTCAAGCTTCCTTTACGACCAAAACCTTTACCACAGACTGAGCAAATAAATTGTTTATCTCCTGTGTGGACTATCATGTGTGCCTTCAAGGTTCCTTCATCACCAAAACATTTACCACAGACTGAGCACATAAAAAGTTTCTCTCCTGTATGGACTATCATGTGTCTCTTCAAGGCACTTTTATAACCAAAACCTCTACCACAGACAGAGCAATTGAATTGTTTATCTCCTGTGTGGACTATCATGTGTGTCTTCAAGCTTCCTTTATGACCAAAACCTTTATCACAGACTGAGCAATTAAATTGTGTATCTCCTGTGTGGACTACCATGTGTCCCTTCAAGGCTTGGTTACGACGAAAACCTTTACCACAGACCGAGCAAATAAATTGTTTATCTCCTGTGTGGACTACCATGTGTGTCTTCAAGGTTCCTTTTTCACCAAAACCTTTACCACAGACTGTGCAATTGAATTGTGTATCTCCTGTGTGGACTATCATGTGTCTCTTCAAGGCACCTTTACAACCAAAACCTCTACCACAGACTGAGCAATTGAATTGTTTATCTCCTGTGTGGACTATCATGTGTTGCTTCAAGTTTCCTTTTTCACCAAAACCTTTACCACAGACTGAGCAAATAAATTGTTTATCTCCTGTGTGGACTATCATGTGTGTCTTCAAGTGTGCTTTCAAACCAAAACCTTTACCACAGACTGAGCAATTAAATTGTGTCTCTGCTGTGTGGACTATCATGTGTCTCTTCAAGTGTGCTTTATTACCAAATATTTTACCACAAACTGAGCAGGTGAAGTGTTTCTTCCCAATAACTTCACTGATTTTCTTTGAGTATAAAGTTGACTGGGGTTCACTAGTTTCCATCTTTTCATCATCACTGTCTTCAGTCTCAGAAGAGTCTGAAGTCTTGTCATCACTAGTTGGTTGTGGATTACTAGCTGGATATAAGTGTATACGATATAAGTTCCTGGCTGGTTCTGATACTCCACAGTCCTCTCCATCAGCTTCTGTTTTCATCTGTTCAGTTGAGATGCTGGCTAGAGGCTCTGCCTCTCTGTTCTCCTCATTTAGGTTTTGATGAAGCTGTGAGGACTGAGGTTTCTCTTCCTCATCTTCACTCTTCACAGGAACAATAGTGAATGGGAACTTGGTGATATCAGCCTCCTCCAGCCCTTGAAGCTGCTCTCCCTCCTGACTGATCGAGAGTTCCTCCTGTTCCTCTTTAATGTGTGGGGGGTCTGGGTCCTCCTGTCCCTCTTTAATGTGTGGGGGCTCTGGGTCCTCCTGTTCCTCTTTAATGTGTGGAGGCTCTGGGTTCTCCTGTTCCTCTTTAATGTGTGGGGGCTCTGGGTCCTCCTGTTCCTCTTTAATGTGTGGGGGCTCTGGGTCCTCCTGTTCCTCTTTAATGTGTGGGGGCTCTGGGTCCTCCTGTTCCTCTTTAATGTGTGGGGGCTCTGGGTCCTCCTGTTCCACTTTAATGTGTGGGAGCTCTGTGGCCTCCTGGTCCAGACTGGGGCTCCACTCCTGCAGCTCAGGGGGAACTTCTTCTTTAATTACTAACAGCTGCTGGAAGTCTGGAGGTACGGTTACTCTGTGTAACCGCACTACAGGATTTAAAACAGTGTCCAACAGCTTTCGTTGTTGTTGCTTGATCGTTTTTGTTCTAGAAGATTCTAGCCTGATATCAGACTGCATTGTTAAGTCGTTACAATCAATTTCCTTCTTGAGAAGCAGTCAACTCAGTGGATTGGGGAGATCTGAAGGTCTGGACTCAGGCAAAGAAGTTTCCTCCTCGTATGCTGCTATCTTCTTTGAAACAGCCCAAATACCTCAACAGCCACAGTTAGTCGCTAGCGTATTAGTTCACGAACGCTGTCAGGTTTTGGACATGAGACATTTCCACACAGTGACACGGGAACTGTATCATGAAAAGGTTTACTGACCAACGTCAAAGCTCCAACAGCCTTAGCTCCATTAGCTTCACAGCTAACGAAACCATTCATCTGAGTCCATACGATGAGCTTCTTCCTCTCTCAGTGCTAAACGGAGCCTCGGCTCCAGATTATATATCCGTGATAATATCATCCATACATACAGAGTCGTCTGTTGGTCAATTACAGTTGTAAACTGTACGAATGAAAGGGGAAAACATCGGTAAGGTAGACGGTACCTCGCTCACGAATATTTACACACAAAGGCCGCCATCTCGTCAAACGTTTCTTGTTCTGCTTCCTCCTCTTCTTCTTCTTTTATTTTACGGCGTTTGGCATCCAGCTTATTGGTGCATTACCGCCATCTTCTGGTCCGGAGGCTGAAACACACAATCGACTTACAATCTAATCTTCTCGCTCGCTCGCTCGCACGCACGCACGCACGCACGCGCACACACACACACACACACACACACACACACACACACACACACACACACACACACAAAATTATTTTGTTGTTTTTTATAGACTATTAAAAACATGTACAAGGGAGGACAAATGAAGGCGTCCAAAAACCAACCTTTTTGCATGGCGATTTCTGTTAATATGCATCATTTTCATCCAGTATAGCCTTAGCCTGATGAAGACCCAGTGAGGTTGAACGCGTTGCGTTTTCCTGCCCGTGTCTCTTATTGTGTATGGAGTTGTACATTGTATGTAAACCTGAGGTTACCTGTGTACCAACACTTCTGGATTAAATTTCTCGCAAAAAAGTTACCAGTAAGCTCCTTTTTCCACTTTTGCATCCAGTATAGCAAAATATATTTTTTATTGAAAAAAAGAAAGAGATATGAGATCATGTCTTTGGTTTAATTCTAGGCATTCTTTGAATCAAAAATAACTCTTAAGTTCTGTTTTGAGAAGTTTTTATTGCGTGGATACGAGTTAAGGTTCATTGTGTGTTCTTTGTAATGTAGCACTACACTTCACAACACAGCAGGGTTGTAAGAAAAACCATCATTTCACCAAACCAACAATTTTGTTAGAAGCAGTTACATACTGAACATCAATTCATATTTTCACAAATCACCTTCATCAGATTTGATCATTCACAAAGTCAATTTGAAGGTAATTATTAGTGTGAATATTACAATTAAAATGTAATCTAAATGGCTTTACTTTGATATAATAGTGTGATATCTCCAATCAGATTTGTAGTGTGCATGCTTTACTTCACATAGGCTACATCACTTCACAAGACAAGAGCCTTTACAGTTTCCCACTATTATGAAGAGTGTTTGTTGTACAAATTAAAATGACAAAACATTGCACCGTCTCTTTTTTTGGCCTCCCTGCAGCAACAATACTATAAACAGCAGTGTTTCCCATACATAAAGGAATTTGTGGCGGGCCGCCACAATAATATTTGGACCGCCACAATAAGATGTTGACAAAAAAAAAAAAAAAAAAAAAAAAAAAAAATTTTTTACAGTGCACCTGAACGCAACATGCAAGATATCCGCTGAATAAGTGTCCAATAAATGTTCATGTCATTCTGGCCAATACTTTTGTTATAGCATTTCAGTCTGGAATATGGAATATCTTTCAATAATCTATGATTTAGCTGCTAAATTGTCAAATACCGCCATCTGCTCGCTACCCAGGCACTTATGTATGTACTTAACCCAACTAACTTAACCTAACTAACTATCCGGTGTGCACAACACTGTCAGACCTAAACTCCGGCTGACACCCCAAAAACCTACAATCCGCTACAGAAAAATGTATATTGTTTGTTTATTAACTGGCCCCTCGCCTTCTATCATTTCACGAAAGTGGCAAAGCAAGTTGAGTATCCCTGACCTATAGGGAGAAATTTAGTTTGTCATTGTAAACCCACAGCATAGTAATGATGACATGTTCTTCATAGATCTAGCCTTTTAATTTTGCTCTTAAGCTTTCTCAAAGTACACCAAATTCATGCATTTTACTTTAAAATGTTTAAAAAAATCTCGCGGGGGAGCATGCCCCCGCACCACCCTAGGGGGTCTGCGGTCCCCCACCACAAATTCTCAAAATCCTGTGGGAAACACTTAACAGTGTCATTGGTGGTCTACAAACCTCTCTTGAATGCTACTCCATGTCAGACACATGCAACCTTAAGAATAATATAAGAACAGAAAGTGACATTCTCCTGTGAAAACCACACCCCAACCTGTGTTGAAATGTATGGTTGTGTTCAACATTCTAAACATATATATATATATAATCAAGTCAATAGTCCAGCTCATACACCGAACTGACATGGCGACCTCTGAAGATCTGTTTCAGAACACAGTGCCACCTCAGCCCACAGTACAGGAATTTACTTTCTCCCATTTGTACGTATAGTAGCTACAACTAACATACATACAGTAGCCTACATTCATAAATGAAACGTACAACAAATTCATCTACGTCCATCTCACATGGTGTTGACATATTAAATAGGTAAGGCGAGTGTGTTGTGTGTACGTGTGAGTGTAACTTTTAAATCTGAAGTCCACAAAATAATGATTCTCATAACTGATATTAATAAAGCATAAATTCACTCAAAAATGAAAATCCAGTCATTATCTACGCACCCCCATGCTGGTGGAAAGTTGGGTGAAGTTTTTTAGTCCACAAAACATTTGTGATGTTTTCCAGGGAAACAGAGTTACAGAATTCTTCTAAACAATTGAATGGTGAGCAACTTTCAAAAAAGCCTCCATAGCTACTGCTCGTCTGGCGTAATCCAAGTCACGTCCTGTTTTCAGCTGGAATCCACTGTCGAGCTGAAAGTCCTGTTTTCACTTTAACTTTAACTTCAGAGTGACCCAGACAAATGGGCTCAGCAAGATGATAAAAAAAACTACGAACTAATGTTATTATTCATTCAAATATTGACAAATGCTACTTATTCGTTTTAAAATGTCTTGGCTCATGCAGACTGTGTTGTACAGTTTATTTCACTACTGTTGACAAAATGTACTATTGTAAGTCGCTTTGGATAAAAGTGTCTGGTAAATGACGTAATGTAAATGTAAGTAGCCTATTCCAAAATGACCAAAAGTATTCCAAAGTATTCAGAATAGGTAACTTAATTTGAGTATTCTAATGGAATACGTTACAAAATACATTTTAGGGCATGCATTCAGTATTCTGTAGTGGAATGCATTTTAAAAGTAACCCTCCCAACACTGCTGATTATACTCCAATAGTCCCTATCTGGTACTGATTCAGCTGAGCTGGCCGTCTCCAACTCCACTAGTTTACAGGTTCACCTAAAAAGCATTTCCTGCATTGAATAATAAATTGTATAAAGACATATATGTGATGATACTCATCAAAATGTCATCAAAACTACAGACATAAAGGATAGTGGTCAGATGTTTCAATATGGCCTGTAGCAAATCAAGAGAAGTCAAGATTATAATTATGAAGAGAGAGCATATGAAATAACATTAGAGCTGGGAAGCACAAACTTTTTTATTGTATTTTTTCTTTGTAATACATACAGGGTTCCCACACGTTCTTAAACGTCAAATTCAGGGACTTTCCAGGCCCAATTCCCTCAAATTCAAGGACCCAACTTTGAGACACAGATCAAGGTGAATTATTAGCCACTTTCACACAGCGATCTCGCAACTGTTACAAGTTGAGAATTTGTATCCTGAGAACTAACAGCTTTACAGAAGCACAGAGACAACTATTAAAAAGAGAGAGGCTCAGGCTTCTCAACTGTACACCGTTAAGTAAAAAAAAAAAGAACTTGAATTTCTATTCTTGCACAAAACATATCGCCTACATTCAGGGTTCCTACAGCTTTTTAACAGCAAAATTCAACTCAAGCACTTTTATTTCAGAGCAGTGAGAGATGGCCACCCTCATGATGGGGATTGGAGCTTTAGAGAAAAACTGCCTTCTTCATTTGGGAGCCCATGTCACTTACCCTGGTATCCAGACCCATATGAATGGCAGCTGTCAGCACTCCATATGATCCTTCATTGGGGCTGGTTACCATGGCTACATGTGATGTCACTGACATGGGCTCTGAGATGAAAAGGGGCCAGATTGACATGTCAGTCAATCCAGCTCTGGTCCACTAGCTGTCGACTCTGCATCCTGTGTGAGACACTAGAGACAATAAAAACCACAAGGGGATCGTCTCATTTCAGATATTTAAAGAGTGTTGGTTCACATGAGTGACTGTGTCGATGAAACGCCAGATTATGATGACAATCAAACACTTTTCAAGGAGCATATTCAAATTCCTAACCTTGAAAACATGGCAGTTACAATCAAGCATTTTCCAAACTTCCAAGATTTTGTACAAATCCTGTACATAAACACAGAAGAGCACAACAAAGCACAAAAAACATCCACATACATAAACACTCAAACCGTGCCTCCACCAAGGATCGATAATAGAATTTCCATGTAATGTGAGGTCATGACTGAATCAATACCAGAAATTATTAATAGGGACAATTGACAAATAGGACACAGCTGCTCTTTATTGGTTTTTAGTGCTTTAGTGTCACTGCATCATAGAAGCCATTGAACTAAAACAGGATTTTTTCATAAATAATAATATAAAATACAAGAAGCACTAAAATTGACACATATTAGAGCTATGTTATATCAACAGCTACAGAGAATACATTTGTCGTTATGTTACGGTTACATTATATGGAAGGTTATCCACAGGAAGGTTACTTTAACAATTTCATTACACACAAGAAAAAGTCATGACTTTTCCCAAACTTTCAAGGATTTTACTAATTCCATGACTTTTCCAGGTCATGGCCATGGGAACCCTGAAATCAATGTTTACTCTCCTGTGTGGATTATCATGTGTCTCTTCAAGGTTTGGTTACGACCAAAACCTTTACCACAGACTGAGCAAATAAATTGTTTATCTCCTGTGTGGACTATCATGTGTTTCTTCAAGGTTCCTTTTTCACCAAAACCTTTACCACAGACTGAGCAATTAAATTGTTTATCTCCTGTGTGGACTTTCATGTGTTTCTTCAAGGTTCCTTTTTCACCAAAACCTTTACCACAGACTGAGCAATTAAATTTGTTCTCACCTGTGTGCATTATCATGTGTGTCTTCAAGCTTCCTTTTTGACCAAAACCATTACCACAGACTGAGCACATAAAAAGTTTATCTCCTGTGTGGACTACCATGTGTCTCTTCAAGTCTGCTTTACGACCAAAATCTTTACCACAGACTGAGCAAATACATTTTTTATCTCCTGTGTGGATTATCATGTGTGTCTTCAAGGCACTTTTACAACCAAAACCTCTACTACAGACTGAGCAATTGAATTGTGTATCTCCTGTGTGGACTATCATGTGTTTCTTCAAGTCTGCTTTACGACCAAAAACTTTACCACAGACTGAGCACATGAAATGTTTATCTCCTGTGTGGACTATCATGTGTCTCTTCAAGGTTTCTTTGTGACCTAAACCTTTACCACAGACTGAGCACATAAAAAGTTTCTCTCCTGTGTGGACTATCATGTGTCTCTTCAAGGCACTTTTACAACCAAAACCTCTACCACAGACTGAGCAATTGAATTGTGTATCTCCTGTGTGGACTATCATGTGTGTCTTCAAGGTTCCTTTTTCACCAAAACCTTTACCACAGACTGAGCACATAAAAAGTTTCTCTCCTGTGTGGACTATCATGTGTCTCTTCAAGGCACTTTTACAACGAAAACCTCTACCACAGACTGAGCAATTGAATTGTGTATCTCCTGTGTGGACTATCATGTGTGTCTTCAAGGTTCCTTTTTCACCAAAACCTTTACCACAGACAGAGCAAATAAAATCTTTAACTCCTGTGTGGACTATCATGTGTGTCTTCAAGTTTGCTTTATGAGCAAAACCTTTCCCACAGACAGAGCAATTTAACTGTTTATCTCCTGTGTGGACTATCATGTGTGTCTTCAAGTGTGCTTCATTACCAAATATCTTACCACAAACTGAGCAGGTGAAGTGTTTCTTACCAAGAACTTCACTGATTTTCTTTGAGTATAAAGTTGACTGGGGTTCACTAGTTTCCATCTTTTCATCATCACTGTCTTCAGTCTCAGAAGAGTCTGAAGTCTTGTCATCACTAGTTGGTTGTGGATTACTAGCTGGATATAAGTGTATACTATATAAGTTCCTGGCTGGTTCTGATACTCCACAGTCCTCTCCATCAGCTTCTGTTTTCATCTGTTCCGTTGAGATGCTGGCTAGAGGCTCTGCCTCTCTGCTCTCCTCAGTTTGGGTTTGATGAAGCTGTGAGGACTGAGGTTTCTCTTCCTCATCTTCACTCTTCACAGGAACAATAGTGAATGGGAACTTGGTGATATCAGCCTCCTCCAGCCCTTGAAGATGTTCTCCCTCCTGACTGATCCAGAGTTCCTCCTGTTCCTCTTTAATATGTGGGAGCTCTTTGCTCTCCTGAAGCTGCTTTCCCTCCTGAGTGGTCCAGTGTTCCTCCTGTTCCTCTTTAATGAGTGGGGGCTCTGGGTCCTCCTGAAGCTGCTCTCCCTCTTGACTGATCCAGAGTTCCTCCTGTTCCTCTTTAATGTGTGGGAGCTCTGTGGCCTCCTGGTCCAGACTGGGGCTCCACTCCTGCAGCTCAGGGGGAACTTCTTCTTTAATTACTAACAGCTGCTGGAAGTCTGGAGATATGGTTACTCTGTGTAACCGCACTACAGGATTTAAAACAGTGTCCAACAGCTTTCGTTGTTGTTGCTTGATTGTTTTTGAACTAGAAGATTCTAGCCTGATATCAGACTGCATTGTTAAGTCGTTACACTCCATTTCCTTCTTCAGAAGCAGTCAACTCAGTGGATTGGGGAGATCTGAAGGTCTGGACTCAGGCAAAGAAGTTTCCTCCTCCTATGCTGCTATCTTCTTTCAAACAGCCCAAATATCTCAACAGCCACAGTTAGTCTCTAGCGTATTAGTTCACCAACGCTGTCAGGTTTTGGACATGAGACATTTCCATACAGTGACACGGGAACTGTATCATGAAAAGGTTTACTGACCAACTTCAAAGCTCCAACAGCCTTAGCTCCATTAGCTTCACAGCTAACGAAACCATTCATCTGAGTCCATACAATGAGCTTCTTCCTCTCTCAGTGCTAAACGGAGCCTCGGCTCCAGTTTATATATCCGTGATAATATCATCCACACATACAGAGTTTTCTGTCGGTCAATTACAGTTGTAAACTGTACCAATGAAAGGGGAAAACATCGGTAAGGTAGACGGTACCTCGCTCAAGAATATTTACACACAAAGGCCGCCATTTCGTCAAACGTTCCTTGTTCTGCTTCCTCCTCCTCCTCTTCTTATTCTTGTTTTGTTTTACGGCGGTTGGCATCCAGCTTATTGGTGGTTATTAAGTTATTACCGCCATCTTCTGGTCCGGAGTGTGAAACACACAATCGACTTCTTCTTGTTGGTTTTATGGCGGTTGGCATCCAAAATGTTGCATTACACACAATCGACTTACAATCTAAATCCTCTCTCTCTCTCTCTCTCTCTCTCTCTCTCTCTCTCTCTCTCTCTCTCTCTCTCTCTCTCTCTCTCTCTCTCTCTCTCTCTCTCTCTCTCTCTCTCTCTCTCTCTCTCTCTCTCTCACCGACGCGCACACACACACACACACACACACACACACACACACACACACACACACACACACACACACACACACACACACACACAGTCTATTAAAAACATGTACAAGGGAGGACAAATGAAGGTCTCCAAAAACCACCCTTTTTCCACGGCGATTTCTGTGTTAATATGCATCATTATCATCCAGTATAGCATATTGTTTCCACTATACTATACTATGCAAAATTCATATTTTATTAAAAAAAAAATAGATATGAGATCATGTATTTGGTTTAATTCTAGGGATTCTTTGAATCATGAATAACTCTTTTAAGTTCTGTTTTGAGAAGATTTTATTGCGTGTATACGAGTTAAGGTTAATTGCGTGTTCTTTGTAATGTAGCACTACACTTCACAACACAGCAGGGTTGTAAGAACAACCATCATTTCACCAAAACCAACAATTTTGTTAGAAGCGGTTACATAGCGAACATCAATTCATATTTTCATAAATCACCGTCATCAGATTTGATCATTCACAAGGTCAATTTAAAGGTAATTATTAGTGTGAATATTACAATTTAAATGTAATCTAAATGGCTTTACTTTGATATAATAGTGTGAGATCTCCAATCAGATTTGTAGTGTTTGTAGTTCACCAACGCTGCCAGCTTTTGTATTTGGACATTAGACATTTCCATACAGTGACACAGGAACTTTTCCTCCTCAACGATTTACTGACAAACGCTGTCCTTCAAAGCTCCAACAACGTTAGCTTCAATAGCTTCACAGCTAACTAAACCATTCATTTGAGTAAGTAAGAGGAGCTTCTTCTTCCTCTCAGTGCTAAACGGAGCCTCGTCTCCACTTTATATATTCGTGATGATATAATCCATACAGTCTTCTGTTGGTCAATTACAGCTGTAGCTAAACTAACTATGAAAAGAAAGGTGGCGAATATTTACCCAGAGCAACGCGGCAGCTTGAGGCCTGTGTTGTGTCAGCGAATAATAATAAGAGCTAGCGAATATAAGAAGTTCCGGTGAGGTTTTTCAAAGTAAAATAACGAATCTGCACAATTAATAGAGCAGACCGAGGCGATTGAAAAATGATTATTTTCCACATTAAACTAATAGACTAAGCATTTAAACGAAGCTATACAATACAAATGATGTTTCTGTATGACAATAACTGTTTCAATAACATTGAGAACGTTCTTCCCTATAGATAAAAGCTGTTCACTGCAGTGCATAGCCTTTACAAATTGGACACTGGACAGGTTTGTGTTCAAAGTGGGAGCTTGCCAAACATTATGCACACGCTCGGGTAGACCTCCTCTATGACCTCACACTCTCAGCTAAGGCCAGTAGGAGTAAAAACAAATATGGCGGCCCGTCAAACCCACCCAAACACACTATCAGTGACATTTCCGGACAACTGTTGGACACTGGACACCCCTGTGTCCAAGGTGTCGGCACAAACGATATACATGTATGCACGTGCTCGGGTAGACCTCCTCTATGACCTCACACTCTCAGCTAAGGCCAGGAGTAAAAATAAATAAATATGGCGGCCCGTTAAACCCACCCAAACACAAAATGATTTTTATAGATATCTCCAGATACGGAGCTTTCTCAATAGTCGTCAAGATACTGGCATTTGTCACCAGCCCCTCTCCATTTGAGAATAAAGTTTCTAATGGTGGAAATAAAGGCATTATGGGGCTCGCTTGGGTATAGAGCACTTTCTAAATGTGATAAAGGAAAACCTGCATTCACACACAAAGATAAAGACCTGAACATAGACATTGATGAGACAACCTGTATAATCAGCCTTATAGGCTTTCCATGTATGCACACGGAAAGGCAGGGAGCCTCCAGAACAGAGCCATACTCATGCAAATAAAAGCCTTAAATTGATCTAAGTGGTCTTGTGTTTTTGACTAAAGTGGTCCTGACTGAAATGTCACCATAGTGCGTTTGGGTGGGTTCCTGCTGGCCGTCTCCAACTCCACCAGTTCACAGGTTCACCTGAAAAGCATTTCCTGCATTGAATAATAAATTGTATAAAGACATATATGTGATGATACTCATCAAAATGTCATCAAAACTACAGACATAATAGGATAGTGGTCAGATGTTTCAATATGGCCTGTAGCAAATCAAGAGAAGTCTAAGATTCGAATTAGTATATGAAGAGAGAGCATATGAAATAAGATTAGAGCTGGTAAGCACATCCTTTTTTTATTGCATTTTTCTCAATTATACACTGTTAAGTAAAAAAAGAACAAAAAAACATAACTTGAATTTCTATTCTTGCCCAAAACATATCGCCTACATTCAGGGTTCCTACAGCTTTTTAACGGCAAAATTCAACTCAAGCACTTTTATTTCAGAGCAGTGAGAGATGGCCACCCTCATGACGGGGAGTGGAGTGGAGCTTTAGAGAAAAACTGCCCTCTTCATTTGGGAGCCCATGTCACTTACCCTGGTATCCAGACCCATATGAATGGCAGCTGTCAGCACTCCATATGATCCTTCATTGGGGCTGGTTACCATGGCTACATGTGATGTCACTGACATGGGCTCTGAGATGAAAAGGGACGGATTGACATGTCAGTCAATCCAGCTCTGGTCCACTAGCTGTCGACTCTGCATCCTGTGTGAGACACTAGAGACAATAAAAACCACAAGGGGATCGTCTCATTTCAGATATTTAAAGAGTGTTGGTTCACATGAGTGACTGACTGTGTCGATGAAACGCCAGATTATGATGACAATCAAACACTTTTCAAGGAGCATATTCAAATCCTAACCTTGAAAACATGGCAGTTACAATCAAGCATTTTCCAAACTTCCAAGATTTTGTACGAATCCTGTACATAAACACAGAAGAGCACAACAAAGCACAAAAAAAATCTACATACATAAACACTCAAATCCCGCCTCCACCAAGGATCGATAATAGAATTTCCATGTAATGTGAGGCCATGACTGAATCAATATCAGAAATTATTAATAGGGACAATTGACAAATAGGACACAGCTGCTCTTTATTGGTTTTTAGTGCTTTAGTGTCACTGCATCAAAGAAGCCATTGAACTAAAACAGGCATTTTTCATCAAAAATAATATAAAATACAAGAAGCACTAAAATCGACACATATTAGAGCTATGTTATATCAACAGCTACAGAGAAGAAATGTGTCGTTATGTTACGGTTACATTATATGGAAGGTTATCCACGGGAAGATTACTTTAACAATTTCATTACACACAAGAAAATGTCATGACTTTTCCCAAACGTTCATGGATTTTACTAATTCCATGACTTTTCCAGGTCATGGGCGTGGGAACCCTGAAATCAATGTTTACTCTCCTGTGTGGATTATCATGTGTCTCTTCAAGTTTCGTTTCTCACCAAAACCTTTACCACAGACTGAGCAATTAAATTGTTTATCTCCTGTGTGGACTATCATGTGTTTCTTCAAGCTTCCTTTCTGACCAAAACCTTTACCACAGACTGAGCACATAAAAAGTTTCTCTCCTGTGTGGACTATCATGTGTCTCTTCAAGGCACTTTTACAACCAAAACCTCTACCACAGACTGAGCAATTGAATTGTGTATCTCCTGTGTGGATTATCATGTGTGTCTTCAAGGTTCCTTTTTCACCAAAACCTTTACCACAGACTGAGCAATTAAATTGTTTATCTCCTGTGTGGACTATCATGTGTTGCTTCAAGTTTCCTTTACGACCAAAACCTTTACCACAGACTGAGCAAATAATTTGTTTATCTCCTGTGTGGACTACCATGTGTTTCTTCAAGTCTGCTTTCTGACCAAAACATTTACCACAGACTGAGCACATAAAAAGTTTATCTCCCGTGTGGACTATCATGTGCGTCTTCAAGGTTTCTTTCTGACCTAAACCTTTACCACAGACTGAGCACATAAAAAGTTTATCTCCTGTGTGGACTATCATGTGTCTCTTCAAGGCACTTTTACAACCAAAACCTCTACCACAGACTGAGCAATTGAATTGTGTATCTCCTGTGTGGATTATCATGTGTGTCTTCAAGGTTCCTTTTTCACCAAAACCTTTACCACAGACTGAGCACATAAAAAGTTTATCTCCTGTGTGGACTATCATGTGTTTCTTCAAGTTTCCTTTTTGACCAAAACCTCTACCACATACTGTGCAATTAAATTGTTTATCTCCTGTGTGGACTATCATGTGTTTCTTCAAGTTTCCTTTTTCACCAAAACCTTTACCACAGACAGAGCAAATAAAATCTTTAACTACTGTGTGGACTATCATGTGTGTCTTCAAGTTTGCTTTATGAGCGAAACCTTTCCCACAGACAGAGCAATTTAACTGTTTATCTCCTGTGTGGACTATCATGTGTGTCTTCAAGTGTGCTTCATTACCAAATCTTTTACCACAAACTGAGCAGGTGAAGTGTTTCTTCCCAAGAACTTCACTGATTTTCTTTGAGTATAAAGTTGACTGGGGTTCACTAGTTTCCATCTTTTCATCATCACTGTCTTCAGTCTCAGAAGAGTCTGAAGTCTTGTCATCACTAGTTGGTTGTGGATTACTAGCTGGATATAAGTGTATACTATATAAGTTCCTGGCTGGTTCTGATACTCCACAGTCCTCTCCATCAGCTTCTGTTTTCATCTGTTCCATTGAGATGCTGGCTAGAGGCTCTGCCTCTCTGCTCTCCTCAGTTTGGGTTTGATGAAGCTGTGAGGACTGAGGTTTCTCTTCCTCATCTTCACTCTTCACAAGAACAATAGTGAATGGGAACTTGGTGATATCAGCCTCCTCCAGCCCTTGAAGATGTTCTCCCTCCTGACTGACCCAGAGTTCCTCCTGTTCCTCTTTAATATGTGGTAGCTCTGGGTTCTCCTGAAGCTGCTTTCCCTCCTGAGTGGTCCAGTGTTCCTCCTGTTCCTCTTTAATGTGTGGAGGCTCTGGGTCCTCCTGAAGCTGCTCTCCCTCTTGACTGATCCAGAGCTCCTCCTGTTTCTCTTTAATGTGTGGGCGCTCTGTGGCCTCCTGGTCCAGACTGGGGCTCCACTCCTGCAGCTCAGGGGGAACTTCTTCTTTAATTATTAACAACTGCTGGAAGTCTGGAGGTATGGTTACTCTGTGTAACCGCACTACAGGATTTAAAACAGTGTCCAACATCTTTCGTTGTTGTTGCTTGATCGTTTTTTAACCTGAAGATTCTAGTCTGATATCAGACTGCATTGTTAAGTCGTTACACTCCATTTCCTTCTTCAGAAGCAGTCAACTCAGTGGATTGGGGAGATCTGAAGGTCTGGACTCAGGCAAAGAAGTTTCCTCCTCGTATGCTGCTATCTTCTTTTAAACAGCCCAAATATCTCAACAGCCACAGTTAGTCTCTAGCGTATTAGTTCACCAACGCTGTCAGGTTTTGGACATGAGACATTTCCATACAGTGACACGGGAACTGTATCATGAAAAGGTTTTATACTGACCAACGTCAAAGCTCCAACAGCCTTAGCTCCATTAGCTTCACAGCTAACGAAACCATTAATCTGAGTCCATACGATGAGCTTCTTCCTCTCTCAGTGCTAAACGGAGCCTCGGCTCCAGTTTATATATCCGTGATAATATCATCCACACATACAGAGTCTTCTGTTGGTCAATTACAGTTGTAAACTGTAGCAAAGAAAGGGGAAAACATCGGTAAGGTAGACGGTACCTCGCTCACGAATATTAACACACAAAGGCCTCCGCCATCGCGTCAAACGTTTCTTGTTCTGCTTCCGCCTCTTCTTCTTCTTCTTTGTTTTACAGTGGTTGGCATCCAGCTTATTGGTGCATACCGCCATCTTCTGGTCCGGAGTGTGAAACACACAATCGATTTACAATCTAAATCCCTTCTTTGTCTGTCTGTCTGTCTGTCTCTCTCACTCACTCACTCACTCAATCACACTCTCTCTCTCTCTCGCACGCACGCACACACACACACACACACACACACACACACACACACACACACACACACACACACACACACACACACACACACACACACACACACACACAATGTGGTAACAATAAAATAAACAAATACATTAAATGATTCTGTTGTTTTTTATATAGTCTATTAAAAACATGTACAAGGGAGGACAAATGAAGGTGTCCAAAAACCACCCTTTTTGCATGGCGATTTCTGTTCATATGCATCATTTTCACCCAGTATAGCATATTGTTTCCACTATACTATAGTATGCAAAATTCATATTGTATTGCAAATAAAAGAAGTAGATATGAGATCGTGTCTTTGGTTTAATTCTAGGGATTCTTTGAATCATAAATAACTCTTAAGTTCTGTTTTGAGAAGATTTTATTGCGTGTATACGAGTTAAGGTTCATTGTGTGTTTTTTGTAATGGAGCACTACACTTCACAACACAGCAGGGTTGTAAGAACAACCATCATTTCACCAAACCAACAATTTTGTTAGAAGCAGTTACATACTGAACATCAATTCATATTTTCATAAATCACCGTTGTCAGATTTGATCATTCACAAAGTCAATTTAAAGGTAATTATTAGTCTGAATATTACAATTAAAATGTAATCTAAATGGCTTTACTTTGATATAATAGTGTGAGATATCGAATCAGATTTGTAGTGTGCACGCTTTACTTCACATACATCACTTCACAAGACAAGAGCCTTTACAGTTTTCCACTATTATGAAGTGTTTGTTGTACAAATTAAAATGACAAAACATTGCACAGTCTCTTTTTTTTGGCCTCCCTGCAGCAACAATACTAAACAGTGTCATTGGTGGTCTACAAACCTCTCTTGAATGCTACTCCATGTCAGACACATGCAACCTTAAGAAAAATAAAAGAGCAGAAAGTCACATTCTCCTGTGAAAACCACACCCCCAACCTGCGTTGAAATGTATGGTTGTGTTCAACATTCTAAACATATACATATAATCAAGTCAATAGCCAGCTCATACACCAAACTGACATGGCGACCTCTGAAGATCTGTTTCAGAACACAGTGCCACCTCAGCCCACAGGAATTTACTTTCTCCCATTTGTACGTATAGTACAACTAACATACATAGAGTACATTCATAAATGAAACGTAGCCTACAACAAATTAATCTACGTCCATCTCACATGGTGTTGTTGGCATATTAAATAGGTAAGGCGAGTGTGTTGTGTGTACGTATGAGTGTAACTTTTAAATCTGAAATCCACAAAATAATGATTCTCATATTAATAAAGGATAAATTCACCCAAAAATGAAAATTCAGTCATTATCTACTCACCCTCACCCCCATGCTGGTGGAAGGTTGGGTGAAGTTTTTTAGTCCACAAAACATTTGTGATGTTTTCCAGGGAAACAGAGTTACAGAATTCCTCTAAACAATTGAATGGTGAGCAACTTTCAAAAAAGCCTCCATAGCTACTGCTCGTCTGGCGTAATCCAAGTCACGTCCTGTTTTTAGCTGGAATCCACTGTCGAGCTGAAAGTCCTGTTTTCACTTTAACTTTAACTTCAGAGTGACCCAGACAAATGGGCACAGCAAGATGATAAAAAAAAACTACGAACTAATGTTATTATTCATTCAAATATTGACAAATGCGACTTATTCGTTTTAAAATGTCTTGGCTCATGCAGACTGTGTTGTACAGTTTATTTCACTACTGTTGACAAAATGTACTATTGTAAGTCGCTTTGGATAAAAGTGTCTGGTAAATGACGTAATGTAAATGTAAGTAGCCTATTCCAAAATGACCAAAAGTATTCCAAAGTATTCAGAATAGGTAACTTAATTTGAGTATTCTAATGGAATACGTTATAAAATAAATTTTAGGGCATGCATTCAGTATTCTGTAGTGGAATGCATTTTAAAAGTAACCCTCCCAACACTGCTGATTATACTCCAATAGTCCCTATCTGGTACTGATTCAGCTGAGCTGGCCGTCTCCAACTCCACTAGTTTACAGGTTCACCTGAAAAGCATTTCCTGCATTGAATAATAAATTGTATAAAGACATATATGTGATGATACTCATCAAAATGTCATCAAAACTACAGACATAAAGGATAGTGGTCAGATGTTTCAATATGGCCTGTAGCAAATCAAGAGAAGTCAAGATTATAATTATGAAGAGAGAGCATATGAAATAACATTAGAGCTGGGAAGCACAAACTTTTTTATTGTATTTTTTCTTTGTAATACATACAGGGTTCCCACACGTTCTTAAACGTCAAATTCAGGGACTTTCCAGGCCCAATTCCCTCAAATTCAAGGACCCAACTTTGAGACACAGATCAAGGTGAATTATTAGCCACTTTCACACAGAGATCTCGCAACTGTTACAAGTTGAGAGTTTGTATCATGAGAGCTAACAGCTTTACAGAAGCCCAGAGACAACTATTAAAAAGAGAGAGGCTCAGGCTTCTCAACTGTACACCGTTAAGTAAAAAAACGAGAGAGAAAAAAAAAAAATCAGAACTTTAATTTCTATTCTTGCACAAAACATATCGCCTACATTCAGGGTTCCTACAGCTTTTTAACAGCAAAATTCAACTCAAGCACTTTTATTTCAGAGCAGTGAGAGATGGCCACCCTCATGACGGGGAGTGGAGTGGAGCTTTAGAGAAAAACTGCCCTCTTCATTTGGGAGCCCATGTCACTTACCCTGGTATCCAGACCCATATGAATGGCAGCTGTCAGCACTCCATATGATCCTTCATTGGGGCTGGTTACCATGGCTACATGTGATGTCACTGACATGGGCTCTGAGATGAAAAGGGGCCAGATTGACATGTCAGTCAATCCAGCTCTGGTCCACTAGCTGTCGACTCTGCATCCTGTGTGAGACACTAGAGACAATAAAAACCACAAGGGGATCGTCTCATTTCAGATATTTAAAGAGTGTTGGTTCACATGAGTGACTGACTGTGTCGATGAAACGCCAGATTATGATGACAATCAAACACTTTTCAAGGAGCATATTCAAATCCTAACCTTGAAAACATGGCAGTTACAATCAAGCATTTTCCAAACTTCCAAGATTTTGTACAAATCCTGTACATAAACACAGAAGAGCACAACAAAGCACAAAAAACATCTACATACATAGACACTCAAATCCCGCCTCCACCAAGGATCGATAATAGAATTTCCATGTAATGTGAGGCCATGACTGAATCAATACCAGAAATTATTAATAGGGACAATTGACAAATAGGAAACAGCTGCTCTTTATTGGTTTTTAGTGCTTTAGTGTCACTGCATCATAGAAGCCATTGAACTAAAACAGGAATTTTTCATAAAAAATTATATAAAAAACAAGCACTAAAATTGACACATATTAGAGCTAGGTTATGTCAACAGCTACAGAGAATACATTTGTCATTATGTTACGGTTACATTATATGGAAGGTTATCCACGGGAAGATTACTTTAACAATTTCATTACACACAAGAAAATGTCATGACTTTTCCCAAACTTTAAAGGATTTTACTAATTCCATGACTTTTCCAGGTCATGGCCGTGGGAACCCTGAAATAAAGGTTTACTCTCCTGTGTGGACTAGCATGTGTCTCTTCAAGCTTCCTTTGTGACCAAAACCTTTGCCACAGACTGAGCAATTAATTGTTTATCTCCTGTGTGGACTATCATGTGTTTCTTCAAGGATCGGTTTTCACCAAAACCTTTACCACAGACTAAGCACATACAAGGTTTTTCTCCTGTGTGGACTACCATGTGTGTCTTCAAGTTTCCTTTCTGACCAAAACCTTTACCACAGACTGAGCACATAAAAAGTTTCTCTCCTGTGTGGACTACCATGTGTCTCTTCAAGTGTTGCTTATGACCAAAACCTTTACCACAGACTGAGCAATTAAATTGTTTCTCGCCTGTGTGGACTATCGTGTGTCTCTTCAAGCTTCCCTTCTGACCAAAACCTTTACCACAGACTGAGCAAATAAATATTTTCTCACCTGTGTGCATTATCATGTGTCTCTTCAAGACTCCTTCACGACCAAAACCTTTACCACAGACTGAGCAAATAAATTGTTTCTCACCTGTGTGGACTATCATGTGTCTCTTCAAGGCATTTTTACAACCAAAACCTCTACCACAGACTGAGCAATTGAATTGTGTATCTCCTGTGTGGACTATCATGTGTGTCTTCAAGTGTTGCTTATGACCAAAACCTTTACCACAGACTGAGCAATTAAATTGTTTCTCGCCTGTGTGGACTATCATGTGTGTTTTCAAGCGTCCTTTATGACCAAAACCTTTACCACAGACTGAGCAATTAAATTGTGTATCTCCTGTGTGGACTATCATGTGTCTCTTCAAGTGTGCTTTACAACCAAAATATTTACCACATACTGAGCAATTAAACAGTTTATCTCCTGTGTGGATTATCATGTGTTTCTTCAAGTTTCCTTTTTCACCAAAACCTTTACCACAGACTGAGCACATAAAAAGTTTCTCTCCTGTGTGGACTATCATGTGTCTCTTTAAGTCTCCTTTACGACCAAAACCTTTACCACAAACTGAGCAGGTGAAGTGTTTCTTCCCAAGAACTTCGCTGATTTTCTGTGAGTATAAAGTTGACTGAGGTTCACTAGTTTCCATATTTTCATCATCACTGTCTTCAGTCTCAGAAGAGTCTGAAGTCTTGTCATCACTAGTTGGTTGTGGATTACTAGCTGGATATAAGTGTATACTATATAAGTTCCTGGCTGGTTCTGATACTCCACAGTCCTCTCCATCAGCTTCTGTTTTCATCTGTTTAGTTGAGATGCTGGATAGAGGCTCTGCCTCTCTGTTCTCCTCAGTTTGGTTTTGATGAAGCTGTGAGAACTGAGGTTTCTCTTCCTCATCTTCACTCTTCACAGGAACAATAGTGAATGGGAACTTGGTGATATCAGCCTCCTCCAGCCCTTGAAGCTGCTCTCCCTCTTGACTGATCCAGAGTTCCTCCTGTTCCTCTTTAATGTGTGGGGGCTCTGGGTCCTCCTGTTCCTCTTTAATGTGTGGGGGCTCTGGGTCCTCCTGTTCCTCTTTAATGTGTGGGGGCTCTGGGTCCTCCTGTTCCTCTTTAATGTGTGGGGGCTCTGGGTCCTCCTGTTCCTCTTTAATGTGTGGGGGCTCTGGGTCCTCCTGTTCCTCTTTAATGTGTGGGGGGTCTGGGTCCTCCTGAAGCTGCTCTCCCTCCTGACTGGTCCAGAGTTCCTCCTGCTCCTCTTTAATGTGTGGGGGCTCTGGGTCCTCCTGAAGCTGCTCTCCCTCTTGACTGATCCAGAGTTCCTCCTGTTCCTCTTTAATGTGTGGGGGCTCTGTGGCCTCCTGGTCCAGACCGGGGCTCCACTCCTGCAGCTCAGGGGGAACTTCTTCTTTAATTACTAACAGCTGCTGGAAGTCTGGAGATACTGTTACTCTGTGTAACTGCACTACAGGATTTAAAACAGTGTCCAACAGTTTTCGTTGTTGTTGCTTGATCGTTTTTGTTCTAGAAGATTCTAGCCTGATATCAGACTGCATTATTAAGTCGTTACACTCCATTTCCTTTTTCAGAAGCAGTCAACTCAGTGGATTGGGGAGATCTGAAGGTCTGGACTCAGGCAAAGAAGCGTCCTCCTCGTTTGCTAATATCTTCTTTCAAACAGCCCAAATATCTCAACAGCCGCAGTTAGTCTCTAGCGTATTAGTTCACTAACGCTGTCAGGTTTTGGACATGAGACATTTCCATACAGTGACACGGGAACTGTATCATGAAAAGGTTTACTGACCAACGTCAAAGCTCCAACAGCCTTAGCTCCATTAGCTTCACAGCTAACGAAACCATTCATCTGAGTCCATACAATGAGCTTCTTCCTCTCTCAGTGCTAAACGGAGCCTCGGCTCCAGTTTATATATCCGTGATAATATCATCCACACATACAGAGTCTTCTGTTGGTCAATTACAGTTGTAAACTGTAGCAATGAAAGGGGAAAACATCGGTAAGGTAGACGGTACCTCGCTCACGAATATTTACACACAAAGGCCGCCATCGCGTCAAACGTTTCTTGTTCTGCTTCCTCCTCCTCCTCTTGTTTTACGGCGGTTGGCATCCAGCTTATTGGTGCATTACCGCCATCTTCTGGTCCGGAGTGTGAAACACACAATCGACTTACAATCTAAAATCCCTTCTCTCTCTCTCACTGTCTCTCTCTCTCACACACACACACACACACACACACACACACACACAAATACATTAAATTATTTTGTCGTTTTTTATATAGTCTATTAAAACATGTACAAGGGAGGACAAATGAAGGTGTCCAAAAAACAACCTTTCTCCATGGCGATTTCTGTTAATATGCATCATTTTCATCCAGTATAGCAAAATTCATATTTTATAAAAAAAAAGAAAATATATGAGATCATGTCTTTGGTTTAATTCTAGGCATTCTTTGAATCATAAATAACTCTTAAGTTCTGTTTTGAGAAGATTTTATTGCGTGTATACGAGTTAAGGTTCATTGCGTGTTCTTTGTAATGTAGCACTACACTTCACGACACAGCAGGGTTGTAAGAACAACCATCATTTCACCAAACCAACAATTTTGTTAGAAGCCGTTACATACTGAACATCAATTCATATTTTCATAAATCACCGTCATCAGATTTGATCATGCACAAAGTCAATTTAAAGGTAATTATTAGTGTGAATATTACAATTAAAATGTAATCTAAATGGCTTTACTTTGATATAATAGTGTGAGATCTCCAATCAGATTTGTAGTGTGCACGCTTTACTGCACATACATCACTTCACAAGACAAGAGCCTTTACAGTTTTCCACTATTATGAAGTGTTTGTTGTACAAATTAAAATGACAAAACAGTCTCTTTTTTTGGCCTCCCTGCAGCAACAATACTAAACAGTGTCATTGGTGGTCTACAAACCTCTCTTGAATGCTACTCCATGTCAGACACATGCAACCTTAAGAATAATAAAAGAACAGAAAGTGACATTCTCCTGTGAAAACCACACCCCCAACCTGCGTTGAAATGTATGGTTGTGTTGTTACGACCCGGCCTAGGGGTCACCAGGCGCAACATGAAATCATGGACCCCCTCCTTCCCAGCTCCCAAACAATCAGCCAACACAGTGTTAAAGCCCAAAGAAAGGTGATTTATTGTCACACTTTGGGAAAAATACGTCAGGGAGGGCACACAGGCCAAAACAATAAACATAAGAAATAAAATACTAAAAGAATAACCTTACCTTTCCAAAAATAAACCAAAGACATGAATCTTACCTGCCTATCATAAGAAAAACAGGAGAAAAGATGTCAAACAAAAGTGGCCACCCACCCCTACACTCCCAGGGCTTTTTCAATCAAAAGTATCTAAAGTCCATTATAACAATAAGTGAGCACCAAGCTCAGATCTACAGGGAAGCAAGTTAACCCATCATTAAACAGAGCTGATGTTGGCCGGTTGGAAGCTGGCAAGAAGGAAGACGATGGCAGCCGGTTCTCAGCAAGCTTATATAGTCCAGGTGTCGAGTCCACAGCCAATCACCAGCCAGCATACACCTAGGCCCGAACCAATCAAAAGCAGCCCACAAGCAATCAGCATTCAGCCAAGCTGGAACACATCAGTCTCATCACCAGTCATCTACCAATCATACAGGAGGAGAGACAATACAAATGTACAGGAGGAAAGACAATACAGATGATATATGACCCCAGGGTCATAACAGTGTTCAACATTCTAAACATATATATATAATCAAGTCAATAGCTAGTGATAGTGAATCCCAAATAGACCAGCCAGTGCCATCAGTGGTTATTAGTGTACCCGCCCTAGATACTGATACTTTAAACTCTGATTTCACAGAAGGAGAAATTGCAGAAGGTATCGCTAGTCTCAAAAGCAGCAAGGCTGCTGGTGCAGACCGGGTGTTAAATGAGTATATTAAGAGCACTGCCGGAATCTTTATACCTGTCTATGTGAGGTTGTTTAACCAAATACTGTGCACAGGGATTATCCCTAAAAGCTGGATTGTTGGCCTCATTGTCCCAATCTACAAGGGGAAAGGTGGGAAAGAGGACTGTAATAACTATAGGGGTATTACTCTTTTGAGCTGTTTAGGCAAACTCTTTACTAACGTATTGAATGTTAGGTTACACAAATTTTGTGAAGACAATACCATATTGAATGAAAATCAGGCTGGTTTCCGAAATGGGTATTCTACAACTGACCATATTTTTGTACTTAAACATTTTATAGACCTGTTTATTTTCAAGAAAAAAAGATTGTTTTGTGCTTTTATAGATTATAGTAAAGCTTTTGACTTAGTATGGAGAGATGCACTCTGGTTTAAACTACAAAAAGTTGGCATTTCGGGGAGATTACATAATGTGATCGTGAACATGTATAATCATATTAAGTCCTGTGTCTTCCTTGATGGAGTTAAATCAGATTTTTTCGCCAGCCTGTCTGGAGTGAGACAAGGAGAAAATCTCTCCCCAGTATTATTTGCACTGTTTATAAATGATTTAGAAGAATACCTGGTCCGAAACCAATGTGAGCCAGCTAGGTGTGACGACGAAGTGATTGATAGTTACATTAAATTATTGGTCCTAATGTATGCGGATGATACCATAGTCATGGCTAGTTCAAAAGGAGGTCTGCAAAAAGCCATCGACCAAATGTGTCTTTTTTGTAAGAAATGGAAATTGAAAATTAATAGTGATAAAACAAAGGTCACAATATTTGGCCATTATAAAATTGATGTAAAAAAATATATTTTTCACTGTGAGGGACAGGAACTAGAAGCTGTCCATAGCTTCAAATATCTAGGTGTCGTGTTCAATCACAACGGTTCTTTTAAAAAAGCCATTGAAGATCTCTATAAAAGGGCGTCTAAAGCTATGTATGCCCTAATGTGCAAATGTAGAAAGTTTGACCTGCCAATAGACATTAGACTAGAACTCTTTGACAGACTTGTCACACCGGTCATGTTGTATGCTTGTGAAGTGTGGGGTTCTGATAAAGTAGCCGTTTTGGAAAAGCTACACCTGAAATTCCTTAAGTACACTTTGAAGGTCAAAATGTCAACCTGCTCTAACATGGTCTACGGTGAATTGGGAAGATACCCACTGTACATTGACATTAAAAAAAGAATGATTGGCTACTGGGGGAGCCTCCTAAATGGTAAAGAAACCAAACTTAGTAGGAGTATGTACAATTGTTTATTTAATCTGTCTGTTTCGGGCAAATATATTGCACCATGGATATCATCTGTGCAACAAACACTACATGATTGCGGTCTCTCCTACATCTGGCTGGAACAGAAGTGTGATAATATCAAATGGCTTAAGACGCTTGTCGAGCAGAGGCTAAAAGACCAGTTTCTTCAGACCTGGCACTGGGAGCTTCAGAGTATGTCTTCATGTGACTTTTATTGTGAAATTAAGGAGGTTTTCAAGTTCGAAAAGTACTTATTTTGTGAAAATGTGAAATCTCGTCAAGCGTTATGTAACCTTAGACTCTCCAACAACAGAATACCAAAGATAATAGGTAGATACAAAGGTCTAGAGAGGAGCAAACGGTTTTGTAATGTGTGTACTGGAGACTTCCTAGGAGACGAATTCCATGTAATTTTTGAATGTAAAAACCAAACTATTGATGAAGCTAGAAAAAAGCTATTGCCTAAATTCTATGTTAACCACCCATCCATGGCCAAATGTATACTTTTATTCCAAACATGCAAGCAAAAGTTACTATATAAACTTGGTGCCTTTTTGATTTCTGCATTACCTCTTTTCAAATAATTGTCTCCTTTTTGTTTTTTGTTTTGTTTCCTCTTAAGTTATAAGCTATATGTATATGTATACATTTGTGTTTACACATGTTTTGTATCCCTGCTGTGAACTGTTTAACATGCACAACAATATTGTTTATGTTTCATGTAATGTACTCCACACCACAATTGTGGTCTAGAGTGAAATAAATGATTGATTGATTGATAGCCAGCTCATACACCAAACTGACATGGCGACCTCTGAAGATCTGTTTCAGAACACAGTGCCACCTCAGCCCACAGGAATTTACTTTCTCCCATTTGTACGTATAGTACAACTAACATACATAGAGTACATTCATAAATGAAACGTAGCCTACAACAAATTAATCTACGTCCATCTCACATGGTGTTGTTGGCATATTAAATAGGTAAGGCGAGTGTGTTGTGTGTACGTATGAGTGTAACTTTTAAATCTGAAATCCACAAAATAATGATTCTCATATTAATAAAGGATAAATTCACCCAAAAATGAAAATTCAGTCATTATCTACTCACCCTCACCCCCATGCTGGTGGAAGGTTGGGTGAAGTTTTTTAGTCCACAAAACATTTGTGGCGTTTTCCAGGGAAACAGAGTTACAGAATTCCTCTAAACAATTGAATGGTGAGCAACTTTCAAAAAAGCCTCCATAGCTACTGCTCGTCTGGCGTAATCCAAGTCACGTCCTGTTTTTAGCTGGAATCCACTGTCGAGCTGAAAGTCCTGTTTTCACTTTAACTTTAACTTCAGAGTGACCCAGACAAATGGGCTCAGCAAGATGATAAAAAAAACTACGAACTAATGTTATTATTCATTCAAATATTGACAAATGCGACTTATTCGTTTTAAAATGTCTTGGCTCATGCAGACTGTGTTGTACAGTTTATTTCACTACTGTTGACAAAATGTACTATTGTAAGTCGCTTTGGATAAAAGTGTCTGGTAAATGACGTAATGTAAATGTAAGTAGTCTATTCCAAAATGACCAAAAGTATTCCAAAGTATTTGGAATAGGTAACTTAATTTGAGTATTCTAATGGAATACGTTACAAAATACATTTTAGGGCATGCATTCAGTATTCTGTAGTGGAATGCATTTTAAAAGTAACCCTCCCAACACTGCTGATCAGGGCCGTAGCTAGCTATGAGGACGGGGAGGTCCGGACCTCCCCTAATATTTCAGAGATTATTATTATTATTATTTTTTTTAGCCTTTATTTAACCAGGTTTGTCCCATTGAGATCAAAGATCTCTTTTACAAGAGAGACCTAGCCAAGAAACAGCAGCAACACAAAGTTACAACAAACAAACACATAAACACATACAATTGAAAAACATTAAAATGATCAAATAAAACATTTGCATACAGACAGCCTGTTCTCAAGAGATTTTACCATAGCCTTAAAACCATTTAAGGTTACTAAGCTATTAAGTTTAAGATCAGACTGCAGACTGTTCCATGCGGTGGGTGCAGAGAACCTAAAAGCTTTCTTCCCCAATTCAGTTCGGACTTTGGGAACAGAAAATTGTAGAGTGTCCTGAGAACGAAGATTGTAAAAAAATAAAACAATCTGCATGGAAAACAGGAAAAGCATGAAAAACACGGGATCGCTTTTATTTTGAAACGAAAGGCAGGTCAGGCAGGAAGTCATCTGACGCCGCGTCCGCGGTAACTTGATTCTGAGAGAGCAGCAGCATGGTGGTGAGTGATGACTGTCTGTCTGCCTGGCGAGATAATTGAAGGTGAGCGAGCTGTGAGACACTGAGCGAGTGAACGACAGTGAGTGACACACACTGACAGATTTTTTAGCAACAACCAAGAAAGTAAGTGTCTAGTCTGTCTAAGTAACTTTGTGTGTTGTGTACGGCTTGGGTTGTGTACCTGTGTTTGTAGGTGTCATTTTGATATGAATTTGGCTAAAACAGTTTGTGTTTGTTAGTTACAATTATGTTGACAGGAGAGCTGAGCAGGTGGTGACATGAAAGAGAATATACTGAATAATGACATCACAACAGTATAATCCTAATGTTGATTTAAAATGATATATTACTCTAAATATGGCTTAACACGTTCACTGCCAATGACGTATTAATCCGTCAAAAAAATGTTTTTTTTTTTTGACCGTGGGATGTGCATCTAACCCTTTTACATCTTATATAATTATTGGAACCACCGAACGTTTACAACCCATTCCACCGACCCACTAAGTGGCGACAGTGCTCTCCTGACTAGAGGAAGGCAAGCATTAGAATTCATGAGAATGGCTTCCTCGAAGCCATTCTCATGAAAATGGATTGGCGAAAACGCTTTCGTTTTCGCGCTGATTGCTGGCGGTGCGCGATTGCAAATTTGCATAATAGATTACGGGTGGAACACACTTTGAAACACGCAGCATAAATATGACCAGAATCGCAAAAGCTTCATCAAAGCTCTCAACCAAAACTCCAAGAAAAGAGCGAGTCCATCCAGACTTCCTCAAAGAGCGGCCGCGCAGACAGGCACAGCAGCAGCAGCAGCAGCAGCAACGAGCTTGTGACACGGCCGCTGCAGCCAAGAAGAACGCCCACGGAGGGAGGAGTTGGAAGCAGAGGGGGGTTTCCTGCTGTTATGGAGGAAATTACTGTTCAAAACTATTGTTTAGATGTCTGACGTCTTACTGATGCCAAAAATGAATGGTTAAAGTGACTGTTCTATCGAATTTCACAAAAAGCCGTTTATCTCTGAATAATTTTTCAGACGCTGAAACCATGCTGTATTCAACTGCTAATGCTTACATAACTACTAACTCTACAAACTAACTCTTTTAGACAGAGAAAGCACACATTCTATTAGCTCTTTTGAGATATTGTGTGTTCACAAAATCTTAGCAGAAAAGAATCCTCGGGTCTTGAAAGATGAGCCAGAATCCTCAAAAAAAACCTCTGGCAGAACCTACCTACAGTAAAAAAAAAATGGCTGGCAGTGAATGTGTTAAAAAGGGGGGGGGGAAAACTCATTTTTTTTTCGCCGGTGCCCGTTGCTGGACCTCCCCTATTTCGGAACCCTGGCTACGGCCCTGCTGCTGATTATACTCCAATAGTCCCTATCTGGTACTGATTCAGCTGAGCTGGCCGTCTCCAACTCCACTAGTTTACAGGTTCACCTAAAAAGCATTTCCTGCATTGAATAATAAATTGTATAAAGACATATATGTGATGATACTCATCAAAATGTCATCAAAACTACAGACATAAAGGATAGTGGTCAGATGTTTCAATATGGCCTGTAGCAAATCAAGAGAAGTCAAGATTATAATTATGAAGAGAGAGCATATGAAATAACATTAGAGCTGGGAAGCACAAACTTTTTTATTGTATTTTTTCTTTGTAATACATACAGGGTTCCCACACGTTCTTAAACGTCAAATTCAGGGACTTTCCAGGCCCAATTCCCTCAAATTCAAGGACCCAACTTTGAGACACAGATCAAGGTGAATTATTAGCCACTTTCACACAGCGATCTCGCAACTGTTACAAGTTGAGAATTTGTATCCTGAGAACTAACAGCTTTACAGAAGCACAGAGACAACTATTAAAAAGAGAGAGGCTCAGGCTTCTCAACTGTACACCGTTAAGTAAAAAAAAAAAGAAAAAAAAAGAAAAATAGAACTTGAATTTCTATTCTTGCACAAAACATATCGCCTACATTCAGGGTTCCTACAGCTTTTTAACAGCAAAATTCAACTCAAGCACTTTTATTTCAGAGCAGTGAGAGATGGCCACCCTCATGACGGGGAGTGGAGTGGAGCTTTAGAGAAAAACTGCCCTCTTCATTTGGGAGCCCATGTCACTTACCCTGGTATCCAGACCCATATGAATGGCAGCTGTCAGCACTCCATATGATCCTTCATTGGGGCTGGTTACCATGGCTACATGTGATGTCACTGACATGGGCTCTGAGATGAAAAGGGGCCAGATTGACATGTCAGTCAATCCAGCTCTGGTCCACTAGCTGTCGACTCTGCATCCTGTGTGAGACACTAGAGACAATAAAAACCACAAGGGGATCGTCTCATTTCAGATATTTAAAGAGTGTTGGTTCACATGAGTGACTGACTGTGTCGATGAAACGCCAGATTATGATGACAATCAAACACTTTTCAAGGAGCATATTCAAATTCCTAACCTTGAAAACATGGCAGTTACAATCAAGCATTTTCCAAACTTCCAAGATTTTGTACAAATCCTGTACATAAACACAGAAGAGCACAACAAAGCACAAAAAACATCTACATACATAAACACTCAAACCGTGCCTCCACCAAGGATCGATAATAGAATTTCCATGTAATGTGAGGCCATGACTGAATCAATACCAGAAATTATTAATAGGGACAATTGACAAATAGGACACAGCTGCTCTTTATTGGTTTTTAGTGCTTTAGTGTCACTGCATCATAGAAGCCATTGAACTAAAACAGGATTTTTTCATAAATAATAATATAAAATACAAGAAGCACTAAAATCGACACATATTAGAGCTATGTTATATCAACAGCTACAGAGAATACATTTGTCGTTATGTTACGGTTACATTATATGGAAGGTTATCCACGGGAAGATTACTTTAACAATTTCATTACACACAAGAAAATGTCATGACTTTCCTAAACTTTCAAGGATTTTACTAATTCCATGACTTTTCCAGGTCATGGCCATGGGAACCCTGAAATCAATGTTTACTCTCCTGTGTGGATTATCATGTGTCTCTTCAAGTTTCGTTTCTCACCAAAACCTTTACCACAGACTGAGCAATTAAAAAGTTTATCTCCCGTGTGGACTACCATGTGTCTCTTCAAGTGTTGCTTATAACCAAAACCTTTACCACAGATTGAACAATTAAATTGTTTATCTCCTGTGTGGACTATCATGTGTTTCTTCAAGGTTCCTTTCTGACCAAAACCTTTACCACAGACTGAGCAATTAAATTGTTTATCTCCTGTGTGGACTATCATGTGTCTCTTCAAGTGTTCCTTCTCACCAAAACCTTTACCACAGACTGAGCAATTAAATTGTTTATCTCCTGTGTGGATTATCATGTGTCTCTTCAAGCTTCCTTTCTGACCAAAACCTTTACCACAGACTGAGCACATAAAAAGTTTCTCTCCTGTGTGGACTATCATGTGGTTCTTCAAGTCTCCTTTCCGACCAAAACCTTTACCACAGACAGAGCAATTGAACTGTTTATCTCCTGTGTGGACTATCATGTGGCTCTTCAAGTGTGCTTTCAAACCAAAACCTTTACCACAGACTGAGCAATTGAACTGTGTCTCCCCTGTGTGGACTAGCATGTGTCTCTTCAAGCTTGCTTTATGAGCAAAACCTTTTCCACAGACAGAGCAATTACATTTTTTCTCACCTGTGTGGACTATCATGTGTCTCTTCAAGTGTGCTTCATTACTAAATATTTTACCACAAACTGAGCAGGTGAAGTGTTTCTTCCCAAGAACTTCACTGATTTTCTGAGAGTATAAAGTTGACTGGGGTTCACTAGTTTCCATCTTTTCATCATCACTGTCTTCAGTCTCAGAAGAGTTTGAAGTCTTGTCATCACTAGTTGGTTGTGGATTACTAGCTGGATATAAGTGTATACTATATAAGTTCCTGGCTGGTTCTGATACTCCACAGTCCTCTCCATCAGCTTCTGTTTTCATCTGTTCAGTTGAGATGCTGGCTAGAGGCTCTGCCTCTCTGCTCTCCTCAGTTTGGGTTTGATGAAACTGTGAGGACTGAGGTTTCTCTTCCTCATCTTCACTCTTCACAGGAACAGCAGTGACTGGGAACTTGGTGATATCAGCCTCCTCCAGCCCTTGAAGCTGCTCTCCCTCTTGACTGATCCAGAGTTCCTCCTGTTCCTCTTTAATGTGTGGATGCTCTGGATTCTCCTGTTCCTCTTTAATGTGTGGGAGCTCTGTGGCCTCCTGGTCCAGACTGGGGCTCCACTCCTGCAGCTCAGGGGGAACTTCTTTAATTAGTAACAGCTGCTGGAAGTCTGGAGGTACGGTTACTCTGTGTAACCGCACTACAGGATTTAAAACAGTGTCCAACAGCTTTCGTTGTTGTTGCTTTATTGTTTTTGAACTTGAAGATTCTAGCCTGATATCAGACTGCATTGTTAAGTCGTTACACTCCATTTCCTTCTTCAGAAGCAGTCAACTCAGTGGATTGGGGAGATCTGAAGGTCTGGACTCAGGCAAAGAAGTTTCCTCCTCGTATGCTGCTATCTTCTTTCAAACAGCACAAATATCTCAACAGCCACAGTTAGTCTCTAGCGTATTAGTTCACTAACGCTGTCAGGTTTTAGACATGAGACATTTCCATACAGTGACACGGGAACTGTATCATGAAAAGGTTTACTGACCAACGTCAAAGCTTCTGCAGCCTTAGCTCCATTAGCTTCATAGCTAACGAAACCATTAATCTGAGTCCATACGATGAGCTTCTTCCTCTCTCAGTGCTAAACGGAGCCTCGGCTCTAGTTTATATATCCGTGATAATATCATCCACACATACAGAGTCTTCTGTTGGTCAATTACAGTTGTAAACTGTAGCAATGAAAGGGGAAAACATCGGTAAGGTAGACGGTACCTCGCTCACGAATATTTACACACAAAGGCCGCCATCGCGTCAAACGTTTCTTGTTCTGCTTCCTCCTCCTCCTCTTCTTCTTGTATTGTTTTACGGCGGTTGGCATCCAGCTTATTGGTGCATTACCGCCATCTTCTGGTCCGGAGTGTGAAACACACAATCGACTTACAATCTAAAATCCTCTCTCTCTCTCTCTCTCTCTCTCTCTCTCTCTCTCTCTCTCTCTCTCTCTCTCTCTCTCTCTCTCTCTCTCTCTCTCTCTCTCTCTCTCTCTCTCTCTCTCTCTCTCTCTCTCTCTCTCTCTCTCTCTCTCTCTCTCTCTCTCTCTCTCTCTCTCTCTCTCTCTCTCTCTCTCTCTCTCTCTCTCTCTCTCTCTCTCTCTCTCACACTCACACTCACACTCACACTCACACTCACACTCACACTCACACTCACACTCTCTCACACACACACACACACACACACACACACACACACACACACACACACACACAAATAAATCATTGACAGTACAAATAAATACATTAAATTATTTTGTTGTTTTTTATATAGTCTATTAAAACATGTACAAGGGAGGACAAATGAAGGTGTCCAAAAAACAACCTTTTTGCATGGCGATTTCTGTTAATATGCATCATTTTCATCCAGTATAGCAAAATTCATATTTTATTGAAAAAAAGAAAATATATGAGATCATGTCTTTGGTTTAATTCTAGGCATTCTTTGAATCATAAATAACTCTTAAGTTCTGTTTTGAGAAGATTTTATTGCGTGTATACGAATTAAGGTTCATTGTGTGTTCTTTGTAATGTAGCACTACACTTCACAACACAGCAGGGTTGTGAGAACAACCATCATTTCACCAAACCAACAATTTTGTTAGAAGCCGTTACATACTGAACATCAATTCATATTTTCATAAATCACCGTCATCAGATTTGATCATTCAAAAAGTCAATTTAAAGGTAATTATTAGTGTGAATATTACAATTAAAATGTAATCTAAATGGCTTTACTTTGATATAATAGTGTGAGATCGCCAATCAGATTTGTAGTGTGCACGCTTTACTGCACATACATCACTTCACAAGACAAGAGCCTTTACAGTTTTCCACTATTATAAAGTGTTTGTTGTACAAATTAAAATGACAAAACATTGCACAGTCTCTTTTTTTTGGCCTCCCTGCAGCAACAATACTAAACAGTGTCATTGGTGGTCTACAAACCTCTCTTGAAAGCTACTCCATGTCAGACACATGCAACCTTAAGAATAATAAAAGAACAGAAAGTGACATTCTCCTGTGAAAACCACACCCCCAACCTGCGTTGAAATGTATGGTTGTGTTCAACATTCTAAACATATATATATAATCAAGTCAATAGCCAGCTCATACACCAAACTGACATGGCGACCTCTGAAGATCTGTTTCAGAACACAGTGCCACCTCAGCCCACAGGAATTTACTTTCTCCCATTTGTACAACTAACATACATAGAGTACATTCATAAATGAAACGTAGCCTACAACAAATTAATCTACGTCCATCTCACATGGTGTTGTTGGCATATTAAATAGGTAAGGCGAGTGTGTTGTGTGTACGTATGAGTGTAACTTTTAAATCTGAAATCCACAAAATAATGATTCTCATATTATTAAAGGATAAATTCACCCAAAAATCACAAAAACAAATGCTACTTATTCGTTTTAAAATGTCTTGGCTCATGCAGACTGTGTTGTACGGTTTATTTCACTACTGTTGACAAAATGTACTATTGTAAGTCGCTTTGGATAAAAGTGTCTGGTAAATGACGTAATGTAAATGTAAGTAGCCTAATCCATAATGACCAAAAGTATTCCAAAGTATTTGGAATAGGTAACTTAATTTGAGTATTCTAATGGAATACGTTACAAAATACATTTTAGGGCATGCATTCAGTATTCTGTAGTGGAATGCATTTTAAAAGTAACCCTCCCAACACTGCTGATTATACTCCAATAGTCCCTATCTGGTACTGATTCAGCTGAGCTGGCCGTCTCCAACTCCACTAGTTTACAGGTTCACCTAAAAAGCATTTCCTGCATTGAATAATAAATTGTATAAAGACATATTATGTGATGATACTCATCAAAATGTCATCAAAACTACAGACATAATATAATAGTGGTCAGATGTTTCAATATGGCCTGTAGCTAATCAAGAGAAGTCAAGATTCTAATTATGAAGAGAGAGCGTATGAAATAAGATTAGCTTCAGCTTTTTAACAGCAAAATTCAACTCAAGCACTTCTATTTCAGAGCAGTGAGAGATGGCCACCCTCATGATGGGGAGTGGAGTGGAGCTTTAGAGAAAAACTGCCCTCTTCATTTGGGAGCCCATGTCACTTACCCTGGTATCCAGACCCATATGAATGGCAGTTGTCAGCACTCCATATGAATCCTTCATTGGGGCTGGTTACCATGGCTACATGTGATATCACTGACATGGGCTCTGAGATGAAAAGGTCTGGTCCACTAGCTGTCGACTCTGCATCCTGTGTGAGACACTAGAGACAATAAAAATGACAAGGGGAACTAAAACAGGAATTTTTCATAAAAAAAATAATGTAAAATACAAGCAGCACTAAAATCGACACATATTAGAGCTATATCAACAGCTACAGAGAATACATTTGTCGTTATGTTACGGTTACATTATATGGAAGGTTATCCACGGGAAGATTACTTTAACAATTTCATTACACACAAGAAAATGTCATGACTTTTCCCAAACTTTCAAGGATTTTACTAATTCCATGACTTTTCCAGGTCATGCCCGTGGGAACCTTGACATAAAGGTTTACTCTCCTGCGTGGACTACCATGTGTCTCTTCAAGTTTCGTTTCTCACCTAAACCTTTACCACAGACTAAGCACATAAAAGGTTTATCTCCTGTGTGGACTAGCATGTGTCTCTTCAAGCTTCCTTTCTGACCAAAACCTTTACGACAGACTGAGCAATTAAATTGTTTGTTTCCTGTGTGGATTATCATGTGTTTCTTCAAGTCTCCTTTCCGACCAAAACCTTTACCACAGACTGAGCAAATAAATTGTTTATCTCCTGTGTGGACTATCATGTGTGTCTTCAAAGTATCTTTTTCACCAAAACCTTTACCACAGACTGAGCACATAAAAAGTTTATCTCCTGTGTGGACTAACGTGTGTCTCTTCAAGTGTTGCTTATGACCAAAACCTTTACCACAGACTGAGCACATAAAACGTTTATCTCCTGTGTGGACTACCATGTGTCTCTTCAAGTCTGCTTTACGACCAAAAACTTTACCACAGACTGAGCAAATAAATTGTTTATCTCTTGTGTGGACTATCATGTGTTTCTTCAAGTCTGCATTACTACCAAAAGCTTTACCACAGACTAAGCACATAAAAAGTTTATCTCCTGTGTGGACTAGCATGTGTCTCTTCAAGTGTTGCTTATGACCAAAACCTTTACCACAGACTGAACAATTAAATTGTTTATCTCCTGTGTGGACTATCATGTGTGACTTCAAGTTATGGTTACGACCAAAACCTTTACCACAGACTGAGCAATTAAATCTTTTCTCACCTGTGTGCATTATCATGTGTGACTTCAAGTCTCCTTCACGACCAAAACATTTACCACAGATTGAGCAAATAAATTGTTTCTCACCTGTGTGGACTATCATGTGTATCTTCAAGGCACTTTTACAACCAAAACCTCTACCACAGACTGAGCAATTAAATTGTTTATCTCCTGTGTGGATTATCATGTGTGTCTTCAAGGTTCCTTTTTCACCAAGATCTTTACCACAGACTAAGCACATAAAAAGTTTATCTCCTGTGTGGACTAGCATGTGTGTCTTCAAGTATGCTTCATTACCAAATACTTTACCACAAACTGAGCAGCTGAAGTGTTTCTTCCCAAGAACTTCACTGTTTTTCTGTGAGTATAAACCTGACTGAGGTTCACTAGTTTCCATCCATTCGTCATCACTGTCTTTAGTCTCAGAAGAGTCTGAAGTCTTGTCATCACTAGTTGGTTGTGAATTACTAGCTGGATATAAGTTCCTGGCTGGTTCTGATACTCCACAGTCCTCTCCATCAGCTTCTGTTCTCATCTGTTCAGTTGAGCTGCTGGCTAGAGGCTCTGCCTCTCTGTTCTCCAGAGTTTGGCTTTGATGAAGTTGTGAGGACTGAGGTTTCTCTTCCTCATCTTCACTCTTTACATGAACAGCAGTGAATGGGAACTTGGTGATATCAGCCTCCTCCAGCCCTTGAAGATGCTCTCCTGACTGATCCAGAGTCCATCCTTTGTGTGGGGGCTCTGGGTCCTCCTGAAGCTGCTCTCCCTCCTGACTAGTCCAGAGGCCCTCCTGGTCCAGACCGGGGCTAAACTCCTGCAGCTCAGGGGGAACTTCTTTAATGACCAACAGCTGCTGGAAGTCTGGAGGTATGGCTCCTCTAATAGACTGAATTGTTAACTCGTCACACTCCATTTCCTTCTTCAGAAGCAGTCAACTCAGTGGAGTCAGTGGGACGATCTGATGGTCTGGACTCTGGACTCTGCTATCTTCTTCCAGACAGTCCAAATATCTCTTCAACGGCCGCAGTTAGTCGCTAGTTCACCAACGCTGCCAGGTTTTGTATTTGGACATTAGACATTTCCATACAGTGACACAGGAACTTTTCCTCCTCAACGATTTACTGACAAACGCTGTCCTTCAAAGCTCCAACAACAACGTTAGCTTCAATAGCTTCACAGCTAACTAAACCATTCATTTGAGTCAATAAGAGGAGCTTCTTCTTCCTCTCAGTGCTAAACGGAGCCTCGTCTCCACTTTATATATTCGTGATGATATAATCCATACAGTCTTCTGTTGGTCAATTACAGCTGTAGCTAAACTAACTATGAAAAGAAAGGTGGGGAATATTTACCCAGAGCAACGCGGCAGCTTGAGGCCTGTGTTGTGTCAGCGAATAATAATAAGAGCTAGCGAATATAAGAAGTTCCGGTGAAGTTTTTCACAGTAAAAGAACGAATCTGCACAATTAATAGAGCAGACAGACGCGATTGAAAAATTATTATTTTCCACATTAAACTAATAGACTAAGCATTTAAATGAAGCTATACAATACAAATGATGTTTCTGTATGACAATAACTGTTTCAATAACATTGAGAACGTTCTTCCCTATAGATAAAAGCTGTTCACTGGAGTGCATAGCCTTTACAAATTGGACACTGGACAGGTTTGTGTTCAAAGTGGGAGCTTGCCAAACATTATGCACACGCTCGGGTAGACCTCCTCTATGACCTCACACTCTGCTAAGGCCAGTAGGAGTAAAAACAAATATGGCGGCCCGTCAAACCCACCCAAACAACACTATCAGTGACATTTCCGGACAACTGTTGGACACTGGACACCCCTGTGTCCAAGGTGTCGGCACAAACGATGTATGCACATGCTCGGGTAGACCTCCTCTATGACCTCACACTCTCAGCTAAGGCCAGTAGGAGTAAAAAATAAATAAATATGGCGGCCCGTTAAACCCACCCAAACGCAAAATGATTTTTATAGATAGGCTATCTCCAGATACAGAGCTTTCTCAATAGTCGTCAAGATACTGGCATTTGTCACCAGCCCCTCTCCATTAGACAATATAGTTTCTAATGGTGGAAATAAAGGCATTATGGGGCTCACTTGGGTATAGAGCACTTTCTAAATATGATAAAGGCAAACCTGCATTCACACACAAAGATAAAGACCTGAACATAGACATTGATGAGACAACCTGTATAATCAGCCTTATAGGCTTTCCATGTATGCGCACGGAAGGGCAGGGAGCCTCCAGAACAGAGCCATACTCATGCAAATAAAAGCCTTAAATTGATCTAAGTGGTCTTGAGTTTTTGACTAAAGTGGTCCTGACTGAAATGTCACCACAGTGCGTTTGGGTGGGTTCCTGCTGGCCGTCTCCAACTCCACCAGTTCACAGGTTCACCTGAAAAGCATTTCCTGCATTGAATAATAAATTGTATAAAGACATAAATGTGATGATACTCATCAAAATGTCATCAAAACTACAGACATAATAGGATAGTGGTCAGATGTTTCAATATGGCCTGTAGCAAATCAAGAGAAGTCTAAGATTCTAATTAGTATATGAAGAGAGAGCATATGAAATAAGATTAGAGCTGGGAAGCACAAACTTTTTTTATTGCATTTTTTCTTTGTAATACATACATGGTTCCCACACGACTTTCCAGGCCCAATTCCCTCAAATTCAAGGACCCAACTTTGAGACACAGATCAAGGTGAATTATTAGCCACTTTCACACAGCGATCTCGCAACTGTTACAAGTTGAGAATTTTTATCATGAGAGCTAACAGCTTTACAGAAGCACAGAGACAACTATTAAAAAGAGAGAGGCTCAGGCTTCTCAACTGTACACTGTTTTTTCTTTTTTTATAATATTTTTATTTGGTTTTTCTGATTTTAACAAACAAAAACAAGAGCATGGCAGCTCAGACACAATCAACTGTACACTGTTGAGTTAAAAAAAAAAAAAAAAAAAAAAAAACAGAACTTGAATTTCTATTCTTGCACAAAACATATCGCCTATATTCAGGGTTCCTACAGCTTTTTAACAGCAAAATTCAACTCAAGCACTTCTATTTCAGAGCAGTGAGAGATGGCCACCCTCATGACGGGGAGTGGAGTGGAGCTTTAGAGAAAAACTGCCCTCTTCATTTGGGAGCCCATGTCACTTAGCCTGGTATCCAGACCCATATGAATGTCAGCTGTCAGCACTCCAGATGAATCCTTCATTGGGGCTGGTTACCATGGCTACATGTGATGTCACTGACATGGGCTCTGAGATGAAAAGGTCTGGTCCACTAGCTGTCGACTCTGCATCCTGTGTGAGACACTAGAGACAATAAAAATGACAAGGGGAACTAAAACAGGAATTTTTCATAAATAATAATATAAAAATACAAGCACTAAAATTGACACATATTAGAGCTATGTTATATCAACAGCTACAGAGAATACATTTGTCATTATGTTACGGTTACATTATATAGAAGGTTATCCACGGGAAGATTACTTTAACAATTTCATTACACACAAGAAAATGTCATGACTTTTCCCAAAAATTCAAGGATTTTACTAATTCCATGACTTTTCCAGGTCATGGCCGTGGGAACCCTGAAATCAATGTTTACTCTCCTGTGTGGACTATCATGTGTGTCTTCAAGGTACTTCTACGACCAAAACCTTTACCACAGACTGAGCAATTAAATTTTTTATCTCCTGTGTGGATTATCATGTGTTGGTTCAAGTTTCCTTTTTCACCAAAACCTTTACCACAGACTGTGCAATTAAATTGTTTATCTCCTGTGTGGACTATCATGTGTCTCTTCAAGTCTCCTTTACGGCCAAAACCTTTACCACAGACAGAGCAATTAAATTGTTTATCTCCTGTGTGGACTATCATGTGTCTCTTCAAGTCTCCTTTACAACCAAAACCTTTACCACAGACTGAGCAATTAAATTGTTTATCTCCTGTGTGGACTATCATGTGTCTCTTCAAGTCTCCGTTACGGCCAAAACCTTTACCACAGACAGAGCAAATCAATTGTTTATCTCCTGTGTGGACTATCATGTGTGTCTTCAAGGTTTGGCTACGACCAAAACCTTTACCACAGACTGAGCAATTCAATTGTTTATCTCCTGTGTGGACTATCATGTGTTTCTTCAAGTTTCCTTTTTCACCAAAACCTTTACCACAGACAGAGCAAATAAAATGTTTATCTCCTGTGTGGACTATCATGTGTGTCTTCAAGTGTGCTTCATTACCAAATATTTTACTACAAACTGAGCAGGTGAAGTGTTTCTTCCCAAGAACTTCGCTGATTTTCTGTGAGTATAAAGTTGACTGAGGTTCACTAGTTTCCATATTTTCATCATCACTGTCTTCAGTCTCAGAAGAGTCTGAAGTCTTGTCATCACTAGTTGGTTGTGGATTACTAGCTGGATATAAGTGTATACAATACAAGTTCCTGGCTGGTTCTGATACTCCACAGTCCTCTCCATCAGCTTCTGTTTTCATCTGTTCAGTTGAGATGCTGGATAGAGGCTCTGTCTCTCTGTTCACCTCAGTTTGGCTTTGATGAAGCTGTGAGAACTGAGGTTTCTCTTCCTCATCTTCACTCTTCACAGGAACAATAGTGAATGGGAACTTGGTGATATCAGCCTCCTCCAGCCCTTGAAGCTGCTCTCCCTCTTGACTGATCCAGAGTTCCTCCTGTTCCTCTTTAATGTGTGGAGGCTCTGGGTCCTCCTGTTCCTCTTTAATGTGTGGGGGCTCTGGGTCCTCCTGTTCCTCTTTAATGTGTGGGGGCTCTGGGTCCTCCTGTTCCTCTTTAATGTGTGGGGGCTCTGGGTCCTCCTGTTCCTCTTTAATGTGTGGGGGCTCTGGGTCCTCCTGAAGCTGCTCTCCCTCCTGACTGGTCCAGAGTTCCTCCTGCTCCTCTTTAATGTGTGGGGGCTCTGGGTCCTCCTGAAGCTGCTCTCCCTCCTGACTGGTCCAGAGTTCCTCCTGTTCCTCTTTAATGTGTGGGGGCTCTGTGGCCTCCTGGTCCAGACCGGGGCTCCACTCCTGCAGCTCAGGGGGAACTTCTTCTTTAATTACTAACAGCTGCTGGAAGTCTGGAGGTACGGTTACTCTGTGTAACCGCACTACAGGATTTAAAACAGTGTCCAACAGCTTTCGTTGTTGTTGCTTGATCATTTTTGTTCTAGAAGATTCTAGCCTGATATCAGACTGCATTGTTAAGTCGTTACACTCCATTTCCTTCTCCAGAAGCAGTCAACTCAGTGGATTGGGGAGATCTGAAGGTCTGGACTTAGCAAAGAAGCGTCCTCCTCGTTTGCTAATATCTTCTTTCAAACAGCCCAAATATCTCAACAGCCACAGTTAGTCTCTAGCGTATTAGTTCACCAACGCTGTCAGGTTTTGGACATGAGACATTTCCATACAGTGACACGGGAACTGTATCATGAAAAGGTTTACTGACCAACTTCAAAGCTCCAACAGCCTTAGCTCCATTAGCTTCACAGCTAACGAAACCATTCATCTGAGTCCATACGATGAGCTTCTTCCTCTCTAAGTGCTAAACGGAGCCTCGGCTTCAGTTTATATATCCGTGATAATATCATCCACACATACAGAGTCTTCTGTTGGTCAATTACAGTTGTAAACTGTAGCAATGAAAGGGGAAAACATGGTAAGTTAGACGGTACCTCGCTCACGAATATTTACACACAAAGGCTGCCATCTCGTCAAACGTGTTCTGCTTCCTTCTCTTCTTCTTCTTCTTGTTTTTTTTTTACGGCGGTTGGCATCCAGCTTATTGGTGCATTACCGCCATCTTCTGGTCCGGAGTAACCTCGCGTCACCAGGCTCTTCTCGGCGAGAAAGAGCCTGGCTCCCGCCCACAATTGATTTTGTCACCCTACTGGTTCCCGCCTAGAGCCCGCCCTAGACCGGATGGCAGCGTTTCTAGCTCGTCAACTTTCACGTTAACTTGACAATTTGACCCAAGTATCAGAATCCTCTTTCACCGTTTTGACCGGTGTGTCAGGCGGTGGTGGCGGAGATGCCATATTGCATAAACGTTTTGTTTTATGTAACGCTAGCTTTGTTTTGATCAGACTCTAGTTTAGGTAACATCACCGCGTCAAGCTAACGGCAACAAAGACGTTGTTAGGCGCATTGCCATCCGGTGTTAATTCTGGGTCCGGGGTTTACGCCCCCATGACAAAAAGCGGGGTGGAAGGTGCCCAGACTAGGTCCGGAGTGTGAAACACACAATCGACTTCCAGTCTAAATTTCCTCTCTCTCACGCACGCACGCACGGACGCACGCACGCACGCACGCACGCACACACACACACACACACACACACACACACACACACACACACACACACACACACACACACACACACACACACACACACACACACACACACACACACACACACACACACAATTATTTTGTTGTTTTTTCTATAGTTTATTAAAAACATGTACAAGGGAGGACCAACCTTTTTGCATGACGATTTCTGTTAATATGCATAATTTTCATCCAGTGCATTATGCAAAATTCATATTTTATTGAAGAAAAAAAATAGATATGAGATCATGTCTTTGGTTTAATTCTAGGCATTCTTTGAATCATAAATAACTCTTAAGTTCTGTTTTGAGAAGATTTTATTGCGTGTACACGAGTTAAGGTTCATTGCGTGTTCTTTGTAATGTAGCACTACACTTCACAACACAGCAGGGTTGTAAGAACAACCATCATTTCACCAAACCAACAATTTTGTTAGAAGCAGTTACATACTGAACATCAATTCATATTTTCATAAATCACCGTCATCAGATTTGATCATTCACAAAGTCAATTTAAAGGTAATTATTAGTGTGAATATTACAATTAAAATGTAATCTAAATGGCTTTACTTTGATATAATAGTGTGAGATCTCCAATCAGATTTGTAGTGTGCATGCTTTACTTCACATCGGCTACATCACTTCACAAGACAAGAGCCTTTACAGTTTCCCACTATTATGAAGTGTTTGTTGTACAAATTTAAATGACAAAACATTGCACTGTCTCTTTTTTTTGGCCTCCCTGCAGCAACAATACTAAACAGTGTCATTGGTGGTCTACAAACCTCTCTTGAATGCTACTCCATGTCAGACACATGCAACCTTAAGAAAAATAAAAGAACAGAAAGTGACATTCTCCTGTGAAAACCACACCCCAACCTGTGTTGAAATGTATGGTTGTGTTCAACATTCTAAACATATAAATATAATCAAGTCAATAGCCAGCTCATACACCGAACTGACATGGCGAACTCTGAAGATCTGTTTCAGAACAGTGACACCTCAGCCCACAGTACAGGAATTTACTTTCTCCCATTTGTACGTATAGTAGCTACAACTAACATACATACAGTAGCCTACATTCATAAATGAAATGTACAACACATTCATCTACGTCCATCTCACATGGTGTTGACATATTAAATAGGTAAGGTGAGTGTGTTGTGTGTACGTATGAGTGTAACTTTTAAATCTGAAGTCCACAAAATAATAATTCTCATAACTGATATTAATAAAGCATAAATTCACTCAAAAATGAAAATTCAGTCATTATCTACTCACCCCCATGCCGGTGGAAGGTTGGGTGAAGTTTTTTAGTCCACAAAACATTTGTGGCGTTTTCCAGGGAAAGAGTTACAGAATTCTTCTAAACAATTGAATGGTGAGCAACTTTCAAAAAAGCCTCCATAGCTACTGCTCGTCTGGCGTAATCCAAGTCACGTCCTGTTTTCAGCTGGAATCCACTGTCGAGCTGAAAGTCCTGTTTTCACTTTAACTTTAACTTCAGAGTGACCCAGACAAACGGGCTCAGCAAGATGATAAAAAAAACTACAAACTAATGTTATTATTCATTCAAATATTGACAAATGCTACTTATTCGTTTTAAAATGTCTTGGCTCATGCAGACTGTGTTGTACGGTTTATTTCACTACTGTTGACAAAATGTACTATTGTAAGTCGCTTTGGATAAAAGTGTCTGGTAAATGACGTAATGTAAATGTAAGTAGCCTATTCCAAAATGACCAAAAGTTTTCCAAAGTATTTGGAATAGGTAACTTAATTTAAGTATTCTAATGGAATACATTACAAAATACATTTTAGGGCATGCATTCAGTATTCTGTAGTGGAATGCATTTTAAAAGTAACCCTCCCAACACTGCTGATTATACTCCAATAGTCCCTATCTGGTACTGATTTAGCTGAGCTGGCCACTCTCCAACTCCACTAGTTTACAGGTTCACCTGAAAAGCATTTCCTGCATTGAATAATAAATTGTATAAAGACATATATGTGATGATACTCATCAAAATGTCATCAAAACTACAGACATAATAGGATAGTGGTCAGATGTTTCAATATGGCCTGTAGCAAATCAAGAGAAGTCAAGATTCTAATTATGAAGAGAGAGCGTATGAAATAAGATTAGAGCTGGGAAGCACAAACTTTTTTTATTGCATTTTTTCTTTGTAATACATACAGGGTTCCAATACGTTCTTAAACGTTCAACTTTCCAGGCCCAATTCCCTCAAATTCAAGGACCCAACATGGAGACACAGATCAAGGTTAATTATTAGCCACTTTCACACAGAGATCTCACAACTGTTACAAGTTGAGAATTTTTATCATGAGAACTAACAGCTTTACAGAAGCCCAGAGACAACTATTAAAAAGAGAGAGGCTCAGGCTTCTCAACTGTACACCGTTAAGGTAAAAAAAAAAAAAAAAGGAAAGAAAAAAAAACATAACTTGAATTTATATTCTTGCACAAAACATATCGCCTACATTCAGGGTTCCTACAGCTTTTTAACAGCAAAATTCAACTCAAGCACTTTTATTTCAGAGCAGTGAGAGATGGCCACCCTCATGACGGGGAGTGGAGTGGAGCTTTAGAGAAAAAACTGCCCTCTTAATTTGGGAGCCCATGTCACTTACCCTGGTATCCAGCCCCATATGAATGGCAGCTGTCAGCACTCCATATGAATCCTTCATTGGGGCTGGTTACCATGGCTACATGTGATGTCACTGACATGGGCTCTGAGATGAAAAGGTCTGGTCCACTAGCTGTCGACTCTGCATCCTGTGTGAGACACTAGAGACAATAAAAATGACAAGGGGAACTAAAACAGGAATTTTTCATAAAAAAAATAATGTAAAATACAAGCAGCACTAAAATCGACACATATTAGAGCTATATCAACAGCTACAGAGAATAAATTTGTCGCTATGTTATGGTTACATTATATGGAAGGTTATCCACGGGAAGATTACTTTAACAATTTCATTACACACAAGAAAATGTCATGACTTTTCCCAAACTTTCAAGGATTTTACTAATTCAGGTCATGGCCGTGGGAACCCTGATTTTTTTTTTTTACCTTTATTTTACCAGGCGAAACAATTAAGAACAAAATTCTTATTTACAATGTCGGCCTGCCAAAATTGTAATCAATGTTTACTCTCCTGTGTGGATTATCATGCGTCTCTTCAAGGTTGGTTTATAACCAAAACCTTTACCACACTGAACAATTAAATTGTTAATCTCCTCCTGTGTGGATTCTCATGTGTTGCTTCAAGTATCTTTTACAACCAAACCCTTTACCACAGACAGAGCAAATACAATGTTTAACTCCTGTGTGGACTATCATGTGTGTCTTCAAGTTTGCCTTATGACCAAAACCTTTACCACAGACAGAGCAAATAAATTGTTTATCTCCTGTGTGGACTATCATGTGTGTCTTCAAGTTTGCCTTATGACCAAAACCTTTACCACAGACAGAGCAAATAAATTGTTTATCTCCTGTGTGGATTATCATGTGTGTCTTCACGGTTCCTTTTTCACCAAAACCTTTACCACAGACTGAGCACATAAAAAGTTTCTCTCCTGTGTGGACTATCATGTGTCTCTTCAAGGCATCTTTACAACCAAAACCTCTACCACAGACCGAGCAATTGAATTGTGTATCTCCTGTGTGGACTATCATGTGTGTCTTCAAGGTTCCTTTATGACCAAAACCTTTACCACAGACTGAGCACATAAAAAGTTTCTCTCCTGTGTGGACTATCATGTGTCTCTTCAAGGCACTTTTACAACCAAAACCTCTACCACAGACTGAGCAATTGAATTGTGTATCTCCTGTGTGGACTATCATGTGGTTCTTCAAGTCTCCTTTCCGACCAAAACCTTTACCACAGACAGAGCAATTGAACTGTTTATCTCCTGTGTGGACTATCATGTGGCTCTTCAAGTGTGCTTTCAAACCAAAACCTTTACCACAGACTGAGCAATTAAATTGTGTCTCCCCTGTGTGGACTAGCATGTGTCTCTTCAAGCTTGCTTTATGAGCAAAACCTTTTCCACAGACAGAGCAATTACATTTTTTCTCACCTGTGTGGACTATCATGTGTCTCTTCAAGTGTGCTTCATTACCAAATATTTTACCACAAACTGAGCAGGTGAAGTGTTTCTTCCCAAGAACTTCACTGATTTTCTGTGAGTATAAAGTTGACTGGGGTTCACTAGTTTCCATCTTTTCATCATCACTGTCTTCAGTCTCAGAAGAGTCTGAAGTCTTGTCATCACTAGTTGGCTGTGGATTACTAGCTGGATATAAGTGTATACTATATAAGTTCCTGGCTGGTTCTGATACTCCACAGTCCTCTCCATCAGCTTCTGTTTTCATCTGTTCAGTTGAGATGCTGGCTAGAGGCTCTGCCTCTCTGCTCTCCTCAGTTTGGGTTTGATGAAGCTGTGAGGACTGAGGTTTCTCTTCCTCATCTTCACTCTTCACAGGAACAATAGTGAATGGGAACTTGGTGATATCAGCCTCCTCCAGCCCTTGAAGCTGCTCTCCCTCTTGACTGATCCAGAGTTCCTCCTGTTCCTCTTTAATGTGTGGGGGCTCTGGGTCCTCCTGTTCCTCTTTAATGTGTGGGGGCTCTGGGTCCTCCTGTTCCTCTTTAATGTGTGGGAGCTCTGTGGCCTCCTGGTCCAGACTGGGGCTCCACTCCTGCAGCTCAGGGGGAACTTCTTCTTTAATTAGTAACAGCTGCTGGAAGTCTGGAGGTACGGTTACTCTGTGTAACCGCACTACAGGATTTAAAACAGTGTCCAACAGCTTTCGTTGTTGTTGCTTTATTGTTTTTGAACTTGAAGATTCTAGCCTGATATCAGACTGCATTGTTAAGTCGTTACACTCCATTTCCTTCTTCAGAAGCAGTCAACTCAGTGGATTGGGGAGATCTGAAGGTCTGGACTCAGGCAAAGAAGCTTCCTCCTCGTATGCTGCTATCTTCTTTCAAACAGCCCAAATATCTCAACAGCCACAGTTAGTCGCTAGCATATTAGTTCACCAACGCTGTCAGGTTTTGGACATGAGACATTTCCATACAGTGACACGGGAACTGTATCATGAAAAGGTTTACTGACCAACGTCAACGCTCCAACAGCCTTAGCTCCATTAGCTTCACAGCTAACGAAACCATTCATCTGAGTCCATACGATGAGCTTCTTCCTCTCTCAGTGCTCAACGGAGCCTCGGCTCGAGGTTATATATCCGTGATAATATCATCCACACATACAGAGTCTTCTGTTGGTCAATTAGTTGTAAACTGTAGCAATGAAAGGGGAAAACATCGGTAAGGTAGACGGTACCTCGCTCACGAATATTTACACACAAAGGCCGCCATCGCGTCAAACGTTTCTTGTTCTGCTTCCTCCTCTTCTTCTTGTAGTCTTTTACGGCGGTTGGCATCCAGCTTATTAGTGCATTACCGCCATCTTCAGGTCCGGAGTGTGAAACACACACTCGACTTGCAATCTAAATCCCTTCTCTCTCTGTCTCTCTCTCCGACACTCTCTCTCTCTCTCACACACACACACACACACACACACACACACACACACACACACACACACACACACACACACACACACACACACACACACACATATAAATACATTAAATTATTTTGTTGTTTTTTATATAGTCTATTTAAAACATGTACAAGGGAGGACAAATGAAGGTGTCCAAAAACCAACCTTTTTGCATGGCGATTTCTGTTAATATGCATCATTTTCATCCAGTATAGCAAAATTCATATTTTATTGAAAAAAAGAAAATATATGAGATCATGTCTTTGGTTTAATTCTAGGCATTCTTTGAATCATAAATAACTCTTAAGTTCTGTTTTGAGAAGATTTTATTGTGTGTATACGAGTTAAGGTTCATTGCGTGTTCTTTGTAATGTAGCACTACACTTCACAACACAGCAGGGTTGTAAGAACAACCATCATTTCACCAAACCAACAATTTTGTTAGAAGCAGTTACATACTGAACATCAATTCATATTTTCATAAATCACCATCATCAGATTTTATCATTCACAAAGTCAATTTAAAGGTAATTATTAGTGTGAATATTACAATTAAAATGTAATCTAAATGGCTTTACTTTGATATAATAGTGTGAGATCTCCAATCAGATTTGTAGTGTGCATGCTTTACTTCACATAGGCTACATCACTTCACAAGACAAGAGCCTTTACAGTTTCCCACTATTATGAAGAGTGTTTGTTGTACAAATTAAAATGACAAAACATTGCACCGTCTCTTTTTTGGCCTCCCTGCAGCAACAATACTATAAGTGTCATTGGTGGTCTACAAACCTCTCTTGAATGCTACTCCATGTCAGACACATGCAACCTTAACAATAATATAAGAACAGAAAGTGACATTCTCCTGTGAAAACCACACCCCAACCTGTGTTGAAATGTATGGTTGTGTTCAACATTCTAAACATATAAATATAATCAAGTCAATACTCAGCTCATACACCGAACTGACATGGCGACCTCTGAAGATCTGTTTCAGAACACAGTGCCACCTCAGCCCACAGTACAGGAATTTACTTTCTCCCATTTGTACGTATAGTAGCTACAACTAACATACATACAGTAGCCTACATTCATAAATGAAACGTACAACAAATTCATCTACGTCCATCTCACATGGTGTTGACATATTAAATAGGTAAGGCGAGTGTGTTGTGTGTACGTATGAGTGTAACTTTTAAATCTGAAGTCCACAAAATAATGATTCTCATAACTGATATTAATAAAGGATAAATTCACTCAAAAATGAAAATTCAGTCATTATCTACTCACCCCCATGCCGGTGGAAGGTTGGGTGAAGTTTTTTAGTCCACAAAACATTTGTGATGTTTTCCAGGGAAACAGAGTTACAGAATTCTTCTAAACAATTGAATGGTGAGCAACTTTCAAAAAAGCCTCCATAGCTACTGCTCATCTGGCGTAATCCAACTCACGTCCTGTTTTAAAGCTGTTCACTGGAGTGCATAGCCTTTACAAATTGGACACTGGACAGGTTTGTGTTCAAAGTGGAAGCTTGCCAAACATTATGCACACACTCGGGTAGACCTCCTCTATGACCTCACACTCTCAGCTAAGGCCAGTAGGAGTAAAAAAAAGTATGGCGCCCGTCAAACCCACCCAAACACACTATTAGTGACATTTCCGGACAACTGTTGGACACTGGACACCACTGTGTCCAAGGTGTCGGCACAAACGATGTATGCACGTGCTCGGGTAGACCTCCTCTATGACCTCACACTCTCAGCTAAGGCCAGTAGGAGTAAAAAATAAATAAATATGGCGGCCCGTTAAACCCACCCAAACGCAAAATGATTTTTATAGATATCTCCAGATACGGAGCTTTCTCAATAGTCGTCAAGATACTGGCATTTGTCACCAGCCCCTCTCCATTAGAGAATAAAGTTTCTAATGGTGGAAATAAAGGCATTATGGGGCTCGCTTGGGTATAGAGCACTTTCTAAATGTGATAAAGGCACACCTGCATTCACACACAAAGATAAAGACCTGAACATAGACATTGATGAGACAACCTGTATAATCAGCCTTATAGGCTTTCCATGTATGCGCACGGAAGGGCAGGGAGCCTCCAGAACAGAGCCATACTCATGCAAATAAAAGCCTTAAATTGATCTAAGTGGTCTGGAGTTTTTGACTAAAGTGGTCCTGACTGAAATGTCACCATAGTGCGTTTGGGTGGGTTCCTGCTGGCCGTCTCCAACTCCACCAGTTCACAGGTTCACCTGAAAAGCATTTCCTGCATTGAATAATAAATTGTATAAAGACATATACAGTATGTGATGATACTCATCAAAATGTCATCAAAACTACAGACATAATAGGATAGTGGTCAGATGTTTCAATATGGCCTGTAGCAAATCAAGAGAAGTCAAGATTCTAATTAGTATATGAAGAGAGAGCATATGAAATAAGATTAGAGCTGGGAAGCACAAACTTTTTTATTGCATTTTTTCTTTGTAATACATACAGGGTTCCCACATGACTTTCCAGGCCCAATTCCCTCAAATTCAAAGACCCAACTTTGAGACACAGATCAAGGTTAATTATTAGCCACTTTCACACAGAGATCTCACAACTGTTACAAGTTGAGAATTTTTATCATGAGAACTAACAGCTTTACAGAAGCAAAGAGACAACTATTAAAAAGAGAGAGGCTCAGGCTTCTCAACTGTACACCGTTAAGTAAAAAAAAAAGAACAAAAAAACAGAACTTGAATTTCTATTCTTGCCCAAAACATATTGCCTACATTCAGGGTTCCTACAGCTTTTTAATGGCAAAATTCAACTCAAGCACTTTTATTTCAGAGCAGTAAGAGATGGCCACCCTCATGACGGGGAGTGGAGTGGAGCTTTAGAGAAAAACTGCCCTTTTCATTTGGGAGCCCATGTCACTTAGCCTGGTATCCAGACCCATATGAATGTCAGCTGTCAGCACTCCATATGATCCTTCATTGGGGCTGGTTACCATGGCTACATGTGATGTCACTGACATGGGCTCTGAGATCAAAAGGTCTGGTCCACTACCTGTCGACTCTGCATCCTGTGTGAGACACTAGAGACAATAAAATGACAAGGGGAACTAAAACAGGAATTTTACATAAAAAAATTATATAAAATACAAGAAGCACTAAAATCGAAACATATTAGAGCTATGTTATATCAACAGCTACAGAGAATACATTTGTCGTTATGTTACGGTTACATTATATGGAAGGTTATCCACGGGAAGATTACTTTAACAATTTCATTACACACAAGAAAATGTCATGACTTTTCCCAAACTTTCAAGGATTTTACTAATTCCATGACTTTTCAAGGTCATGGCCGTGGGAACCCTGAAATAAAGGTTTACTCTCCTGTGTGGACTAGCATGTGTCTCTTCAAGCTTCCTTTCTGACCAAAACCTTTGCCACAGACTGAGCAATTAAATTGTTTGTTTCCTGTGTGGATTATCATGTGTTTCTTCAAGTCTCCTTTCCGACCAAAACCTTTACCACAGACTGAGCAATTGAATTGTGTATCTCCTGTGTGGATTATCATGTGTGTCTTCAAGGTTCCCTTTTCACCAAAACCTTTACCACAGACTGAGCACATAAAAAGTTTCTCTCCTGTGTGGACTATCATGTGTCTCTTCAAGGCACTTTTACAACCAAGACCTCTACCACAGACTAAGCAATTGAATTGTGTATCTCCTGTGTGGACTATCATGTGTTTCTTCAAGTCTCCTTTCCGACCAAAACCTTTACCACAGACAGAGCAATTGAACTGTTTATCTCCTGTGTGGACTATCATGTGTGTCTTCAAGTGTGCTTTCAAACCAAAACCTTTACCACAGAGAGAGCAAATACAATGTTTATCTCCTGTGTGGACTAGCATGTGTCTCTTCAAGCTTGCTTTATGAGCAAAACCTTTTCCACAGACAGAGCAAATAAAATCTTTAACTCCTGTGTGGACTATCATGTGTGTCTTCAAGTTTGCTTTATGAGCAAAACCTTTCCCACAGACAGAGCAATTTAACTGTTTATCTCCTGTGTGGACTATCATGTGTGTCTTCAAGTGTGCTTCATTACCAAATCTTTCACCACAAACTGAGCAGGTGAAGTGTTTCTTCTCAAGAACTTCACTGATTTTCTTTGAGTATAAAGTTGACTGGGGTTCACTAGTTTCCATCTTTTCATCATCACTGTCTTCAGTCTCAGAAGAGTCTGAAGTCTTGTCATCACTAGTTGGTTGTGGATTACTAGCTGGATATAAGTGTATACAATATAAGTTCCTGGCTGGTTCTGATACTCCACAGTCCTCTGCATCAGCTTCTGTTTTCATCTGTTCAGTTAAGATGCTGGCTAGAGGCTGTGCCTCTCTGTTCTCCTCAGTTTGGCTTTGATGAAGCTGTGAGGACTGAGGTTTCTCTTCCTCATCTTCACTCTTCACAGGAACAGCAGTGAATGGGAACTTGGTGATATCAGCCTCCTCCGGCCCTTGAAGCTGCTCTCCCTCTTGACTGATCCAGAGTTCCTCCTGTTCCTCTTTAATGTGTGGGGGGTCTGGGTCCTCCTGTTCCTCATTAATGTGTGGGGGCTCTGGGTCCTCCTGTTCCTCTTTAATGTGTGGGGGCTCTGGGTCCTCCTGAAGCTGCTCTCCCTCCTGACTGATCAAAAGTTCCTCCTGTTCCTCTTTAATGTGTGGGGGCTCTGTGGCCTCCTGGTCCAGACTGGGGCTCCACTCCTGCAGCTCAGGGGGAACTTCTTCTTTAATTACTAACAGCTGCTGGAAGTCTGGAGGTACGGTTACTCTGTGTAACCGCACTGCAGGATTTAAAACCGTGTCCAACAGCTTTCGTTGTTGTTGCTTGATTGTTTTTGAACTAGAAGATTCTAGTTTGATATCAGACTGCATTGTTAAGTCGTTACACTCCATTTCCTTCTTCAGAAGCAGTCAACTCAGTGGATTGGGGAGATCTGAAGGTCTGGACTCAGGCAAACAAGTTTCCTCCTCGTATGTATGCTGCCATCTTCTTTCAAACAGCCCAAATATCTCAACAGCCACAGTTAGTCGCTAGCGTATTAGTTCACCAACGCTGTCAGGTTTTGGACATGAGACATTTCCATACAGTGACACGGGAACTGTATCATGAAAAGGTTTACTGACCAACGTCAAAGCTCCAACAGCCTTAGCTCCATTAGCTTCACAGCTAACGAAACCATTCATCTGAGTCCATACAATGAGCTTCTTCCTCTCTCAGTGCTAAACGGAGCCTCGGCTCCAGTTTATATATCCGTGATAATATCATCCACACATACAGAGTCTTCTGTTGGTCAATTACAGTTGTAAACTGTAGCAAAGAAAGGGGAAAACATCGGTAAGGTAGACGGTACCTCGCTCACGAATATTTACACACAAAGGCCGCCATCGCTTCTTGTTCTGCTTCCTCCTTCTTCTTCTTCTTCTTTAGTGTTTTATGGCGGTTGGTTCTGCTTCCTCCTCCTCCTCTTCTTCTTGTTTTGTTTTACGGCGGTTGGCATCCAGCTTATTGGTGCATTACCGCCATCTTCTGGTCCGGAGTGTGAAACACACAATCGACTTACAATCTAAAATCCCTTCTCTCTCTCTCTCTCTCTCTCACACACACACACACACACACACACACACACACACACACACACACACACACACACACACACACACACACACACACACACACACACACACACACACACACACACACACACACACACACACACACACACAAATAAATCATTGACAGTACAAATAAATACATTAAATTATTTTGTTGTTTTTTATATAGTCTATTAAAACATGTACAAGGGAGGACAAATGAAGGTGTCCAAAAAACAACCTTTTTGCATGGCGATTTCTGTTAATATGCATCATTTTCATCCAGTATAGCAAAATTCATATTTTATTGAAAAAAAGAAAATATATGAGATCATGTCTTTGGTTTAATTCTAGGGATTTTTTGAATCATAAATAACTCTTAAGTTCTGTTTTGAGAAGATTTTATTGCGTGTATACGAGTTAAGGTTCATTGCGTGTTCTTTGTAATGTAGCACTACACTTCACAACACAGCAGGGTTGTGAGAACAACCATCATTTCACCAAACCAACAATTTTATTAGAAGCAGTTACATACTGAACATCAATTCATATTTTCATAAATCACCGTCATCAGATTTGATCATTCACAAAGTCAATTTAAAGGTAATTATTAGTGTGAATATTACAATTAAAATGTAATCTAAATGGCTTTACTTTGATATAATAGTGTGAGATCTCCAATCAGATTTGTAGTGTGCACGCTTTACTGCACATACATCACTTCACAAGACAAGAGCCTTTACAGTTTTCCACTATTATGAAGTGTTTGTTGTACAAATTAAAATGACAAAACATTGCACAGTCTCTTTTTTTTGGCCTCCCTGCAGCAACAATACTAAACAGTGTCATTGGTGGTCTACAAACCTCTCTTGAATGCTACTCCATGTCAGACACATGCAACCTTAAGAATAATAAAAGAACAGAAAGTGACATTCTCCTGTGAAAACCACACCCCCAACCTGCGTTGAAATGTATGGTTGTGTTCAACATTCTAAACATATATATACAATCAAGTCAATAGCCAGCTCATACACCAAACTGACATGGCGACCTCTGAAGATCTGTTTCAGAACACAGTGCCACCTCAGCCCACAGGAATTTACTTTCTCCCATTTGTACGTATAGTACAACTAACATACATAGAGTACATTCATAAATGAAACGTAGCCTACAACAAATTAATCTACGTCCATCTCACATGGTGTTGTTGGCATATTAAATAGGTAAGGCGAGTGTGTTGTGTGTACGTATGAGTGTAACTTTTAAATCTGAAATCCACAAAATAATGATTCTCATATTAATAAAGGATAAATTCACCCAAAAATGAAAATTCAGTCATTATCTACGCACCCCCATGCTGGTGGAAGGTTGGGTGAAGTTTTTTAGTCCACAAAACATTTGTGGCGTTTTCCAGGGAAACAGAGTTACAGCATTCCTCTAAACAATTGATTGGTGAGCAACTTTCAAAAAAGCCTCCATAGCTACTGCTCGTCTGGCGTAATCCAAGTCACGTCCTGTTTTTAGCCGGAATCCACTGTCGAGCTGAAAGTCCTGTTTTCACTTTAACTTTAACTTCAGAGTGACCCAGACAAATGGGCTCAGCAAGATGATAAAAAAAACTACGAACTAATGTTATTATTCATTCAAATATTGACAAATGCGACTTATTCGTTTTAAAATGTCTTGGCTCATGCAGGCTGTGTTCTACAGTTTATTTCACTACTGTTGACAAAATGTACTATTGTAAGTCGCTTTGGATAAAAGTGTCTGGTAAATGACGTAATGTAAATGTAAGTAGTCTATTCCAAAATGACCAAAAGTATTCCAAAGTATTTGGAATAGGTAACTTAATTTGAGTATTCTAATGGAATACGTTACAAAATACATTTTAGGGCATGCATTCAGTATTCTGTAGTGGAATGCATTTTAAAAGTAACCCTCCCAACACTGCTGATTATACTCCAATAGTCCCTATCTGGTACTGATTCAGCTGAGCTGGCCGTCTCCAACTCCACTAGTTTACAGGTTCACCTGAAAAGCATTTCCTGCATTGAATAATAAATTGTATAAAGACATATATGTGATGATACTCATCAAAATGTCATCAAAACTACAGACATAAAGGATAGTGGTTAGATGTTTCAATATGGCCTGTAGCAAATCAAGAGAAGTCAAGATTATAATTATGAAGAGAGAGCATATGAAATAACATTAGAGCTGGGAAGCACAAACTTTTTTATTGTATTTTTTCTTTGTAATACATACAGGGTTCCCACACGTTCTTAAACGTCAAATTCAGGGACTTTCCAGGCCCAATTCCCTCAAATTCAAGGACCCAACTTTGAGACACAGATCAAGGTGAATTATTAGCCACTTTCACACAGCGATCTCGCAACTGTTACAAGTTGAGAATTTGTATCCTGAGAACTAACAGCTTTACAGAAGCACAGAGACAACTATTAAAAAGAGAGAGGCTCAGGCTTCTCAACTGTACACCGTTAAGTAAAAAAACAGAAAAAAAAAAAAAACAGAACTTGAATTTCTATTCTTGCACAAAACATATCGCCTACATTCAGGGTTCCTACAGCTTTTTAACAGCAAAATTCAACTCAAGCACTTTTATTTCAGAGCAGTGAGAGATGGCCACCCTCATGACGGGGAGTGGAGTGGAGCTTTAGAGAAAAACTGCCCTCTTCATTTGGGAGCCCATGTCACTTACCCTGGTATCCAGACCCATATGAATGGCAGCTGTCAGCACTCCATATGATCCTTCATTGGGGCTGGTTACCATGGCTACATGTGATGTCACTGACATGGGCTCTGAGATGAAAGGGGCCAGATTGACATGTCAGTCAATCCAGCTCTGGTCCACTAGCTGTCGACTCTGCATCCTGTGTGAGACACTAGAGACAATAAAAACCACAAGGGGATCGTCTCATTTCAGATATTTAAAGAGTGTTGGTTCACATGAGTGACTGACTGTGTCGATGAAACGCCAGATTATGATGACAATCAAACACTTTTCAAGGAGCATATTCAAATCCTAACCTTGAAAACATGGCAGTTACAATCAAGCATTTTCCAAACTTCCAAGATTTTGTACAAATCCTGTACATAAACACAGAAGAGCACAACAAAGCACAAAAAACATCCACATACATAAACACTCAAACCGTGCCTCCACCAAGGATCGATAATAGAATTTCCATGTAATGTGAGGCCATGACTGAATCAATACCAGAAATTATTAATAGAGACAAATTGACAAATAGGACACAGCTGCTCTTTTTAGGTTTTTAGTGCTTTAGTGTCACTGCATCAAAGAAGCCATTGAACTAAAACAGGAATTTTTCATAAAAAATTATATAAAATACAAGCACTAAAATTGACACATATTAGAGCTAGGTTATGTCAACAGCTACAGAGAATACATTTGTCATTATGTTACGGTTACATTATATGGAAGGTTATCCACGGGAAGATTACATTACACACAAGAAAATGTCATGACTTTTCCCAAACTTTAAAGGATTTTACTAATTCCATGACTTTTCCAGGTCATGGCCATGGGAACCCTGAAATAAAGGTTTACTCTCCTGTGTGGACTAGCATGTGTCTCTTCAAGCTTCCTTTCTGACCAAAACCTTTGCCACAGACTGAGCAATTAAATTGTTTATCTCCTGTGTGGACTAGCATGTGTTTCTTCAAGGATCGGTTTTCACCAAAACCTTTACCACAGACTAAGCACATACAAGGTTTTTCTCCTGTGTGGACTACCATGTGTGTCTTCAAGTTTTGGTTACGACCAAAACGTTTACCACAGACTGAGCAACTAAATTGTTTCTCACCTGTGTGGACTATCATGTGTGTCGTCAAGGTTCCTTTTTCACCAAAACCTTTATCACAGACTGAGCAATGAAATTGTTTATCTCCTGTGTGGACTATCATGTGTCTCTTCAAGTCCCCTTCACGCCCAAAACCTTTACCACAGACTGAGCAAATAACTTGTTTCTCACCTGTGTGGACTATCATGTGTCTCTTCAAGGCACTTTTACAACCAAAACCTCTACCACAGACTGAGCAATTGAATTGTGTATCTCCTGTGTGGATTATCATGTGTCTCTTCAAGTTTCCTCCATAACCAAAACATTTACCACAGACTAAGCACATAAAAGGTTTATCTCCTGTGTGGACTACCATGTGTGTCTTCAAGTGTGCTTTCAAACCAAAACCTTTACCACAGAGAGAGCAATTAAAAATGTTCTCACCTGTGTGCATTATCATGTGTGACTTCAGGCTTGATTTATGACCAAAACCTTTACCACAGACTGAGCAATTAAATTGTTTCTCACCTGTGTGCATTATCATGTGTGACTTCAGGTTTCCTTTATGACCAAAACATTTACCACAGACTGAGCAATTAAATTGTTTCTCACCTGTGTGCATTATCATGTGTGTCTTCAGGTTTCCTTTACGACCAAAACATTTACCACAGACTGAGCAATTAAATTGTTTCTCACCTGTGTGCATTATCATGTGTGTCATCAAGTGTGCTTCATTACCAAATCCTTTACCACAAACTGAGCAATTTAATTGTTTATCTCCTGTGTGGATTACCATGTGTATCTTCAAGACTTCTTTATCACCAAAAACTTTACCACATACTGAGCAATGAAACAGTTTATCTCCTGTGTGGATTACCATGTGCTTCTTCAAGTGTACTTTACAACCAAAACCTTTACCACAGACTGAGCAATTAAATTGTGTCTCTCCTGTGTGGATTATCATGTGTCTCTTCAAGTCACCTTTATGACCAAAACCTTTACCACAAACTGAGCAGGTGAAGTGTTTCTTCCCAAGAACTTCACTGCTTTTCTGTGAGTATAAATTTGACTGAGGTTCACTAGTTTCCATCCATTCGTCATCACTGTCTTTAGTCTCAGAAGAGTCTGAAGTCTTGTCATCACTAGTTGGTTGTGAATTACTAGCTGGATAAAAGTTCCTGGCTGGTTCTGATACTCCACAGTCCACTCCATCAGCTTCTGTTTCCATCTGTTCAGTTGAGATGCTGGCTAGAGGCTCTGCCTCTCTGTTATCCTCAGTTTGGCTTTGATGAAGCTGTGAGGACTGAGGTTTCTCTTCCTCATCTTCACTCTTCACAGGAACAGCAGTGAATGGGAACTTGGTGATATCAGCCTCCTCCAGCCCTTGAAGATGCTCTCCTGACTGATCCAGAGTTCCTCCTTTGTGTTGGGGCTCTGGGTCCTCCTGAAGCTGCCCTCCCCCCTGACAAGTCCAGAGTTCCTCCTGGTCCAGACTGGGGCTAAACTCCTGCAGCTCAGGGGGAACTTCTTTAATGACCAACAGCTGCTGGAAGTCTGGAGGTATGGCTCCTCTAATAGACTGAATTGTTAACTCGTCACACTCCATTTCCTTCTTCAGAAGCAGTCAACTCAGTGGAGTCAGTGGGACGAGCTGATGGTCTGGACTCAGGCAAAGACGCTTCTTCCTCGTACTCTGCTATCTTCTTCCAGACAGTCCAAATATCTCTTCAACGGCCGCAGTTAGTCGCTAGTTCACCAACGCTGCCAGGTTTTGTATTTGGACATTAGACATTTCCATACAGTGACACAGGAACTTTTCCTCCTCAACGATTTACTGACAAACGCTGTCCTTCAAAGCTCCAACAACAACGTTAGCTTCAATAGCTTCACAGCTAACTAAACCATTCATTTGAGTCAATAAGAGGAGCTTCTTCTTCCTCTCAGTGCTAAACGGAGCCTCGTCTCCACTTTATATATTCGTGATGATATAATCCATACAGTCTTCTGTTGGTCAATTACAGCTGTAGCTAAACTAACTATGAAAAGAAAGGTGGGGAATATTTACCCATAGCAACGCGGCAGCTTGAGCGACCTATGGCGTGTTACAGAAGAACTATATGATAGAAGAGTTGCGACATCTCCATTCCACTCCAATGGACTTAACCAAATAATTTAACCAAGTTCCTGGAAGTAAGGTTCTGGATTAAGCAGCGTGGTCGAGTTGCCGCAAAATAGACCGTTTGTGATGTACTTTGAAAGGGTCAGACGCTTAAGGAATCAAATTGTATATTATCAGCTTTATTTTAGCATTCAAACGTAGCGCGACACCCTTTCCTGGCTCATTGGCTACGCATTTTGGACTTCCACTGGCGCCACACTCTCCTACTAGAGTGCTCTGGAGTGTCTCATAGCTAACAACAACGAAACTAAAACATCCGGTCTAAACATTCAAAATAAAATATTTATTTGGGTCGGATAAAATAGGAGCTCCTGGTGTCAAGCCAGTCAGGTGGACAGCTTAGTATTTTAAATATGGTCTGCACCTGCTGTACTCTGTAGACAATATAGCCTACGTATTTTTACGAAGCTACCAGATTTCTAACACTTATTTTGAAGGCAGAATCGCCACATTTCCGGTATTCTTCTAGGCCGGCTGGAGTCTGCGCAGTAGAAGTGGATCAAGGAACAAACAAATGTCACCAGATAACACGAAGAAGAGCGATGCGTGGGGTTTTCTTTCACTTTTCCCCACTGCTAAATGTGTCGTTTAACGCGTCGTCTTTCATTGTATAACAACACAGTCATATCTGTGTCGACCTCCAAATCGTGAGTAAATCGTTAGATCTGTTGCCCGTTTTCATCTCTATCGATCGACAGCACTTCCTTAGAACAGTATGGCCGTTTCTGTAGCATCAGAGGACCAGAAATTCTGTTTTCGAGATGTTCTCGACACTTTCAAGATGTGTCTGTCGGAAAATAAAGAAGTCTTGATTGAACATTACGTAGCCGGGTGGCGTGGTCTTGTAAGGTAAGTAAGTGGTTTAGGGGCAAATGCCTACAAGCTGGTAGCCTGGTAAACCAGCCAGTCACGTGAACTCACCTTTTAATTTCGTTCTCGCAGAACCAAATTAAATGTGAGTTCACCACGTGACCGGCTGGATGTGGTTTACCAGGCAAATATATGCTGATGATGTCACATCCTGACCTACTGTGCATGATTCCTATTTGTGTGTGGTTGTGAGCCTGTTTCCATGCAGTTACTGCATAATTACCATGTTTCTATCAAGCCCTTCACATCATGCAGCTGCAATGGGGTTAGGTAGGCTACATAGGTATTAATACATGCATTATTTATTTATCCCCGCAATAGGTTTTTGAACAGCTTGGGAAGTGTCTTCACCTTCATCTCGAAGGATGCTGTCAACAAAATCCAGATCCTGGTCAACCACCTCAACGGCGAGAACGGGTCTCACTATCTCACCATCCAGTCTATGGTTAAATACGAGCTGGAGAACGGACTAGTGGACCTAACCAAGCGAGGCGGCCACCCAGAATCCGGCTGCCGTACCGCGCTGAGGCTCCACCGCGCGCTGAGGTGGCTGGAGCTGTTCCTGGAGCGGCTGCGCACCAGCACCGAGGACAGCAAGACGTCGGTCATGTGCGCCGAGGCCTACAACGAGTCCCTGTCCCAGCACCACCCCTGGGTGGTCCGCACGGCTGCGGGCGTGGCGTTCTGCGTCCTGCCCGGGCGCCCTACTTTCTTCGAAGTGATGAACGTAGGCGGCCCGGAGCAGGTGGTGGCCATGCTAGGGGACACTCTGCCTCTGATCTCTGAGGTGTACCAGGTCACCGAGGAACTTTACGCTCAGCATAACCTGCTCGAGTTACCTTAGAGAGCAGCAAGTGCTAACCTTCGCCACTGGCAGGTAACTTACTGTAAGAGGGGGGGGTGTGGTATTATTAACTGTATAAGTTGGATGATCGGTCATGAAAAGCAGCCCATTGGCTGTCAAGGTAGCTGCTCTTGTTAGGAGATTTTTTTTTTTTTTTTTTTTTACAACCTGGACCTTTTTTACAGCTTTAATTATGATTTTTAACTCACCCTGAATTTCTTTTTTCTGATATCGATCCACTAAAACGTTATGTGCCGAGCAGTGGCCTGAAAATGAGGAATACGGGGCATGTGTAATGCATGTATTTAAGTAAATACATTGTTCATTTTCTCATTGTCTCTATGATATAATAAGGATATGAGCCGCTGCATCTCAGAGAATAAGCTATTTACTTGGGGGCTCACCTGGTAGAACACATACCATTAAGGCTTAGTCCTTCACGCAGCCGACCTGCTGCATGTCCTCCCCTCCCTCTCTCCCTCCCTTCCTCCCTCCCTCCCTCCCTCCCTTCCTGTCGCCGTCCAGCACATACTGTTATCACATTATCAAATAAAGGCAAAATGCTGAAAAAATAATTAAAACAAAAACAAAAAATAAGCTATTTACAGGACGTAAATACACACATTAGACATGCCCCGTATTCCTCGTTTCCAGGCCGCTGCTCGGCGCATAATAACGTTTTAGTGCATCGATAAAAATAAAATCAGGGTGAGTTAAAAATCATAATTAAAGTTGGAAATAATAATATCCAGGTTGTAAAAAAAAAACTTAATTCTTCTTTAAGGTCTATGTGTTGTCTATTATCTAATAACTATGTATAATTCCACTCTAGACAAGGTACTGTATTACCTGATTAGACCAATGAATGAATACAGGTACCGTACATTGTGTTACCAATGCACATAATGAATGAATACCATTTGAATGTGTACCTACTGCTTACTGCAGTATTTCATGTAATGGTAATGTTGTCATGTTTTAACATGAATCACAATGATGTATCTCTTCCGTTATCTTTTCAATTTAACATTTCACTATTCTTTACTTAGATGAAGGGAACACTGATCTCAATGCTGTGTTTACCATTCACTGTTTAGTCTGACCTATTTCATGCAGAAATAGGTTAGAAAAGATATCAAACATATATAATGTGCAGATTTTGGGGCACCCTCTGCTATATTATTTCCAGTCACATTGACTTAGTTTGATTTAGTTTAGAGTTGAATGCACTGTTGGAAAGATAATAATTTAAGCTTTCTGGTTATATCAAAATCATCTTTCTACTCTAAAGACTGAGTGAGATACACCCCTTGTTCTCTTGAGTGTTTCCAAACTGTGTTTTTGAGAAAAGGACTTCCAAGTTTGAAGTCAATTCTGAGACATTTATTCAAATAAAGAAATCATTCAAGCACAACATACTAACATTACATTTGCAGTCTTGAGTGCCCATACACACACACACACACACACGCATGCATGTTTGTGTAGACACACATATACATTGACATTTTGAAATTCAACTTTTCACAACAGCACAGCTCATGTGGATGTGTGGAGATGTTGTGAACATGCTTATTTACACGTGCACACCACTGACCTAAATAATCATAATGTGCACATGCACAACCACGTGCATGTGAATATGGCTTTATTTGATTAAAATCTGATGAAACCCCAAAGCTAAAAATCAAAATCACATTTAGCCACAAATGCACCGTTGCGACTGTGGAGATTATCCCACTATTCTAACTTAAAAAAACAAAGGGATAAGTGCTCAAACTATTTTTGTATAACAGTGACGAAGTTCTGAGAAACTGTCTTGGGTACGGTAGGGAAGGTCGCTTGACGAGAAAGAGGTCGAGTGAGCTAAGCATTTAGAAGAAAGGCAAGTTGGCTTGCGCTTCCTCATCAGTGCACAATAGACCTCAGGCTAAACCCACACAGCCATTCAGTGACCTTGAGAGAACACTCTCAGCAAACAAACTTATTTTGGGGCATGGTGGCTCAGTGGTAGAGCTGTCGCCTCGCAGTTAGAAGGTCCTGAGTTCGATTCTCGCCTGGGACACTGGGCGCTGTGGTTGTGTTCCCCCCCATATCTTCAGTGCCTACTGCCCAGGTGGGGTATCTCGTCATAAGGGCCTTTCTGTCTGTGTGGAGTTTGCATGTTCTCCCCGTGCTCCCCCAGGGGGGTTCCTCCATATATAACCCCCCCCCCCCCATTAAAAACATGCAGAAGATCAGATCGTCATCGTCATCCGACCAGTGACGACAACATCTGAAGTTGGTCCCCGGGCGCTGTACGAGAAAGCGACCACTGCTCCTGGCCTGCCCCCCGGAGGAAAGGACAAAGCCAGGATGGGTTAAATGCAGAGGACAAATTTCACCGGCCACCGTCAGCATGTGTGTGTTTGTGGCCGTCCGTGCATGTGTTGATTGTAATCGTGTGACAATAAAGACGGGCTTGTCCGTCTGAAATCGTGTTTTTTATTTGAAATAAGTGTGGAAAAGCCCCATGCGTCCTTGAAGGTACGCGTGGTGTCTCGTGGCTGGGGTGACCACATCCTGGGTACGTACAAGTTCAACTTTAAGCATGTGCAAGACTCGAGCGTCCTTGAAATGAACTGTACATGTCACCATGGTTTCCGTCTGAGAAGATTCCAAGTATAATAATACGATTTTCCCCCCTGGTATCGTATGTGTGCAGGGGAAGGGAGATTGGGACGAGCTCGCAAAAAACGAGAGTTGATCTTATTTATGACCTGATACGTTGTGGAAAAAATTACATTCAGTTAGCATAGATATCATGTGCGTAGAAGAGTGAGCCAGTAGGTGCACTGAAATCGGACCAGGAAATTGCACGAATGATTTTCTTTTGCAAGGACTGTAGTTTTGTGAGATGACTGGGAAAGGTATTACACCATATGATATTGCAGTAGTTGATATGTGGTTCGAAAAGGGATCTATAGTGTGAGGAGTGGAGAAAGTGGAAGAAAATGACTCCTGTGAATCATACACCAAAACGTTAAAACGATTTATTAACTAAAACTAAGGGGAAATAACTAGACAACACAAACTACATGAAATGAAAGAACAGAACAAAATGTATGTCGGTGAGGAGAGAGGGAGGGTCTGAAGGTCTGCAAGACAGGGCCAGGAGAGTGGGAGGGTCATCACACTTTTAGATTTTTTTTATTACACAAAGTATGAAACCCATGACCAAATTAGTCATATATTCTGTTATTGTGTTACTTCTGGTTGGAATTATAGTGAAAATAAATGATTACCCTTTTTGATGGGGACCCAACCCCCTCAAGAACCCACTTTGAGAACCACTGGATCACGTCAGGTCAGGAGATAACAGCATTAAGCAGTAAAGGTCTGAACAGGCTACATTCTCTCCCAGTGTTAGTAGATTAAATAATGGTGAAATTAAACTAATCCCCATTTTGCTGGGGACCCTATGGGAACCACTCGTCAAGAGCTTCTGGGGGGGTACGGTGGTGCAGTGGCAAGCGCTGTCGCCTCACAGCTCGAAGGTCCTGGGTTCGATTCCCACCTGGGACGCTGTGAACGCTGAAGGAATGCGTGCCCGTCCGCATGTCCTCGAGTGCCCACCGCCCGGGTGGGGTCGTCAAAAGGGCCTTTCTGTGTGGAGTTTGCATGTTCTCCCCGTGCCTCCCGGGGGTTTCCTTCATATAGGAACCTAATGTGGTTCCTCCTCTGGTCATTAAGGGCGCCTGTTCAGAGGGAGGGGAACTGGTTGGAATAGCGTGAACCTCCCACGTGCTATGTCCTACCGGTGAAGCTTCCCCTGTCAGGTGAAAAGAAGCGGCTGGCTAACTGTCCATGTCTCGGAGGAAGCATGGAGCCAGTTTCGGCTCTCCCCAGATCGGCAGAGGGTGGAGTAGCAACCAGGATAAATAAATTAAATTAGCACTAATTGGGGATAACAAATGGGATAAAAAATCGGGGGGGAAATATATATATTAAAGAAAGAGCTTCTGGGGGTCCCTACACTGCATTTTGAGAACCCCAGGCCTAACAGCACATCTGTACCTAGCTCCAGTGAACGCACTGCAGTTGCGCCCTTCCAGCACCAGGGGACTCCCTCCTCTCCCTGCCGTCAGCCACCATCAGCCACAGATGGTCGTCAAGGCAACCAGACTGTCATGGTAACTCCATGACGCTGAAGAGAAATACTTCCTGCTGCAGCTTGGAAACCTGTTGGAAACTGGATGGAAAGCGACTGCCTGGCAGTGGAAATAAACGGTATTTCTATAATAACTTAATGTATTGTGCTGTTGTGTATAAATGAGACAAATCTGTTTGTAGTTTGTTGCTGCAGCCGATCGACTCATGCTAGTAGTGAGGACCACACCAGGACATGTAGCCTATGTTCTCCCGGTAGGCTCCTGTTTTTTTATATGTTAAGTTACATTGAAAATAGGCTACTTTAGAGCCCCAGCCTCTGTAAGTGGATTTAGTGTGTGTAGTGTGTGTGTGTCTGTCATAATAAGCTATTTTTATGGTCATAAAAGAACAGTGATGTGTAAATAACATGTTAAGGATGAACAGATCAGCTGCAAGCAGAGATGATGCCTCTCTAATCAGTTTCCTTTCATTCTCTCTTTGCACAAAAGAGTGAAGGCAAGTCCTGTGCTGAACTCAAGACAAGCCAACAGCTGCAGATCATCAGCTCCATGCATTTGACAAGGCCAAAGTCCTCCAAAGGGCGAAGCAGACCCACTGTAAACCACCACACTCCATACGGAGATGATACGGCCAGCAGCATCCACCAGAACCCACCCGGGACCCCAAACTCCCCTGCAGCACACAGCAGCAGGTCACACAGCTACCTCTGCTCCCAGTCCCGCTCGCACACCATGAGGACGACGAGGCAGAGCAGCCAGCTGACCCAGGAGGACCAAGTGGTCCACATACTGCAGTTTGCCCCCGCTGCTCCAGCACTCTCTTTAAACAAATACAAGGTCCTTCCATGTATTGAGAGGAGACACTCAGAAGTGGAACCTGGGAGTGGCGTGGAGAAGCAGATGTCCAAGCTCAACCTGTCTGCTAATGCCGTCCTTCAGCAGGGAGCGATGATGACCCCGACCGTGACCCGTCCCAAGCTGTCCGACCCAGGGCCCGCCCTGAGCAGAGAGACTATAGAAGGAGACCCAGGGGCCGCCCTGAGCAGAGAGACTACAGGAGAAGACCCAGGGTCCGCCCTGAGCAGAGATACTATAGGAGACCTGGGGGCCGCCCTGAGCAGAGAGACTATAGAAGGAGACCCGGGGGGTGCCCTGAGCAGAGATACTATAGGAGACCTGGGGGCCGCCCTGAGCAGAGGTACTATAGGAGACCTGGGGGCCGCCCTGAGCAGAGAGACTACAGAAGGAGACCCGGGGTCCACCCTGAGCAGAGAGACTACAGGAGACCCAGGGTCCGCCCTGAGCAGAGGTACTATAGAAGGAGACCCGGGGGCCGCCCTGAGCAGAGAGACTACAGGCGAAGGCTGTTTGCTCCTGGCTGTCCGCGCGCCGTGCGGCAGGAGGTTCCAGCAGCACTTTCGGCCCACGGACACTCTGCTCACGGTGAGAGCCAGCGCAGAAGCCAGACACGGAGAGAGGTACAGCCAGGCCTTCATCCAGACCATGGAGGTGCCCCGCAGGAGCTTCACAGACATGGACATGACCCTGGCCCAGTGCGGCATCTTCAACAGATCAGTGCTGTGCATCTCGCAAGAGGACAGCTCGTAGTGGCGAGGGTTGGTTCACATTTGAACCGATACCGGTACTGCGCCAGTACCCAACAGTACCTTTTTCCGGTACTTTACACTCTCTGTAATACAGTAACAAAAATGTAATTTCAGTTGTAAAAAAAAAATAAGGCCAAACTTCTCAATTTCAACATTATTTATTTAACATTGCTCTTGTAGTCTCACTCTCTTTCTCTACTCTCACCCAGATGCATTCTCAGGTTCCCGAAATTTGATACAGAATAAATTTTATGTGAATCGGTAGGCTACTTGGTAGTACTGATGTAATTTGGTCGGTAGTACCCTTAAAAAGTAGTTTGATACTCCACCTTAGTAGTAGCCTGTGTGAACCTGAATTAAAATATTTCACTGTAAAATATGTTTATATTCAAGTCTCGAAAAGCTTTTTTTTATTGCTCAAGGCATATTTAATATTTAAAGTAATCTGACAGAAGGACAGTTTGGGATACATGTTCTGCTTTACCAATGCACATAATATTCCAGGCAGTTGAACTTATTTCACAAATGTAGCGGTCATAACTCATAACACTAACAACATGGTTTTCGCACAGATTATTTGATACAACTTCACTGTTTGTGATCGATGTGCTCATATATGCCAAATATAATCTTTAACCCGGGTGCAAAAGCTTAAGTCTAGGTTGTCAAGATGCAGTGAAGATAAATCATGCTTCATTTTTGTCTTCGAAAAACTGTCCCACTAATCAGATTCCTTGGCTGTAACCACCTGTTGTATAATTGTGCTTGCTGGGTGTAAATATGGAAGCGTCTTCTTCACACCTGTAAATATAAAGATTATATCTTTTTATTCTAGATTGTATCAGTGCAGTCAAATATGGTCCATATGGGCTTATGAATGACAATGTTATTTCTGTTAGGCCCTGTAGCAGAACCTTTATGTTCTTACAAAGGAAACAGGTAACATACTGTACTGTTCAAAATGGGTGGTAAAGAGAACCTCGTGCTTTATGCACACGACAGAAACCATTTCAAAATACTGACTTCATTTTCAGTTTGCTGCCTTTACTTAACTTCAAACTGACTGAAGTCTGGAAAACATGTTTTCTGAATGTGTAAGAGCGGTTTTCGTAACGAATGATAGAGAGCCACTGTTTTAACATGTTTAAATGACTGGTAAAAGTTTAGCACAAATATAAGCCAACAAGTACAGCTATCTTTATCAAAATTTATTACAACATTTCAATGAACAGTGGACAAAGAATGAGGGAGTTAAATGTTGCTTATCTTTATCAGCGTCTGCAAACAGTTCAACAAGTCAATTGCCATCTGAATATATTGTACAGTATATTCAATAAAGAAATATGTTTTCATTGCAGTGTTCAATGTTCAATAAAGCTTCTCTCAGGTAACACTGTGTAATATTGTCTTGGACCCCATAAACTAGCTGTCGCCTAACCTGGTAATGGGGATCCCTATAATAAACAACAAACTGCAACATTCTTGTCTGCACATTTATTTTTTTACATAAGTCTTTTTTTCTTCCTCTTCTGTAAACAAAAACAGAGCAACAGCTCTAGCTTCACAGTCTTTTTTTTTTAATACAAACTTTCCGTAATAGGGGTGGGACAAAATATCGATTATGATTCTCTTGCGATACATCGATACACTAGTGCCGTATCGTGATACTATATCGTGACATTTATCCTGAAATGTGTGTTTTAGTCAACTTTATTTGCACAGATTGAAAAGATTCGAAGCGTTATTTTGTATCCATTAAACATTTTAACTTCACACGTGGCGCCATGGCAAGTTGGAGTCAGTGTGTGTTAAAGAGGCACTATACAGGCCAGTTATTTGTTTATAATTAGGATTTCTTTTGTTTCCCTTTCAATATACAGTAGAAGAAAATAAAGCAAATTTGTAATTTGTTGTGTGATGATAGTCTCTCAAAGTGCAATAATAGATGTTCAAACCTGAACATCTTCTCTTCTGTACATTTGTTTAATAATGCATGCTGTAGTGCCATCTGTTTATTTATTTTTATATACCGTAGATTTATTTATTTTTTATATTTATTTATTTAGTGCCATCTGTTTATTTGTTCACAACATCTGTTCAGGTGGGCTGGCCTGTGTGATTGCTTTGTGTTTTTACATATAAAGAATGATGCGGTCATGTGAAAAAAAAATATATATACAGTATATATATATGCAGTTGTCAATAGAGTGGCAAAGTGACCGCCTACTTCCTGCTTCAGCACTGTTTCACATAGACATTTCGTAAAATGCGTATAAAAATAGTTTTACTGGTTCAAACCAAACGGTTCAGATATATTTAGAAACAGGAGAGACCACATAACATTTCACTCAGACCACAACGTAAAAAAAATTGCGGATTTAAAGAAAATAATTTTTTTGATGTACGGTAGTTCTTTTAGGTTTTGGTCCGAGTGAAATGTTCTATGCTCTCTCCCGATTCTAAATATAGCTGAACTGTTTGGTTTGACGAAGGAAAACTATTTTTTATAAGCATTTTACAAAATGTCTATCGGAAAATAAATGGCAGATAAAAATCTCTGGTACAGTGTTGAAGCAGGAAGTAGGCTGTCACTTTGCCTCTCTATTCGGTGAATAACTAATTCCTGCTTTTTACCTTTTTAGCGGTATGAAGCCTCTCCAGCAGCAGCAAGAAGAGTCTTAACATCCATGACCAACACCATTACAACCCCAGGTATGGGAAGGCGAGGGCAAAAAAGAAGCTGCACTACTCAAGTCGTTATCGAGGGCCTAGTATCGTGACAGTATCATATCATGAGTTACTCTGCGATTCCCACCCCTAATCAGGAACCCAAACAATCTTCAAGGGTTAAGGTGACTCCAGTGAGCTCAATCAATCAAAGAAAAACAAGAGGAGTGAATGAATGAAATCAAAGTATATCAGTGCAAACATCAGTGCAAACGTATCAGTGCAAACTACTTGGCACAAACCACTGTCAGCGTTGCAGTGCATTCAGCTGACCAGTTTCTCGAGCTCATCAGGGTCCTCAGCATCAAGTTTCAAGATCTTCCTGCCTGTGAGAGAGATTTTGTTTTATTCAGTTAGTCAGGATCAAGGTTGTATGCCAACAAGTCAAGTTGCAACCTACATCCATGTCTGTCCGGACTCACACAATATATGTTGTGAAGACTTTGAAGGAATTTAATAAAAATGTACTGTGTATTTTTTGGGCGAAATGGAAGTTATCACTATATTGACATGTATGATACCAGTACATGCTGTCTTCACGTACTTTTTTTTTTTTTTTTTAGAGAGGAGTACAAAGGACTCAGAGCTTTGTCACATGGTGCAATGATAAATCACCTGAAGCTCAATATCAGCAAAACCAATGAGCTTGTGGTGGACTGCCAGAGGAAGTGAAGAGGACTACCAGAGGAAGTGAAGGGTGTGGACTGGACTCAGAAGTATCTTGAGGTCCAAATCAATATAAGTACCGTAAATTCCGGACTATAAGCCGCGGCTTTTTTCCCGTTTTTTGGCCTTTTTTGGCCCCTGCGGCTTAAATAACGGTGCGTCTTATCTATGGATTTTTTCAGCAAACGGCCACTCGGGAACCTCCAAAATCTATGGATGTTGGTATGAGGCAGAACGAGAGCAAGACAGACATTACGAGAGCGAGACCCTGATTGGATGATGTTGCAAAAAATGTGTCTCGCGACCTGATTGGAGCACTGTGCCACTACGCTCTCTCAGCCACTACGGTAAAACACCCTCCCTCCTCCCTCGCTCCGGGGGGAAAAAGGCAGCGATTGAGAATTCATTGAAATTGAATGTAACATTCCCAATTCTATGTATTACATTCTAAAAAACTAACAGCAACATTTTGGAAGGCTAAGCCACACAACTAGCTCGTTGTAATCTAACATCATGCTTCAAAAGATGGAGAACTGGCTGTGTTACGACGATGGCGGCGAGAAGAAGAAGGAAAGAAGGAAATCGAGTAGCAGCACGTAACCTTGGCATCAGGGTGTTGACACAGAGAGCAGACGGCCGAGGTGCCGTTCAGATCCGACTGAAGGCTCAAGTTTGCCAGTGGATCCTGACAGCGTGGAGGAGTGTCAAAACATCCACGATCAACAACGGGTTCCGAAAGGCTGGACTGCTGCGTGATGAAGAGGAGGACGCCGCCAGCTGAGGGCCTTCAGAGGCTGTTCGATTCCGACAGTGACGAAGAGGAGTTTGTTGGTTTTGAGAGCGACAACGAAGGAGAGAGGAGAGTGGCTGACGAAGCCACCCTGAGCCTGTTCGTTTCCGACACTGAAGATGAGGACTTTGGTGGTTTTAGTACGCAGGAAGAAGACGAAGATGAGGATTAATGACTTGACTTTTCTGGTTACAGCCGTGTACTGCACCTTAGCCTAAAAGATGAAGACGAGGATTAATGACTTTTCTGGTAGGCTGATTACCGTATATATTTTAAGCAGCCGTGTTACTGCAACTTTAGGCTTACGCGCTTACTGTCGTGTTACAGGCACTTTATTTTGCACTTTAAAAAAAACACATTTAATTTAGCCATTGATATTGCCTCGTCAAGCGCTGTAAGCTTTGTTTTTTGTTATGGTACTACTGTAGGCTATAATGTAGATCAGTGGTTTTCAACCTTTTTCATGCCAAGGACCCCTAAATTTACACAGCACAGTACATGTTCTGTAGCTACTATTGCACTAAATGGTAACACTTGAATACGTTATGCAAATATGCAACTTGTTTTGTTGAAATGTTAATAAATGGGAGCTTCCCCAAACAGCCATCTCTTTCCCGACAATCCCCTCTGTGCACGAAGCCTTACATATGGTAATTAAACATCAAAACACCCGCGGCTTATAGACCGGTGCGGCTTATAGAAGAAAAAAATAGTCACCTTTGAAGGTGCGTCTTATAGACCGGTGCGCCTTATAGTCCGGAATTTACGGTAATGTGATTATTAGGGCAACTTAAAGGATTTTGGTCTCTGCACTATCATTTTTTCACAGTGACCTTGACCTTTGACCACCAAAATCGAATGAATTCATCCTTGAGTCCAAGTGGATGTTTGTGCCAAATTTTAGGATATTGCGTTAACAAGCATGGGACGTAGGACGTACGTCCCATGCATAAGACAATGCATAAGAAAGAAACGTACTGAAGTGATCTTCAATCTCGTTGATGATATCCATGCTGTGCTGGCTGTCGACCATGTTGACGGCAAACCCTTTTTTGCCAAAACGCCCTGTGCGGCCAATCCGGTGGAGGTATGTGTCGTTGTCAGCTCTCCCCTCTCTGTCCACAGGAAGGTCGAAGTTGACCACAATCGACACTTGCTCTACATCGATACCTGTAATTGACATACCCGCAAAGTGATTGAAACATAAAATCACCTCCCCAAAAAATTTAAAAAGTTTTGAGTTTTACATTTAAGAAATACTTTACCTCTGGAGCACACATTTGTGGTCACCAGCACCTTTTCCTTGCCCTCCCTGAAGCGCTCGATAACGGCGGCTCTCTGCTCCACGGTCATCTCCCCGCTCAGCAGTGCCACCTGGTGGCCCTCTTTCACCAGCTGTACAGACAGCCAGGCAGCCATCCGGCGAGTCTGAAGATGAAGACAAGGCACCATGTCAACTTGTCCCAACTCTAATTATCCAGAGTACCAGAGCCATGTATTTGCAGATGGGTTCAAACAGCTGACTTACATGGCAAAAGATCATGGCCTGTGCAATGGTAAGGCTCCCATACAGATTGCAGAGTGCGGAGAACTTGTCCTCCTTCTCCTTGCACACCACATAGAACTGCTTGATGGTGTCCAGAGTCTCCTCTTCACGCTTGAGCTTGATTATGTTTGGGTCAGGAACCACCCGCTCTGCAAACCTCCACACGGACTCCTCAAAGGTAGCAGAGAACAGAAGCATCTGGCAGTCCTTTGGCAGCTGTCTGTAGTAAGAAGAGAAGAGGAAGAAAACACTAAGAGAGGTGACAAGGAAAGATTGTTGGCTGACTTGACAGAGAAAATAGTGTTTTGGCCTGCTGCAACTACGGATTATTTTCATGATGAAAAATGTCAATCACTTTTCCCCCAAAGCCCAAGATGACATTCCTCAAATGTCTTATTTTGTCCTGGCTGTCATAGGAGACTAGACACCAGAAAATATTCACATTTAAGAAGCTGGAACCAGAGAATTTTATTTCAATTATAAATTAATCTAAACAATTAATTATAAAAAATCTTCCGTTGATCGACTACCATAATCATTGCAGCTCTAATGGAGTTCAAACGTTATTGTGACAATAGACGTTCTTCTCTGAGGGGAGATCACCTGTGGATACGAATGCTCTGGTCCTGATGTCCCTGCGTGGCAATCATCACATCGGCCTCGTCCAGCACAAAGACGGAGATCTTCTTGGGGTCGATGAACCTGTACTTGGTGCACCAGTCCAGGAGGGTGCCTGGTGTTCCAATGACAATCTGCTCCTGGAGCACGGTGCCTCGCTCCACTGAACAGGACGCAGAAAATCAATAGCATGAAATGATGTAGCAACACCAGCTACCTCAATCAGTACAAGTCTACAATACCAAAGGCTACATGTAGCCAACCTCATGGTCAAATTGGATCAGAGGTAAGTACGTTCTTACTTCTGTTGCCCCGCACGGCATATGCCAATTTCACTTCAGGATAGAATTTCCCCATTTTCTCAACAACATGACCGATCTGCACAGCGAGCTCGAATGTGGGGCAAATGCAAAGGCACTGAAAGAGACACACACACACACACACACACATACATTAGGGACTCCATGTCGAGGCCTACAAGTGAAAATGTGGACACCGACTGGTTGCACAGATCACAAGTCACATTTACCTGAGTCCACTTGTTGGCTGGGTTCACATGGCTGAGCATGGCCAGTGAAAAAGCAGCCGTTTTCCCTGTGCCAGACTGCGCCTGGGCGATCAGATTCTGAGGTCTGGAACCAGAGTAAATATACAGTTCTGAGTGGATAAATCACAGATATTAATAAACAGTGGTTTTAAACGACTGTTTCATGAGCTATGTTCCCTGGCACTGAATAGAGGATCTGAGTGTCATCTAGACTTGTAGCCCATTTAACTCTAGGCCTAAAAAAAAATAAAGTTCGGTTCCGGTTGCCGACCGACCCTGTCAATTTACGTGTGACCCAATTTATTTTATGAGCATGTTGATTTGACGGTGGCGCTATGGCTGGCTCACACTACAGGATTTTAGTGTGAGCTGTTTGCAGATCCAATCTTAAACCTCCCGATCTGCTCACAGCCTCATCGGGGCCGTCCCGATCATATCAAACATGTTTGATATTTAGGACTGAAAATCTGCGCGAATACATCATTCTGCTGCTGCGCGAGACTCCCGTCATTATCGTTAATTGACGCGGCTCATTTGATGCGCTGCACTGCACGCATCAGATAGGCTACCAAATACCAACAGCACAGAACCATGAGGATTTGGGGGAAAATGTCACTAATTTATATCACAATGAATGACCAATGAATAAAAAGTTGTTATATCGTAGTTTTGAGCCCCTGCCAGTCAGAGGCTGTAATCTCCTACCTGTATCGAGCAGTGTGGGGGGAAAAGGCATTGCTGCTGCGGGAAGCAATCCAGTCTATCCAAACTTTTGCCGATCTCATGACATGCAGCAGGGGAATATATTTTGGTACCCATGTGTTTGTGTTCTCACTTGTACAGACAATAGACTCGCGTTGTTTACACGCATGCTAACTACCGTGAGATCCATTTGTTTTGCGAGACGGGCATGAAAATGAGGAA